>NC_133621.1:204695252-205382752 GCF_048593235.1 Sminthopsis crassicaudata
AGACTTTGGAGAATAAGTAGATTTAGATGAGTTTCATCCATGACAGATTGAATTCAAGATTCTTTTGTAGGAATTAAGGACTTTAAATTGTTGAGCTAAAATTAAGTAAATTTGGCAAATGATTGGAAATTGGGGAAAGAAAGAGTAAGGATAATTTCCAGAAATATGGGCAGCTGGATCTTGAGTTTTGATGTCTATAAGGCTTGGAGAATTTTGTCCAGACTCTGTTCATAATCTAGTTACATAACTGTAATTTTCTCTTCAGTGAGTTTGCCAGTGTCTATTTACCCTCTGAGTGAGTCCATTTTTACCATCTTTACAGACGTAATCTCCTTCATAGAAGATTCATTATACTTCTGCCTTCTTGAGGGCTTCATAGCTTCCCATTGCTTTACAAATTAATTCAAAGGAAGCCTTTCTCTAACGTACTGAAAACTGACTTCTCTCATCTCATCAATACACATTTATTGAGTTTCTTCTGTGTACATTGTTGAGGGCTGCTAGGTGGCACAGAAGATATGCCAGCAAAATTTGGAAAATCCAACAGTGGTCACTTGATTGGAAAAAAATCAGTTTACATACCAATCCTAAAGAAGGGCAATGCCAAAGAATATTCAAATTACCAAGCAATGTACTCATTTTATACACTAGCAAATTTATGCTTAAGATTCTGCAAGCTAGGCGTTAGCAGTACATGAACTGGGTATTACCAAAAGAGCAATATGGTTTTTAAAGAGGCAAAGGAATTAGAGGCCAAATTGCTAACATTTACTGGATTATGGAGAAAGCAAGGGAGCTACAAGAAAAACATCTACTTCTGCTTTATTGACTACACTAAAGTCTTTGGCTATGTGAATCACAACAAAATGTGGCAAGTCCTCAAAGAGATGGGGGGTGCTAGATCATCTTGTCTCCTGAGGAACTCCTATATGGGCTAAGAAGCAACAGTTAGGACCAAACATGAACAAGTGATTGATTTAAATTCAAAATAGAGTACGAGGCTATATAATTGCTACCTTTTTTATTTAAATTATATGCAGATCCAAGGCAATCCCAATAAACTTTGGATAGAAAATGCCATCAGCATCCAGAAAAAGAACTATGGAGATTGAATATAAATCAGCACGTGCTATGTTCACTTCTTTTTTCTGTTTTTTTCCCCCTCTCCCATGTTTTTTCCCTTTTGTTCTGATTTTTCTTTTTCAACATGATACATAAAGCAACATGTATTAAAAATAAATAAATAAATTTATAAAACAATGATTTATATGCAGACTACATCAGGCCAAACGTCAGGTTGAATGAATCAAAAGCTGTAACGTTGCCAGGAGAAATATCAACATTATCACATATGCAAAAGATACTGTAATGCCAAAATGTAAAGAATTAAGAAGCCTCTTTATGAGGGTGATTGAAGAGAATCTAAAATGCAAATTGAAGTTTAAGAGTATGGCAACTGGTTTTATTACTTCCTGGCAAATAGAGGAAGAAGAAATGGAAACTGTCAGATTTTACATTCTTGGGCTCAAAGATAATTACAGACAATGACTATACCCATGAAATGGGTGCTTCTTGGAAGAAAATCTGGACACCAAACTAAAAAGTAGTGACATCATCTTGCTGACAAAGGTCTATGTAGTCAAAACTATGGTTTTTTTTCTAGTAGTAATACATGGCTCTAAGTGAAGCTAAGCATGGCATAATTGACACTTTCAAATTGTGGTGCTGGAGAAGACGTCTGAGAATTCCTTGGACATCAAATAGATCAAATCAATCAATACTTAATGAAATTAATTCAGACTATTCACTGAGAGGTCAAATACAAAACTGAAGCTTAAATTCTTTGGTCACTTAATGAGAAGAAAGGACTCATTGGAAAAAAAAAAACTTTGATGCTGTGAAAAATGGGAAACAAAAGGAAAAGAAGATGGTAGATGATGAGATGAATAAATAGTGTCATAGAAGCAATGAATATGAGCTTGGACAGATTTTTGGAAGATAGTGGAGAATAGAAAGATCTTATATACTATAATCCATAGGATTATAAAAAGTAGGGCACAAGTAGACTGAAAAACCACATCCTCAGTGAGCTACCACAGTGCTTTGCATAAGAGATATTTAATAAATACTAACTGGCTTGTATTAAGTCAATGATTGCCTCTTTACAAATGTGTGTGTGTGTGTGTGTGTGTGTGTGTGTGTGAAGAGAAAGAAAGAGAAAGAGAGAGGAGAGAGAGAGAGAGTGAGAGAGATTACCTCCATCTTTAATCATCTCATTTATGCATTTCTCTTTCCAGCTGTCCATACTATGAATTGATTTTCTTTGTATTTTCAGCACTTAGAAGTGCTTAGTCCCTTATAAGAGGCTTAATGAATGCTTCATGAATTGAATTAAAATGAATCTAATTGAATTTAGTTGAATTTGCATATAACAGGAATATTTCTGTTCCTTTTCTATACAGGCTTAATCTTATTTTGTTCTTAATGGTTATATGCTTATACATGTAAGTAAAAGTGGATAGAGTACTAAAGGAGAAGTCTAGAAGTCTTTGTTGCAGTTTTAGTTCTATTAAATGACTAGTCTTTCAAGGCATTTAACATAAGTCTGGGTTTCCTCATTTATAAAATGAGGATAATGATACCTGTCCTGTCTGCTCACTGGATGTTGTAAGGTTCAAATGAGATAATGTGTTTTATAAATGTCATTTTCATCATCATAATTCCCATGTGTTCTAGATACAGATGGGCCTAGTGAATAGATATTAGGCACATGGAGCTATCTTTGTCTGGAACAGAGCACAGACCACACAATTAGGCATATTATAAATGCTTTAATGATGATGATAATAATGATATTCAAAGTCTAGTATTCTTATCTTTGGAATATTCTATTTTCAGGCAAAAAAATTAAAAGTTGTAGGGTCTAGAAACAGAGTTAGATATCCTTCACTATGTCACTTCATCTCAGTAATATCATAGTTGCAAAGTTAATATTACCCTCACATTTTACCCTCACTCACTTTCTGCAAAGCTTCTGAATAACAAAATTCTGGATATTCTAGTTAATAAGAAAGAGTCCCAAGTACTTGAATAAATGACATCAACTCAGATATAATGCCCACCTAATCTTAGATAATCCTTTCAAATTATCTCGCATTAGTCTTTCATTATAATTTAATTGCAATCACACAAAGATAACATTTGCCTTCATACACAGCTCTTCATGGGATTCTTCTTTCTCAATGACTGTTCCCCTCAAAAAAAAAAAAAAAAAAGAAAGAAAAGAAAAGTAAGAAGGAAAAAGGAACAGATCACAAACATAATGTACTTAGTTGGAAAAAAACCCGCTTTTTATGAATTCTCAAGGTTCTATAGAGATGGTCAAAGTATTGATAATCCTTAACTATTGCCTAAGTATCATATAACTCCATTATAATGAATAACTAATTGAATATTTCATAATAATATTAATAACTAATATTTATGTCATGTGATTCAGAATTTCAGGCTGCCTACATGAAAACTTCCTTCCATATATTCTAGCTCTCTAATTCCTATGTATCTCAGTCTTACCTTTTAAGAGTTCCTATTCAGCTTTCCCCTCCCTTTTTATTATATCTTTTAGAACTCCTATTCTTTCCTTAACAAAATTACCTTCAGCCTCAACCTCTTCCTCTTTCATTTATTACATTTCATGAGAACCCTGAAGACACTAAATCTTTGGCCATCATCTCCAATACTCAGAGCTTTTCCTTTAAGTTTAAATTAAGTGAAGTCAACAAACATTTATTAAGTATCTACTAAGTTCCAAGACTCTATGCTAAAGGTTCACTTGATCCAGCCATATCACCATTTCCCAGTGTTGGTGACAATTGTATGATAGTCTACAAATCATTCTCTTCCTTCTCAAGCCAATTAGTGCCTGGCTCACAGACTTCCTCTTCACTCCAACATCAGCCATCATTATTTGTATAGTTTTGTGCCATGAGGGTCTTAGTTATGCAAGACTTGTTTCAAAAGAAAGAAAGAGTCTCTTCTGCTTCTAAGATTAATAATCAATTAAGATAGTTTAAGGAGACGTTTTACCTCATGTTTTTCTCAATTAACAAAAGAGATTAGCTAGCTAGTTTGTAGATTTCTTGACTATCTGGAGATTAAATAGTTAGTCAGATTCTTCTCTAAGCAGTAATCTCTTAAATGTTCTCTTGGAAAGTTTTTCTTCTTCCCAAAGCCTAATGATTAACAGACCTTTAGTGCTAAATCTGGAATTATCAAATGATTATTCTGAGAAGTCCTCAGTTTCCCCGTTTTACTCAGTAAATATGCTTTATCCCACTCACCAGAGCCAAGCTGCTATATTTCCCCCTCAGAGTTCTAGAGTTATTCTTGAGAAGTATGAGATGTCTTTACTCTAATACTACTGGTTTGAGCTCTTATTAGTTGTGATTCCTCCTATCCCATTGTTAGCTACCAGTGAGTAACTATCACCTGTCAAAAGAAATGAAATATTAAAACTAATTCTACACTCTATAATTTAGGCTCAAGAGTGCCACAAATGACTTTGTTTAATTTAACATTACTCTATATTAAAGCTAAATTTCTAGCTTGGCTAGAGAGGTATCCAAAGTAGCATAGTCACCCATCTCCTCCAGCATGACTCTACCCCAAGATTTCAGGTATCATTTATAAAGATCTTGAACAATGAAAAGGTATGTTACAAAAACATAGTTAGAATTAACATTCTAGAATTGTTAGGTAATCTAGCCTCTATCCCATTCCTCCTGGGGTGCTTTCCTCAAGGAATCATTGAAGTTCTTTCTAGAGACTAGATCTAGATCTAGAGATTAAATCTAGAATCTAAATAAGAGGCAATGAGCGTCTACTTTTCAATGGAAGAGAGCATTTCCAAATGGAAAGTCACCAATGCTTCAAAGGTGAGATCTTATCTAGACAAGAATTAATTTTTAGCAATAACCATTAACCCATTTTCCAAAGAAAAGGTTTAGCAATATTATTCTATTCACTTGGCTAAAGAGTAATGTCTGGAAAGGATTTTAGGTTGGAGAAATATTAATTCTTTTTTTTAGCTTTTTATTTTCAAAATATATGTATAGTTTTCAACATTCTCCCTTGCAAAACTTTATGTTCCAATTTTTTTCCTCCTTCCTTTCTCTCCACCCTTAGACAGCAACTAATCCAATATATGTTAAATATGTCCAATTCTTCTATACGTATTTCCACAATTATCATGCTGCTGCTGCACAAGAAAAATCAAATTAAAAACAAATAAGAAAGAAAATGAAAAGTAAGCAAACAACAACAAAAAAGGTGAAAATACTATGTTGTGATCCACATTCAGTCCTCACAGTCCTCTTTCTAGGTGCAGATGGCTCTCTCTTTCACAAGACCATTGGAACTGGCCTAAATCAACTCATTGTTGAAAAAAAAAACAAGTCCATTGGAGTTATCATTGCATAATCATGTTGTTGTGTACAATATTCTTTAGCACAAGTTTCATGTAAATCTCTCCAAGCCTCTCTGAAATCATCCTGCTAATCATTTCTTATGGAACAATGATATTTCATAATATTCATATACCATAATTTATTCAGCCACTCTCCAACTGATGGGCTCAAATTCCATTTCCTTGCCACTACAAAAAGGGCTGCTACAAACATTTTTGCACATATGGGTTCTTTTCCCTTTTTTATGATTTCTTTGGGATACAAGTCCAGGAGAGACACTCCTGGATCAAAGGGTATGCACAGTTTTATAGCCTTTGGGACATAGTTCCAAATTGCCAGGATAGTTGGATCATTTCACAATTCCATCAACAATGCATTAGTGTTCCAGTTTTCTCATATCCCCTCCAATATTTGTTATTATTTTTCCTGTCATCTTAGCTAGTCTGAGAGATGTAAAATGGTACCTCAAAATTGTGTTAATTTGCATTTCTCTAATTTATAATGATTTATAATGATTTTTTCATATGACTAAAATGGCTTTAATTTCTTTTTCTAAAAACTGTTCATATCCTTTGACCATTTATCAATTGGGGAATGGCTTATATTCTTATAAATTTGAGTCAATTCTCTATATATTTTAGATATGAGGCCTTAAAAAAAATTCCCAGCTTTCTGCCTCCCTTTTCATCTTGACTGCATTGGTTTTGTTTGTGTAAGACCTTTTTGATTTAATACACTCAAAATTATTCATTTTGCATTTCATAATGTTCTTTGGCCATAAATTCCTCCCTTCTCCACAGATCTGAGAGGAAGGAAGGAAGGAAGGAAGGAAGGAAGGAAGGAAGGAAGGAAGGAAGGAAGGAAGGAAGGAAGGAAGGAAGGAAGGAAGGAAGGAAGGAAGAGAGGGAGGGAGGGAGGGAGGGAGGGAGGGAGGGAGGGAGGGAGGGAAACAGGGAGAGAGGGAGGGAGGGAGGGAGGAAGGGAAAGAAAGGAAGGAAAAATTGCTAAGAAATGTATTAAAAGTAAAACAGGCATTATACCAAAAATTCCTAAAATATTAGAACTGAATATCAGAACATTCATTAGAATACCAACTCAGATGAGGATGACATAATTACATTGACAGATAAGAGCAAGTTTGTTTAGCCAAGGACTCCAGTTGTATAGAATCTTAAAGAACAAAGTGCACTTATAGAAAAATATGAAAGAAAGCTCAGAATTAGGATTAAAAAGTATTAATAAACACCCATCTACTATTTCACAAACTTAGGATAAAAATGTTTAAAATAGTGACTGACTAGACAGAATTGTAATGTCAGGAAAGATATATAAGTATAAATATATGACTAAAGATAAGTCTTTAATGTGTTAGGTTTTATATGATATTACATTATATTTTGTCCTCTTACTGCATTTCCATTCATTGTTTTAAAGCTTAATGATATGTTTACTTGCTTGTAATATCTGAAATGTGCTGTTACTTGTACATATGACATGTTGATATATATAATCTATACAATTGCTTGTGCTATAAATACTGAAACTATGTAGCATGTTAAAGGTTATTGTTTTATACATCCATGTTACATTTTATCTCAATTGATTTGTAAGGACACCCATTTTTCACTGAGGTAAGAATGTTGGGGTGAACTTTGATAGTTCATTGGTCTAGAATATGTCTTTTTTTTTTTTCTGAGAATTGGGGTTAAATGACTTGCCCAGGGTCACACAGCCAGGAAGTGCTAAGTGTCTGAAGTCAGATTTGAACTCAAGTCCTCCTGACTTCAGGGCTGGTGCTCTATACAGTACATCACCTAGCTGCCCAAAATATATCTATTTCTGAAAAAGGTAGTTGCTGACTTAGATCTACCTTGACATAATATCTTTCTTGAGTATAAATCTAACTCCATATTCTAAAAGAAACAATCATCTAATTAAGTCTGACAGACTTTTTTTCAGCATTTTTATAGAAAAATAATATTTCATTACTTTCATATAACATAACTGATTCAGCCATTCCCCAATTGATGGGCATCTACTCATTTTCCAATTCTTCGCTACCACAAAAAGAACTGCTACAAATATTTTTGTACATGTGGGTCCTTTTCCCTCCTTTATGATTTCCTTGGGATACAGACCCAGTAGTGGCACTGCTGGGTCAAAGGGTATGCACAGTTTGATAGCTCTTTGGACATAGTTCCAAATTGCTCTCCAGAATGGTTGGATCATTTCACAACTCTACCAGCACCGCATCAGTATCCCAGTTTTCCCACATCCCTTCCACCATTTATTGTTATCTTTTCCTGTCATCTTAGCCAATCTGAGAGGTGTGAGGTAACGCCTCAGAGTGGTTTTAATTTTTATTTCTCTAATCAGTGGTGATTTAGAGAATTTTTTCATATGATTGCAGATGGCTTTAATTTCTTCATCTGAAAACTGTCTGTTCATATCTTTTGACTATTTATCAACTGGGGAATGGCTTGTATTCTTATAAATTTGAGTCAACTCTCTATATATTTTAGAAATGAAGTCTTTATCAAAAACACTGCTATAAAAAAATTCCTCCAGCTTTATGCTTCCCTTCTAATCTTGGCTGCATTGGTTTTGTTTGTGCAAAACCTTTTTAATTTATTTCCTGAAGCTGAGGTTAAGTGACTTGCCCAGGATCACACAGCTAGGAAGTGTTAAGTGTTTGAGACCAGATTTGAACTTGGGTCCTCCTGAATTCAAGGCTGGTGCTCTAAAAACCTTTTTAATTTAATGTAATCAAAGTTGTGCATTTTGCATTTCATAACATTCTCTAGTTTTACTTTGGCCACAAATTCCTCCATTCTCCAAAGATGTGATAGGTAAACTTTTTCTTGCTTTCCTAATTTGCTTATAGCATCACCCTTCACACCTAAATCATGTGCCCATTTTGACCTTATTTTGGTATGGAGTATGAGATATAGGTCTATATCATAACTCAGATTTTTTGAACCAGCAATTGTTCATTCATGGATGACAAACTGCAGAACAATAAACAAAATGTAGAATACCGATTGCTTCAATGATCCATATATGAAGAATTAAAGAATTAGAGAACTTCTAGGTTAATTATGCTTGTGAAATATGATTATCAGAACTTTTCTATAATTATGGGACAAATATATATCTGATGAGAAATAGAAAATGAGAATTTGGTTACTAACCAAAGGCTTAGGTGGAGTCACTTGTAGAGAAGATCTAGGTACTGAACCAATAAAATTATTAGTGACGAAAGGACAGATTTCAGAACTGTGTTCAAAGAGAAACTATAATTCTTTCTGCATGCCATCACTTGTTTCCAGATACATCAACTGGGCAGTGAAGTGCTAGACTATTCCTTATTGCTACTTACTGCCAAATGGAAGGAATAAAAACACACTTTGATCTCCATTATGACTTGCTGCTGAGAAGAAAAACAAGTTTTCTATCATGATTACTGATTGAGAAGAAAAAGAAAAGAAGACTTTGCTACTCATTCTTGCTGAGGTAGGATAGAAGACATGATACTCTTGCATTGCCACTTATTGTTGCTGAGAAGAAGAGAAGATGAAGAATATTGCAAAGGAACAGATTAAAAAAGTATAACAATTAAGCCTAAAGTTAGAAATGATAGATACTACAGTTGCTATTGAAGAGTAGATATAGGCAAATGGAGAAATAGATTTGAAGTAGAGCATCAGCCCAGTAGATAGACAAACCTGGCTGAAACCTACAATAAGGTATTTGGTTATGTATGTACAGCATATATCAGCTCAGCTTAGCAGTGAAAGTATTTTTCAACATAGAAGTTACATTCATCAAGAAACTTTTATGAACAATTCCTGAGACAGAAAAAAGATACTAAAGTCTACAGTTTCAAAGTTGTGAGATGCCCTGGACGGATAGATTTCCTATATATATATATGTTTTATAACCCTGAGACGTTTAAGTGTGCATCTACTCTTTCCACAAATACTATGTGCATTGATAAGAGAGAATAATTGCAGTTTATGGGTAGAATGTTATGCAAATATTATTTCTTGATTTGCATTTTAGTATGCAATATAATTGTATGCAACATATAAGATGTAATAACATTCTATACTATATTATATGCACATAATATATAGTTATATATTATTTCCGCAATAGGATGAAATCTACTTGAAGATAGATATTATTTTGTTTTTATCTCTGCATTTCTAGTAGCACTGTATCTGGAACACAGTAGGCTCTTAATTAATGCTTACTGATTAGTTTATTGATTAATGGATTCTATATCAGAACTTCAATAATAAGTTTCTTAGTTAAATGTGCTAGGTACTCTAATTTCCTTTGGTCCTCTTATTTCAAAAGGCTCCAGAGATATTCCCATAGCTGAGATGACAAATCAGGTATTGGGATGGTGCCATATGTGGTATCAAATTTACCACTAAAGGGGCCATTAATTTCAGGCACTCCCCATCAACCTTCTCCCTAACCACTTCCCTCTGTTTCAGTTATAAGCTTTTTTAATGCTTCAATGATCACCCCACTTCTCGGTTCATTTAATCCTAAATTCCGTAAGTTGAGCAGAGAACCCCTTGCTGACCTAGACATCCATACTCAGTGTTACCAAGCTAGGCTAGTCTGGTGGAAATTCACAGACTGGGAACTTAGTACAAGTCAGAACCTAGTAGTCTTTCACCTTTGCCTTGAATTCGTCTGAGTTCAGCATAGCAGAATCGAAAAGAGAGACTGTTGAGAACCAGAACCAGACCTTCAGAGGAAGAATCTAAATGAAATGTGGGTTTTCCTCCTAGCTTTGTCTACTCTCAATTATGTCTGAGAAGTCTATCTGAAAGCTGTGGACAGCAATTGCTCTGAAATCCACTACCAGTTTGCAGGCTATAATGAGCATGGGCTGTCTTTTTCAGTATAAATTGAATCAGTATTTGGTATAAATTTAATCAGACTTCTGGTTTAGGTGGCAACAAGAAAGGTCATTCAGAAACTCAGGTCTTTTAGCATCCATTGGCAAAGATCTGGAAATGATATTGGATTGAATAACAATCAAGAAATCCAAAAAGAAACTGCAGGAATCTTTTTTATCCAGCCAAGATTCACCCAAAATGACAGCCAGAAATCTGTGAAACACTTTTGCCTCTTTTCCCCCACCAGAGAAGCTTGCATGAGAACAAGTAAACAAACTAAAAATGTGTCGAAGCTCTGACCAGAGATGTTCCAGGGATTTCTGAAAGCTAAATCACTTTGTTCCTGGGAGGGCTGGAGCAGGAAGTCTGGATAATTTGCATTGGGAAGCTCCTGTATAGACATAGACCTTTAATTCTCTAACTAGCATTACCCAATCAGTCAGAAGTTCCTTAGGATTTCCAGAAAAGTCCCAGAGGGCCCTAAAGAATGCAAGAGCTCTTCTTAATCAGGATAATCTGGAATATGAAGGGGCACATGAAATTCTCAGTGCAGACATATCGAGAGGTAAAAACCAAGAATTCATAATCAGGATGGAACAAGGCCTGAAAACCCCTTCCAAAAGATGTGGGTAAGAATGGAATCTGAATAAGGTACTAAGGCTGGAGATAGGAATAAACATGAATAGACACTAAATACTATGAAAATAATATTAGTGATAAAATGCCTAAACCTTAGGGGGGAAATGGCTTAGCCATAAGTGCTGCAAAAAATTACCAAAAAGGAATGAAGCAAGAAATAAATAAAAAGTGAAATTACAAGTTAGGTCTGTAGGAAAGAATTGAAAGGAGAATAAATATCTTAGAACAGAAGATGGACCACCTTATCCAACTAGTAGACTCCTAAACTGAAACAGTCTAATGACTGAGACAAATGAAAACATTAATACAAAACAATGCAAAACCCAAAAGTTGAAAAAAGTAGAATTAAATGTAAGGTATATTCTAGTTGGTTTTATTTATTTATTATTATTATTATTTAATTTACAAAGCATATGCCTGGGTAATTTTTTCCAACATTGACCCTTGCAAAACCTTTTGTTCCAAATTTTCCCCTCCTTCTCCCCCATCTCTTCCTCCAGCCGGCAGGTAGTCCATTACATGTTAAATATGTTGAAATACATGTTAAATCCAATATATGTATACATGTTTATACCGTTATCTTGCTGCAAGAAAAATCAGATCAAGAAGGAAGGAAAAGAAAAACTGAGAAAGAAAACAAAATGCAAGCAAATAACATCAGGGAGAGTGAGAATGCTGTTATGTTCTATATTCTGTTCCCACAGTTCTCTCTCTGGGTATAAAGATGGCTCTCTTCATCTCTGAACAAGTGGAACTGGTTTGAATCATCTCATTGTTGAAGAGAGCCACGTCCATCAGAATTGATCATCATATAGTCTTATTGCCATGTATAATGATCTCCTGGTTCTGCTCATTTCACTCAGCATCAGTTCATGTAGGCTTCTCAAAGCCTCTCTGAAATCATCCTGCTGATTGTTTCTTACAGAGCAATAATATTCCATAACATTCATATACCATAACTTATTCACTATTCTCCAAGTGATGGGCATCCATCACATTCCAGTTTCTTGCTACTACAAAAAGGATTGCCACAAACATTTTTGCACATGTGGCTCCCTTTTCCTCCTTTAAGATTTCTTTGGGATATAATCCCAGTGGAAACACTGCTGGATAAAAGGTTATGCACAATTTGATAACCCTTTGAGCAGGTATATTCTAGTTTTAAAACTGATCTTGAAAACAGGTCAAGGAAAAATACTTTAAGAATCAGTGTTGTTTAGTTGTATCTGATTCTTCATAACTCCATTTGGATTTTCTTGGAAAAGATATTTAAGTGGTTTGCTTCTCCAGTTCATATTACAGATGAGGAAACTGAGATAAACTGAGTTAAGTAACTTGCCCAGGATCCTACAGCTAGTAGTTTTTGAGTTTAGATTCAAATTCAGGTCTTCCTGACTTTAGGCCCAGCACTCCACCCAAAGTGTCATGCAAATGCCCTTATGAATTACTGGAATCCCTGGCCATGGCCAAGGAAAAACCAATGTGCCATATTTTTAAAAATCATGAGTGAAAACTGTATAAATTAGAACCAGGAAGACAAAATAAAAATAGAAAGAATTCACTTGTCATTTATTGAAAGAAAACTCACAATATAATTTCCAGAAATGTCAATGCCAAAATTCAGTACTTTAGATCAAAGAAAAAATATCTCAAGCAATCAAAAAGAAAGAGTTCAAGTCCTAAGGAGACATAATCATAAAAAAAGAAATCTTTGATAAAGATATTACAACCAAGAATTTGACCATTCAAGACAATATAATTCTACAGGGGAGAAATGGATGTTTAGTAGAATATAGTTCTTTCATGCTTTTTTTAAAATGAAAAGCAAAGAGCTGAGTTAAAATTTTGAAATAGAAAAATAAAAGCAAGAGAAACCCAGTGTGACAAATAAAAAAAAAAAACAACAAGAAACAGAGTTTCTGGGTGATTAATAATAAATTTATTAATTAGACTAATCAACAATCAAATCAATGGTCAGTGATTTCTCTCAGCAACCAAAAATACTCCAGTGGAGCCATTGAGTGCTTTAAATATCTTTGTAAAAGGAAATGCCCCTGACATAACCTTGTTTAGTGGATATTTAATGAAAAAATAGGCTGTCTTCTATTCCTGAGAAAGTGGCTTGATCATGAGACCTAACTACCTTTAATAATATAGACAGGGGAAATCTATCTCCTAGTTGGTTTTCTCCTTCATAAACTGAATCACCCTAAACTCCAATGAAGGAGTACAAGAACAGGGAATCATTTCTTTGGGGTAAGAACTTATCTAGACTGGATTTTACTTACACTCTAAAGAGAGGCAATATCCCCTAGTTGAGTGGGGTCTGGCTCAAGAGAGTTAGGGGTAATTTCAGTCATGTCTTTCAGAAACTGACATTCTACAGGAGCTGGGCTTCAAAAAAGAAACAAAGAAGAAAAGCCTGGGACCCAAGTTAGCAAATGTTTATTAATATAATATTAAATATTTTCTCTCATTAGAAAAGTTAATAAATTCTAGCATTTTGAAGGGACTAAATGATGATGACATATTTAAAATCCAACAGGGAGAAAAGAAATGTCTTTAAGGATCACAGAGAAAAACAAACAAGACAAACAGAAGATATAGACTTATTTCTGCAGTTTTGATGGTCTTATATCAGAAAATCAAAAGGAAGAAAAAAAGTAATACATTACTAATGAAGTGACAAAGGAAATAGAACTTACTATTTCTTATAATTGAGGTGCACAAAAAGCATGCAAACATAGCGGATGAGGTAGGGGGAGAACGTATATTATCAAAATCACTCTTATTAGAAGCAGACAATATAGAAATACATTAAAATCAGATTCCAGTGGAAGAATTGGATAGGGAAAGAGGAGAGCTAAGGGATTAGACAGAAAGTGTATATGATTAGGTATATGATTAGACAAGCAATTTTCACAGCCTTATTAAGGGCAAGAAAGAAGAGACATTAGAGTGGAAGCATACTGATTCAATTTTATTTCATTATTGGCGAATAATTTCACTACTTCCTTTTTAAAGAGAATAATGTGAAATGTGGGAAGGAGGAAGTGAGGGAAAAGTATAAGGATATGGCGAAAAGAAATATACAATTAGCAATCATAAAAATGAGCACAAATGAACTCATCTAGAAAATAGAAGAGGATAGCAATATGGATTAGAGAGAAGAACCTAACAGTATGATGAAACAAAAATTCATAGAGTTAAATTAAGGACATAGACAAAATTAAGTTGCTCAAGTGAACTAAAAAAAAAAAAAAAAAAAAAAAAAAAGCCAGGGTAGAAATGCAATGAGACTGCATATCAAAATTTTGAGGATGCAGCAAAAGTTAATATGCATTAGGGGAAAGTGCATATTTCTGAATACTTTTACCAATGAAGATAGAAAGAATAGATTAGTGAATTTGGCATGCAACAATAATAATTAGAAAAGCAACAAATTCCAAACTCCTAAGTTTGAACTGAAATTCTGAAAAGGGATGGGAAGATTAACAAAAAAGGAAAGCAAAAAATTGAATTGAAACATAAAATAAAGGTTTTCTTTTTTTTATTTTATTTTTTATATTTTATTTTATTTTTTTATAATATTATCCCTTGTATTCATTTTTCCAAATTATCCCCTCCCTCCCTCTACTCCCTCCCCCCCCATGACAGGTAATCCCATATATTTTACATGTGTTACAATATAACCTAGATACAATATATGTGTGTAAATACCATTTTCTTGTTGCACATTAAGTATTAGCTTCCGAAGGTATAAGTAACCTGGGTAGATAGACAGTAGTGCTAACAATTTACATTCACTTCCCAGTGTTCCTTCTCTGGGTGTAGTTAAAATAAAGGTTTTCTTAAAACAAAAGGAATATTAAAGTAGACAAACCATTGATTGATACAATTTTTAAAAGGGAATTAAAAACTAAATTACCAATATCAAAAAATTGTAAAGAGAAAAAAGGAAATGATGAAAATTATTATAAGCTATTTTGTCCAATCATACTCCAGCAAAGCCAAGAATTTAAATGAAATAGATATTTACAAAAATAAAGATTGCTAGTATAAAGTAACCAGTATGCTTAAATAAAATGAATTCTTTTAGAGGACTTTAATTTAAGATAGAAAATAACCTTTAGTGTCAATGATGAACTTTACTTCAAGGATGGCTTGTCACAGAGCATGTTCTTACCAGAGAGAGTGTGACCAAAGGAAGAAATCCTCATGGATAATTGGTTACACTAAATTCCTCTATGTAGGAGGGAGGTCACTATCTCAGTATGACAGTCAATAGATTTTGATGAATTCTATGAATTCTACCTGCCATTTGTGTGTGTGTGTGTGTGTGTGTGTGTGTGTGTGTGTGTGTGTGTGTGTGCGTTTTTAGCTTTACAGAAAATTTAGTCATATAGACAGATCTGAGTCTAAACTAAAACCTTCAAAGTTAATCTCACTATGTTTAAGCAGATTGTCACTTCATATTTGATGGCCTCTTTTTCTCCACACTCATTGTCAAAAAAGAGTTTTAGTTTTAGTCAATCACCAAGATCATGGACAAAATTCATATTTGTCAGTATTTGTGAAATTCATAGTAGCCATTTTTAAAAAACAAATTAATAGTGAATTGAATTACATTTTAAGTATATCAGAGCGTTGATTATTTGTAGAGGGCCAGGAAGTAAGAATCCATTTCAGGTTTTAATACTTACATAGCTTGGTTCACCAACTTCCTTTTCTAAATACAATAGCAAAAACATGCTTATTAATATATTGATAAGACACCTGGTGACTGAAGCAAAATGCAAGCAGCTTTATAATAGATCAAAGTCATACCTTTGAATTTAGGACAGGAAAAGCAACCCACAATGGAGACTAAAGGCATTTGAGAGAAAGGTATTTGAGGACATTGGTATGATAATTTTACTCGGATGTGTAACACAATTATTTACATCTCTGTTGGAGCAGCCAAAATCTGGGCTTAATCATTTGCATCTCAGTAGATTGAGTTTGTTAGAAAGGATACAGGAATATCAAAGAGTGTATTTTGTATCAACTCTTTAAGCTTTGGAGGTATATATATTTGTCTCTCTGTTCAATAAATTTGAAGAGTTCATAACGAATTCTCTCTGCCTGGCCCCTGCATAAACACACCTTTATTTCCCTATTGGAGCTGGACTTCAATAACTATTAAAAAGAAATCTGTTTACAGAGGCAAATAGGTGGTACAGTGGGTAGAGTGCTGTGCTCTGGAGCCTGAGACACTTATTAGCTGGGCACGTCCCTTAACCTGTCTGCCCCAGTTTTCTCATCTGTAAAATGGAGATAATAATAGTACCTTACTACCAGGATTCTCATGAAGATCAAATGAGATAATATTTGGGATGTGTTTATCTCAGTGCCTAGAATACAGTAGATGCTTAATAATTGCTTGTTTCCTTCTTTCTTTCTTTTACCAAGTCACTGGTCAATATGAAATATAATATCTGTCACCTAACTTTGCTTGTTATTTATTTATTATCTTATAAGATGGTAGGGGCTGTAGAACTGCATCTGAGATCCCATGATAACAAATGAGATTTCTGAGGGAAAAAAATTTAGAGATAAAAGAGCAAAGAATAAAAAACCATGAAATTTCTTTCAGCTTTAGGATCATGAGATTCTATTACTTTAAAATTCTGTAATGTAGAGTTGTATGGTGTCTTAAAGATTAGTTAGTCCAACCTCTTCAATTTAATTCAACAAGCATTTATTGAGCAACCTCTGTATGCTGGGTCTGGGATATAAAGAAAGCCCAAGAGTTGGGATATAAAGAAAGGCAAAAAACAATTTTATAGAACCCACCAAAAAACCCAACCTCAATGTGTGTATATATGTGTGGGTGAGCACATATGCACAAATATAGCCATGTTATATACCATGTATATGTTCTATCTATATCTATAACATTAATATATTATGTCTATATATCAATGACATATCTACTGATAAAATTTTATCTATATATATCATATTGATATCTATAAATATCTACCTTATAGTATCCATATATACTAGTATGTATATACTATAATATTGATATATAGAGATAATGTATGTTACATATAATAATTTACTATATAATAAATGATATATTAGATGTCATATAATTTGTAATTGCCCCAACAATATTGGGGCAGCTAGATGGCACAGTGGATAGAGCACTGGAGTCAGCCCTAAGTTCAAATGTGACCTCAGACACTTATTAGCTATTATTACTAACCCCATTTGCCTTAATTGCCTCATCTGTAAAATGAGCTGGAGAAGAAAATGCCAAATCACTCTAGTATTTTGCCAAGAAAATCCCAAGTAGTGTCACAAAGCGTTGGACATGTAAACAGTTGGACAAGTAAACAGCAACAATAATAACATCAGATATATGCACCCCTTATCATCATACCTAGATTATAAACTCTTTGATGGCAAGAATGATATCCTGTTTCTGCTAGTAGAACATTGTAAGAATAAGGATAATAACTGTTGATTGACTGTCCTATCTTAACGATATAATGGAGAGTTGACACAGAATTCATGATAATTCAGAAGTACAATGTTGTGATAGACTGGGGGAAGAAATATTTTAGAACTTTATAAAACTTCTCCAGTTATACCTTACAGATGTCTTACTTTGTGTAAGTATAAAACCTATATAATTTAAAAACAATAATAATGCAACTTTAATTTGAAAATGTTCTGAAGCCAAATTGCTCAGGCTTTTTAAGCATAAAGTTAAAAAGTCGTATCTCTGGATATAATGTTGAGGAGCGTCTTTGCAAAGACCTTGGACCTTCAAGAATACCTTCAGCCATGAAGCTAACTTAGGCAGGTCTTGGGAGAGTGGCTTACACGTGTGGCACTAGCTGGCAGAGTTCAGCCTGTAATTAATACCTTTTAAAACCGTAACTTTTTCAGCAGGTGAGTTTTCATACACTTAAATGTTATTAATTTCTTCTACCACTTCAATGGCACAAAAGCTAAATGGGTAAGAGATTAGTGGGAGTACGTGAGAAAAACATTTTTGTTGTTTCACTTTTGTAAGTTTAAAGAAAGTAATACTTAAGAAGCCAGGATGGAATTTCCTACCAGGAAACATAAGATCATATTTCACTGTGATCCGATGACATGAAAAAGGCAATGTTTTTAACTTGGTGGCTAATCAACTCTTATACTGAATTAAATTTCAACATTGATGACCCTTTAAAGGTTGTCTTAAAGCTAGCTTAAGGATATACTCAGCATTTTGACATCCCCCAAGCATTTTCTCACTCCCCCACCTAGAATAACATAGCCTCACAACTCTGCTAAAAGTGTAATCTAATGCCTTATCATGGGGGTATGGATGGGATTTTGAAGGCTGTGCTACAGGACAAGCTCTGACAAATTCAACTAAGCTAGAAAGGCTTGAAGGACAGGCTTGGTGAAGAATTTGTCTGTCATCCCACCTGGCTACTTTTGGAGAGTCTCATTGTCACGTTGACTACAGGGGGATGAATTTTTGACCACAGGAATCTTTGAAAACTAGCTACTAAAGTACAAAAGTATTGTGATTGGCAGAGAGGCTTCTAAAGTATGAAGGTGTTAGAATTGGTGGAGAGCATCCCTATATCACTGGTGGAAATAAGGTTATACATTTCTGAGGTACTGAAGAGCCATAAAATGGAATTTTAGAATAAGATTAGGAATGACCTAGATCATGGGCTCTTAACTTGGAAATTATTATTATTTTTAAAATTTTGATGACTGAATTTCAATATAATTGGTTTCTTTTGTAACCCTATGTATTATTATTATCATTATTATTATTATTTTACAAATTTAGAAACATTATTCTGAGAAAGGCTCTATTAATTTCATCAGATTATCAGAGGGGCCCACACACAAAAAATATGATTAAGAGTCTCTGTTCTAGTTCAGTCCCTTCATTTTATAGATGAAGAGAGTAAGGGTATAGGACTTCCTTCCCTCCCTCCCTCCTTCTCAATCTCTCTCTCTCTCTCTCTCTCTCTCTCTCTCTCTCTCTCTCTCTCTCTCTCTCTCAATCTCTCTCTCTCTCTCTCTCTCTCTCTCTCTCTCTTCTCTCTCTCTCTCTCTCTCTCTCTCTCTTCTCTCTCTCATTCTCTCTCTCTCTCATTCTCTCTCTTTCTCTCTCTCATTCTCTCTTTCTTTTTTTCCCTCCCTCTTTTCCTTCCTTCCTTCCTTCCTTCCTTCCTTCCTTCTCTTCCTTCCTTCCTTCCTTCCTTCCTTCCTTCCTTCCTTCCTTCCTTCCTTCCTTCCTTCCTTCCTTCCTTCCTTCCTTCCTCCCTCCCTCCCTCCCTCCCTCCCTCCCTCCCTTCCTCCCTCCCTTCCTCCCTCCCTCCCTTCCTCTTTCTTTCTTTCTTTCTTTCTTTCTTTCTTTCTTTCTTTCTTTCTTTCTTTCTTTCTTTCTTTCTTTCTTTCTTTCTTTCTTTCTTTCTTTCTTTCTTTCTTTCTTTCTTTCTTTCTTTCTTTCTTTCTTTCTTTCTTTCTTTCTTTCTTTCTTCCTTCCTTCCTTCCTTTCTTTCTTTCTTCCTTCCTTCCTTCCTTCCTTCCTTCCTTCCTTTCTTCCTCCTTCCCTCTCTCTTTCTTTTCCTTCCTTTCTTTCCTTTTCTTCTTTTTTAAATACAGTTTTTGAAAAAATGAAATAGTATATAGAATATAAAACTGTACTGACTTCCAAATAAACATATATATCATCATCACCCAATGAGAGCAGATGACAAAGTTGAAAAGTACACTTTTGGGGCTTTTGGAGTTATTATTTCTACTGTTTGGAATAATAAAAATTTTTCTTTTCATTTACTAAAGTAGGATCTGTCACCTACAGCCTTTCTTAACACTCCACTTCTTTGCCACTTTTTGTTTACAGGTCTGGGAAATCTCCAGCATAATGGAACTAAGGAAAATGAGCTTGCTGATTGATTCAATTAACCCAAGCTTATACAGGGCCAGATTAGCTCATACGTCACCACACTTCATAACCTTCTTAAACAATTTTTCTCTGTAGTCACTAGAGCTATTTGCCTAAAGGTTTCATTGGGAAATTAAAATTTGGCTCCTTAGTATTTGGGAAATATCTTATTCTCTCTGTCTCTGTTTTTCATTTATTTGTGTTTTCTTTTTCAGTTAAGGTTTTTTAATTATTTTTTTTAATCACCTCTCATCTCCCCATTTAGTAATTTTTTTTTCTCTTAAAAATGAAGTCCTATTTGGTTACATAGTTTGACAAAACAAATTCTCATATTTGTCATGTCCAAAAACTTATTTCTCTTTCAATATTTTAGCTTATCACTTCTCTATCAGGAAGTTGTTAATTTTCATTTTCTTTCTTTTAGAATTGGGTTTATCATTGCATTGATCAAAGTTCTAAAAACACATTTTTAAGCTTTCCTCCCTATAATGTAATTAGTGTATGAATTATTTTCCTCATTTTGCTCACTTCTCTCTGTATCCAATCCTGGAGGTCTTCCTAGTTCCTCTGAAATTTTCCGAAAAACATTACTCTCAAATGGTACTGTTTTTGTTTTATTATCATGATTGAGTTTTAAAAGCCTAAGAATATAGCAGGAAGCTGGGGAGGAGGGGAGGGTGGGAGGTGGAGGGAGAGTAATCAAAATAGAAAGAAAGTGAACAAGGAGACAAAAATTAGAGGAAAATCTCCTATCCTCTCCCTTTCTTTTCTAATCCAGATCACACCCCACTCCTCTTTTTAAAAGAGAAAAGAGAAAAAAAAAAACATTTAAAAAGAGGTCAAAAGAAATTTCTAGAATTTGTGTGGGTGAGGGGTAATTCTGGTGGAGCAAGAGCAGTTCACTTTGCACTTTGGGCCATCATGGCCATGGCCACCTAAAGAATTTGTCTTTGTTGCTGAGAAAGCATTGGAGGACTTGGGAAATTTTGTTCCCTATTTCTATTCTCTTCCCTCCAACTAAAGCTTATAATGAGGTCCCAATGAAAAAGGAGATTGGAAAAATAAGAACCAGGGATGAAAGCTGCTGCTAACTACCTATCTGAACTTGGCAATGTCTCTTAATCTCTCTAGCCTCAGTTTCCCTATCTGTAAAATGAGGGGGTTAGACTAGATGGCCCGTGAGGTCCCTTTCATATCTAGATCTATGAAGCTGACAGTGTGGGAAGGGCACTGGAATAGCCCATGTGGATCTGCACCTCAGAGTTGGAAATTACTTAGAGGCCATTTGACATACTATACTGGAACCAGAATCCCCACTATAGCATCATCTCCAGCATGGGGATACCAACTTCCTGCCAAGGCAGTCCCTTTCCCATTGGGAAAGGGCTAATTGCAGGCAATCCTTTGTATAAATACTACATTTATCTGAAGTTTCTCCTCATCCACCAGAGCAAGTTTAATCTCATACTATATAATTGATAGATCTATATAAAGTTCATTTTAATATTATTTTCTTTCTTCTAGGCTTCTCATTCTCCATCTTCTTTCTTTTTTCCTCCTCCTCCTTCTCTTCCTCCTTCTTCTTTTCCTCTTCCTCATCCTCCTCCTCCAAATAAGCAGCTTTTTTTAGTTTTAATTTAATATGTTAACATGGTTCAAACTATATATGAGGGTTCCTCCTTGTCCCATATGCTTTGCAAGTGGCTCCTTATATATGGATTTGTTCCTACTGTCCTATGCTATGAACTCTGGCTTTTTTTTTTCTCAACACAGCCATTACTTTTTTTTTCTTTTGATAAGCTACTTGAGTAAATATTTAGGGGATCTCTCTATAATATATGCCTGAAAAATATGAGCTCAAAATAACAATTAAGGCATTCGGTAACATGGTATATAGTTACTAGGGGAAATAAAAGAGCAATCAAATTGGCACAATTCCCAATTCATAATCCTGAGGGCTATTCATGGACAGAACCTTCTAATTCAATTTGTGCATTAGTTCAGAACCTGTCCTGATCCAGAACTATTAGCACTTTCTATGACTTTGAATTATCTGATGTCAAGATGCTCTTGAAAGAGAAAATAAGAGGAGACTTGGAAGCCAGCTTGGCTTTTCTTTCCCATTAATGCATTTTTTTTTCCTTTAGGTCCTAATTTCTTAAACTGTGGGTTGTGACCCCATATTGGGTCTCATAACTGAATGTGGGAGTTATAAAATTATTATTAATTATCAGTAAATGTTTGATTTATATGCCTAATTTATATACCTATATACCCATGGTTGCTTAAAAATTTATTGGGCACAAAGGAGCCTCAAAGTAGAAAAAGTTTAAGAAGCCCTGCTTTATTTAGATCATCTCCTTTTAAGAAGAAACTCTTTCTGATGATGCTGCTATCACTGAGCCCAAAGAAAGGTGTCTCTTACTTACATGAACTGATGCTGAGTGAAATGAGCAGAACCAGAAGATCACTATACACTTCAACAACAATACTGTATGAGGATGTATTCTGATGGAAGTGGAAATCTTCAACATAAAGGAGATCCAACTCACTTCCAGTTGATCAGTGATGGACAGAAACAACTACACCCAGAGAAGGAACACCGGGAAGCGAATGTAAATTGTTAGCACTACTGTCTATCTACCCAGGTTACTTACACCTTCGGAAGCTAATAATTAATGTGCAACAAGAAAATGGTATTTACACACATATATTGTATCTAGGTTATATTGTAACACATGTAAAATATATGGGATTGCCTGTCATCAAGGGGAGGGAGTAGAGGGAGGGAGGGGAAAAATGAATACAAGGGATAATGTTATAAAAAAATTACTCATGCATATATACTGTCAAAAATTTTTTTATAATTATAAAATTTAAAATAAATAGAAGAAAAAAGAAAGGTGTCTCTTCTGATACATAATCTCTGCTAAAATTTAACTCCGGTGAGACTCTCCACACGGCCATGTTCTGCGCAAATGTCTAATATAAATTTCTAGGCCCTGGCAAGATTTTCCCCTACTTCTTCCTTCATTACTTTGTCTCCTTTAGGGTGGCCCCTTTTTAATTAATCTACAAAGCATCTGGATCCTGTTTCTCTGCACAGGTTGAATAACTAAGCTCCTTGAGTCCTTCCATCTAAGCTCCATGAGAATAAGTACATTGCCTTATGTTGAATCTCTTGTCCCATCTCTAGAATAGCTTTCTTATATAAGTTGACAAGGATGCCGTGCTCTGTGCCCAGAAGTGGATGTCCTTACAGAGAATGGCAAGTTTACAGGGAACTATTCAATTTCTGAAATGGGAGGAGGGGGCGGGAAGTTGTGTGAAATAACAGAGCTTGTGTGACATATCATCAAGGAGAAAAAAGTTTTCATTCACCCTTTAATTTCTTTTGGTTTCTGCTTATTATTGTCTCCAACCCTTCCCTTCTTTTTGTCCTATTCCTTGTTTCCTTATGTGTTCATAGCTTTTTTTGATGAGATTTTCTTTTCTTTCCCTTCCTTTCCCCTCATTTCTATTCCTCTCTTTCTCTTCTCTTTTCTTCCCTTTCGTTCTTTTCTCTTCTCTTGCCTCTCATTTTCCCTTGCCTTCCTTTGCCTTGTCCCTCACCTTCCCTTGGCTTCTTCCATTCCTTTGTCTCTCCTTTGAATTGCCTAACCCTTGCTTGCCTTCCTTTATCTTCCCATTCCTCTTCTTATCTTGTCTTACTTTCCCTTCCATTCCCAAAATAGTCAAATCTGCTATCCCATCTCTAGAAAACCTTTTTCATATAAATTGACAAGAATGTCATGCACTGTACCTAGGAGGGAATGTTCTTGAAAATGGTGCAATGAACACCATCTCTATTTCTCCTTCCCCTTCTCCTTTCTCTGAGATAGTAGGTATTCTCTCCAATAGACATGTCTCTTGTGTTGAACAGTTTGCAAATATTATCTCATTTGATCCTTATAACAACCCTGCAAAGTATTATTATTATCCTCATTTTACAATTAAGGTAACTAAAACAGAGGAGTTAAGTGACTTGCTCAGGTTTGCACAGCTAGTAAATAACTGTCTTTGCAACTAATTCTTCCAGGGTGGATGCCCAGGATTCTATCCATTCCACCTGTAAGTAAGCTGGAGAACAGCCTAAGGGCCACCTTCCTCTTCTCTCAGTCCATATTTTCAAGAAATGTCTTGGGATTTCTGTCTGTTTTATTCATTCTTTTCAATTTTAGGTGCAAAGAATGGAGGCTCTGACCCAGGAATTCCACTTTGGTCTCGGGGAAGAATAGGGGTATCAGGTTTACAATTTAATTCAGTTCCTACATAACATTAGTTCCACCAAATTCCTTCCCCTCCCCTTTTCTGCCTCATTCCCCTTATACCTCAGGACATGGGCTTCTCAGAGTTTTCCTGTTGGGCTGGTCACAACATCTGATCTGGAATCCTGAATTCCAAGGTTCCTGTGATAGGAATTTACTTTAAATTATGCCCCACCATGTGATGAGGGGAAATGTTTATATATTTGTTCTTTTTATATACATTTAAAGTAAATACTTCTTTTTAAAGGTAATCTGATGGTGAAGTAGTTAGATAGAACTGAGATACTTGGACCCCTAAAAATGGGGGAACATATTTAGTAGGTGTTTCAGCCAGTAAGAGAAATTATGAGACCCTCCTAGTATCTCCTAAGGGTACTGGTGAAATGTAAAACTCCTGGCCATTAGCCATAATGGGAAGGTCAAAGGAATTAATGTTACAAGTGTTTTCATTTTAACTAAAAGTACATTGACAGGATTATTTAGATGGTTTCTTTACACACGTAACGCAGGTTTAGTCCTACTAACAGGAAAACAGATACTTAAGTGGATGACCTAGACACCTTCCTGTTGGCCAATCTGTTTTCCCAACATTCCCCAAGTTCTTGTAATGTTATCTTTGACCTTAGATGAATTTCAGATTAGAAAGAGTACAGGTCATCACTGGAGCTATGGGAAAACTAGGAGTTTGTCATACAAAACCAATGGAATATTATGCTATAAGCAATACAATAGCCAGACTCCTAGGAGATGGTGGAATCATTCAGACTGATATTTTTAGATATTTTTAGACAAGTATTGCTCATCTAAGTGCAAACTGGGAATAACAGAGATGGTGACCTGCATTTCATGAAACGGAAATGAACCAGCTCAAATTGACAACTCTTTTTTATCCTCCTCTGTCCATTCATGAAGAAGTAGATTCTCCTATTACCAGTCAAATTCTACCCTCTCCCCCACCTCCTGTTTCCTGTCCTTGCTTTCCTAAGCAGTATCTAAAGCAGGCTGGCAAATAAGAGAAGCTTCGGTTGCAACAGTCTGTCCAATATTTTTAATTTGTCTTCTTTCTCTTATATTTCCTTAAGTAGGATCATGTAGTGATTCCATTGGACTCCCTTATTCTCTCTATATATATTTTTTAAATTCCAGTTTGAATAGAATTTTGGTTTGGTTTCAGGATGACTTTTTCATGAGAAATTCTTCTTTCTTACCATTGAGTTTTCATATGCCTATATTTGTAAAATATATTCATGTTTTTATTGAATTTTTTTCAAATTAATAATTCTGTTTTCTATATTTATTTTTCCTTGTTTTAGTCTCTCTAATAGAAATTCACTCACTCATAATGAATCTTCGCCTTCATAGGAACATAATAAATTCAAAGTACCTATTTCAATGCTGCTAATTATTGCATTAAGCACATATTCATGTGATAATATGCATGTGCAACTAATTTTGATTTAATGGGTGCTGTTGCCTAGCTACTTACTAATTGTTGGCATATAACTGTTCTTGTCTTGTTCCTGTTTTCTTATGATCTTGTGAATTCTAAGTAGTGGTTCATTAATTTACATTTAATTTATTTCTTATTTGCTAAGTATTGCTCATACTATAGTGCAGGTCCACATTACCTCATGCTTGGACTATTGCAGTAGCTTTCTGATGGGTCTCCCTGAGTCAAATCTTTCCCAATCCATCCTTCATTCAGTTGCCAAAATGATCTTCCTGAAGCAAGGTCTAACCATGTCACCACCCCACTCTTACCCCCCAACTTGATTTTCTTCAGTGGCTACCTAATAAGATCTGCTTGGCTTTTAAAGTCCTTCATTACTGAGCCCCTTCTTATCTTTTCAGTCTTCTTACCTTTACTCTTCAATCCACAGACAATGGTCTCCTTACTGTCCCTCACACATGATGCTCCATCTCCATGAAGTGGGCATTTTCACTGGCTGTCCCCCATGCCCAAAATACTCTTACTCCTTATCTATCTTTTGGCTTCCCTGGCTTCCTTTAGATATAGCTCAATGCCTTTTTCTACAAAAAGCCCATCTTCAATCCCCTTACAATAAATGTCTTCCCTCTAAGATCATTTCCAATTCACCTTGTCTATGTCGTGTCTATACACTGTCATTTACATGTCTGCCCATTAGAATGTGAGTTTATTGAAGGAAGAATTTTTTTTACCTTTCATTTAGATCCTTAGTTTGTTGCTCAGCACAATGCCTACCACACAGCAGGTACTACATACTCCTTGATTTTATCCACCAGCTATTGCTTAAGTATAAGCACTAATTAGAACTCATTTCAGTCTATTCAAAATAATAGCAGGCTACTACAAGCAACAAACTGGGAACAATTCTTTTATATATTAACCACTTAGGTGGTCTACATTATAAAGCTAGTAAACATCAGGAAAGCACTGGATCTCTAGGCTAGAAGTTGATTCTGAAAAATCTGATTTGGGGGAACCTTATTATCAGAAAAATAGAGGGATCTGGTTGAGATGGAAGCTCAGCAAGAGGACAGGTGTGTTCTCACCGCACAAGTGGTATGTGGGGAGTGCCTAAGGAACAGCCCAGGGAATCCAATTCATTCATTCTTGACCATTCTCAGAAAGATAAAGAAGATTCTTTTATATGTTATCAAAGAATTGCTGATCAATAACATCAACACAAAAGCCAGTAATCTGCATTACCCAACATAGTGATATGGAAGGAGAATGGAAAGATATGGCTATAAATAGATTGCAGACATAATAACTAATGGCAAGGCATTCAAGATGCCCTAAATTGTTTTTTGGAGAGCTATTGAATCTTAATGTTAGGATTACACTATAGATGCTATTAGATTCTTTGGGAGAAGTTAAAAAAAAAAGAAGACTGTGGTCATTTGCCAACTAGGTTTTTATTAATTTAAGTATATACCCCTAAGGCATTTCAGAGCATCAGCCACTTTCCAGTGACTAATTGAGAAAGTAGCTAGAGACATGACATACTAAGAAGTGTTGGTATTATCTATTCTACTTCAATGACATTAAAAAAATTTGAAAAAAAACTTGAGGAGGGACTTATAAAAGTATTCTATTGGCTAGAGGAAGCTGATTTGAAGTTGTTAAGTGACAAGAGCCAGTTTTACAGAGCTTCTGCCAAATACATGAATCACTTAATATCTCTACAAAGTATGAACACTGACTAGAACTTGCTTACAAAGGTCTTAATGACAGTGAGATTCATCACTCCATCTACAAACTAGAGTTATTGTCTTTGAGTTAGCTTGTCACTGAAAAGTTCAAAGGCAATATTTTTGGAACAAAATTCCAAGTCTGAACTGGTAGCAATTCACTCTATCTATTTTGACCAGTGCCCACTGCATGCTGGTTATCCAGGAAATATTAGTGTGAATATGGATAGTGTCCTGAAGGTTATATGGCATTAAAACTATAGATATCATTTTTTTAAAACTGAAGGCAATAGGTAAAATTCAGGGATCCAGGCTACAGTCAGATAGAAGTGCAATTGAGAGTTTGGGACTTCTACCAATCAGCCCATCAGCTGCTTATGTGAACCTTATTTCATTGAATCAAATTTCTTTGCCTCAATTTCCTGGGGTGATTAATAGTGCCATGACATGTAAATGAATTGGATTTAAGTGAGGGAGGTCACCTGCTGCACTTTCTCCTCCAGAACATCTGAGGCTAATGGCCAGATATAGATCAGGACAACTGAACATGGCCCTTATTAAGCTCTGTAGATACAAATTGAAAACTCTCGAGGAATTTAAACTCTAATTGGGAAAGATCACACATATAAGAAAATTAAATATTAAATGGAAAAGCCCAGAAGTCCTAAGAATTCCGCAAAAAAGCAGGTGGCAAGATCCAAGGTATCTCACTGTGGTAGTAGCTAGGGATTTGAGGGATGGGATATTATGATTCCAGATCCCAGATTGTTTTTTGGAGAGGCATTGAGAGATCTCAATGTTAGGATTACACTGCAGATACTATTGGATTTCTCCATTGAAATAGGTACTTTGAATTTATTATTTTATCATGAGTGAATGAATTTCCACCAGAGACACAACATAGAAAACAAAATTATTAATTTGAAAAAATTCAATAGAAACAATATATCTTATAAATATGATTATATGAAAACTAAATGACAAGAGAGAAAAATTTCTTCCAAAAAGTCATCCTGGAACCAAACTAAAATTCTATTCAGACTGGAATTAAAAAAAAAAAAACAGAATAAGGGAGTCTAGTGGAATCACTGCATGATTCCACTTAAGGAAAAGTATATAATTAGACTTAGATGTTCAGATATAGTAGTAAGGTAATGGGAAAGCCTGGCCATCCTTCCTTTTATCACAAAGACCACAGTTGGTTGGTAATTTACTAACTCATCCAAGTCATGTAAACAGCCATATGTGCTTCTGTACAGGATTTTGGAATCTGGAGGAACCCACCCCTTCATCATTGGGAAGGAGGTTATGAGCCTATATGTCCAAGTAGAATGGGCATTTTGGATTCCCTCTGGAAGAGATGAGGATGGAGAGTTGTCATTGTCCATCCAGGAATAGGGAAAAAGAAGGAGGCATTTGCAGGAAAATTAGGGGGAAAGGAGGCCCAGTACTACCTGCTCCACCAAGCTCACAAGTGACTGAAACTTATCCCACACAGGAGAGCAGGAAGCAGTTGGTGCTACTCATCATATATTGCTGAATGACTACAAGTATATTTTGTGATGACTTTGGACATATGGGTCAAGGAGAACCCTGGAGCTTGCAAGAATTAGATTTTACTGTTGCAGAACTGCAGCCGATGTCACTAAGAATTATGAGACTTGGGGCAGCTAGGTGGCGCAGTGGATAGAGCACCAGCCTTGAATTCAGGAGGACCCGAGTTCAAATCTAATCTCAGACACTTGGCACTTCCTAGCTGTGTGACCCTGGGCAAGTCACTTAACCCCAGCCTCAGGGGAAAAAAACAACAACAAAAAAAAATATGAGACTTGCATTCAGTGTGTTCAAAGAAAAGTCTTACATTTCACACAGAATATTTGAAAAATGTAAACACCAATAAACCTTTGAAACTTTCTGGAACTGATTGTTTATTTCTGGAAGAAGATAGCAAGAAATATTTGTTATCTTTTTGGTTGCTGATAATTTTACCAGGTCAGCAAATAACTCAATAGGCACTAAACATCTATTCCGTAAGCCACTGTGCTAAGTACTAAGAAAACAAAGAAAGGCAAAAGATAGTCTCTACCTTCAAAAAATTCAATCTGATGGGGAAAACAATAAGCAAACAACTATGTGAACAAGCCATGTATAGCATAAATAGGAAATAATGGAGGAAAAGCACTAGAATTAAGAGTGATTAGGAAATTATTTCTGTAAAAGGTAAGACTTTAGTTAGAACTTGAGAGCAGTGAAGAAAGACAGGAGGCAGAAATAAAGTGAGAGATCCTTCCAGGCATGGGGACCAGCTAGAGGAAATACTCAGAGCTGAGAGATGGAAGTGTCTTGTTTTAGAATCTGCCAAGCTCACTGAACTGAAGAGCACACATGGAGTTATAAAGTGTAAAAAGACTGCAAATGTGTGTATGTATAAGAAAGTGAGAACTCTGAATGCCAAATGAGGATCCTTGGAAGAAATAAAGAGCCATGGAGTTTATTGAGTAGGTATTTTATTGAGTAGTGAGATATAGTCATATCTATACTTTTTTAAAAAATCATTTTGGCAGGAGTGTATAAGCTATCCAATCAGAAACAACAGACTTCTACAATCACTAAAATATTATGAGAAAAACATTTCTCAGTGTATTAACTTCTTGCTAGGATCAATTTAGATCAAGGCAGAGAATTTGAAAGCAAGTTAAACAAGGTTTGGCAAGTATCAAGAAGTTCAGAACTGTACATTATCACCCATGAGGCAATCAACAGCTTGAGTTTTGGTCTCATGCTATTGAATATTATGAACACTGAGAACAGAACAAAAATCTCAGTGGAGGCAACCAATATCTAATACACAGATATAACTTTACCAGGAAGAGATGTCATAGTAGTTTCACTATACTTGCTGATGTTTGGATGAGAGTCTATTACCTATAGGTTTATGTTTGTAGTCTTGGAAAATGGAGAGGATGCACTCACAACCTACCATATTAACTTGCCGTGAATTCAGCTCTTGAGAGCTCTGGCAGAAAATAAAACAACCTTATGTTTATTATTGCAGATGCTCAAGCATCTATGATAATGAAAGAGTATTAGGATGTTGGCTGTGTGAGTGAAAAGGAGACAGATACAACTTATCAAAACGACAGATTTGGCAACAAATTGGATATGTGAATTCACTGTGAATGAAGAATCAAAGATGATCCAAGTTAGTGATTTAACCAGAAAGAGGCTACAAGGTACCATTGCACTAGCACTGCACACAGCACTAGATGTTTTTGGGCAGCATCATTGCCTATACCTATTTCTGGGACATAGTTCAAAAGCAAGGAGGAGCAGTTTCAGTCAAGAGAGAGTGATAGCCCTGAGGGGCAGTATCACTTTCAGACCCAAGGAATCAGGGACTCTAAAGAGCAATGTCAATTACAATCCTTAAGAATCATAAGGTTCTTCCCAGGTAAGGACCAGAGTTCAGACTAAAAGAAGAGTAATCACACTTCTCTTTCAGATCGCATTTTGGAAACACCAAAAACTTTTAAACCTCCAGAAGTAGCTCTGAAAACAGCAATGCGAAAAATTCTGAAGCTTGAGAGAGTTCTCCTTCACTTTCCAAACTGGAAACAGAACTCAATATTAATATAAAGTTCCAAATCAAGAAATAATATGTCAAAATGAACAAACAATAACAACAAATAATTTGACCATAAAAAGCTACTATGAAGATAGAAAAGATCAAGAAATAAACACAGAAGATAATGATGTCGAAATTGCTACAAGCAAAGCTTAAAAGAAAAATTTAAATTGAACACAAATACAATAATTTCTGAAGAACTAAAAAAATGATTTTAAAAATCAAAGTGGTAGAGGAAATATTAGGCAAATAAATGAAAGCAAAGAAAGAAAATTATGAAAAGAAAATTAAGAACTTGGTAAAAGAGGCACAAAAATTCTGAAGAAAATATCTTTAAAAATAAAATTAGCTAAAAGGAAAAAGGGAAATAAAAATTTACTGATGGAAATAACTCTGTAAAAATTACATATGAACAGTGGAAGCTAATTACATATGAGATACCAAGAAATAATAAAGTCAAAGGAATTGAAAAAAATAGAAGAAAATGTGAAATGTCTCACAGGAAAAACAATTGATCTGACAAAATAGTTTGAGGAAATATAAGAATATTTTATTGCTTGAAAGCTATAATCAAAGAAAGAGCTTAGACATTATATTTCAAGAAATTTTCATGGAAAATTGTACAGATATCCTTGGACTAGACAGTAGCATAAAACTTGAAAGAATATACCAAACAACTCCTGAAAGAGATCTCAAAATAAAAAACCCAATATGTTGGCTAAAAAGAATATGTTAGCCAAATTCCAAAGTTCCCAGGTCAAAGAGAAAATATTTCAAGCATTCAGAAAGAAACCATTCAAATACTGTGGAGGCACAGTAAGGATCATACAATATTTAGTAGCTGCAACATTAAAGGAACAGAGAATTTAGAGTTTGATATTCTAGAAGTAAAAGAGTTAGGATTATGATAAAGAATAACCAATCCATCAAAATCGAAGATAATCCTCTAGTAGTAAGGGAGGGAGGATGGATAGTTAATGAAAAAGGACTTTCAAGCTTTCCTGATGATTCAAGCCCTGATCAGGGCTGAATAAAAAATTTTACTTTTAAATACAAGGCTCAAAAGAAGCATAAAAAAGTAAAGAAAGAAAAAAGAAATTGTAAAGCACCCAATAAAGTTAAACCATTTACCTTTCTACATGAGATGATGATACGTGTATCTTCTAAGAACTTTATAATTATTAAGACACTTCAATTCCACATAATATCTTCTCTAGTTTGTTTCTGAATGCTTCTTATATCGATTCTTTACCAGAAAATTTCCACATTGACAGAATTTACTATCAGTTAGGGCAGAATGCCATGTTAAAAAGCAGTTGTAATAATTCGCTAAATATTTTCACAATGTAGTCTATTTATAAATTTCCCAGGTTTCTGGGTAGTGAATTGGGGTATGTCAATGTTTGTACCAATATCCAGTACTGAGCCACATCCTTCTATAATCTCTGAAAGAAGAAAACATGATAAAAAATATATACACATACACACACTTTTTGAACTAGCATCTAATCTGAATATTTCTCAGACATACATGTTTGTAGGAGAGTTTTATTCTCTCCATAAGATTCTTGGGTTATAATTAAGTCATAATACTACAAACCTATTATCAAGTCTTCCATCAACTCACAAATCAAGACATGGCAAATCAGAAACAAAGTGAAACAGGGAGATGAATACCCCACACCAACAAACCAGTACTACCACTTACATAGAATTCTAAAATATCTCCCCCTGGATGTAAAAAAAAAAACATCAAGAATAATCTGTGCCAAATGGTTAGTTAATGTTTTAACAGTAAAAAAATTTTTAACACAATGAAAGAGAGTTCATACCCTTTAGATGTCATTTACCAGATTTTTAAAACCAAAGAAAGTGGTGAAAGCTTTGAGAACAGGTTCCCAAGGAGTTTTGTGTCTTCCTTTGAAATGGAGGGGAGGATAGGGAGGTGAGCTATTTGTCACATAAGCTTGGGGGCTCTTCAAGACTCAAATTCCATTGAGTTGAGCAGGGGAAGTCAGTAAAACTTCAATGTCTTCTACTGTAAAAATGTTTTAATCTGTGTTAATTCTTTCCTCTTGGCTTATCTTCATTAGCTTAAATCTGGGAAATCCTCATTTGGCTCTCCTCATGTTGCAGCTCCTTCTCTGGGTGTAGCAGAGAGGAGAATGAATGAGAAGGTAGCTAGGACTTTAGCTTGTTTTGGAGTTTGTTGAGGGTTGTGGGTGGGGAGGAGGGAGTTTTCCCGGAATGGGGTCAGGTAGCCTGCATCAGCCAGGCTCAGTATCATCCACTCTCAGCTCCTTGACTCAGAGGACTTTGGAGTTCTGTGATGATTTTCTCTAGCAGGTTTAGGGTCTTTTGGCTAGTGAAATGGCCCACTTTGGCCAGCTCAGGGACCAGACCTGGGTCCCACCCTTCTGTCTGTCCAGGTGTTGGGCTTGGGGCTGGGCCACAAGATCCATCCATTCCTGAAGACTTGGGCCACTTTGGAGAAAGGTAAACAGAAATATGGGTGCCTTCGGGCCTTCTCCCAATAGATCTTACAGGGCTGGGATAGTAGCTGGAACCTTCTCTCCAGTCTCTCTAGAGAGTCCTGGCTCAGTAAGGAGGCCTCTGGTGAGAGGGGAGGCAGGTCTCTGAACTGATTAGCTTCCTCTTCTCTTCTTCAGGCCAGGAACTCAGGCTGAGATAGCCCCCAGGGACAAGCTGCTTCCTATGTCCAAGGTTGGGGGGGCTCCAGGTATTCTCCCAGTCCCTACTGCTCTCAGGGGACTTCAAGGTCTCAGGTTGTGGTGGGGGTCTGTCTTAGGAGACAGAGACCTAGGTGAACTAGTGTTTGGGATTCACCTCAGAAAGCTGCTCAAGTGGCAATGGTGGAGTCTTTGGCTCTGTGGAGGAGCTGCCCATACTCTCCAAAAAGACTTCCTTGAATACAGACTTCTGAGCTGACGTCACTCTCAGTTTATCTTGGGGCAGACTGCCCTTGGATCTGGAAGCCACAGTCCCAGGCCTGCTTTGATCAGCGGCTGGATGGTCAGAGGAACCTGGGGATCAAGATCTAGTTTTTTCAGAGATTCCAGCTTTACCTTGACCTGTAGGCCTTCTTGCCCAGCCCAGGGAAAGCTCCCAATAAAGACCTCATGGATCACAATGCAGAACCTATAGAAGTCAGAAGTCAAGTTGTATATGGGAATGTGTATGTGTGCATTTCTACCCCTACTATGGCTTAGACACCAGTTTGAGTGCTGGGAATACAAGACCAAAAACAAAGCTTTTAAGGAGTTACTTTCTACTGGGGGAGAAAATGGTGAGAATACAACTTAAACACTGATAACTTAAATGTATAAAATAACACAAGATTATTTTAAGAGATAGAGATCAGAAATAAATGGAGTAGTTTGGAAAGTCCTGTGTGGAAAGTGTATCTAAACTGTGCCTTCAGATAAGTATACCAAGGGATAAGTTCTATCACTAAGAAAAATAGTCATTAAACATTTATTAAGCACCTACTATGTGCCAGGCACTATGCAAAGCATTGTGGTTAAAAGTACAAAAAAGAAAGGCAATCATTGCTGTCAAGGAGTTTAAAATGTAATATAGCTCATAAAAAAAATGAAAAGGAGGTAGAAGAAACCCATGCAAAGACATGATAAAGTCAAAGAATACAACCAGATGGGAAATGAAGAGATTGCTAGGTTGGATAAGCTTCTTGAATGGACGTTTGGGGAGGTCTCAGGTACCCAAGAGATGTACCAAAGCTGAATTGCTCTTGCAGGATGATGAAATTCCTAGGACCTTGATGGACAAGTCCAAAGAAACACAGAAATATGGAAAATGAAATACAAGAGACAAGCCCAGGAGTGAGCTACAGATCAGAGGGACAGCCTGCTCTGAAGATGAAAAGGGAGGAGAGAGATTGTCATGAAGACAAGGCAGCTAGTAAACAAGATAGATAAAGGGGAGTCAATTGTTGAGGGTGAGAGGAGGAGCAGGAAAAAGAGCTATGGAATCAAAGGTAAGGACAATGTATAGTTAAATGGGTTGACTCTAGGGATAAGATTGTGAAGAGAGGAAAGAAGGCCAGATGAGGATGAAGAATAAATATGGAAAAGTAGACTGGAGTCAGATTGTGAAGGGCATTAAAATGCCAGATAAAGGAACTTACATTTTATCCTAGAGACAATAGGAAGAAGTGAAGTTTCTTGAATATGGGAATATCATGCTTTAGGAACATCACCTTGGCAGATCTGAGAAAGATAAATTGGATAAAGGTGAGACTGAAAGAATGGAAACCAATTAGGAGGCTATGATCATGACATTAGTTTGGGCAAATACTGAACTTAGATTCAGGAAGATCTGTTTTTGTTCCACCTCAAATACTTCCTAGCTCTGGGATTCTGGGCAAGTAACTTAGTTTCTTCATCTGTGAAATGAGGAAACTAGACTCAATGACCTCTAAACCTCTGAATCTATGATCCTCTATGATCTTATACTATGCTATGATCTTTGATTTCACAATTACTTCTTTTTTAATAACTTTTTATTGACAAAACATATGCATGGGTAATTTTTTATATTATCCCTTGCACTCACTTCTGTTCTGACTTTTCCCTTCCCCTCCCTCCACCCCCTTCCCTAGATGGTAGGCAGACTTATACATGTTAAATGTATTATAGTATATCCTAGATACAATATATGTGTCCAACCATTCTCCAATTTATGGGCATCCATTCATTTTCCAGTTTTTAGCCACTACAAAAAGGGCTGCCACAAACATTTTGGCACATACAGGTCCCTTTCCCTTCTTTACTATCTCTTTGGGACATAAGCCCAGTAGTAGCATTACTGGATCAAAGGGTATGGACAGTTTGATAACTTTTTGGACATAATTCCAGATTGCTCTCCAGAATGGTTGGATTCCTTCACAGCTCCACCAACAATGCATCAGTCACAACCACTTCTAAACCATTTCTTGGCCACAATTACTTTGCAATCTCTCCTCCTTGGAGATTCTTTCCTCTATTTATACCATCTCATCCAGCTATCTTCTGACCTTCAAGTTGCATCCCTTCCTTTCTTAAGAATACCAGTCCCTCATTCATGCACTGATGCAAGTTGACCCCAGGTCTACTTTTTGAGGACCAGGTCTGTTATCTTATGCTGACCCTCTACCAGGTTCTCTAGTACCCTTGAATGGGGAATAGAGGGAGTGGTAGATATTCTCTTCTCTGCCTCTGGCTCAAGACTCCACAAATGGTATTCACCTACATTTTCAGGAGCCTGGTGACAAGCATGCAATCCCATTTAATCACGTATTATTGGATTAGCTTTTACAAAAGGTATTTATTTCAATGATATAACAAGGACAAACATACCAACATTTTCTCCAATACTTCATCTTGTTTTCTGGAGAGGGGTACAAGATTAACTCCTAGCTTAGCTCAATTCCTATATAGCATTAGTCCTACCAAGTTCAGATGTAAAGCCTCCAAAAGACAAGCATCTCTGGGACTTTTGATCCTCAGAGATTTCCTTTTGGTCTTACTGAAACTCTCACTATGGATTTTTGAACTCTTCATTCCCATGGTGAAAACTCCCGAATCAGAGATTCCATTCACTGCACTTAGAATACTATAAAGGAAAAATCACCAAATTCCTAGATCCATTTCTTGGGTCCCTATGATGGGGGAAGAAGAGGGTCTTCAGACCTTTCACCCATTTCCTGCATAATAACACCTGCTGTGGGTTATAGATCGCTTCAGTCTCAAAAGATAATGCAGGCAAATCACAAATTATGCTCAACCAGGTAGTTTTAAAAACGCAGAGTTCTAGATATGTATCCAATGGGGAGAAAAACCACTGCTTTCAACCATATAATAGGCCAAATCAGAATGTCTACAAATTCTCCTGCTTCTGAGAAGCAAGACCCCTCCAAGTTTTTCACTTTAGTAATGCCATTTTAGGTCTCCTAAGCATATGTCAAACTCCCATTAATAATCTTCCTCTCTATCTGATCCCTGCTCCCATATCTGGAGACTTCAATATATGTGTTGATATTTCTTTGAACATTTTAGTTCATCATAATGATGAAACCTTAACTTTATGGGATCATTTTGACATCTGAAATGTGGAGATACATCAAAAGGAAACAAAACCCTAACTGCCATTTAACATTTTCTTTAATTATGTGTATAGGTGAAAAGCCACAGGAGTATTAGCAATACCTGTGACTGTCATCAGTAGAAATCACAGATATTTTCATATTATATTACAGTTGTTGCAAATGCCTCAAAATACTCATTACTACTTTGGAATTATTATAGTTAAAAACCATTCCCATAAGATCAGGCATGAAACAAAGCTACCCATTATCATCATTACTATTCAATATTGTATTAGAAATGTTAGCTTTCACAATAAGAGAAGAAAAAGAGATTAAAGGAATTAGAGTAGTTAATGAAGAAACCAAATTGTCACTCTTTGCAGATGATATGATGGTCTACTTAGAGAACCCTAGAGAATCAACTAAAAAACTACTAGAAATAATTCACAACTTTAGCAAAGTTGCAGGATACAAAATAAATTCACATAAATCATCAGCATTTTTATATATTACCAACAAAGTCCAGCAGCCAGAGATACAAAAAGAAATTCCATTCAAAATAACTGTCAACAGTGTAAAATATTTGGGAATCTATCTGCCAACAGAAAGTCTCAATGGAATAAGTTAGCTTCACAGGACAAAATAGTCAATAACTATAACAATCTATATTTGACAAACCCAACGACTCCAGTTTTGGGGATAAGAACTCACTATTTGACAAAAACTGCTGGGAAAATTGGAAACAAGTATGGAAGAAAGTAGGCATTTACCTACCCCTAACACTACATACCAAGATAAGGTCAAAATGACTTCATAATTTAGATATAAAAAATAATATGGACCCACATTTAACACCACATACTAAGATTAGATCAAAATGGGTCCAAGATTTAGGCATAAAGAACGAAATCATAAATAAATTGGAGGAACATGGGATGGTTTACCTCTCAGACTTGTGGAGGAGGAAGGAGTTTGTGTCCAAGGGAGAACTAGAGACCATTATTGATCACAAAATAGAAAATTTTGATTACACCAAATTAAAAAGTTTCTGCACAAACAAAACTAATGCAAACAAGATTAGAAGGGAAGTAACAAATTGGGAAAAAATTTTTACAGTTAAAGGTTCTGATAAAGGCCTCATCTCCAAAATATATACAGAATTGACTTTAATTTATAAGAAATCAAGCCATTCTCCAATTGATAAATGGTCAAAGGATATGAACAGACAATTTTCAGATGATGAAATTAAAACTATTTCCACTCATATGAAAGAGTGTTCCAAATCACTATTGATCAGAGAAATGCAAATTAAGACAACTCTGAGGTATCATTACACACCTGTCAGATTGGCTAAGATGACAGGAACAAATAATGATGAATGTTGGAGGGGCTGTGGGAAAACTGGGACACTGATGCATTGTTGGTGGAGTTGTGAAAGAATCCAACCATTCTGGAGAGCAATCTGGAATTATGCCCAAAAAGTTATCAAAATGTGCATACCCTTTGACCCAGCCATACTACTACTGGGCTTATACCCCAAGGAACTACTAAAGAAGGGAAAGGGACCTGTATGTGCCAAAATGTTTGTGGCAGCCCTTTTCATAGTGGCTAGAAGCTGGAAGATGAATGGATGTCCATCAAATGGAGAATGGTTGGGTAAACTATGGTATATGAATGTTATGGAATATTATTGTTCTATAAGAAATGACCAACAGGAGAAATACAGAGAGGCTTGGAGAGACTTACATCAACTGATGCTGAGTGAAACGAGCAGAACCAGAAGATCATTATACACTTCAACAATGATACTGTACGAGGAGGTATGCTGATGGAAGTGGATTTCTTCAACACAGAGAAGAGCTAATCCAATTCCAATTGATTAATGATGGACAGAACCAGCTACATCCAGAAAAGGAACAATGGGAAATGAGTGTAAACTGTTATTTTTACCTTCTGAATCCAATTCTTCCTGTGCAACAAAAAATTCGGTTCTACACACATATATTGTATCTAGAATATACTGTAATATATTTAACATATATAAGACTGCTTGCCATCTGGGGGAGGGGGTTGGGGGAAGAAGGGAAAAAATCTGAATAGAAGTAAGTGCAAGGGATAATGTTGTAAAAAATTACTCATGCATATGTACTGTCAAAAAATGTTATAATTATAAAATAAAATAAAAATTAAAAAAATAATATGATAAGCAAATTAGAAGAACATAGGATAGTCTACCTCTCAGATTTGTGGAGAAGGAAGGAATTTGAATCCAAAGAAGAACTGGAACTCATAACTGAACACCAAATAGATAATTTTGATTATAGTGTTTAAAAATTTTTATATAAACAAAGCTAATGCAGACAAGATCAGAAAGGAAGCAATAAACTGGGAAAACATTTTTACATTTAAGGGTTCTGATAAAGGCCTCATTTCTAAAATATAGAGAGAGTTGACTCAAATTTATAAGAATTTAAATCATTCTCCAACAGATAAATGGCCAAAGGCTATGAAGAGACAATTTTCAGATGAAGAAATTAAAACAATTTCTAATCATTTGAAAAGGTTCTCTAAATCACTATTAATCAGAGAAATGCAAATTAAGACAACTCTGAGGTATCATTACACACCTCTCAGATTGGCTAAGATAGCAGGAAAAGATAATGACAAATGTTGGAGGGGATATGGGAAAATTGGGACACTAATACATTGGAACTGTGAAAGGATTCAGCCATTCTGGAGACCAATTAGGAAGTATGTTCAAAAAGTTATCAAATTGTACATACCCTTTGACCCAACAGTGTTTCTATTGGTCCTATATCCCAAAGATGTGCAAAAATGTTTGTGGCAGCCCTTTTCATAATGGCAAGAAACTGGAAACTGAATGGATGCCCATCAATTGGAGAATTGCTGAATAAATTATAATATATGAATGTTATAGAATATTATCATTCTATAAAAAACTAGCAGCAGGATGATTTCAGAGAGTCCTGGAGAGATTTACATGAACTGATGCTAAGTGAAATGAGCAGAACCAGGAGATCATTGTACATGGCAATATCAATATTATAGGATGATGAATGCTGATGAACGTGACTCTTTCCAACAATGAGATGACTGAGGCCAGTTCTAATGATCTTGTGATGAAGAGAGCTATATGCACTCAGAGAGAGGACTGTGGGAACTGAATATGGATTACAACATAACATGCTCACTCTTTTTGTTGTTTGCTTGAATTTTGTTTTCTTACTCATTTACTTTCCTTTTTGATCTGGTTTTTCTTATGTAGCAAGAGCATTGTATAAATATGTTTACATATATATGTATAACATATATTGGATTGTTTGCCATCTTGGGGAGGAGGTGGGGAGAAAGGGGGAAAATCTGAAACACAAGGCTATGCCAAGGTCAATGTTGAAAAATTATCCATGTATATGTTTTGAAAATAAAAAGTTTCTAAAAAATAAATAAATAAATGAGCTGGAAAAGAGAAAAAAAAGGAATTACTATAGTTATTAGGCCCAACACTATATATAATACCATAGTGCAAATTTGGTTTTTGAAAAAAAAATCTTAATAATTTTAAAAAATTTTCATTTTTAAAAATTTATTGAATAAAACAAACATTTCCATAACAGTATAATTTTTTAAAAGATTATATATGAAACTGTAAATCTATTATATAGAACTTGCTATTCCTTTTAAATACGTAATAAAGTTATCATGTAAATTTCATTATTTTTTCTTTTTCCTTTTTTTTCTTCCCTTATTTCAGTTTAATTGGTTTCTTTTGTAATCCTATTCATTATATTTTATGTATTTAAAACATTAGGAAAAGATGTTCCCAGGTTTTCACCAGACTGTTAAAGGGCTCAATCAGTCAATAAACATTCATTAAGCACCTACTATGTGCCAGGCACTATGCTAGGGTTAGGAATACAAAAAGTCTACTCTCAAGAAGGTCTAACATGCAAAAACTATGTATAGAAAAGCTATATATAGGACAAATTTGAAATAATCAATATAGGAAAGGCACCAAGAAAGGTTGGGAAAAACTTCTTGTCGAAGGCAGAATTTTAGTTGGGACTTAAAGGAAGCCAGGAGGTAGGATGGGGAGGGAGGGCTTTCCAGGTGTAGGGGACAGCCAAGGAAAATGTCCAGAATCAGTAGATGAAGCATCTCAGTCAAGAAAAAGCAAGGAGGTCAGTGTTACAGGATCTAAGAATATGTGTGTTAGACTGAGGAGTTTCGTGGTTGGGGGAGGGTGTGAAATTGAAGAATACTGGAAAAGTTGAGGAAACAGCCTAAGTCATAAAGTATTTTGAACACATGATCCAAAAAAGTCATATTTAGGAAATTTTAGAATTTTTTTCCCCTAATCTCCAGTCTCAATTTGTCTCTTTGCATTTCCATCTATTTCTTTTATAGTAATTCTGCTTTCTAGGGCAATTAATCTATTCCTTCTTGTAAGGGACAGCCTTTCAAATATTTTAAGAAAGCTATCTTGTCCACCTGGACAGTATCCAGTATTTTCTTATGCAGGCAAAAAGCCAATCTTTATCCCCATCCCAGTATCTTCAACTCATCCTTAAAAGGTGCCAGCTTGAAGCCCTCTTCTCTCCTGAATGCCTTACTTCCTCCAGCTAATCAGTGTTACAGATACAGAACACCATGATGCTTCCCAAGATTTAGTTAGGCAAAGGACAAAGGGGATAAGAGGGCAGAGTGTGGTAACAGGGAAAAAGAATTTTTCTTGGGCAAACAACAGTGAATCACAGGTGTGAGTCACAGGTGGAATGAGAGGAGAAGCTCAGACTCCCAGTCATAGAAAAGGGAATCAATTAACAGGGGCCCCAGCCCTCCAAAATCCTGTGATGACAAAATCTAGTATCTTCCTCTTCTCCATGGAAATCCAAAGGGCCTGGTAGCTAGGTCTACACAGGTAAATTGGATCATGTATCTAGGTCTGAAATGAAGAGATAGGAAGAGAATGGAGTTAAATGACTTGAAACATTAGCATTTTAGGATTGTGCCAGTTATTTATCTGGCATAAGCTGAGATCTTCTGACTTAATTTGTACCATCAAGAGGTTAAACATCAAAAGGTCCAGTAGATATCAAAATATTAATAATACTTTTTGTGAAAACCAAGAACAAGAAACAAAATAGGTATCCATGCACCTGAAAATGGAAATAGGTACCCATCCCACTAGCTGTTGTATATGAATGTAATGGAAGAATTCAAAGAGCTCCAAGAGGATGTATATGAAATGGACACAGAGTGAATAAGCAGAATCAGGAGAACAATAGATAATGATAATAATAAGAGCTGGCATTTATAAAGTGACAAATTTTGCATAATATTTCTTACATACATTATCTTATTTGCTACTCAAAGACAGTGATGCAATTTTTAAAAAATCACCAAAAGAAGATAAATTCAGAGTGATTGAATAACCAAGAATGATTCTATGGGGAAAGAGCTAAAGAAACATGGCTCCCTCCTCCCTGAGGATAGAATGTGACATACTATGTCAAATGTTCGGGATCTGGGGAGGAGAGGTTAATGAATCAGTTGTTTGCTTAACTGCTTTTATTTAATACAAATATTTGATTCTGGGCCAGGGGGCAATGCTGGAAACTTTGGGTGTGTATCCGGAAAGAGATGGGTTGAGAAAACAAAAGGCATAAATAAACTTTTATCGGGGTTTTTCCCTTAAAACTGGGAGATTGCCCTTAGAAGTACAGTAATCTAGAAAAAATGTCTAATCTTTCTCATTTAAAATTATTTTCTTTAAGACATAGTTAGTATTGACCTTCTAGATTTCACATATTAGAAGGACCAAAGCATTGCAAAAGTTTAAACTTGATTGTGCATGCAAAAAGGGATCTACATTCAGTTTTCGGTTTTCCCCATTAACTGCAAAACCCAAGCCATGTAGATCCTTAACAATTATGGTCTCTGAAGTTTTTTGATCACGTACCACAAAACATAAATTGTTGAGCACCCAACTGTCACTATGTGTATTTTTCCTTCTCTATAAATTATATTAATGTTCTATTGTTCAAATTATTACATACTGTACACATAAATAGACATTTAAAAGAGATAGGATAAAAAAGAATTATTATTGGATTCTTGAGTGGATAAGGAACTGCTGTAGTTTATTGAGTAATGGAATGACATGGTTGAGCCTGAAATTTAGGAGTATCAGTTTGGTAGCTGTGTGGAGAAGGGATCCAAGTAGGGAGAAACTACTAGAATAGGTTTAATCAGGTAGAGACACCACTTAGGAGATTAGTGCCAAAGTTCAGGTGAGAACTAATGAAGAAGACCTGAATTAGGGAGAGTGCCTGTATGAATGTATGAATGCCAGAGATGTGGAGATTGAAACAAGATGTGGCCACCAATTAAAGACCTGAAGTTAGCGCAAATGAGGCTTCAAGGATATCAAGGTTGTGAACCTTGGTGACTAGAGGATGGAGGAACTCTTGACAGAAGGAGGAAAGATAATATAGTGAGATCTGAAATTAAGATTACAACCCATTCATTCCTGCTCATCCTGTTTAACTTGTTCTTTCCCACCCAAAACTAAAAGAGAGGAATAAGATTCTTATTCATAAGTCACTGCCCTGGACTCCAGATCCTGCCTGCTAGGGCTGCCTTCTGTCACCACAAAATGATCTTAAGGAAGCAGGTCATGGGAATACTGAGATGGAGGTTTTTTCTGTACAGCTAATGAAAATGTCAGGACTATGGTAGATTATATCTACTCTACATGGCCAATGTCTGGCACAGACACAGAGGTCAGAAGCAGGTGGGGGTTCAGAGAAGGAATGTTGAACAATACTGGGTGAAGGAGATCCTATGGCTGTGTTAGAGATGATCCAATCACTGGCTATCACAGAAATAGTGGAATGTGACTTATTTTCCCATCTTTGAATTGACTATTTGCATACTTCTTAAGCCCCCTCCCAGTACAATGATCCCCCACTTTGGAGACAATTGACTCAATAATAAATATTCGAAAACTGCCTGAAACTTAGAACAGTTAAATGATATGATAAAATTATATCAATTCTTAATACATTCACATATATAAACAATAAATACTTAAAATAAATTTCTGCCAAATTACAGGGAGAAATAAACAACAAAACTCTGCTCAGTGTGTCTCCTTTTAGAGCTAGACAAACTAAACAAAAAGAAGTAAAGGAACTGAACAGAATTTCAGAAAAATTTAGTGGATAAGATCTCTGTCAATTACTAAGAGGAATAGAAATGAATGAACAAAAAATACATACTTCCCACTATGTACAGCCCTATTATAAAAATTAACTGTGATAGGTCCTAAAAGTTTTATAAACAAAAACAAAAAGTACACATTCTTTTCTGACCAAAATGGAATGAAAATGATAATTAATTAGTGGCCTTTGAAGAAATTAATTAAACATAGATGAAGATGAAATAGCTTAATCCTACAGAATAGTTGAGCCAACGAATAACATACACAAACATTGCTTCAATTAAAGAAAACAAAAATTAGCAACCATAACAAAAAGTATAAGTGTAGTCAAATTAGTATTTAGGGTAAATTTGTATAGCTAAAAACTTTCATTAGTAAAAGAAAGGGAGAACAAGTCAATAAACTGGGACTACAATTTTTTTAAAAAGAAAAAGAACATATTTGCTTGCTTTTTTTCCCTTTCATTTTTTCCCTCTTTGATCTTATTTTTCTTGTGCATCATGATAAATGTGGAAATATGTGTAGAAGAATTGCACATGTTTAACTTATATTGGATTACTTACTGTCTAGAAGAGGGAAGTGGGGGGAAGGCAAAAAGAAAAATTTGGAATACAAGGTTCTGCAAGGGTAAATGTTGAAAACTGTCTTTGCATATATTTTGAAAATAAAAAGCTATTGTTAAAAAATAAAGGAAGGAAGGACAGAAGGGAGGGAGGAAAAAATGGAAGGAGGGAGGGAAGGAAGGAAGGAAAGAAGAAAGGAAGGAAGAAGGAAGGAAGGAAGGAAGGAAGGAAGGAAGGAAGGAAGGAAGGAAGGAAAGAAGGAAGGAAGGAAGGAAGGAAGGAAGGAAGGAAGGAAGGAAGGAAGGAAGGAAGGAAGGAAGGAAGGAAGGAAGGAAGGAAGGAAGGAAGGAAGGAAGGAAGGAAGGAAGGAAGGAAGGAAGGAAGGAAGGAAGGAAGAATCTTAAAATACCATGCAGAGAAATTGTAAAGGTTAGTTTTTCTCTATCATGGACACATTGCTTCATATTTGAGACCTCTTTCCAAGCATTCCTGAAAAGGACTTAAGGATTCTTCTGCATGTGGCTGGCTTTATTGAATTGCCCTATTCGTTATTTTTAAACATCTCATATTCATAAATTCAACTGCTTTTAAAAAAAAAAGTGTGCACTTGCAGGAAGAACATCAGCAGGAGAGGTTGACTGATTTAAATTCTTTCAGGAAAAGAAAATTGACTATTGTGTTCAACTCAGCAAAATGTAAAATAATCTTCTCTGCATTTTCATCTCAAACAGTTCCGCAGATCCCTGTTGGCAGATATTTCTGGGCCGATGCACTTCCTGTGTCACAAATAAAATTTATGTGAATTTGCAAGGAAAATATCACCAGATCTTATAAACTCTGCTTTAAAATTAAAAAAAAAATTAGACTGGTAGTCTGGGAGGGATTTCACAGGGTTAGGATCAACCATTATCTCAAATTTCCCATGATAATGCCAGCTATGATGAAAGGTTGTTTGGAAATGTTTCATTTTCATCAAAGAACCACTTGGGAAGAGCTGAGTTGGTGTTTCCCATTGCCTGAGGCCTCTGAGCCCTTCTGAAGGAACAAGATAAGGTTCATTTTAGTTTATAGAATCTACACTGGAAGATCACCATTCAGGGAAAGCGCAATACATTCCTAAAGTTTTCCTGCCCTTCAATTGACTAAAATACCTGAGGGATTTAATTTGGAACAAACATTTTAAGACACAGTCTAGACTACTTATCTTATGTCTTGATGAGCTACCATCCTTGTGGCTCTCCCAGATTTCCCACCAACAGTCCTTTAAAGTAATTTTCTTACTTCCCAGGAGTTGTTTCACTAGAAATTGGTTTCTGACAGATGGGGAGAAGTAGCAAATCTAGAATGTGAAATCCAAGAAAGAAAGTATTTTATTAATGTTACAGGGATTACAAAATGTCAATTTTTGTGTTTGGTGTTTTGGGACTTGTTGAAGAACAGTTCATTGAAATTCAAAAAAAGATTTGTTAACCATCTACTATGTGCCATGTACATAAGTGATGGGGTTACAAAAAAGACAGTTCTTGCCCTGAAGAAACAGTCTAATGGTGGAAGAAATATGCAAACACACACACATATAAAAGCAAATTATAGACAGGATTAATAAGAAATGATTAACAGAGGGAAGGCACTGGAATTAAGAAGGTTGGGAAAGGTTTCCTGTAGAAGATGAAATTTTGGTTGAGACTTAAAGGAAGCCAGGGAAGAAAGTTGTTAGAGCAGAGGAGGGAGAGTGTTCCAGACATGGGGGACAACCAGAAAAGAGGGTCCAGAACCAAAATATAAAGTGTCTCATTTGTGGAACAGTCAAAATGCAAATGTCTGTGCATTGAAGAGTACATTTTATTGGGGAATAAAGTACTGGAAAGATAGGAGGGGCTAAGTTATAAAGGATTTTGAATGCCAAACAGAGCATTGTGTATTTGCTGCTGGAGGCAAGAAGCATCCACTGGAGTTATTGAATAGGAAGGTGACATGGTTGTGCTTAGATTTTAGAGAAATTTCTTTAGTGACTAGATGGATAATTCATTGGAGTAAGGAAAATACTTGAGGCAGGCAGACAGCACCAGACTAGTGAAATAATCAAAGTGTGAGGGCAGCTCTATTCTCATGGCAAAAAAAATTTAGAAATTGAAGGGATGCAGATTAATTGGGGAATGGCTCAATAAACTGATGTGTATTTATGATGGAATATTATTGTTGGGAAATGATTAGCAGGATACTCTCAGGAAGAAAAAAAAAAACCCCGGAAAGTCCTTTATGAACTCAAGCAAAGTGAAATGTACTGTATACAAACTTAACAGCAATGTTTGGGGATGGTCAGCTGTGAATGATTTTGCAGTTCTCAGTAGTACAATCATCCATGACTGCTCTGGAGGACTTAAGATGAAAAATCCTATCCATACCCAGAAAAGGAACTGATTGTGCCTGAATAGAGACTGAAACATTCTCTTTTTCTCACCAGTATTCTTCCTGCTACAAGTTAAAATCAATTAGTCATTCAAACTTAATTGTCTTTCAGAAAAAAAAAAATTTACTAAGGACATATAGTAAGAATAATTGATACAAAACATCCTCTTGAAAGTCTGTGATACTAACCAGTATATCTAGAATTTAAAGGAAAGTGGAAGCTTGGGAACAATATGACAGAGGAATAACTCCTATCTTCTAGAAATATTTTTACTGGAGACTTCAAGACATTTTTCTGAGGTATGATGTAGTTTAGTTTTGGACTCCTGTCAAAGCTTTGAATCTTCCTTTCCTCATCTAGTCCAGGCTCTTATCAACTCATAATATAGATATTGGTACCAATCACCACTGCCCTGGTAGCAATGCTGGGAAAACAATAGGAAGAGGTTAAATTTAAAATCTTTCTGATATTTAAGGGCCCTCCTCTGGCCAGGGAAAGGGGAAGAGATTTAGCCCAATTATGGGTCTATTATCTCCAATCAAGTGAATTCTATACTTTTGTTGGGTTACTTTTGTCTGTAACATGTTTCCTTACTCATCACTTGCTCCCATTTCTGCCTAAGGACTAGTCTATTTTTTTTAATACCCATAGGTCACAATTAAGCCTCTCAGTCAATATGATCAAATTTCCTGTCAGACCTGAAAAAGTGTCTAAGTCTTGTTCACACCTAATAAACAACTGATATGTGTTCCCACCTAATAAATATTTAAGCCTAGCATTTAGTACAGAGAAGCCTGGAGAGACTTACATGAACTAATGTTGAGTGAAATGAGAAGAACCAGGAGATCATTATACACTTCAACAACAACAATACTGTAAGAGGATCAATTCTGATGGAAGTGGCCCTCTTCAACAATGAGAGGATCCAAATCAGTTCCAATTGATCAATGATTGACAGAATCAGCTACACCTAGAGAAAGAACACTGGAAAATGAGTGTGGACTACAACATAACATTTACACTCTTTATGTTACACTTTACTTGCATTTTTGTTTTTCTTCCCAGGCTTTTTTTACCTTCTTTCTAAATCCTAATTTTCTTGTGTAGCAAAACAACTGTATAAATATGTATACATATATTGTATTATACAATATATTTAACATGTATGAGACTACCTACCATCTAGAAGAGGATGTGGAGAGAAGGAGGGGAAAAGTTGGAACAGAAGTTTTTGCAAGAGTCAATGTTGAAAAATTACCCATGCATATGTTTTGTCAATAAAAAGCTATAAAAAGCATAGTATTCAATCACTTACTTTAAATGGAATAGGTGGCTTGATTGTTTTAATTAATTAATTCCCATTTTTATAATACAATTCCAGAAGTTCATGAAGGTAGTCTCTTGAAGCTTTCTTAGGCTACCCATAGAAGGGTCAGAAAAGAAAATTAATCCTGCCAGCAAAAGAACTATGCCCTCTATTTTTGATGTCTCTCTTCACTTGGATCACACTGGCAAGTACACACAGTAAGTCAGTCAACTTTGAAATGATAATGTCATACTTAGATTTAGAAACTTGTTAACTTGAGATCTCTTAACAGTCATCTACTCCAAGGTCCTCATTTTACAGATGAGGAATGGGACATTCAGAAAGGAGAAATGATTTGCCTAATTTTGTCCTGTGTCAGAGGTAAGTGACAGAATCAGAATCTGAACATAGATCTTCCAAACTCTATTTCTTGCCTACTGAGAAGCCACAGACCTTACCTGTCTATTGCTGGGGTACAAAATCTAAAAATATTTAATGGTAGTCCTGAAAAAAAAAAAACAAAACTGTGTTCTGTTCACCAGTTCTGAAAAAAGGGGCAAAAGGCCAGGAACCAGGTTCTATGAGATAGCTAATGTCTTCTTCTGACCACTAGAGGGCATTTCTAGCATCATCATGGATCCATATCTCTGTTGACCAGGTAAGACTACTGTGGTTTTTGAAGGATGTGCAAGATCAGGATTTCTCTAAAGAACTGGGGAATTGTTATAGTTTAGGGTCTGGATCTGTGATTTCATCATTTCAGGAACTTCTGGTGTGGAAATTCTTTCCAGTGATTCAACTTGACAGCTTGTTTAAGTTGTGTGCTTATAGTGACCTAGCTGGTATGTGTCATTGATACCTTCCTGACGCCAAGCCTGGCTATCTATTTTCTGTACCCCAGCTTCTCAAAGTATGGGTCATGACCCCATTTGTGTCCTTATAACTGAATGAGGTGGTCATGAAATTCTGATTTATCATCAGTGTTTATATAACTATATACCCCGGGTCACATAAAAATTTCTCAGGCAAAAAGAGGCTGCAAGTAGAAAAAGTTTAGGAGGCTCTGTTCAACACAATTGCCTCTTATCATCCTGGCATGAGAGTCACAAAGAAATCTCAGCGTGTGTTTGCAAATATTATATTGGTGAATTTTATAAATATGACCATCTCTTCAAGGCAACTTTTCAGATAAAATTTCATCACTGCTATGTTCATGGTTCAAATTTCCTCAGTTTCCTTCTCTATTTTACTCTCAGTCATGCATTTATCACTAGTCCAGATTCTCTGTAATGTATATTGTGTAATTATGTGCATGTATGTGTGTGTGTGTGTGTGTGTGTGTGTGTAATATAGAGTATAGCTTCTTAAACATTTTTAACCCCTTTTTGCCCAAGAAATTTTTACACAACCCCAGGTATATAGATAAATAAAATAGGCATGCAAATCAAACATTTACTGATAATACATCATAAGGAAATTTATTTTAAAACAATACTGGATATACATAAAATTTTACGATTTATTAAATATGTATATTAATGAGATGGATGTGTTTGTTTATTTTTACATAAAGAATTAAATCTTGGCTGAATATTTGATATATTTTACAGTTGCCAAATTTTTTGTGGTATAGATTATATATTCAGATTTTAGAGAATATACAATAGAAAACTACTCCAGTATTTTTGCTAAAAAAAATTCCAAATGGGATCACAAAGAATCAGACATGATTGAAACAATTCAACAGCAATTCTATATTGTGTACACCATCAAGAAAACCCATTTTCCTCAGTTCAAATCCAGCCTCAGACCCTTACTAATTGTGTGAACCTCAGCAAGTCACTTAATCCTATCTGTCTCCATTCCTCATCTATTAAAAGAGCTGGAATAAGAGAGTTATAAAGAGCCAGACACAACTGGAAGTGACTCAACAACAAAATATAGACTTTGTGTGCGTATGTACATATATATGTTATATGTATATTCTATATATATACAAATATGAAATGTAATATAGAGAATATATACTTCACATGGTATAAATTATATAGAGATATATTATAAGAATATATATATATATTCTTTATAACCTTTTTATAATCTATATGCCATAGAAATTCATGTAATCATATAGAGGATAGATTATGTATGTACATTATAGAAGGAGAATATATATATTCTGTATACTATTTGTATAAATATAAAATCTATACCATATATATTCTTTTTACTCCATGTGTGTTTGTATATGTATAAATATATGTAAAAGAGAGTAAGGAGACTCCCTGAATTATTTTGTATGAAAAGAAAACCAATACCTTGGCAATACTTCTTTAGAGAACACATCTTTTGTAGCATTGGGATAATTAAAACACATAAAAAATCCTCCATGGAATCTGGCTTTTGGTAGTTTTTTCTCAATAATAATTATCAATACTCAAATCCAACAAATCTTTATTGTGTTTCTGCTTTTTGTGAGGCACTATGCTAGTTAATGAGGATACAGAATAAAAGCATTCCTGTACTACAGAAGCTTAATTTCTATTGGGAGCACATAGTTCTTAAAATTAACAGTATGCTTGTAACATTCCTTATGGTGCATTCTCTTATATCCCCTTACATTATATTAGAAGATTTGGTTCCCCAAAGGAAAAATATCATTTCCCCCTCAAAATGTTCAGGGTAATCCTAAAATTCAGTGTTTCAGAAATCCCCACCAAGTTCATTTCAAACAGTTGTAGTTCCTAATACTTATGAGTGCCCATGTGTTGTGCTCCCCCAATATCAAACTGCCAATTGACATCAAGTAGTTTTTACAAAAGAAATATTTAATGAGAAGTCATAGATAGGAAGGACAGAAGTAACAAAGATATCCCCAAACTGGAACCCACTTTCTCCTTGCACACACAATAAGTTCAGACTTAAGCACAAAGATGTATAACTGTAGGAAATGTGAAACTGAAAGATACTTCATGATTCCTGGTTCCAGTCGTTCTTTTCTCCCCTTTTATTATGGTCCTTACCAAGTTCACCTCTAGCATGGTAGGTTATGGATGAGCTGTTGCCTTCTTCAGCTGGGCTAATTCTTTGTAAGATAAAATAGTTTAGCTGATGGATCAGTTTCTTGCTGGGCTGGGTCAAACAAGTTGCTTAATCACAGTACTAGTTTCTCATAGTACTTAACTGATGTTGCTTCCACATATTAGTGGACCCTGCTACTTTAGTTCCAAGAGGAGATCTGATAACTTTGATGAATCTTCTGAACTCACTGGTTGAATGAGCACTCCTTTCTAAGGATATGAATTTACCTAAGATAAGAAAATAATATAGAAAAAAAAGCCAGGATTGATTATATTCATTTACAGACTGTGGAAAATAGTTCCTCGCTGCAATTTTGTTTCCTTCACCGTTAGAAGCAAGAGATCAAAGGGCCAAGGAAAGGGGCCATCAAACCTTTTGTGTAAAAACTAAGTTCTGGATAAGTGATTTCTCAGTCATCAGTTCTTCTAGCTTCTCAGTAAACCAGACATCTCTTCATACCAATCCCTAAGTCACTCATGAGTAGGGGTGGACCCATCAAGCCTTCAGCATTAGGTTAGAAGTAGACAAGGAACGGTACACACATTTTGTGTAGCTCACTAGGAAGGGAAAATATGAACCTTTTGAACGCAATTAAGTGCTTTACTTTCTACCATGCTATATGTGGACTAATTAGCTATAGTCCTTGTGCTATTACACCTTTGTAAAAACTATTGATAATTATGCTCAATATATGCTTTGAACTTAGTTGGGAACAAAAACTCAGGGCCATCATACTCATTTTCTTCACGCATTTAAAAATGCCTAGTTTCAGGTGTAAGAGTTCATATATCAATATTATTCAGGCAACAACCAGTAGTTTAGCTCACTATCATCTGGAATCAAGAGATGTGGGTTCAAATCCTCTTGAGTCGACAGCAATTCAACAACACGCAAGTCACTTTACTTTTTGAATCTGTTTTCTCATCTTCAAAATAAGTATACTCATATTTGCATGACCTATCTGATAGGATTCTTCTGAGGAAAGTAGTTCGTAAACCTTAAAGACCCATAATAAGAGTTAATTATCACTATTATTATTCAATGTTTGGGGAAATACAAAATGTAAGTAAGGCACATTCCATATGCTCATGGATCTTACACTCTAATTGGGTTGTCATATACACAGATGACTAGATACAAAATGATTCATACTTCTGGGATATTACAAAGGGCATTCCTCTTCAGGCATGTTGATGTAGATGTCCTCAGAGTTTATTTCCAACTCTGAACCTATGATTCTATGACTAATTAATCAGATTCATCCACAGTGAGTCATGTTGGATGCTTCCAAATCTCCTTATCACCACTTCTTTTCCTTTTGCCTAAAGGGGTTAAGAAGTGACCAGTTCCATTCAACACATGCAATAAACATGCATTCATTAGGTATGCTCTTCTAAGAACTCGAGAATGGAAAATGTTTAGATAATAGCTGACTAACATAGAGCTTTCCGCATATTATCTTGTTCATTCCTCCCAAAAGCTTTTGATGTAAATACTTCAGATAATATATTTCTCACTTATCTAGGGATCTTGGTAATAAAAAGCAAGGTCCCCAAAGTACTAACATATTTATAGCAACACTTTTATGCTAGCAAAGATGTGGAAACCACTTAGATGCTTAGAAGCACGGTTAGACAAATTGTGTTGCATGAATATGATGGAATATTATAATGTCATAAGAAATGATGAATAATGATGGATGCAAGAAAGTAAGAGAAAATTTGCAAAGTGAAGGAAATAGAAAGAAAACAATACACACAATATTTACAATCATGTAAAAGCAAAGAACAACTAAGCCATCTAAGGTGGCTGGATTATAAATATTAAGATTGGATCCAAAAAAAAGGGATATGAGAAGTCATGTGCCCCCATTCTTTTTAGAGATGGGGGACTTTAGATGTAGAACACTGCATATAATATCAAAATTTTTATGCAGCATCAATTGGTTTTGCTGACTTTTTTCCCCTTCTTTTTTATTCTTTGTTATAAAGGAAAGATATCTAGTAGAAGGAAAGAGAATGAGATACATTAGGTAATGTAGGTAATATAAAAAGAAACATTAATACAATTTTATTTTTTAATATATTGTCTCAATTTTGTAAATAATGAAACAGAATTAGAGAGGTTAAAGAGTTTGCCCATAGTCACACAGGAAATTGAAGTTGTTATTTTTGTTTTTTTTTTCCTAGTGGGCCACCTTATTATTCTGGTGTCATAAAATATTAATCTTGCACTCTGGAGCCTTATAGCCTAAAAGTAGACCAATAACTACAATACAATACAAATCAAGATAACTCCACAACAGCCACAAGAATCAAATGTTCCTCACTCACATCTTTCACTCTCCCCACTCCAGGTCTTTGTATTTGCCTTCTTCATCTCTGCCTTAAGGAATTCTATTCTCTCTTCAAAATCCTCTCAAGGATCTCTTCTATGAAACCTTTTTCTGATGGCACCAACTGAAAGGATGTATTTCTATTTATATTTTTAGCACTTAGGACACGTTCGCACACATGAAATGCTTTATTAATAGTTTGGGGGTTTTTTAATTCTTTTATCTCTCACTTTAAATTTTCTTGAAGAACTTTGGATTTTTGTTGAATTTCTTTTTTGTCCTCCATAGAGGTAAAGAAGAACAATAGTCCTGTAGATAGACAGCCACCAAGCACTTATTGCATGCTTATTATGTGCACTGTGCTGAACACTGAAGATATAAAGAAGGGCAAAAAAATCAGATAAACTAACAACTTAAGTTGAAACATTAAGAGGAAGTGAAATTAGCTGATTTGAGTTTTAACCTTTCTTCTCTCTGTTCAACCCCAGATATATGGAGGAGGGAGGACTCATTATTCACTCTTTTTGATGTTTTTAATATAACCAGTGTTTGGATATGAGGCAGCCAAATGGCACATGGAAAGAGTACCGGAACACTCAACATACTAGCTGTGTGACCCTAGAAAAGCCATTTAACTTCTGTCTGCTTCAGTTTCCTCAACTATAAAATAGTATTAATAATAGCACCTATTTCACAAGATTGTTGTGAAGATCAAAATAAGATAATATTTGTAAAACACTTAATATAATGCCTGGCATACAATAGGTGCTTAATAAACTATACAAACACAACTACAAAACACTTTCTACACAAAAAAGTCAGATCTAATCAGTTGGAAAAATATCATTTGCTCATGGGTAGGTTGAGCAAATATAATGAAAATGACAATACTACCTAAATTAATTTATTTATTTAGTGCCTTACCAATCAAAATCCCAAGAAATTATTTTACAGACCTAAAAAAAAAAAAAAAAAAAAAAAGTTCATCTAGAAGAACAAAAGGTCAAGAATTTCAAGGGAATTAATGAAAAAAAATGCCAATAAAGGTGGCCTAGCTGTGCCAGACTTAAAACTATATTATAAAGCAGCAGTCATCACACTCATTTGATATTGGCTAAGAAATAGAGTAGTCGATCAGTGGAATAAATTAGGTTCACAGAACAAAATAGTCAATAATTATAACAATCTAGTGTGTGACAAACCCAAAGACCACAGCTTCTGAGTTATGAATTAACTATTTGACAAAAACTGCTGGGAAAATTGGAAACTAATATGGAAAAAACTAGGCATTCATCCATACCTAACATCACATACCAAGATAAGGTTAAAATGGGTTCATGATTTAGACATAAAGAATGACATTATAAACAAATTAGAAGAAAGGATAGTTTACCTCTCAGATTTATGGCAGAAGAAGGAATTTGTGTCCAAAGAAGAACTAGAGATCATTATTGATCACTAAATAGATAATTTTGATTATATTAAATTAAAAAGTTTTTGTACAAACACAATTAATACAGACAAGATCAGAAGGGAAGAAATAAATTGGGAAAATATTTTTACATTTAAGGGTTCTGATAAAAGCCTTATTTCTAAAATATATAGAGAATTGACTCAAAATTTATAAGAATTCAAGCCATTCTCCAATTGATAAATGATCAAAGGATATGAACATTCAATTTTCAGATGAAGAAATTAAAACTATTTCTAATCATATGAAAAGGTGCTCTAAATCACTATTGATCAGAGAAATGAAAATTAAGTCAATTTGAGATACTACTATATATCTCTCAGATTGGCTAAGATGACAGAAAAAGATAATGATGAACGTTGGAGGAGATGTGGGAAAACTGGGACATTGTTGGTGGAACTGTGAATGGATCCAGCCATTCTAGAGAACAATTAGGAAGTATATTCAGAACGTTATCAAACTGTGCTCACTCTTTGATCCAGCAGTGTTTCTACTGGTTCTATATCCCAAAGTGATCATAAAGGAAGGAAAGGGACCCACATGTGCAAAAATGTTTGTGGCAGCCCTTTTTGTGGTGGCCAAAAACTGGAAATAGAATGGATGCCCATCAATTGGAGAATGGCCGAATAAGTTATGGTATATGAATGTTATGGAATATTATTTTCTGTAATAAATGATCAGCAGGATTTCAGAGAGGCCTGGAGAGACTGACATGAATTGATGCTGAGTGAAATGAGTAGAACCAAAACATCGATATTATGATGATCAATTCTGATGGATATGACTCTTTCCAACAATGAGATGATTGATACCAGTTTCAATAATCTTGTAATGCAAAGAGCCATCTGCACCCAGAGAGAGACCTGTGGGAACTGAATGTAGATCACAACATAACATTCTCATTCTTTTTGTTGTTCACTTGTATTTTTTCTTACCCATATACTTTCTTTTTTTCATCTGATTTTTCTTGTGCAGCAAGAGAATTGTATACATGTGTTTATACATATTGGATTTAACATATATTTTAACATGTTTAACATATATTGAATTGCTTGCCATTTGGGAAGAGGGTGGGAGGAAGGAGGAGAAAATCTGAAACATAAGGCTATGCAAGGGTCAATGTTGTCAAATTATCCATGCATATGTTTTGAAAATAAAAAGCTTTATTTAAAAAAAAGAGATAAAAGGATGTCTAGAGTAGGATGAAAATGTTCATTCTGAATTATGATTTTATGAAAAAGAGACAAATCATAAAAGAAAAAACAATACTTGTTCCTTTCCTTTCCCTTCTGGTGGAAAGGCAGCTAAGCTGACAAATGTTATTTATTTATTTATGTTTGTATTTAATATTTTTATTTTTCCAGTTACATGTAAAACAATTTCTACATTTGTTTTTAAAACTTTGAACTCTCTTCCTTCCATCCCTAACCCCTTTCCACAAAGCACATGTGAAGTTATGCAAAACATTTCCATAAAAGTCATGTTGTGAAAAAAAACAAAAACACATAGATCTCACCCCTGTCCAAAATAATAAATAAATAAGTAAACCTTTGAGAAAAATAAAGTAAAAAAATTTAAAAGGTTATATTTCAATCTGTATTCAGCTACAATCAGTTCTTTCTCTGTGTAAGGATAGCATTTTTCATCATAAGTCCTTCAGAATAATCTTGGATCATTGTCTTGCTGAGAATAGCAAAGTCCGTCACAGCTAATCATCCCAGAACATTGTTATTACTTTGTACACAGTATATTTCACTTTGCATTCATGGATGATTTTCCAGGGTTTGTTGTTTTTTTTTTTTTTTTTTCTGATAGCATGCTGCTTGTCATTTCCCATAGAACAGGAATATTCCATCATAATCATGTATCATAATTTATTCAGCCATTCCCCAATTGATGGTCATCCCCTCAATTTCTAATTCTTTGTCCTGAGAAGAGAGCTGCTATCAATATTTTTGTACATATGGGTCCTTTCTCTCTCTCTCTCTCTTTTTTTTTAAGTTGCTTTTGGTATTCTTGCCTAGAAGTGATAGACCAAAGGAGGTACATGATTTTATAGCCTTTTGGGCAAAGTTCATATCTCTTGATCATTTATCAATTAAGGAATGACTTATATATATATAAATTTGAAAGAGTTCCATATATATATATCTGAGAAATGAGGCCTTCATCAGAGAAACTTGCTTCAAAAATTTTTACCCAATTACTATTGCTGGCTGTTTTTTCCCCTTGCTTATTCTATTCTCTCCTTTCACCCTGACCCTCCTTAAAAGTGTTTTGTACTGACTACCCCTTCCCCCAATATACCCTTTCTTCTATCAAGCTCCCCTTTTCACCTCCTACTTTTTTACAGGGTAAGATAGATTTCTATACCCATATTGAATGTATATGTTATTTCCTCTTTGACCTAATTCTGATGAGATTAAGATTCACTCACTTCCCTTCCTTTCCCCTTCTCCCCCTCCACTGTAAAAGCTTTTCCTTTCCTCTTTTATGGCAGATAATTTACACCATCCCGTCGCTCCCTTTACCATTCACCTTGTACATTCCTCTCTCACCACTTAATTTTGTTTTTTTAGATATTATCCCTTCATATTCAACTCACACCTACTCCCTTTGTCAATTAAATACTCCTAACTGCCATAATAATGAGAAAGTTTTAATGAGTTACAAGTATCATCTTCCCATGTAGGAATGTAAACAGATAAACCTTATTAAGTCTAAGCTGACAAATGTAAGCTGAATGTTATCTTCCCCCTTAAGAACAAACTGGCAAGCCGCTTTTATTTTGAACCTATCAAAATCCTTGACAAGTAGATATACCAACCTGATATTCTTTCAGAGACTGGAGAAAAAAGCAGTTGTTCCTGAGCCTTTTTAGCCCCCTTCCCCAGCATTACCTTCACCTAGTAACAGGTAAGTAATCATGGATGTGTTCTCCTCTCCCTAACTGAAGACAATTGGACCTCAGAGCATGTCTCTCCATGTCACCTGCAAGCTGCATCCACAGGTTTAGATAATCCGTGGGGATATGTTATCTTACACCTTCAATACTCATTACACAAATGTTCATTAAACACTTCCTGTGTCCATTAACACAGCTCTGCCATCATCATTATCTAAACTTGGCTCGTGGTAGGATTGCCCTCTCATATTTAATTCTGATAAAGAATTCTGATAAAGAAATGCCATGATCTTCTGAAACTCTGAGTCACTTTAAGAATTATCTATCCCCTGCCTTTCTATTTGATCCTAAAAAGTTATCTTTCTTTATTTAATAGAATAACCCCAATAGACTGAGGGCATTGTCTGTTTCATGAAATGGCCACTCAATGAATTTTAGGTAGTTCGAATTCTTTCTAGTGATGCTTGCCGTAAATTCAGCAGAATCCCTTAACTTTAAAACATGCTGTGTGAAATATTTGGAAGTCAACACTACAAGACACATTCAGAAACTATATTAAAAATTACAAAACATTTTTCCAACAAATAGACACAGACCTCAATAATTGAAGATATATTAATTGCTGTGGAAATATGTTTTAAAGAATTGCCTATATTTAACATATCATATGTCTCTCTGTCTTGGAGAGGGGAGAGGGAAGGAAGTAAAGGAGAAAAATTTAGAACATAAAGTCTTATAAAAATGAATGTTGAAAACTATCTTTACATGTGTTTAGAAAAATAAAGTACTATTTAAAAAAAGGAATATCAATTGCTTCTAGGTAGGCCAATAAAAACGACAATATATCTAAATTTATTTATTCAGTATTGTGCCAATCAAACTATTACAAAATTACTCTATAGAACTAAAAAAAAAATAATTCATCCAGAGGAATAAAAGGTCAAGAATATTAAGGTATTCAATGAAAAATATGAAGGGAGGGGGTCTAGCAATACCAGATCTCAAACTATATTACAAAGCAGTAATCATCCAAAAAAAAAAAAAAGATACTAAGAAATAGAGTGGTTGATCAGTGGAATCAATTAAGTACACAATATACAGACACAAATGAGCACAAAAACCTAGTCTTTAGGGCAGCTAGTTAATTAACTCAGTGGATAAAAGTACCTGACCTGGAGTTAGGAAGACTCTTCTTCCTTAGTTCAAATATGATTTCAAACACTTATTGTGTGACTCTAAATAAGTCACTTAACTATGTTTACCTCAGTTTCCTCATCTATAAAGTGTGGTAGAGTAATTGTGTGACTCTAAATAAGTCACTTAACTATGTTTACCTCAGTTTCCTCATCTATAAAGTGTGGTAGAGTGGCAAACCACTCTAGTATCTTTGTCCAAAAACAACTCCAAATATGGTGAGAGTCAGACATGATTGAAAGAAACGAATGCCAACAATAACAAGCCTAATCTTTGATAAATCTAAAGATCACATAAGAATTCACTATTGATCAAATTTAATTTTTAAATTTTTATTTATTTATTTTTGTGAAGCAATTGGGGTTAAGTGACTTGCCCAGAGTCACACAACTAGGAAGTATTAGGTGTCTGAAACTACATTTGAATTCAGGTCCTCATGACTCCAGGACCAATGCTCTATCCACTCCACCATCTAGCTGCCCCAAGAATTCACTATTTAACAAAAACTACGGGGCAAACTAGAAAGTAATCTGACAGAAACTAGGCATAGACTAATATCTCACACCATATAATAAGCTAAAGTCAAAATAAATACATGATTTAGACATAAAGAGTGATATAAGCATATTATAGGAGCACAAGGAAAAAAAAAAATTGCCTGTCTTATCTATCGCTAAGGAAAGAATTAATGACCAAAGGAGAGATAAAAAGATTAACAAGTAGTAAAATGGCTAGTTTTGTTTGCATGAAATTTAAAAGTTTTTGCACAAGCAAAACTAATATGCCCCAAAATAGAAGGCAAGCAGGAAATTGGGAAACAAATTTTACAGCAAGTTTCTTTGATAAATGTCCTTCCTCAAATAAACAGGGAACTGAACCAAGTTTATAAAATAAGTCATTCTCCAACTGATAAATTATGAAAGAATATGAACAGACAGTTTTCAGAAGAAATAAAAGTTATCAATGACCACATGAAAAAAAATGCTTCCACACAATAACTAGAGAAATGCAAATTAAAACTATTTTCAGGTACCATTTCATAACCACCAGATTGGCTAAGAAAGCAGAAAAGAAAATTGAAAAATGCTAGAAGGTATGTGGCAAGACACTATTGGTAGAGTTGTCAACTGGTCCAACCATTCAGAAAAACAATTTGAAACTATGACTAAAAGGCTATAAACTATCCATACTATTTGGCCCATCAATACCACTCTGAAGTTTATACCTAAAGGAGATCAAAGGAAAATGAAAAGAATCTATAGATACAAAAATAATTAAAGCAACTCTTTTTGTAGTGGCAAAAAATTGGAAACTGAGGGAGTACTCATCAACTGGAGAATGGTTAAACAAGATATAGTATATGACTGTGATGGAATAGTGTTGTGCTATAAGAATTGATAAAGAGTATGGTTTCAGAAAAACTAGGAAGACTTACGTGAATTGATTTCTTGTCTTCTTAATGAGTAGAAGAAGTGATAAAGTAAGGGAGAAAAATTTTAAAAATCCAAATGTTAAAAAAAATTATTTTACATGTAACTGGGGAAAATATTAAATAAATAAGATTTAAGAAAAAGAAAGATAGGAGTTCACATAAAACTTCAGCCATTCACTGCTTAAGTAAACTTGAGCAAATCACTTTACTTCCCTTTCCTTCAGTTTCCTCAATTGTAAAATGGGACTAATAATAGCACCTATCTCTCTGGGTTTTTGCAAAGGTCAAATGGGATAATAATTGTAAAATGCTTAGCACAATGACTGGTACATAGTAAGTACTATATAAATGTTAGCTTTTATTACTAATATTATTATTATTTTAAGGGTGCACTCCATGGAAGTTATTCGGGGAAAAAATATAAGAAATTGGATTTCATATATTCCTCCAATAGAATGTAAGCTCCTTGAGGATAAGTCTGGTTTGATTATCGCATATCTAGCATCTGCAGAATACATTGCACATAGTAGGTAGTATAATAAATGCTGGATTGAATTGGAATGGAGGTCAAAAATACTGTTGTTTTCACTTAAGCATTCAAGTTCTCTCCTCTCTCCACCCCTGTCCCCCATAATATTTTTTTAAAAGAACGACTCCATTATTGTCATACAATTGCAAAATCTCACTAGGTAATATTTTAAATTTCTACAGAGGTAAAATAGAGCTAGGTCCTCTTGGACCAGACAGCAGAATTTCTACCTCAGAGTATATTTGTGCAAATCCTGGTCCTCCAACTACTCTACAACTCTCTTTATGTGCCCTTTTCATATCATAGGCAAATTATAATTGCTTCAGCTCTGGCTCCTGATGGATTCACTTGAAAAATTTATTCTAGGAAAAATTCACGTAATAATAGACTGAATAGTATATGTCCCAATAAGACAGCCACTGAAATTGGAAATATTTCCTCTAGGCATGGGTGTGAGTGGGTGTGGAATTAGAAATGATCCTTCGCTTAAACGCAATATATAATTAGTACCTACTATCAGATGTACCACATTAGATAGTGAGTAAAGAGAACCATAAGAAAAATCTTGATATTATTAGCAACCATAAACAATAAATCAATCATGTGAAAAACCAGCCTAATTCTGGTTACCTATGGCAACCAATCAAAGCTTGAAAGCACAGATGCTAGAATGCACCTCCCTCTTCTCAAAAGAGAAGTGGGAGACTCAGTTTGTGGAATATGATACAGTTGCTTGATTTATTGATTTTTTGCTTAAGTGGTTTTCTTAGTTATAAGGTAGAATTCAAGAGTGCTAAGTGGAGAGGATTGAAGGGAAAATATGAGTATGAAAAGGAAAGAGTTCAATAAAATTTGAAGAGATAAAATAATAAAATAAAAACAAAATTAACCTCTCCTGAATAATTGTTAAATTCTCTCCTTGGACCTTTGATGGCAAAATGGTAGAATGAGGAAGGAACCCTCTAAACCCCTCCCAATTGCCCTTCAAACATCTAGGAAACTGCCTCAGAACTGATCTAGAAACAGAGAAATAGGTTAGCCAGCACAGTACTAGGACAAAAGGGGAATAAGGTCCAAAGAGCAGCAGCAGCAGCAGCAGCCAATCACACAGCAGGGACTCCACAGAAAGACTCCAATGTGGCAGTCTACCAGCAAGGTCTCACCCTCTTGCAAACTAGCAGCCCTCTAGAAAAGTGAGCAGTCTGCATAGTGTAGCAAGGCCCCATCCCTGTGATTCCACCCCCAGAACATGCCTTGAACCTGTTGCTAACCAGTAGTGAAGTCCTATACAAGGACTGGCCAACCACATCCCTAAGGCTTACCAGCAGAGAGATCCTGTTTCCATAGCAACTCAGCAGCATGTCCTCACTACTGGAACAGATCAGTTCTTAATCCGCACACCAAGGGGAGATCAAGAGGGAGGCCCCACTCTCCAATACGAGCCAGAAGGAAAGCCTACCCTCCAGAAAAAGCAGGGAGCTAAACCCTGAAACCTAGTGATAGTGAAAAACAGAACCCCAGCATAAGCAATTTGATGTAGTGCAGTACCAGAGCCCAACCCTCACATAAAAACACCAAGTCACAAAAAAAGGCAGAAGAAATGAGCAAAAAAAAAAATAGAATTTGACTATAGAAACTTACTCTGCTGATAGGATCAAGGAATAAACTTAGAAGAGGACAATAATATCAAAATGGCTATCTGGGAAGTCTAAAAGAAAAAGATAATTTGGTCTCGGACTTAAAAAGAATTCCTGTAAGAACTTTAAAAGAATTTGAAAAAACAAACTAGAGAAATAGAAGAAAAATTTGTAAAAAGAAATGAGAGTAACACAAGAGAATTAAGGGAAAAATCAGCAGCATAGGAAAAGATATACAAACATTTACCAAGGAAAATAGCTTCCTAAAAAATAGAATTGGCCAAATGAAAAATGAAGTGGAAAAGTTCATTGAAGAAAACAATTTCTTAAAAATTTGAATTGAACAAATAGAAGCTAATGACTCTATGAGAAATCAAGATAAAAAAACTAAATCAGAAATATTAAAAAATAGGAAAAATGTGAAATTTTTCATTGGAAAAACAATTGATATAGAAAACAGAAGAGAGATAACATAAAAAGTATTAAACTAATTCTAGACTGAATTCTGGATTAATTATTGTACTGAAGGCCAAGATTAAAAAAAAAAAGAAAGGGAAAAAAAGGCCTAGACAATATCTTCCAAGAAATTATAAAAGAAAACTACCCAAATATATTAGAACCCAAGGGCAAAATAAAAATTAAAGGAGTCTACCAATTACCATTTGAAAGAGATCCCAAATGAAAATTCTCAGGAATATCATTGCCAAATTCTATAGTTCATGGATCAAGGAAAAAGTATTGCAAGAAATCAAAAAGAAACAACTTAAATATCATGGAGCTACAGTCAGGGTTACACAAGATTTGGCAGGTACCACATTAAAGAACCTAAGGGCTTAGAATATGATATACCACAAGGCAAGAAGTTAAGATTACAGCCAAGAATTACCTACCCAGCAAATGTAAATATAATCTTTCAGAGAAAAATAATGGATATTTAACAAAATAGAGGTCTTTCAAGCATTTCTATCAGAGCTGAATAAAAAAATTGACTTCCAAATACAAGACTCAAGGGAAACATAAAAAAAGAGAAACAGGAAAGAGAAAATATAAGAAATTTTATAAGGTTAAACTGTTTATATTTCTATAAAGTGAGATCATATTCACAACTCTTAACAACTTAGCAATTAGAAGGAGTATATGTACTCAGATGGTTTGTATATAAGGTGACTTTGAAGGGATAATACCCCCCAAAAATAAAATAAAATAAAATAAAAAAGAAAATTGTACTAGAAGAAGGAAGAGGGATATTGAATAGGATAAATCATCCCACATAAAAGAGGCATGAAAGAACTAATATAATGGAGAGGAAAAGAGAGACAGTGGCAGACAAAGCTTAAGCCTTACTCATATGAAAAATGGCTCAAAGAGGGAATAACATACACATTCAGTTAAATATAGAAATCCACCTTACTCTATAAAGAAGTAAAAAGACAGGAATAATTGAAGGGAAGGGAGGTACTGTTAAAAGGGGAAAAGATGGTGATCAGAAGTAAAGTAGATTAACAGAAGAAAAAAATATTTAAATAACCCAATCTTAGAAAAATTAAATAAGCCATCAATGAACTTCCTCAGAATCAGATAGATTCATAAGTGACAAAAATATGGTTCTGAGAGCCATAATACAAAGAGAAAATTATAGAGCAATTTCCTTAATGAATATTCATGAAAAAATTTTAAATAAATTACTAGCAAAGAGATTACAGCAATATATCACAAAGATCATACACTATAATCAGGCAGGATTTACACTAAGAAAGAGGGCTGGTTCAATATTAGTAAAATTGTCAGCATAATTGATCATATCAATAACAAAATCTATAGAAATCATATGATTATCTTTTAAAATGCAGGAAAAGCCTTTGACAAAATACAGAACTCATTCTTTTAAAAAAAAATTCAGTAGTATTTTATTTTCCAAATATATATAAAGGTAATTTTCAACATTCATTTTTGTAAGATTTTTTTCAAATTTTTCTTCTTCCCTGTCTTATCTCCCCCTCACTAAGACAGCAAGTAATTAGATATTAGATATAGATTAAACATATTGTACATGTTGTGCAAGAAAAATCAGACCAAAAAGGAAAAAAATGGGAAAAAACAAACAACCAGCAAACAAAGTGAAGGTACTATGCTTTGATCCATGTTTAGATTCCATCCTACTTTCTCTGGTTGCAGATGGCATTTTCAATCTCAATCCTATTGGCATTTCATTGAATCCCTGCTTTGTTGAAAAGAGCCAAGTCTATCACAGTTGATCATCACATAATTTTTACAATGTTCTCTTGATTCTTCTTGCTTCATTCACCAAACTTTTCTAAAATCAGCCTGCTCATCATTTCCTATAGAACAATAGTATTCCTTTATATTCATATACCATAACTGGTTTAACCATTCCCCAAATGATGGCATCCACTCAATTTTCAGTTCCTTGCCACTATAGAAAGGGCTGCCACAAACATTTTGCAAGTAGATATTTTCCCCTCTTTTATGATATCTTTGGAATTTAGACCCAGTAATGACATTGTTTGATCAAAGAGTATGTACCATTAATAGCCCATTAGGCATAGTTCCAAATTGCTTTCCAGAATATTTGGATCATTTCATAACTCTACCAACAATGCATTAGTGTCCCAGTTTTCCCACAGCCCCTCCAACATTTATCATTTTTTTCTCTGTCATCTTAGCCAATCTGAGAGATAGGAAGTGGTGTTTAATAGTTGTCTTAATTTTTTATTTCCCTAATCAATAATGATTTAAAGCATTTTTGTATGATTATACATAACTTTAATTTCTTCATCTTCATCTGAAAATTGTTTCTTCATATCCTTTAACCATTTATTAATTGGGAATGACTTGTATTCTTACAAATGTAGCTCAGTTCTCTATATATTTTAAAAATGAGGCCTTTATCAGAAATACTGAATGTTAAAAAAAAAAAATTCCCCAGTTTTCTGCTTTCCTTTTATTCTTGGCTGCATTGATTTGTTTATACAGCACCTTTTATTAAAAACACTAGAGATCATAGGAATAAATAGAGCTTACCTTAAAATGATAGATAATTTTATCTAAAACCATCAGCAAGCATTACCCTAATGGGAATAAGCTAGATGCCTTCCATGTCTATTATTTAATATTGTACTAGATAGCAATAGATAGCAGTACAAAAAGAAAGAAATTAAAAGATTTAGAATAGGCAATGAGGAAACAAAACTATCACTCTTGCAAATGATATAATGTTATACTTAGAAAATCCCGGAGAATCAAATAAAAAACTATGTGAAATTAGCAAAGCTTCAGGATATAAAATAGACCCATATAAATCATCAGCATTTCTACATATTTACCAACAAAGTACAGCAGTAAAAGATAGAAATATTCCATTTAAAATCATTCTAGAAATATAAAATACTTTAAAGTCTATTTACCAAGACAAATCTGCCAGGAAGTATAAGAATAAAACTATAAAACACTTTTCACACAAATAATCAGATCTAAACAATTGGAAAAATATTTATTGCTCATGGATAGGCCAAGTCAACATAATACAAATGACAATTCTACCTAAATTTATTTATTTATTCTGTGCCATGCCAGAAAATCAAAAAGTATTTTATAGAGGCAGAAAATATAATAATATTTATCTGGAGGAATAAAAGCCCAAGAATATCAAAGGAATCAATGAAAATTATGAAAGGTGGTAGTCTAGCCATTCCAGATCACAAACTTTATCATAAAATGATAATTATCAAAACAAGTTAGTACTGACTAAGAAATAGAGTTAGATTTCGTGCAATAGATTAGGTACAAATTACATTATAGTAAATCATCATAATAATGTAGTATATCCAAAGATTCAAGTTTTTATCATTCAATAAAAACTGGGAAAACTGGAAAACAGTATGGCAAAAACTAGGTATAGACCAACAATTCATGCTATATACCAAGATCAGGTCAAAATGGGCACATGATTTATACATAAAGGATAATAACATAAGCAAATTAAAAGAACATAGAATAGTTAATTAGTCATATTTATGGACAAAGGAAGAATTTAGGACCAAAGAAAATGTAAAGAAAATTACAAAATATAAAATAGATTAATGTTAATTATATAAAATTTAAAAGAATTTGCACAAATCAATGTAATCAAAATTAACAGGAAAAAAATGAGGGGATTTTTTTTCTAGTAAATTTCTTGATTTTAAAAGACTTTGTTTTATGAATCATTTTGGAAGAGAAAAATCAGAGCAAAAAGGAAAAAATATGGGAGAAGTAGGGAAAAAAAAAAGAAGTGAACATAGTATGTGTTGATTTACATTCAGTCTCTTTAATTCTTTTTCTAAATGCAGCTGGCATTTTCTGTCCAAAATTGATTAGGATTTCTTTGGATCACTGACCCACTGAGAAGAACCAAGTTTTCCACAGTTGATCATTGCATCCTCTTGCTGCTATTGTATACAATGGCACTATAGATCAAAGGGTATGCACAATTCCATAACCCCTTGGGTATAGTTCTAAACTACTGGAGGTGGTGGATTTTATAAGGAGTTTCTGTGATAAAGACTTCTTTTCTCAACTATATAGAGAATTGAGTCAAATTTATAAAAATACAAGTAATTCTCCAGTTGATAAATGGTTAAACAATATGAACAAGTCATTTTCAGACAAAGAAATTAAAGCTATCTATAGTCATATAAAAATGCTCTAAATCAGTATTGATTAGAGAAATGCATATTAAAACAATTATGAGTTACTTCCTCATACTTATCAGATTGACTAATGTGACAAAAAAAAAGTGCTGAATGTTGGGGGTAATGTGGGAAAACAGAGACAATAAATGTTAAGAGTTGTGAACTGATTCAATTATTTAGGAAAGCAATTGGGAACTATGCCCAAAGGACTATACAACAATACCCATGCTAAGTGTATGTCCCCAAAACATCCCTGCTCCCCAAAAAAGGAAAAGGAGCTATTTGTACAAAAATATTTACAAATATGTACAAAAGTTCTTTTTGTGGTGGCCAAATATTGGAACTCAAAAGGATGCCCATCATTTAGGGAATGGTTAAATAAGCTATGTTATATGATTATAATGGTATATTATTATGCTATAAGAAATGACAAGCAAGATTATTTCAAAAGAACCTGGAAAGATTTACATGAACTAATATGTAGCAAAGTAAATAGTACCAGTAAAACATTGTACACACTAACAGCAATATTGTTTTCTGAATGATTTAGTTATTCACAGCAATCAGTGATCCAAGCTAATTTCAAAGAACTAATAATGAAACATACTATCTACCTCCAGAGAAAGAACTGATATTGAAAACAGACTGAAATGTGCTATTTTTCACTCTTTCACTTTTTTCTTTTATTTGAGTCTTCTTGTACAAATGACTAATATGGAACTGTCTTACATAATTGTACATGTATAACCTATATCTGATTGCTTATACTCTCAGGGAGTAGGGAGAGTAGGAATTTGAAACTCAAAACTTTAAATAAAAATGTTGGAGAAAAATTGGAAAAAAAAAAATTTTCCCTGTTTTTCATGCCTTTCCGATGAATGAAATAATTGTTTAAGTGCTTTGAGCCATTTCTAGACCATAATTTTAAAGCTTTTATATTATAGTCTGTCTTTGGTAAACCATGAAACTAAATTGTAGTCTTTTAAATATAGCCAAGGGTTGAAAGGATTTTGTGCAGAATTGCCCTGCCTATTTTCTGAAGACCCTACATGATAGCTCGAGTTGGGTGCTTTAAATAATGAATTCTTGGCTGTTTCCAACAGATTCCCATGCTAATTCAGGCATCTTTACTGGTCTTTGAGCAGGAAGAGCCAATGATTCTATGTATCTTTAAAAAGAGAATGACTTCACTCTTGTTTTTTTGTCTTCCCTCCACTTTAAGTCCTTTAACTCACAGATTTCTTGTGAGGATTTGGGGACGAGCAGCTCACCCTTTTCCTCCACACAGACTGCCATGTGATCAGTACTTGATAACTAAAATAGATGTCTTGCCTCAGCAATTCTGGGATTATATCTCAGAATTTTGTGTTTCTTCCCTGAATATAGGTGACCAAACATGGTTATATCCAAGACTGGAGGTGATTCAAGAGGTCAGGAAGTCCTAAAATCTCTAGTAGCAACTGATTGGTGCCAGAAGGAGTTCCTTTTTTTTCTCCCTTTTAAAAATTGTTTTCTTTTTTCCCTAGTATATATGTACATTACTTTTTAAAATACACATTTCTATATGAATCATGTTGGAAGAGAAAAATCATAACAAAAGGGAAAAATGATGAAGAAAAAAAAAACAGAAGAAAAAGGGAAAAAAACGAACCTAGAATGTGTTGATTCACATTCAATCTCCACAGTTCTTTTTCTGGATGTAGAGGGCATCTTCTATCCAAAGTTTATTGGAATTGCTTTGAATCGCTGAACCACTGAGAAGAATCAAGTCTTTCATAGCTGATCATTATACATCCTTGCTATTACTATGTACACTGTATTCCTAGTTCTGCTTGTTTCACTTAGCATCAGTTCATATAAATCTCTCCAGGCCTTTCTAAAATCAGTTTATTCATAATTTTAATAAAATAATAATATTCCATTTTTAAAATAAAATAATAATATTCCATTACTTTCATATACTAAGCTATTCCCCAATTGATAAGCATCTACTATTCATTTTTTCAATTCTTTGTCCCCACAGAATGAGCTGCTACAAACATTTGTGCATATGTACATCCTTTTCCCTCCTCTATTATTTTCTTGGAAATCAGATCCAGTAGTAGCACTGCTGGGTCAAAATGTATGCACGGTTTTATAGCCTTTTGGGCATACTTCCAAATTGCTCTCCAGAATGGTTGCATCATTTCATGACTCTATCAACAACACATTAGTGCCCCAGTTTTCCCACATCCCTCCAACATTTATCATCTTTTCCCATCATCTTAGTCAATCTGAGAGGTATAAAGTAGTACTTCAGAGCTGTTTTCATTTGGATTTCTCTAATCAATAGTGATTTAAAGCATTTTTTCATGACTATAGATGGCTTTAATTTCATTATTTGAAAATTGTCTATTTATATCTTTTGATCATTTAGCAGTTGGGGAATGACTTGTAGTCTTATAAATTTGACATAGTTCTTTACATATTTTAGAAATGAGGCCTTTATCAGAAATACTGGCTGTAAAAAGTTTTTTTTTTCCCCCAACTCTGTACTTCCCTCTTAATCTTATTTGTACAAAAGCTTCTTAATTTAATGCAATCAAAATTGTCCATTTTGTATTACAAATGTATTTCATAATGTTCTCTAGTGTTTATTTTTGGTCATAAATTCCCAAGGGAGTTTCTTTTTTCTTTTTTTTTCTTTTTAATAATAGCTTTTAGTTTTCAAAATACATGCAAAGATAATTTTCAACATTCAGTCTTGCAAAATCCTGATCCAAGTTTTTCTCCCTTCCTTTCCCTACCCCCACCCCTAGACAGCAAGCAATCCAATATATGTTAAATGAGTGCAATTCTTCTATCTATATTTCCATGTTCATCATGCTGCACAAGAAAAATCAGATCAAACAGGGAAAAATGAGAAAGAAAGAAAGAAAGAAAGAAAGAAAGAAAGAAAGAAAGAAAGGAAGGAAGGAAGGAAGGAAGGAAGGAAGGAAGGAAGGAAGGAAGGAAGGAAGGAAGGAAGGAAGGAAGGAAGGAAGAAGAAAGAAAGAAAGAAAGAAAGAAAGAAAGAAAGAAAGAAAGAAAGAAAGAAAGAAAGAAAGAAAGAAAGAAAGAAAGAAAGAAAGAAAGAAAGAAAGAAAGAAAGAAAGAAAGAAAGAAAGAAAGAAAGAAAGAAAGAAAGAAAGAAAGAAAGAAAGAAAGAAAGAAAAGAAAGAAAGAAACAACAAAAAAGGTGTGATCCACATTCAGTTGCCACAGTTCTCTTTCTGGGTGCAGATGGCTCTCTCCATCAACAAATCTATTGGAACTGGCCTGAATCACCTCATTGTTGAGAAGAGCCAAGTCCATCAGAGTTGATCATCACTTAACTTTCCTGGTAATGTGTAAGATGTTCTCTTGGTTCTACTTACTTCATTTAGCATCAGTTCAAGTAAGTCTCTCAGAGGGAGTTTCTTTATCAGAGGTCACTGACCAGAGGAGCATTAGCTTGAAGGCATAGGTCTGGAGCTACTAAGATCTTGGAGAAGTGAAAGATAAGGTGCCTGTTCTACAATTTAGCAAAATGCTTTATGTTCTGATGAGGTTTAAGTCTCAATATCCTAGGAGAAAGTAATAATAGTTATAAATTAAATTGCTAGATCTTGTTTAAGTCAATCCATCAATATGAGGCTTTCATGTTCAGTAAATAAATACCTATTCCATACCTGTATATTGAGTGCCATTCTACTCTCCTGTTGGGAGACTTTAGAAACGAACCAACCTGAGGTTAAACAATTTTTTTTCCTGGAGCACTGGGAGAAAAGTGGGGAAAGAGAAAAGGAAGTTAGTTAATGAGCCAAAGATTGTAAGAAAAGAGAACTTTATTAGAATCCAGGATCTGCTATGACTGAATCTGGTCACATCCATGAAAGGGAAGGCAGGGGTCACTATACTCTAGAAATCTGTTAAATGAGCAATTAGAGAATTCCATTAAAACTAGAGAGTTTTCTGAAGAAAATGCATCTTTCTGCATCCCTTTCAGAATCCCTGAAGTAAAGACAAATGCTTATGAAGTATCTGCTATATATATAACATGCTGTCCCAGGTTGGTCCCTGACCTTAAATATATATACTATGTGGGATTATTTGAAAAAACTGGGGGCATCTCCAAGGAAATGTAATGTAGGAGGAAAAATACTGACATGGTGATGAGGGGGGATGGAAACACTACATACTAGTCAAATTCCGTAGCTGAAGAGTGGTTTTATGTAAGAGAGATTAGACTTCTGTTTGACCTCAAAGATCAGATTCTGACTTGGTAAAAGATTCTTCCTGGTAATTAAACATTTTCAAAAGTGTATTGGATTGCCTCATAACTAGAAGCCTTCAAGAGGAGATAGAATAAACATTTGTCAGAGGTGTCTCAGAGATGATTCTGTGCAAGTATGGATTGGACCAGATGATCTGAGATTAGGTGTTTCTGTAGCAAAGATATCGAAATGGGGAAGTTTGGGGTTATATTTAAGAGATGGAAGTAGAAGACTCTGACTAGAGGATCAAGTAAACAAAAGGAAATACTCTATTATTATCAGAAATGCTACTGAAAGGAAATCTGTAAAGGGTCTTTAATGAAGCTAAGGAATTTAAGCCTTATTTTTTGGCCAAGTTGGAGCTAATCCCTCCTTTTGCATTAGGAATGTCAAGCTATTTTTTCCCCCAATTTCTTTAGCTTTCATACAAAATGATCTTTATCTGCTTCATTCTATAAGGGTCCTTAATTCATTTTTCTCGATAATTTCCCTGACTGTTGGCTCCAATGAGATTATAAATGTTTAGAATATAAATGAGTATTTGCTCTGTGGTTTGTGTCTGATCTTCTGTCCCATTTCCAGTTGATGTCTCTCAAAACATTACCTTGTAGGGCAGCATCTTAGGGATTTTCCCATTTTGCTGATGGAAGTCTCCATCTGGTATGGAGAAAGCTCTGAAGGAATAATCATTCCAGTCCAATAAAAGGGGAGCTAAAGATGGGATTCAGGCACTCAACCTACTGCTGGCTCTCATCAAAACTTATTATGGGAAGGGGGCAGCTAGGTAGCACAGTGCTAGATAGAACACCAGCCCTGTGGTCCAAAGGACCTGAGTTCAAGTTCATCCTCAAGCACTTGACAGTTAACAACCTTGTGATCCTGGGCAAGACACTTAACACCAACTGACCCTTCAAAAAAAGACTTATTATATATCCTTTGGGGATCCACTTGAATTCATTGTGCCTCTTTCTTAAAAATGAGGTTAAATCATTTCAAATGCCTCTTGCTTTGTGATCCTTTATGACAATTGTTGCTCAAGGTCAATCTTAGTCAAGTGAAGGGAACAAGTATTTGTTAAACCCCTACTATGTGCCATGCACAGAGGATACAAATAAAATCAAATAAAAACAAAAACTCCTCAAGGCTCTCACAATCTGACAGGGAGGTAACATGGAAACAATCATGTACAAAGAAGATATATATGTGTATGTGTGTGTATACAAATGTACGTACACACACATACACATATACATACATATGTATATGTATATACATATACACTGGAGTTATTGGAAAAAAAATCTCAAAAAGAAGACCCTATGATTAAGGAAGTCTGGGAGAGGATTATTGTATAAAATAGGACTTTAGCTGAAATTTGAGTGAAGCCAGAGAAACCAGAAGGCAGAGATGAAGAGGAAGTTCCAGACATGGAACAGGCAGTGATGAACAACATGGAGTCCAGTTATTTACAGAATATTTAGAAGGGAGCAAGGTGTAAAAAAATGTAAAGGTAGAAAGGGGTTAGGTTCTAGAGATCTTCTTTTTGATCCTAGCTGTGATAGATAGTAAGCCACTGGAATTTAACAAATAATGAGATGAAGGTGGTAGGGTCAGTGTTGTATTTAGGAAGATCAATTTGAGAGCTGAATGAAGGATGGAATAGAGGAAGGAGAAACTTGAAGCAGGAAGATGTTTCTAATAATCCAAGTGTAAGGTAATGAGGTTCTGCCCAGAACAATTGGTACAGTTCTGGAGAAAAGGGGGGAATATATGAGACATGATATTAAGGTAGAATCAACAGGGCTTGGCAATAGATTAGACATGGTAAGGGAAAGGGAATTTTAAAAAGTAAGGTATCTAAAATGATCCCCACGTTTTGAGTCCAAATGATTGGAAGGATAATGCTGCCCTTCATAATAATAGGGAAGTTTTCTTTCCCAATATGATTCATAAAGAAATTCATTTTTTTAAATCAATGTACATGTATAACTAGAAAAAATTTTAAAGAATCTATTAAAAATAGGAAAAGACAATCATATACTATTGAATAAACACTATTCTTTCTACCATGGAATCAAATGGTTTTAAAAATGCATAGGAAGAAATATAGTGACAAGCTAAAATGCATTCCTTTGTCAGAAAATACAATTGTTAGATGTACAAAAACATTCTGAAGATCTAAAAGAAACAAGAGTTAGAACAAATTATACAGTAGGTGAGATTTACTCTGTAGTTGAACGAAACAACAAATTATTTCTAACGTACTTCAGCTTATGGTGTTTGCTAGATTCTATGTTAATGATGAAATGCACAAAGAACTATTTTTTATGAGCAACCAAATGAAAGAAAAAATGCCAAAGAAGATATGTATGTATGTATGTATATATATGCATATATATATTCAACAGCAAACAATTTCTTTAATAAAAACAATGATGTGAAAAAATAATAATAACAAGGAAGTTAGGAAGAAGGGAAAGTTTAGAGGGAAAGATAGTAAGTTCAATTTTGGGTATATTGAATTTAAGATATCTATGAGACATCCAAATAAGCAGTTAGAGATGCAAGGCTGGGGGTGAAAAGAGATGTTAGGGAGGGACAAATAGATTTGAGAATCATTTGCATAGAGATGATCATTAAATCCATGGGAGTTGGTTAGATGACCAATTGAAATAATAGAAGAAGAGAAAGGTGGGGTGGGGAGGGCCAAGACACTGCTGTGGGAGACATCAAGGCATGAGCTGGATAAGATCTGGCAAAGTAGACCAAGACAGAGCATTCAGACTTGTAAGAGGAGAACCAGTGCCATGAAAATCTATATATAAAAATATATATTTATAAATATATAAATCCTATATTTAGGAGAGGGCTGGTCAACGCTGTAAGATCAAAAAGGGTCAAGACTGAATAAAAGACTTTAATTTTAGCAGTGAAGACATTATTAGTCATTTCAGAGAGACTGGTTTCAGTTGAATGATGAGGTTTGAATCCAGAATAAAGAGTTAAGAAGAGACCTGGAGGAATGAAAATTGGAATCGGAAGACTTAGATTCAATGCTACCCTTAGCACTTATTCCCAGTGTGACTTTGGGCAAAGTATTTTACTTCTCTGAGTGCAGTTTCCTCAAATGTAAAATGAAATAAGTGACCTGACCCCTTGGCTGAAATAGTTGACCTCTAATGTCATCCATAAAGCTAAATTTATGATTCTATGACAAAGGCATTGAAAATAATGAAAAAGTGGGAATTTAAATATCCACTAGGATTAGGTAAATCTGCACAGATTGCCAATCACAGCTCTGAACACCTGAGTCTGGCCCTGACAATGAGTTACCAAGTTTACTTCTTGGATGCATCCCCAACTTCAGTCTTGTAGGCACACCCTATGCTCATGAAGATCATAACTCCTCAAGCCTTCCTAGAACCGAATGATTCTCCAGAGATGATCCATATCAGCTTTATAGAGATCTTCCTCTGATACTTTTTTTTTTTTAATATCTTGTGGGTACCAATGTACTGCTCAGATTTTTTAGATGGCTACTACATGGCTAAACCACTTTCCTTGCTCATCGTATATCATTTCAAACTTCTTACATGTGAGCCATTTTTACTAACATTTTGTAGCCTGTATTATGTTAACGATGTGTTCCTCCATTGGCCTTTGAATTAGTTGTCATTTCTAATCTTCTAAAATTGGGGCATCTCTTGCTTCCTTTTAAAAGCACTGAATTAATACAGTGATAAACTCCAAAATTTGTCAGGAGAATTAATAGTATTATTCTCCTAGGTTTATAAAATATACAAAAAATATTAACCATTACTTTTATTAAGTAATTTTTTCCAACACAATAACTTGATAAATAAAATAATTGTCATTTCTCATCACTGTGTTACCATATAAAATCATCAGGATAATCATCTTGTTCAGAATATAAATTCTTTTTATCATTTTCCATTTCAGCGTGATTCTTAAAACAAATATTTTTCTTAGACAATACAAACATTTTATATTGTGAAGCAAATGTTTTGAGTTTCAGAATTAGGAGACCTCATGTAAAAAAGTATTTGTCAAGTCTCTTAAAAAAAAAAAAAAAAAAAGGAAAGAAAAGAAAAAGTCAGCCAAATGACATGTGACAATCTTTGGAAAATTCCAGGGAGCAGAGAATAACAATGAGGATATATTTTATGCCCCTCTTCTTTTAGTTAGACAAATAAGAGGAAGTAAATTCAAATCCTTCCCTGGTAACATTCAGATGACAATATAAGCTCACTTTTTCTTTTAATCACCAGAGTCAAGTTTCAGCAGTTTTATTTTACTTTCTACCTGAAAAATCTTTGACACAGTAATTTCCAAGATAATGTTTACAGAATTCCTACAGGTAGGAAGCAAGTACTAATTACTCCTTTCCATTTTATAAACCAAGGAAATGCAGTCATGAGATTTGTTTTGTACTCTATTTCCCAATTTTTGGCCCCAGATCATTTTGGGACATGAACTCAGAAATGTTGTTTTGGATACTTCTAAATGCTTTAAATGCTCTTCAAAATACTAAATGTTGCTTTAAATGATCTGGGGACTTAGAATACCACCAGAATAAAAAGGAAGAAGCCCAGGAAATTTTTTTAAAAAACAAAATAGAATAAATTAAGCCAGATAATAATAAGTATTTAGTCTACAAGTGACTCCTAGTCCTGTGATCTCACTGATACTAAAAATCTGAAGTAAGGAATTTCTTTCTATCAATGTAGATCAATACCATTTCTACAAATGATAACTCTCACCAGAACAACTTGGAGCACCGGGAGGTTGAATTGGTTTGCCCAATGTCACGTAGCCAGAATGTGTTAGAGACTGGTTATGAATCTAAGTGTTACTGTCTTTAAGGCCAGTCTTACATCTATGATTCTATATTGTTTCTCTCTTTTGGATATACACAAAATTTCAAATGTGATATTTTAGAGGAAAGATATTGCTAGCAGTCACATTTTTCTCTACAGTTTCTCTTCATAATTCATGGAACTCTCAAGGTCCCAAAGAACACATTTTGTGAAATGCTATTCTAGTAAATAAATAGGATAAATAGGATTTTAAACACTATTATAAACTCTCAAGGCTGACCTTTTTCCAACCAGCAAGCCTGAAACACTTTGACATCCTTAATACAAATCCTGTAAAATTTCTTTCATAAAACTAAAGTTAGAAAGGAGATCAAAGAGCACTGGGCAGCTCTGTGGTATAGTCAATGGAGTACTGGACCCAGAATCAGGAAGACTTACCTTCCTGAATTTAAATCTCAGATATTTGCTAGCTATGTGATCTTGGGCAAGTCACTTAACTCTGTTTGCCTCAGTTTCTCATCTGTAAAATGACCTGGAGAAGGAAATGGCAAGCCTTTCCAATTTCTTTATTAACAAAAATTCAAAATGGGGTTACAGAGATTCAGATGTGACTGAAAATTACTGGAGAAAAAGCATCTGAAATTGGAATATCAGAAAATTTTGGAGCTAAATCACCCTCTATCAGAAGTGATTAATATATATATATATATATATATATGTATGTATTTGGTATCATGGACACTTTTGGCAAGTCTGATGAAGTCTATGAATGCCTTCTTGAAAAGCATTTTTAAATACATACAATTTCAAAAGAAACCAAAGGCAAATGAAATTAAAGTTTCCTCCATTCCAAGTTTACAGATTCCCTGAAATCTATCTATAAACTCTTTGGAGGTCTTTGGACCCCAGGTTAAAAACCTCTGACATAGACCAGTTCCTTTATTTTAGACAAGCAAAATGATGTGTAGGAAGGTCACATGCTACAGAGTCACTGATTTCTCTTAAAAAGATGTCTCTATTTTATTACGTCTCCCAAAAAGAGGCACAAGGTTTTGTCTTCTAGTATATTTAATTAATTATACATGAAAGAGATTCCAGTAGAAGACTTTCCCTTCCAACCCACTCCTCTGCTCATTATGGGGGTGCTATTTGGGGAAAGAACTATGTTCTTAACTTTTCCTTCTTATTTTCTATAATCTCTTCTCCTTCCTCTCTTCTCCCAGGAAGGATGGTTCCATTGAGAATGCTTCTTTCTACTTAGGAATCTATGTAGATCTGATCTTGGAGTTTAGGGATAGCTCTCCTTGCCTGAGCACTGAAACTGTACATAGTTTTCATTGTCTCATAGACCTACACGTAAGCCTTCTTTGTACTCAAATAAATAAAACCAGTTTTAAAAACATTCCTACACCCATGGAAGGTTGGAACCTTTCACCTGGAGGCTTAATGAACTAAAGAACACAAGAATATACCTTTGTATGTTTGGAAGGCTTTTCTATGAGGTTTTTATTGCTTCATGAGCCTTATTCTCATGCTATTACCAGAAGACATTAATTATAGGCAATATGGGAAAATCTAGTTAAAGAGCAGTTAAATCATCTGAAATGGTTCACTCATTCAGTGAATCAATATGTGACAGGCAAGAACAGACTATGTTCCCCTTAATCATTATTCTATATTTATCTAATCATCCAGAGATCTACATAGTTCAATTCTGATTTAGATATCAGAATATTTTCCACCTCAGATGATAGACTAGATATGAAAATTAGTATCTCGGATCCAGTATGAAAATGCTGCTGTTAATATTTCTCTAAATAACTACACTTTCAAATTGTGGTTCTGAGTTCTTTTTGAAAGTCCCTTGGACAGTAGGGAGATCAAATCAGTTAAAGAAACTAATTTAGACTATTCATTTGAAGGATAGATACTGAAGTTTAAATATTTTGGCCACATAATGAGAAGACAGGGCTCCTTGGAAAAGATCCTAATGTTGGGAAAGATTGAATGCAAAAGGAGAAGGAAATGGCAGAGGATGAGATAGTGTGATGGAAACAATGAACATGAGCTTGGACAAACTTCAGGAAATAGTGGAGGACAGAAGGTCGGGTGTGCTATGGTCCATGCATTCACGAAGAGTCAGACATGACAACAACTGAACAACAACAAACAAGATGATAACAATAATAATAGTTGACATTTATGTAATACCTACTATGTACCTGGCACTGTGCCATAAGTAAGCACTTATTTAATCCTCATGACAATTCTGAGAGGTAGATATTACTTTTTTTGTCCATTTTACAGTGGAATAATTGAAGCATTTTACAAAGAAGAAAATAAAGGTTAAATGATACTTATCTGCGACTGGATTTGAACTCGGGTTTTCCTGACTCCAGGACAAGACCTCTTTCAATATACCACTTAGATGAATTGTAGATGTCACTTTTGTTTTGAGATTTTTTCCCAACTTCTATTTATGTTCATAGGGTTTGGAGCCCAAAAGACAGTTACAGTTACAGGTCGGAGTCAATATAACTCATGAGCCCCTCTGTGCACTTCTTGTCCCCAATTATCCAACAGCCTTAATTAACTCTTGGCAAAGACATTTATTAAGATGTTGTAGGAAAAAAGGAAGAGCCACAAAACATGCCCTACCCCCAAAATCCTGGGGTTCACTCTTCCAAATACAGTATCACTGAAAAGCAGACACAAACATAGAGTACAGGTAATGAGATACACATGTTCCAAGGTAACACAACTATGGAAAATGTAGGGCACATTGTGAAGTCCTTTCACTCCTCATGAGGCTCTCTCAGTGACCCAGCTGATGAGTGCCAGGGTGAACTCTCAATTAAGTCTTTTCAGTGGAGCCATTCTCTGCTTCTAGTATGTGAAGAAGGAAGCTTCTTTCCCCCTCAGGTAACTATCTCTCTGTAGCCACATATGTAAAGAGTATGTGTCCCTCTGCTCCCTCAACTGGCCCTCAAACTGATTCTTTAAATGCTACATGAAGTGTCTCCTTCTGGTCAAGCAAGTCCACTGATGGATTATCTATGGCTGAATGGGTAAAAGGAGCAGAAAGGGACTGGAGAGAAAAAGTCTATCCTTCTCTCTATCAGGGGACCCATTCTATGACTTCTTGAAGCCTTGACTGACTTTTACTCTCAAGGCGAATGTTGCTGTGACATACACATGTACTTTATATGCTTGATGGTTTATACTTGCCTATTACTGGGACACTCTGTAAAGCCTTGCCAGGGATTGTAAAGGCTGATTCAGAACTGTGACTTTTGTTGGCTCATAACACTAAAAATAGCATGCAAAAGACACTCATGAGATGCTGACGGGCCCAATTTAATTTTTTTTTTTTTTGGTAACATATAGATCCAAGAGGTATGGCTGTTCGTCCAGGTGATCACTAGAGGTCACCTGTCTGGTATCAGTTACCTTCACCCAAGGGCAAAGGCCCTGTAATCCAGAGGTGTCAAAAACAGGTCTTATGTGGCCCCAATAACTTCCCTATCCACTCTGGAGGGAGGTGTAAACCAGATTAAAATGGAAATGGAAACGTTAAACAAAATAAATAAAAGTTCAATGAAACATAAATAATGTTAATATGTGATTTTCTAAATCAATATTCAGTTAGCTAAATGGTACAGTGGATAGGACAGCCAGGCTTGCTGAATCCAAATCCAGGATCAGACATTTATAAACTGCATGACCCTAGACAAGTCATTTAACCCTATTTGCCTCAGTTTCTTCATCTGTAAAATGAGCTGGAGAAGGAAATGGCAAAAACAAAACAAAACAAAGCAAAACTCCAGTATCTTGTCCAAGAAAACCCCAAATGGGATCACAAAGAGTCAGGCACAACTGAAAATAAAACCTGAAAAATAACAGAACAAGTCAATGTGTAATGACTATTCTTTATGTATGATCAGTGACTCACCTTTCTGACTTTCTGACACTACTGCTGTAATCCTATCAAGCTAATTAAGGAAAGTCTTCTCACCTTGGTGGAGGAGCAGGGTAAGGTGCTAAAGAAAAACTCCTCACCTTCTCCTTTACACTCTTTATTCCCACCTTGTCAAGGACCAAAGATTTTAGATATAAAAAAAAACTTTAGCAAGAAACATAAGCAACTTCCTCATTTTACAGATAAGAAAACTTACCCCAGCGATGCTAAATAGTTTGTAAAAGGTCAGAAGAGGTGACATTCGAACACAGGCCATCTGATTCCAAATCCAAAGGTCTTTCTACCATACTTCCCATTTATAAGAACAATCTGCATAATATGATTCTGCAAATATGTCTTAAAAATAATCATTTCATGATAGATATAATTTGAGAATCATTTCTGGGTGGATAAACATAGTTCTCTCCCTCTCTCTTAGCAATGAGATGATACCTAAATTCAGTCCTACCCAATCATTCCCAATGGGGAGCTAGCAAAATGTTTGGTTTAAACATTAGTGTTATATTGTTGGATCAATTTTCCCTTGGTATAACTCAGAATGTGCAAACAACATCAGATATTGATCGTTGCTTTCAAGTGATTGGGACTCCTCAATTTAGCTCAAATCAACCCTGTACCTTATATATCACCAGGTTCTGTACATTCAGCATTTGGAACCCAGATGAGTTTCATTCCATTCCTGAAAATACCTATGTTCTCTAATCTGATAGTCATAAACTTATTATATTCACAGCAGCAAGGGCACTATTGTGGCTTGGATACTATTGTCTTTCAACTTTCAAAATTCTTGCTCTCTCTTGCCCTCATCACTACCTTTAAAATTTTTTAAAATTATTTTATTCTGAACTTAAGAAATTTTCTTATTATTTCTTAATACAAGCATTTTCATAACATGATTAGAATAGGGGGAAATGATTATACATGAAACTGCAAATCTAAAATTTACAACTTGTTAATCCTTTTAAATATATATCATGTAACTTTTCCTCTTTTTTTCTTTCCTTCTCCTTCCCCCCACCCTAAAGATGGCTACCACTATCCTTCTCCATCTGCCTTTGAGTACAGTAAAAATCTGCAAAATGGGCAAATTGAAACTAGGTCAAAATGCCATTGTCCCGTCAGCATCTCATGACTGTCTTTTGCATGCTATTTTTAGTGTTATGAGCCAACAAAAGTCACAGTTCTGAATCAGCCTTTACAATTGCAAAATAATTCAATCCCTGGCAAGGCTTTACAGAGTGTCCCAGTAATAGGCAAGTATAAACCATCAAGCATATAAAGTACATGTGTATGTCACAGCAACATTCGCCTTGGGGTAATGGAAGCCCAACTTCCAGATGTAGGATACAAGTACAAGAAAGAAGCAATTGCAGGAGTAGCAGAAGGTTGGATTGGCATGTAACCCAAGGAATTTGCATGGGAATGACGTTCAGTGGCCAACCCATGGAGCAAGCATGGACCTGGATCTACATTCTAGTTACTTGTAGCAACAACCTTTTGCTGAAAGGGATGCATTACAGGATTACACCTACTATAGAAAGCTTTTCCCAATTCCTTCTAATTTGGGTGTTCCCTTCCTTCTATTTATCCTGTAGAGAGCTTGTTTGCTCTATTATTTGTTTGTTGTCTCTATTATTAGATTATAAGACCTTTTAGAGCAGACAGTCTTTTACCTCTTTTTGTATCCCAGTGTCTGGCACATGGTACGTGCTTAATCAAATGTTTATTGATCAGCTGCCTGACGGGGTACCATCTTGGCCCCTGTGACAGGAAGCAGAAATGGAGGGGCAACGTGAGGAATGAAGTATTCATGGCAACATAACTCAGGCTGAGCAGTGGGAGACTGGAGGAGGAGAGTGGATTAAGAAGGACCTGAGAAGATAAATCAAAGGGCAGTGTGCTTACTTGATAGAGTAGTTGGAGAAGAATAAACTATAAGACTAGAAAGGTAGGAAGGAGCTAGCTTATGAAAGATTTTTAAAAGCCAGCAAGAGATATTTGTATTTGATCTTGCAGGTAATTGGAAGTCACTGGAATTTATTGAATATGGTCACATTTGCACTTTAGGAAGATCATTTTGATAGCTTGAGTGGAAAGTGGAAAGACTTAAAAGGTGATGAAGGTAGAACCTGACAAAAGATTGGACATGAGGAGAAAGTGAAGGGTCAAGAATGACAGCTAAGTGACTAGACTTCTCTGCTTTGTGCTTCTTTACCTGAGCACAAAAGACTCATTGGTGATCCTGGGAAATAGGTATTTCCAGCTTTGGCAGTCATAACATGAGAGGCATAGAGTCTTAGAGAACTTTGGGTGCTGGCAGAATGGAGAGCTGCTGGTATTTTCACCTTTTCTCAGAGAAAATAACTATTCATTTGGAAGATGAGTTCACACAAGTCTGGCTGGTCAGAAAATATGGACCTTGACTGAATTGCTCGGACAGTACCTATTTGATAGTACTTTCATTTAGTGAAGGTGAAATACCCAATAAGTAGTACTACAAAGTCTTTATATTAGTAGAACAAAGTTCTACTATTTAAATATCCACCTCCAAAGAGAATATAATAGGATTGATGTTTTATATTTGAAACAATTGTTGACTTTTGAGTTTGTATTTTAAGCCTTTTTTTGTGGCAGAGGAAATAAATAGCTGCCCTATATCTGATTTACTTTGTATATTGAATGACTTTGTAGAACACTGTTAATCCATTTTGAGGAGATTCTAGATATGTCAAACCAAAATTTTATTCAAAAGATTTTTTCTGGAATTCCCAGAGTAGAGCAAAATGAACCAGAATTAGAGCAAGGCTTGATTGTCTTGCTTTGGGGTTAAGTTCTCCATAGTTCATGAGCCCAGAGTGCGTGAGCCCAGAGCTGAGATTTCTTAGTGGGAAATGTCTTGCCCCCTGCACCATACATTCTTATCCTGGAATTATTAAGATCAGTGTCCATTTAACAATATATCCACATATGTAATCAGGAAACAGACTCTTTATTGAAACCAAAAGTCATAGGCTTCTATGACCTTTTTTAGCTGGGTCCTCTTGATTGGGTCCATACCATACAAATACACACACACACACACACACACATCAGTAACAAAGGCAGTTTTCATTCTTTGTGAACATCAGTTATGTGCCAAAAATTCCTGTATCTGTGGGCCATCACAGTTAGCATGATATAAATTTGACAACATAGTTAACAACATTTTCTTTTTAAATCTCCATCTGGATTAGACTATCCCTCCACTAAACAAAAAAGCATTCATTGATTCCTATTGCCAGAAAGCATTAAAACTATAGTATAGAAAATATGTATAGAATATAATAGAAAATATATTAAAGAAAAATAGGATATTTTCTATATAATAATAGAAAAGAATCCTAGACTTAGAATAAAATGAAAACTAGAAGCATTCAAATGCTGCCTTTGATACTTGTCAAGTGGACAAGAGATTTAATTTCACCAAATCTCAGTTTCCCCATTTGCAAAATAAAGATGAAAATGTCTTTGTTACCTAGCTCATTAGGTTGTTGTGAGAATCAAATGAAATAATGTATGTGAACTGTTCTGTAATTGTCAAGTATTATCTTTTCAATCTTATCCACATTTTCATTTTTTCTTAGTAGTATTTTATTTTTCCAATGACATGTAAAGATAGTTTTCAACATTCATTTTTGTAAGATTTTGAGTTCCAAATTTTTTCCTCTTCCCTCTCTCATATCCCTCCTCCCCAAGACAGCAAGCAATTTGATATAGATTTGTACGTCCTATCATTTTAAACATATTTCCATATTTGTCATGTTGTGAAAGAAAAATCAGAACAAAAGAGACAAAACCAAGAGGAAGAAAAAGTAAACAAAAAGGTGAAAACAATGTGCCTCAATCTGCATTCAATCTCCTTTTATCTCTGGATGCTGATGGTATTTTTCCTTCCCAAGTCTATTGGAAATGTCTTGGATCACCAATTTTTAACTATTATTAAGACAAAGGATATTTACTCTAAATTGTGTTTATAATACTTGGGGGAAATTTTTTTGATTAGCATCACACCAATGCGATTTTTATAATTTGGCCAAGTAAGATTTCATCGGAGTAACAAGTTCATGAAAGTTTGGCATTCCAGAATCTCAAAGGGTCTGTGATCTTACTGAGTAGGTATCTCCTCCAGGGATGGAGAATGCTATTCTGAATGTCCTTGCTAACTTATGCAGCTTTCATTCATGCTACTCCAAAAATCTGAAGATGGGGGAAAAGAGAACTTTGCTGGAGAACCTCTTCAAGTTTCCTTCCTTTGTGTACATAACCAACAGTGGTCCATCTTTGCTTTCTCTTTTTTCCAGTCAGTCATTCATTCCTCTGTTGATGTTCTTTATGCTGCTGCTCTTGCATGATTCTTCATCTGCAAAGAACTTCAGATTACTCACATCTTCCTGGCACCTGTCTGCTCATCCTTTGGATGATCCTCCCCTTCAATTCCCTAGGGAATTGCATGTCTAAATAGTTAACAAATATAAAAATAAAACATTCTTGACTAAGGATGTCAGGAAGTATGGCAATTATCAGGAAAAATGTGGTGAGATAGAAGGTGATTATGTTGATGAGTATCTGTTTACATTTTAGGGACATAAATTATTTTTGAAATTGCTTAAATTCATCTTTGTCATTGATTCAGTCTCATTCACAATGTTCAGTGCTCCAGTAAAAGTGTGATTATGTTAAATATTCACTCTATAACATCCACTAGCCCATGGCCTAAAAAATCCATAGAAACTTAGCCATCCATCCCCAAAACCAAGTCAAAAACTAATATCTACCATAGAGTCCAACAGGAAAGACATATTTAATCTCCTCCCCAATTCAATTTCCAGCAAATAGTAATTGCCTTTGACAAGCTTGTATTTTGTCTTCATGGCCCCAGATGATTGCTCATGAATTTGGTATCATGGGAAAACAAATCAAAAATAATGTCAGGAAGAAGACCTGGCTCCAAGATTCTTCTTGGGAAACACTCTACATGCTATTGAACAAACAGTAAGCACATTCAAGGAGGCGTGAAGCTAGATTTGTATGGGGCGCCTCAAAAACACAAGACGTTTTCATTCCAAGCAATACCATTGCAGTTCTGCAGCTGAGACATTTGGAAAGCAAATCAGAGACAAGAATTCATTTACAAGACTAGCTAAACAGTATATCAATTCTTTAGCAGTAAATTAAAATATAAAGTATTGAGCAATCCTGCCTACAGCTAACATTCCACACACCAAACATCTGGCAAACAACACTAAAGAGGAAATAGATGGAGTCCAATTATCCCAGGGTTACTTAATGTTTCAAGGTAGGAGAAAAAGGAAAGGGAAAAGTCTAAAAACAGAAAACCATTTTAACAAAACTCTTGATTTTCTATAGCTTAGAAAATAAATAAAAATGGACAAGAACAACTTCTTTTTGTAGATGTGTGAACAAAGCTGAAAATGATTATATGTCTCAAGTAATGATAGCACATGCAGATATTACTGTATAATACCATCTTGGACAAGAAACAGACTTAACAGTTTATTTCAGAATTAAAATCTCTAACATCAAAGGTCCTCAAATAAATGTTATATATCATGATTTGTAAGTGATTTCAACCTGAAGTGACATTTGATAGAATGATGGTCTGTTGGATGACTCAAAGATAGAACCCGCCTTCTGGAATTGTACTAGACTGTAAAATCCAAAGTCTGGTCTTTATTTTCCCAAAGGAAGAAATTGCCTCTAAAAACACATTTAGAGCATCCTCACATTTTTTAGTAGAGAATTCAGATAACTAATAATCATTTTGTTGTGGAAGCAAGAAATATCTCCAAGATTTAAATATGTGTTTCTCAGGATACCCAACATTGATGAAACAAACAGGTAGGGGAAATATGGCACGTTGAAACTAGACATCTAAATTCAGTGTAGACAAGGGCATTGTTGTCCTGTTTAAAAAAAAATCCTAAAATCTAGCATTATTTTGTTGTGAGAAGATGGAGTAGTTGGTCAGTTCCCAAAGGACTAATCATATCTTTAGCCAACTTGTAGCAGAACCATGATGAGCTTTCACTGGACATTGTTAGTTCCTTCTTTCATAGTGTTTCCTTTTGTGATTGTGCAATTCACATGTCTACCATGTGAATATGGGCTGCTAGCAAATTAAAAGAAATGGATTAGTTCTCTCTAAATTTTGTTCCTTAAAAACTACTATTGCAGAAACAATTTTTTTCTCTTTGGGGGAAGTAGAAGCAGACACTGTTGAATTAACTAATGACATGAAGTGCACTAGTAGCAGACTTTCTCAGAAGCCTCTGGAGTAAGGTTTCCCCATCTGAAGCTCTGTTTGGTCATGAAGTTCAAGACAATGCCAAATGTACTCTACTGAGGGCAAACTTTCAAAGATCTCTAGATGCATGTGTACCATGACCTTTACTACCATCCTAAAAGGAAGATACTTTTAGAAGAGGGTAAAATAGAGAATAAAAGGGTAAAAGGAGAAGATCAGGTAAGAAAGATAAGGTAAAAAGAGAGGCTAAGTAGAAAAACAGGAAAAATAAGATGGAGGGAAATTCACAAATAGTAATTATAACTTTCAATGTGAATGGGATAAACTCACACAAAAATTGATAGCAGAATGAAATAAAAATCAAAATCCAACAATATGTTGTTTAAAGGGAACACATTTAAGAAAGAAAGATGCACACAGCATTAAAATGGAGGGTTGGAATCAGTCTTTCTCATTTAGAGTAGAAGGATGGTGTTCTATTGATTATCCCAGTCCATTTAAAAGTTAGATAAGAATATTTCTTGATGGAATCAAAGAGAAACAAGTGAACCCTCCACTCTTTGAATCAATCAAAGTCAGTGGTGAGAGACCCAGTCACATCCTCAGGAACTTATATATGATCAAAGAATTATCTAAAGACCAAATAGGAATTCTGAGAGTCTACAAGTTCAGTGAAAGGAGTGGTCATAGTGTCTATCCACAGACACAATAATATAACTTGATACTTCATTATCGCAAACATTTCTGGCAACCCCAATCTTGACTCAACCACAGAGTCAAGGAATTAACTAGAGATAGAGATGAAAGTAATTTAAGGCAGAGAGCCAAGTCTCTGGCTGAATGTTAGGAATACCCTATTTTGAGGGAATCAGAGTAATTGTACCCATAACTTTTCAAATCAAAGAAATTCTATAAAGCCACTTACCTGTAGGCTTAAAACAAGGTGATCATTATAACATTATAATCATTACAAAAGCAAAGAAGAGACAACTTTTACTTTAATATCTAGAGCAGGGGTTCTCAAACTACGGCCCGAGGGCCAGATGCAGCCCTCTGAGAATGTTTATGGGGCCCACCAGGTTATGACAAATGGGCTGAGGGGCAGAGACAGAGTGTGAGTGTTTGTTTTTACTATAGTCCGGCCCTCCCATAGTCTGAGGGACAGGGAACTGGCCCCTATTTTAAAAGTTTGAGGACCACTGTTCTAGAGAATAGGCTACTTCAATATTATGAATGTTCCCTCTACCCCTGAAAATAACAATTCCTTCGTGCCTCAGTACACTGTCTTCATTGAGGTGGGGGTGGGAAAGAAGTACCACTGAATTGATTACTGGTCAATGTTACAAGATGAAATAAAAAAATGAATGAATGAGATTTATTAATACTTATTCCATGCCAGGCATTGTGCTAAGGGCCAGGAACAAAAATACAACTGGTAAGACAACTCTGTCTTCAAGGAGTTCACATTCTTTTATCATTAGGAAAGATAACACAGATAGGAGAGTGGAGACTAAGGAGGAGACTTTTGGAGATGGAAATCAAAAGGATTGTTGTTTGGAGTCATAGGGTAATTGAGCAACAGAATTGATTGGGGAATTTCTAAATAAAGTATAATACATTATTATAATGGAATGTTACTACATTGTAAATAACATGAAGATGAAGATTTTTGTTATGGGCCAGAACTCTGAACTTGAAACAAAGGATTCTTGCAAGGTGCTAAATCAGTGGAATTGATAGAGACAATGGTTATCTAGTTTAACATGGTTCATTATGATTGATTTAATCTTACAACAAATAATGGTTTCCTAGTGACATAATGATTGGTTTATATTAAGTGTAGAGCATATAAGATAGAAGCCTCAGCTTTTAATGTGGAAAAATAGGGCATCTGAAAGCCCAATGTAGGCAAAGAGATAGCGTGAGAAGACAGGGTGAGAGAATAAGACCCAAAACCCTATGTCCAAAATGCAACTGAGGTTTCCACTGGGCCTCAGAATGTAGATTGACCTAGGGAAATGAGAGGCAGAGCCCAGCTCTAAAACCTCAAAGAAAAAACAGGTGGGGCATGATGGCAGCCAAGTTTACACCCAGAGAATCTTTAGAAGCTCAATACTCTGATATGATCAATCAGCAGAGAAGCAATCTAATAGAAGAAAGGGATTATATGATCAATCAGCCAAAAAGCAATCAGATGGAAGTCAGGGAAAATGTGATCCCCTCCTATTTTGGGGTTCTCACTTCCTTGAGAAGTCAGGGAAGTCATGTTCTAAAACAAAAGAAAACGGGAGAAGTTGTGGGCCAGAACTCTGAACTTGAAAAAAAGGATTCTTACAAGGTGCTAAGTCAGTGGAATTGATAGACAATGGTTATCTAGTTTTCAGTATGATTGATTTAATCTTACAACAAATAATGGTTTCCTAGTGAAAAATGATTGGTTTATACTCAGTGTAGAGCATATAAGCTAGAGCCTCAGCCAGGATTGATTCAGAGAGATTCAGAGGGCAGAGAAAATAGGCAGAAGCTCAAGCTCTCGGAACCAAGGAGAGAGATAGGCCTCTAAGAAAGCTAACCGGGCCCAAGGAAGGAGACAATGCTTTGAAAGAGATGATAATGGATTTGGACTTTACTGCACTTGTGGTGATTACTGAACTGAAAGGAAGGCTGATCCAGAGACCCCCAAAGAAACCGAACCAGAGAACATTACAGATTTTAATATGGGAATATCTGTTGTTGAACTTAGAGTGAAGTGAGCAGAACAATGAAAATTAACATGAACAAAGAATCTTAATGGGGACTCGGAGTGACTGAAAAGTCATGGTACGACATTAATTGAAGTGCAGAAATTTACTAAGTTTTGTTGGTTACATTGATTATCTGAGTCTGTGTTTCTGTAATATTGCTTTTAATAAAATTAAATTTTTTAAGAGTTCAAAATATTCTGAAATTGACATCAACATTTTGGAAGTTCTAAATTCAAGATGGGCTTGCCACTAATGGACAATGAGAAAGAGAACCCCGAAAAAAACTAGGAGTAGGAGGTAATCTCATGATATTGCACAATAATAAGCTAGAGGAAGAAGTGGGAAAGATTCACCAGCAGTTTGGTGGCTTTCATGCTGCTAATTAAATTTATGACCAGCCTAAATTTTTAGAAACACAAAGAAGATTTCCCATCCACTGATCTATTTACATAATCTATCACAGCATCTTCCATGAAGATAGAATTTTTGCCATCAGACTGGAGATGTTTCTAACCTAGATGCCAGACAAATTGAGTCACCTCTACAAACTATGGAGTTTCCAAGTTGGAATACAAATACAAAATGACATACATTTTAAGTAATCTGGTTCTGGGGAATGGCATACACAACTTGTATGGAATGAAAATCAAAGCTTCTATGGTGACCACCTAATGAGCAAAAGACTCCAAAGAAACCCCAAGCTCCCTAAAACCAGCTCATAACTTCATGCTGATCTGCTGTGCTTTGATTGTGAAGGACAAAAAGGAATAAGTGCCTAGAAGAGACCTTTAAGTCATTTATGCTGTTTTCCTTTAAGATATTTTGGGCAGGTAATCTTGTCCTAACTTGTCAGAATATGGCAAGAATCTGCCCCATCTTAAGCTATTTTTTTCCCTCGAAGAACTCTCACACATGTACATAAGAAGGTTTCAAATTTCTAATTGTACACTAGGTGAAAATGGGAAACAGATTCCACAAATTAGCAAAGATGACAAAACTATAAGCATTTTAAAATGCTTCTTTTATCTCTTAGTGTTCCCCTGTTAAAATATGGGACCAATCACATTAATGTGCCAAATAAAACTTAAACATATCATAGAATCACTAATCCCTAGGTCTGCAAGGAACAATTGGTGATCATCCTACCTCCATGTTTTAGTTTTCTCTACTTTTTCATCAAATAATCATATTTAGTTGGTTAATTAGCTGTTCCTGTCCATTAAAACATAAACTTTTTGAAGTTTCCATTTCCATTTTGTCTTCATAACCCTAGTATACTACCTTGCACATAGTATGCATTAAATACGTACAAACATAAATAAATAAACATAAATAAAAATAAACATAGTTGAATTGATTGAGCATGCATTAATGTATCTTTGAAATATGTATGGACTGGGCAACTAGGTCATGGAGTGGATAGAGCACCAGCCCTGAAGTCAGAGAACCTGAGTTCAAATATGGTCTCAGCCATTTAACACTTCCTGGCTGTGTGACATGGGCTAGTCACTTAACCCCAATTACCTCAGCCAAAAAAAAAAAAAAAAAGAAAAAGAAAGAAATTTGTATGTATTAAGATTCTATGTGGTATACATATATTTGCATTTGACATGACTCCAATAGCAGTGTGATGAAAAGGAATCAAAAAGTCCAGTTAAATTTCCAATTCTAATAAATACTTAGAATAAGTATTCAGTCACTTCATCTTTCAGTATCCCAGGAAAACTTCCAAGACTATAAAATGCAAAGCAGTTGCTGATATGCATTTAAAATAGAGAGAGTTTCCTCACAAAAATCACAGGCTTATCTAAAACAAAATAGAAAAAGGTTACAGAACCACACTGATGACTAAACATATGAGCTTATGCATCCTGGGCATGCAGTGCAAATTGGAAAGAATATATGCCTTGTATTTCAGCTATTTAGAGGTTAACTGATGACTCAGTCATCTCTGTTTCCTTCTCTCTCTGTCTCTCTCTCTGCCTCTCCCTTTCTTTCTTCCTCCTTCTCTACTTCCTTCCCACTCCTGTGTGTGTGTGTGTCCATGTGTGTGTATTTAGGACTGTTTCCCTACTTAAAAAACCTAAGAGTAAAAAATATGTTTCTTTACTTCATAATAAGATTATAAGGAATGGTGAAAGTATACTTCTGGAGACACCAGTATATGATCCTTCTTTTTGCTTTTCAATGATTCTGACTTTTTTGATGACTTTCTGTTTACTCTCACAGTAAACAAACACTAGTAGTAAGGGAATGAAAGATGATATTAGAATTCTGAAATCAGGTGTGAACTTTTGTACTGAATCAGATAATCAATGTAACCAACAAAACTTAGTAAATTTCTGCACTTCAATTAATGTCGTACCATGACTTTTCAGTCACTCCGAGTCCCCATTAAGATTCTTTATTCATGTTAATTTTCATTGTTCTGCTCACTTCACTCTAAGTTCAACAACAGATATTCCCATACTAAAATCTGTAATGTTCTCTGCTTCGGTTTCTTTGGGGGTCTCTGGATCAGCCTTCCTTTCAGTTCAGTAATCACCACAAGTGCAGTAAAGTCCAAATCCATTATCATCTCTTTCAAAGTATTGTCTCCTTCCTTGGGCCCGGTTAGCTTTCTTAGAGGCCTATCTCTCTCCTTGGTTCCGAGAGCTTGAGCTTCTGCCTATTTTCTTTGGCCTGGGGAGGGGAGAGGTATTTAGGGTTAAATGACATGCCCAAAGTCACACATCTACTATGTGACTGAGGTAAAATTTGAACTCAGGTCCTCCTGATTCCAGGATGGTATTCTATCTACTGTTGCCCCAAGGAAATTACATCCTAATCGATGGAGACTGTAAGGATGGCAGTGAGGAGCCATTATTGTGCTTTGGGCAATCCAGGAAAACTTTAATGACTCTTCTAATGGTAAAATTAATATTTTTTAAAATTATGTTAACAGAATTGGAAAACAAAGGAGATAGGAAGGGATTACAGGATAAATAAAACAGCAGGATTTTAGATGAAAAAATGACTAGAATCTGCTAAAAGTAGTGCTTTGATGTGAGGTACTTGAGAGAGACATTTCAAACTTCCTGCTAGTAGCAGAGAGGCAGTTAAGAAGAAGAATTTATATGGATTATCACTAATTTTAGAAGCAGGTAGATGGCACAGTGAATAGAATTTAGGTTCTGATGACAGCAGGAGCTGAGTTCCAATCCAGTGTCAGACATTTAATGTGTCTGTGTGACCCTGGACTAGTCATTTAACCCTGTTTATCTCAGTTTCCTCATCTATAAAATAAGCTGGAGAAGGAAATGGAAAACCACTCTATCTGTGCCAAGTAAATCCCAAATTGGATCACTGAGAGCCAGACACAACAAAGCACCATTACTTATTTATTTGTTTGGTTATTTATGGAAGGTAGATGGTGTAGTAGACAAAGCTCTAGTCTCAGAGTTCAAATTGAATCAAAGACATTTCCTGGCTATTTGAACTTGGTCAAATCCCTTAATATCTGTTTGCCAAAAGAATAATAATAGTACCTATTCCTAAGGTTCTTGAGAGGATCAATTCAATTCCAAAAAAAAATTTGTGAAGCACCTACTATATGCCAGGAACTGAGCTAAATTTTTGTGATAAAAATAAGAAAAAGGAAGATAGTCTTTACCTTTAAGAAGATTATAATCAAGGATAAAGATAACACAAAAAGGAATGTAGAAAAGGGAGGGCATCATGAAATTTTATGGAGTACTAAATGAAATAGTATTTATAAAGCACTTACCAAAACACCTGGCACGTAGTGAGTACTCTATAAATGCTACCTATTATTATTTAGACTGGATCTGTGATTTCTTTGCTATTAGGAACACTGGGGAACAAACCCTTTTTACCAATGAAGATTGGAATTACACTGCAATTTAGTCTTTTTTTAAAAAGTAATTAATTTTTTAGTTATACATCATACATTTTAAAAATATATTTCCTTATGAATCATGTTGGGAGAGAAAAATCAGAAAAGGAAAAACAAAAAACCACAAGAGAAAAAGAAACCAGAAGAAAAAAAAAAAAAAAAAGTGAACATATCATGTGTTGATTTACATTCAGTTTCCATAGTTCTCTCTTTAAATGTGGATGGAGTTTTCTGTCTAGTTTATTGGACATAGTTGTTCACTACACAATCTTACTGTTATTGTATACATAGTATTCCTGATTCTGCTTGTTTCACTCAGCATTAGTTCATGTAAATCTTTTCAGGCCTTTCTAAAATTGCCTTATTCATCATTTTTTATAGAACAATAATATTCCATTACCTTTATAGCGATATCCCAATTGATGAGCATCCACTCATTTTCCAATTCTTTGCCACCATAAAAAGAGCTGCTACAAACATTTTTGCACATGTGGGTCCTTTTTCCTTCTATTATTTCTTTGAGATACAGAGCCAGTAATGGCACTGCTGGGTCAAAGGGTATGCTTAGTTTTTGTATAGCCTTTTGGGCAAAGTTCTAAATTGCTCTCCAGAATGGTTGCATCATTTCATAACTTCACCAACAATGCTGCAATTCAGTTTTTAAAAATCATCTAAGTTTAAAATAAGTAACTTGTCCAATCTCACACAATCAGGGTCACTCAAGGGTAGGATTTTTACTGAGGTTTTGCTAACTTCAGGCCAACTGGATAACTCTTCACTACATCATACTGTTTCTCCATTTTTAAAGTCTATTCATTAACCCTAAAACCCCAAGACATCTGGGTTCAGTAAGAAGAAAAATTTGTAGGACCAAATTGGGAAGATATCATTCTTTAACACTGAGACTTTGACAGGAGTTCATGATTCACAGCACTCCTCATCTTCCTTCTTCTCTTCTTCTCATCATTATTTACCCTTTATACATTAACTGATATGAAAGATAAAATCTGAGTTACATTCAAAAAGTAACATTGGAATAAACACCAAATTAGTTTTATTATGGTACAAATAAATTAGCACTTCATCTAAGACTAAGATCTTAGGGATCTGAATATTGGGCCAAAACAAAATGAGAGGGAAAAGAAAAGCAAGTAAGAAGAAGAAAAGAGAGAAGGGTTAAAAAGAAAGAATTTTCACTCAAAACAAAACAAAACAAAAAAAAAATATAGACCATTCCCACTGGGTTCCTAAGAACAGTTCCAACATTTATTACAGTAACTGGGAGTGGTGAGCCAGTTGAAGAAAAAAAAATTATTCCTATATTGTGTGTCAGGGGACTGTTAACAGAGCAAATGAAATTCTGAAATAGGAGGGTGGGGAGTGGCTAGCTGTCTCATTTTCATACCCTGCTGTGTGGCAGTTGTTTGAGATCGCTTTTTTAAAGTGAGCTTTTAGCTCTTCAGTAAAGACAGTAGCCAGAACTGCTGGACAGCTGCGGAGATTTAAAAAGTCCTGAACTATGGTTTTCCAAATTCTCCAACAAAAGAAGCTTTTACTATCAAGGGATTCGTATTACAAGGGACATTGAACGATGGTTTCAATATAGATCATATTATTTTAAAAGATTAAAGAAAATGACCAGGATTAGGTGAACCTGAATTTAACACAGTGGTACATGTTAGATTCTACTGTGAGATATATGTACATCCCATTAAAATGACTAAGAGGTATTTTTTTTAAATCCCCCACTATCACATTACTACAATATAATCAAAGACCCAAACTCCAATTTAAAGTCAAGTAAAAGTACAAATGCAAACCAAATTTAAATCAGAAATAATGCCACTGATCATTCAAGCAAGAAAAGGATTTGCACCTGTGCTTACCCAAAAGCTCTCTTTGAACATTTATTCTAAAATGTGTCTTTCCTCTTTTCACTTTATAGAAATTTCTATGCCTCCAGATTTTAAAACTATGGCTTCCTGTGGTCCTCTCTTCTTGGAGCATCAGAAATGTGGAACTACTCAGGTATCTCAGAGCAAGGACCTGTGCCCTCCTTACAAAACCCAAGCGTCTTGCCCTCATCATTGAACTGATCTGGTATGAAGATACTAGGGAACTCCCTGAGGGTGCTCTCACCACATAGATAACTACCTTCCCCTTCTTCTTGCCATGATGCCCAAATTCCTACAGCACCTGAATTGTTTCCTCCCGTTCTTGCCCTGCCCTGCCAGGGGCCTCATTCTAGACCTTGGATGAGATCATTACAATAAAAATCTATTATGCTGTAGGATACTAATCTGCCCAATTCTTTTGTTAAGCCTTGTTAAGTTACCAAAGTGCTATAACAGACTGGATCAGCATCTAACATAATTTCAAAGCAATCCCAGATGATTTCAGAGAAACCTAGGAAGAATTTTATGAGGCAAAACACAATAAAGGGAACAAAAGCAGGAAAAAAAATAATTAACATTATAGACACAGGGAGATGTTAGTGCATGTAGGACATGTAAAGCAAACTGACTTTTCATGTCACAGTTATTTCAGGTTTACTGATGATTCAATTCTCCCTTCATTTGTACCAGCCCATGGAATATGTTCATGTCACATCATCTTTCAATGGCTTCCTTAATTTAATGGCTCCCAGTCTGGGAGTGGATCCTTCAAATGACTGATTTGTCCATACCCCACCCAATATAAATAAACTGCAGTTTGGCAAGAGAGTGGGAGGCAGCGAAGAAGAGAGTGGCGGAAAAAGTGGTTTCCCTATGAAAGGGGAAAACAACATCAACAAAGGTGATTTTGTTTTTGGAGAAGGAAGCTGAACCTCAGGAAGTCAATGTACTGATCTCCTGATGCACAAAGAGGTCTCAAATTTCAAGAATTTGGGGATGTGGCCAGAGGGGGATCATCCAAATTGTAGCCAGTGGGCCAGATTGGGTTTGCCTGTTTTTGTAAGACCTGTGAGCTAAAAATAGTTTTTACATTTATAAAAATGATACTGTTTTTTTTAAATGTAAAAAAAATCATTCTTAGCTTGCAAGGCATACAAAAACAGGCTGCCAGGTGGGATTTGGTTCATTAGACTTACTTTGAAAACTCCTGGTATGTCAGTCTCCAAGATCTGGATTTCAGTTTAGACTCGAGACACATTGTCTAGGCAAGGTACTTAATTTTTTAGTTCTCCTAAGAAACAATCTGACACTGTAAATTGTAGTGATGCTATGCTCGAAGAGCTATACTGGGTCTGTATCCCAAAGAGATCATAAAGGAGAGAAAAGGACCCACATGTGCAAAAATGTTTGTAGCAGCCCTTTTTGTAATAGTGAGTTAGAGAATGGAATATTATTGCTCTATAAGAAATAATCAGCAGGATGATTTCAGAAAGGTCTGGAGAGACTCACATGAACTGATACTAAATAAAGTGAATAGAACCAAGAGAACACTGTACACAGCAACAAGATTATGTGATAATCAGCTGTGGTGAACTTGACTCTTCTCATCAACGAGATGATTCAAGGCAATTCCAATAGATTTGTAATGGGGAGAGAACTCTGCATCCAGAGAGAGGACTATGGGGACTGAATGTGGGTCACAACATAGTATTTTCATCTTTTTTGTTGTTTGCTTACTTGTTTTTTCTTTCTGATTTTTCCCCCTTTTTGATCTGATTTATCTTGTGCAGCATGATAAATGTAGAAATATGTTTAGAAGAATTGCACATGTTTAACCTACATTGGAATGCTCTCTATCTAGGGGAGGGTGGGAGGGAGAAAAACTTGGAACACAAGGCTTTGCAAAGTTGAATGTTAAAAACTATCTTACATGTATTTTGAAAAATAAAAAGCTAGTATATTTTTAAAATTATAATTCTTGCACATGTTTAACATATATTGGATTACTTGCCATCTAGGGAAGGGAGTGGGGAGAAGTGGAGGGAAATTTGAAACACAAGATTATGCAAGGCTCAATGTTGAAAAATTAATCATGCATATGTTTTGAAAATAAAAAGCTTTAATAATTTTTAAAATTATATATTTTTTTCATCAGTAGAGGGAGTCTCTTCACTTGGGAGTACCTTATACCAATGAAATCATTACACCTGCCAACAACAACAAAAGAAAAAGTGACCAAACGAAGTCCATTAAAATATCTTTCAACATCATATTTCAAGTACTCTACGAGAGTATACTGAAACAGGAAGTTCCAGAGGGACAGGGACTAGACTTATGATTTGCATTGGTATAGGGAACACCAGACGAAGAAAGCTCAACTACCAATAACAATTGGTGCCTCCTCAGCAATATTCAGTTTAGAACTCTCAAAATCACTAGATCAACATCGAGATCACTGTGAAAAGTCCACTCACTTGCCCATAGGTCAGAGTGCGGTTTTGAATCCATCTTTTTGTCTAAGGAAGTGGTTCTCATGTTACTTCTCAACTGAATTTCTATTATCTTCACATAAATATTCTTGAACAATGAACTCTGGTCCCCAAAGATTATTTCTCTGTTGTCATCTTTGGTAGATGGTGAGTAAAAGAGAACTATGCTGGTTTCCCAGAAAAAAAAAAATCAGCAATAAGTAGGGCAAAGTCAATTCTTGTCCTCATTCTGTGACACAAGACTGATTCACATTCTTACTGCACTCAACTGCATGGTATACTTGATTCCCCCTGCCCCATCCTATCTTTTCCCCATGCAGAAACTACAGTGGGCCTCAGAATTGAGTCAACAAGATATCTCATATCTGCCAGGTTTTTGTCGTCATGAATACTTCATTGAAATTAGCATTTAAGAGCCAGGAGTCACGGAATTTTGTTGCTTTGGTTTTGTTCAGCTTGCTCTTCATCATTTCTTACAAGTCTTTCCATGTTTTCCTAAGATCATTGAGCTCAACATTTCTCAAAGCACAATAGTATATCATCACAAGTATACACACTAGAACTTAATCAACTCTAATGCTCAAAAGGGATAAATTAAGTGAAGACCTCTCATAAGGATGTAACTTCTACCTATTCCCTAATTGTGACTTGAGACTGCAATAACAAGTTGAGCTGTAATTAAAAGCTGCTGGTGTTTGACTGTCTTAGGTGAACATTTCCCCCTCTATTCCTCTACCTCTTAATTAGCATTTAAGTACTTGATGGGTAAAGAGTTTGTTATTTACTAGTATTCTTTTGTTTCTGGGATAGATTTCTGTGTTTAGAGTAGTAAGCCTGAATTCTCCCAGACAATGGGAAAAAAAGGTCAGTGTGGGGGCTTCTGCATTTAGAGTCTGTATAATCTTGTGTTTTGCAGTTTGTTCTTTGCACTCCCCTACTGACACGTCGTCTCTATTGGAAGTTGCCCTTCCTTTCTTCCTTTCTTCCTTTCTTCCTTCCTCCCTTCCTCCTTTCTTCCTTCCTCCCTTTCTTCCTTTCTTTCTTTCTTTCTTTCTTTCTTTCTTTCTTTCTTTCTTTCTTTCTTTCTTTCTTTCTTTCTTTCTTTCTTTCTTTCTTTCTTTCTTTCTTTCTTTCTTTCTTTCTTTCTTTCTTTCTTTCTTTCTTTCTTTCTTTCTTTCTTTCTTTCTTTCTTTCTTTCTTTCTTTCTTTCTTTCTTTCTTTCTTTCTTTCCTCTCTCTCTCTCTCTCTCTCTTTCTCTCTATTTCTCTCTCTCTTTCTTTCTCTCTCTTTCTCTCTATTTCTCTCTCTTTCTTTCTCTCTCTCTCTTTCTCTCTCTCTCTCTTTCTCTCTTTCTTTCTCTCTCTCTCTCTTTCTTTCTTTCTTTTCTTTCTTTCCTTTTTTTTTTTTTTGCTTTTTACCTTGAGAGTCTCTGATTTTAGTTTGAGTAAGGGTCACTGTTCCATACAAGGAGATCTCTGAAATGACCAATTCTTTCCCATCACAAAGAGAGCCATTATAAACATCCCATTTACATTCAAAGTTATAATTATTATTGTGAATTTTTCTCCATTTTATTTTTTTCTGGGTTTTTTTCCTCTCTTTTTACTCTTTAACATCCCTTCCCCCCACCACTATCCACTTCACCTACTCCTCCAAGAATTCCTCCATTTCCTCCCCCACCTCCCACTCTCAATCCATATATCCTTCTAAAAGTCTCTCAACAACCCTATCTCCCAGTTTTTTCACCTCTTTCCATGTTCAAAGATTTCTACACCTTTCCACATATATGCTTTGTATCCCCTTCAACCCAGATAAGACTAAGATATAAATATTAACAGCCCTCCTACTGCTTCCTTTATATTAATTTTTCCTTTCATATTCCCTTTTTATACAATGAACTGCTCCTTTTATCTTTCCCTACCCACTTTTGTCATTGAGAATTAGTCATCTTGCACAACTTAAAATTACCCATAATTCACAACTGAGCCCTCACCATTTTTTTTTTTCAAATTGCCCTCAGGATAGATAATAGTTTGGCATTCTAAAAAATGGGAATAGGTCAGACCTTTTCCAGGCTCTCCAGATTTCCTCCACAAATGGACAGAAAATCACTACAGTTTTAAAACATAGAGTAGCAAAAAATAAAAAGGGTAAAGCAGTTGTCCTTCTAAAATATCTTTAGAGAAGTTTCCCCACCTGCTGAAGTTTAGTCTCAATGAAAAAACAGATACTTCCAGGCTAATTCCACTAAAAGAACAGCTGGCCTCAGATAAGCAAAATGAGCTTTGGGGAAATTTCACCCCCAATTTTTCACATCCTTCACAGCTATAAGAACTTTTTACCCCATGAAACTATGATCTCACAAAATTTCATCTAAAAAACAGCAGACAGAGCCTCTGCCATTTAGGAAAATCAGCCCTACCAAGGCAGGACCAGTCCATGATATCCTGCTGTAGCTGTAGGTGAGGAGAAGTGAGCTCATGTCTAGTGAGTGGGGTACTGGTACTGCAGGAAAGAAGGACATTTTTTGGATCAGTGTAAACTGGATCTTAGGGGAGGAAGAGAGGAGTCCCTGAGTGTGAGCCTCCCTCCTCCCCCCGGACAGAATTCAGGAAGCAAACAGTTTAAGAGGACCTGAGGGTAAGGGTAACATTACCTAAAACTCAGGATTAATATTTTGATAATATTAAACTGCCAAAAATAAAACAAAATAAAAATGAGTTAGGAAAGGAAAAAGAACCTAACATCCATGGCTATTTTTTGTGTAAAAAGAAGCTCTGAGTTCATATTCAGAGTTTCTTCAAAACAAGAGTAACATCAAATTAGCCATAAGCTCAAAAAAAAAAAAAAATCATAAGAAAGAAAATAAAAAGGAATTCAAAAATCAAATAAGAGAAAAGATAAAAAAAAATTTTAAATAAGTAATTCAAGAAAATTTTGAAAAGAAAGTTAACCAATTGCAAGAAGAAAAAAATCATAAGAAAGAAAATAAAAAGATATTTAAGTTAAAAAAAAAAAAAAGGAAAAATTGGGAGAAAAGTAATTCAAGAAAATTTCAAAGAAAGTTAACCAATTGAGAATGTTGAGATTGGTAAGGAACCCCAAAAGGCTGGGGTCATAGACCTGTGACACGAAATATCTCAAAAGAATTTGCAAGCTTGAACTCATTTCCTAGTCAAGGGGAAAGGTTTATTGTAATTGTAATGCCAATTGGAAGTGGTCTAAATTCCAAGAGAATTTTGCTGAGAAACAGAAGCAAGAAGACACATTTATCTAGTTATTCATGTTATAGATATGCTAATTTTATGGCCCAGAGACCAAGGAGTGGTCTCTGGAATTTGGTTCTCCCTGACCAACAGATTATCTCTCTAAAAGTCAGTAATGAACTGAGTAATGGTCTATTTACTAGTGTGGATCAGGAATCTGATCCATGGGATTATCCTGAGGCAAGAAGGCTTTAGAATATATTGACTGAACATGAGTGTTCCCAGGGCCAGACTTTAAATCACTGACTTATTGTTAGAATAAAAGCCCCCTAAGATCAGGGGACCTCAAAAATCATTGTTGTCTCTCCTAGAAGCTATATTACATCAAGAAGGGATATAAAATTGTAAGAAAAAAGAAATTTAAAAATCAAGAGAAAATAAGGGCAAATTGTGGGGAAAGTAATTCAAGAAAATCATGTAAAAAACATTAACCAATGAAAAAGATAAAAAAAGATATTCAAAAATCGAGATAACAAGGAAAATTAGGGGAAAAATAAAAGCAAGAAAATTATGGAAAGAAGTTAACCAATTGAAAAAAGATACAAAATGAAAAGGAAAAAAATAAAAAGTGTGAGAAATGAATTTATTTGGTTTCCACAGTGTTAAATTGGAGAAATGAAACTTAATTGAAACCCACAGGAACATCAAAAAATAATCAGGGATGGAGGTGGTTATCTCAACACAAAAAGATAAAGGAATATAAGCTCCTTAGAGGCAGGGACTAGGTTTTGTAATTAGGGGTGGTGGCCTGAGATTTGAAAATCTTTTGTTTTTTGCTTCTAGCTTTCCCCAGTTAAGAATGAAGAAAAATTAGGGGAGGAGGGAAGTAATTCAAGAAAGTTATGGGGGGGAAATTAACCAATTGAGAAGAGATAAGAAATTGTAAGAAGAAAAGGAATTCAAAAAAATCAAGAGGTAAAGACAAATTAAGGAATAAAATAAGAGCAATTCAAAAAACTTATGGAAAGAAAGTTAACCAATTGAAAAGATAATGTGGTTAGTGGAAGTGCAGAGAGTTGAGGTGTGAGAATCCTCTTCTGGTTGGTGCAGGTCTAAGATGAAAGATATTCATGAACCCAAAATATTAGTGGCAAAAAGGAAGTTTTATTGGCACTGAGAAGGCAATGCTAGGAAGGCAGACTTTCTCAGTGGCAAAGTTCTGGTAGGGAAATAGGGGTCCTAGCAGAAATCCTGGCAGAGAAATAAAAAGGGGTTATCACTGAGAAGAGAATGTCTTCACAGCAGACAGGGTCTTGGTAGGCAGCTGTACCAAGAGGAGAAAGGTCCCTTGGCAAAGCATACTACTTTGGACACCTGCAAGTTTTAACTTTAAAATTGTGTTTTTAATAGGAAATCTGAGACTGAGGTTTCAACTGAATGAGATTCCTTCAATGCTCTCACTGCCCCCAGGCTTAGATTTCCAGTTGAATGAGACCACTAAAGTTCCAGCTACTAAGGAGTGTTCCTGGACTAATTTTCAGCTCAATAGAAGGTGCAACTAGTCACTACCAAGATAACAGAATGAAGTCACTTTATCTTGCTTCCCTAAGGTGGGCCTCTCCCAGAGGAGAGTTTCTCAGTGTTCACCCCCATGGCTTCCCCCCATAGTCAGGGAGGACAGTTTCAGGGTTCCCCCTGTCAAAGAGATATAAAATGTAAGAAAACAAATTCAAAAATCAAATAAAAGATAAGGAAAATGAGGGTAAAAATAAGAGAAATACAAGAAAATTATAGAAAGAAATTAACTAATTAAAAAAAGATACAAAATCATAAGGAAAAACAAATGGAATCCAAAAATCCAAAAGAGAGAGAAAAAATTAGGAAGAAAAAAAACAATTCAAGAAAATTATGAAAGGAATGTTAACCAATGGAAAAGAGATATAAAATTATAAGTAAAGAAAAATAAATCAAAACTCAAATAAGAAAAAAAAATTAGGGAAACAATAAAAGCAATTTAAGAAAATCATGGAAAGTTAACTGATTGAAAAGAAATATAAAATTGTAAGAAAAAAGGAATTCAAAAATAAGAGAATAAGAAAAAATTAGGGGAAAATGTTAAAAACAGAATAATGGAAAGTTAAGCAATTAGAAAAGGAGATTCAAAATTTTAAGGAAGAAAATAAGAGGGAAAAAAACTAAAATTGGCAAGTGGAAGCCTATGACATTATCCCATTCCAAGATAAAATAAAATTAGAAAAATAGAATAGAATCTGAAACATATCCTTAGAAAAACAATTGATCTAGAAACAAATCAAGGAGAGACAATATAAGAATTCAATATAAGACACTCTGAAAGTTATGATCAAAAAAAGAATCTGGATACTGATGTATTCTATGATGTGGGAGTTGTCACTGTATAAAATGAACTAAGTGAAGACCCTTTCATGAGAATATGGCCTTAAACTATTCTCTAATTATGACTTAAGACTTTTGCAATAACAAGTTGAGCTATGTCTTGAATGCTTCCTACTACCTTTTAATTAGCATTTAAATACTTCTTTTAAAGGTGATGATGGCTTTGAATTCTCTCATCTGAGGATATCTGCTTATATAGCAGTTCTCTAGGGAAATTTAAATTAAGAGTTTATTATTGATTTGTATAGATTTCTGGGTTTAGGATATAAGCCTGGACTCCTTTAAACAATGGAGAAAAGGTTAAGGTGGGGAAAGGGATGCTTCCAGTCTATTTAATTTTGTGTTTTGCAATTTGTACTTTGCACTACTTTACTGATAAACACCTTGTCAGATGGGAGATGCTCTTTCTCCTAAGATTGTAATAAACCCCTTTTTGCTTTTTCTTACTCTAAGACTCTCTGATTGTTTTCATGGTCACTACTACTGTTGAAGGGTGAAAGTCAAGGGATGATATATCCTAATAGTGATGAGATCCCCAGGCTGGTGTCACAGGTTTTTGCGAAAGAATTGGCAGTCCCGATCTGCAGGAAGGTTTTTTTTGGGGGAAAAAAAGGGGTTATTTTCACACTGAGAAGTTACCCAGTCAGCTAGTTCCAGATAGGAATTAGCAAATGTTTGGGTACACAGCTTTTGATTATATTTAAGTTTAAGTGACCTAGGGCTAGGGAGCTATCTCCAGATGAATTTGAGATATTAATCAATAATGAGTGATAATTATTTCCCAGGCCAAGATCTCCAATTGAATTGTAGGTGGAAATTATTGTAGAAGTTTCCACTAGGAATTGGAGGGTGAGATTGCTTCCATTGGTTGGGAGGGGTGAGAGGTAAGGTTTTTCCAACCCAGGTCCATCCCCCCCAAAGATCAGGGGGACACAATTCCTGTTACATCATTATCTCACACAGTTTGGGGGTTCCTTCTGGGATATTTTCTGTTCATGAGAGGTCTCTCCTGTACCAAATCCTTGGGCAGGCACCCTCTGGAGAGTTCTCCAATGGCTCAGGAATTTCTTTTCCCATCGGGTAAACTCCTAAAGAAAAACACTTACAGAAAACAAAAATGGAAGTAGGCTAGCAAAAATAAAGGATTGATTCAGCCCAGGAGATAAACCTAAATCAGTCAGGTGAGTTGTGCAGCACAGCACAGATGATAAAGAACTGGTGAGGAAAGTAGAGACTCTATCTGTAAGAGATCTTTTCTCTGCCAAGTATCTGATGAACCACCTGGATGACTGGGATTGGGATTGGGAGAATGTAGGCAAGTAGAGTCTGTAAAAGGCTCACATTTTTCTTTGATATGAGAAAATCCTAGGTGGTTCAAGTCTGTAAAGATTTTCCCTATTTTCATTTAATAAGACTGGTGAGTAGCTGGCTCTAAACCTATTTAGTATCTCAGGGAGGTAGCCTTTTAGGAAAAAATGGGATGAAGTACCAAAATGTATAGGGATTAAATGCTGTTGTTTTGTTTGGGCAGAGGCCCCATTCTTTCAGAGGAACTGTCAATCCTCCAGGGCTGGATGTGAATTCCAAGGAGCATTCAATACCCAACCAACCACAGCCTGGTTCCTTATGGCTTCAGCTCCAAAACTCCCCTCCTTACTTCCACTCCAAGTTGGAGTCAAGAACTGGAGTTAGATTGATTTAGAAAAGCAACTTGTGTTTGTGTGTTTTGTCTCCTGTATTTCTTTCAGTTGGCCAAACTACAAAAGTAAAAATCTGGCTATTTGGGATTTAAAAAGTGCTTGTTTTCTATATAATTAGACTTAAGCAAATACCTTTTAGCTAGAAAGAGAGGAAGGACTAGTTCTGAAATAGGAAAAGTTTCTGCCACACCAAAAGGAAAAAAAAAAACCAACAAGCTGACATTTCTGTGGACCTAGAACTGGCCAGTTTGGGTCTACAAAAATAATTACACAATTGTTAAAACATTTTGGCAGATTCTGAGGTTTTTGAGAGTAAATTTTAAGTTGCTTGGCACCATCAATAAAGTTGAGTTAGTCTATTTGTATTTTAAGTAGTCCTAATTACATGTAATAGTAACTCTACACCAGGAACATTAGCCTATCACAAAAATGGATAGGAATCTCATGTAATTGCAGTCAACTTTCCAATTTTAAAATACACACCAATTTTTTAAAAGGTTATTTTAAAAATCAATATTTTAGCTTATGATATTCTAACTGGATGTTCCTTCAAAGTATCAATTGCTTTGCAAATCAATCTTTCTTATCATTTGTTTCTGCTGATCATTTCTTATAGAACAATAATATTCCATAACCATATTTTATTCACCCATTTATTGCCATACTTTATTCACCCATTCTCCAACTGTTGGGCATCCACCCAGTTTCCAGTTTTTTGCTACCACAAAAAGGGCTGCCACAAACATTTTTGCACATGTAGGTCCCTTTCCCTCCTCAAAGATCTCTTTGGGATATAAGCCCAATAGAAAAACTCTGCTGAATCAAAGGATATATACATTTTGATAATCCTTTGGGCATAGTTCCAAATTAGAACTGACTAAAATTTAAAGCATAGTTTATAATTTTTACACATTATCCAATATACATTTTAGTATATTTCATCTAATTAGGAGATACAAATATATGACCTCTTTAGGTAAATTATCAGAGAACTTTGTTTTAATAACCTATTTTTTTTTTTTCTTTAAAATTTTTCTTTTTTTTTTTTTTTAATTTTTTATTTTATTTTATAATTATAACATTTTTTGACAGTACATATGCATGGGTAATTTTTTACAACATTATCCCTTGCACTTACTTCTATTCAGATTTTTTCCCTTCCTCCCCCAACCCCCTCCCCCAGATGGCAAGCAGTCTTACATATGTTAAATATATTACAGTATAATTTAGATACAATATATGTGTGTAGAACCGAATTTTTTGTTGCACAGGAAGAATTGGATTCAGAAGGTAAAAATAACAGTTTACATTCATTTCCCAAATAACCTATTTTTTAAACTTCAAATCAAATACAGATTTAAACTTCTAGTAGCAATACTACAATATTGATTCACACATATTTTTAAAATCCTATCTCCAAATGCACCAATTGAAAGTAATTCTATTATATGCCATTTAAATTTAAACACACAGTAATTTAGGTTATATCTCTTGTGTAGATCCTTCCTGCATTCTTGTGTAGGAATCTCCACACTCCAGTGATCCCATATCACTAATATTTACTCAGCTCTAGATTTTCTGACACCCCCTCTCTTCCAGCACTACATGAGTGATATGTCAGGAGTTCCTACTCCTTGGAGCCATTAAGTTGAAGCTTCAACAGGGCCACTTCAAACACATAATGTCTGAATCCCGGACAAGCCCCCATTTATAAGAAACAAAATATCTTACCAAAAATTCCACTGATTCACTGATGACTGCAGGAAATATCTATTTTATATTCTTGCAAGAATGTGTACCTAGGTGAGTAGATACACCTTTGAAACTCCAAAGGCAGCATTTTATTTCCTATCCTGAAGCACAAGTCCTTCCCCTAATTTCTCATTATTTGGATGTTACAGAAGTTATATTCATGAAATTCTATGCCCTCATTACATAGCCCAACCCTGCCCCAAAGGAGCTTCCATTTTAGAAGCAGGGGAAGGTAACAGTGGAGAGCTAAGGACAGATAACAAAAAAGTTTCAAAAGTCAAGCCACCACTCCTGATTACAAAAATCAGTCCCTGCCCCCAAGGAGCTTACTTTCTTTTGGGGGAAGATCACCTCTACTTTTGATTATTCCTTTATGTATTTGTGAGCTTCAGTTGTCTAATTTAACTTTCATTTTCAATTTAATTTTCATAACTGTGAAAAACAAATGTCCATCCATTTCTCACAGGTGGTGTCCCTGGCTGTTCTGAATTCTTCTGGGGTTTGCACTGGTGCCCCAACATCTTTGACATGGCCCCTCCCCCATAGCATTTCTGGAATAGAGGATGATCTAGTCACTGGGCCACAGACCTATAGCTTGGGTCCAAATTCCCCAACTCTCTTTCCCAGGACCTTAAAATCCATAATTTGCTTAAAGTCTTGTGAATGGACTTGAAAGAGCAGTTTTCTGTCACCTAAAATTTTGGGGCTGTGAATGTTTACATTGGAATTGTGATTTTGAAATTATATGAGATAATTACTATAACTAGTATATGCTAAAATTGTGAATTTGTTTATTCTGATATAAGCTTTTAGAAATGTGTGTGCATTGATACTGAAGTACTGTTATTAAAACTTTAAATCTGTATTTGATTTGATTTTAAGTTAAAAATTTTGGTTCTCTGGTAACTAACCTAAAGAGGTCATATGTTTGTATCTCCTAATAAGATGAAATATATTTAAACTATTATATTGCTTGCTAAATTGCATATTTGATAATTCATAAAAATTGTATGAGCTATGCTTTAACATTTTGTCAACCCAGTTGGATATGTGATATAAATTTCATGAAATTTAATCCAAAGCTATTTAGAATATTAATCATAAGATTTGTCTTGCTTTCTCCCTTTAACAAAGAAATAAAAGCAAGAAAATTTGGTGTATAAGGATAAGTGTAATTGCAGAATAAATTATATCTTAAAGGTGTGTAATATGTCTAAGATAAATAAGAAGGGATTGAGGAGGTGTTTTTCCAGAGGGAGGGAGCCTGGCTCCACTATATTCAGGTTAAGTCTTAATGAAATGACATCAATGGGTGTGGGTAGCAGCTTTCCTCCTGAGCTCTACTGCTTTAAGAAGAGTTAATGGAATGACTTTGGACAAATTGTATCTAAATATGGATTGGTAGAGACTATTGATTCTAATAATGGAACATATTTTACTTTTAAGGTTTTATAAGAAATAATGGGGAGAGATTGCAAATTGAGTAGCAATTCCATATACCTTGGCATCTGCTCTCATCAGAGAAAGTGGAAAAAATGAATCATATTCTTAAGAGATAGATTACTAAGTTGATATTAGAAACTAAATTGCCTTGGACTAAATGTTTGCCTCTCCTTTGTCAAAAGAATTAGAACTGTTGAAGGACTTCCAGGGGCATAGCCAAGATGGTGGAGAGGACACACGTTTCTTCCTGACCTTCTCCTATAACACTCAGACCAATTAGCAAATCCAGCTTCTGAATTAGTTCTAGACCAGCAGAATCCATGAATATTGGGAATGCTACAAATTACCAGCAGAAGATAATTTCAAAGATTGCCAGAAAAGTTCTGTTTTAATCGGTAATGGAGAGAGCCAGGCCAAGAGTAAGCAGGCTGAGCACAGACATCAGCACAGATGGTGCAGAGTCCCAGGGTAGACTCTTGAGGGCAGTGCAGACTCTATGGGGAAGAATCTATAGCAGTAATGTTGGGTACTCTGCCCAGCAGATCAACAGAGAAGTTATAAAACATCCAACACAAACACAAAAGATCAATAGTGACCCCCGAAATTACAGAATTTCACAGGATCTGGCCATTCCCATCTAGCACTGGGAGTGAGGCAGCACTGATCCAGCACAGACGCAACTATTTATAGAATAAGCTGCTGCTAGTAGAAAAAGCTTGGAAAACCTCCCCTGCCTTAAAAGTAGACCTTAGAGGCAGCTAGGTGGTGCAGTGGATAGAGCACCAGCCTTGAATTCAGGAGGACCCAAATTCAAATCTGGTCTCAGACACTTAACACTTCCTAGCTGCGTGATCCTGGGCAAGTCACTTAACCCCAGCCTCAGGAAAAAAGAAAAAAGTAGACCTTAACTAGTTGTTGTTTTTTTTGTTTTGTTTTGTTTTGTTTTTTAATGAGAGTAGAGAACTCTGAAAATAGACAGTTTTATAGTGAAAGAGAAGAACAGATTTCAACCCTGAAGAGACTAAAAGCAGATCATCTCCAGATGAAGCCCCAAAAGGTGATATAATCTGGTCTCCATCACATAAGGCTCTCCTAGAAGAAATTTTAAAAGATCTTAAAAGAGACTTAGAAGAAAAGGGGAAAGAAGAATAATAGAATAGAATAATTGTAAACTAAATAATCTCATTGTAAAGAATGAATAAATAAAACAACAAATCATAGACACAATCAATAATTTCATTCTAGAGAATGACAATAATGAGACAATATACTAAAATTTGTGAGATGCTGCCAAAGAGGTATTAAGGGTAAATTTTATATTTCTAGATGTTTAAATAAAATAGAGAAAGAGAACATCAATGAATTGGGCTTGCAACTAAAAAAGCAAGAAAAAGAAAAAATTTTAAAACCCCAATCAAAAGCCAAACTTGAAATTCTAAAAATAAAAGAAGAGATCAATAAAATTGAAACTAAAAAAATTATTGAATTAATGAATAAAACTAAGAATGGGCTTTGTGAAAAAAAAAAACCAACAAAATAGATAAGCCTTTAGTTAATTTGATTAGAAAAAGGAAAGAGGAAAATCAAATTGTTAGTCTTAAAAATTAAAGAGAGAACTTTCCACCAATGAAGAGGAAAACAGAGCAATAAACTTTATGCCCAATAAATTTGAAAACCTAAGTGAAATAGAAGAATATCTACAAAAATATAGATTGCCCAGATTAACAGAAAAGGAAATAAATTACTTAAATAGTCCCATTTTAGAAAAAGAAATAGAACAAGCTATTAATCAACTTTCTAAGAAAAAATCCCATGGACCAGATGGATTTACATGTGAATTCTACCAAAAATTTAAAGAATAATTAACTTTAATATTATATAAACTATTTGAAAAATAGGAAATTAAGGAGTCCTACTAAATTCATTTTATGACACAGATATGGTACTGATACCTAAACCAAGTAGGACAAAAACAGAGAAAGAAAATTATACAATCTCCCTAATGAATATTATTTTTTTTTGAAGCTGGAGTTAAATGACTTGCACAGGGTCATACAGCTAGGAAGTGTTAAGTGTCTGAGACCAGATTTGAATTTGGGTCCTCTTGAATTCAAGCACTATGTACTGTGCCACCTAGCTGTCCCTCCCTAATGAATATTGATGCAAAAATCTTAAATAAAATATTAGCAAAAAGACTACAGAAAATCATTCCCAGGATAATAACTATGACCAAGTGAGATTTATATCAATATTAGGAAAACTATTAGCATAATCGACTATATCAATAACCAAATTAACAAAAAACATATGATTATCTCAATAGATGCAGAAAAAGCATTTGATAACATCCAACACCCATTCCTATTAAAAACACTATAGAGTATAGGAATAAATGGACTTCTCCTTAAAAAGTAGCATCTATTTAAAACCATCAGCAAGCATCATATGTAATGGAGATAAACTGAAACCATTCCCAATAAGATCAGGGTTGAAACAAGCTTGCCCACTATCTCCATTACTATTCAATATTGTATTAGAAATGCTAGCTTTGGCAATAAGAGAAGGAAAAGAGATTAAAGGAATTAGAATAGGTAATGAGGAAACCAAATTATCATTCTTTGCAGATGATATGATAGTATACTTCGAGAACCCTAGAGAATCAACTAAAAAACTATTAGAAGTACCCTACAACTTTAGCAAAGTTGTGGGATACAAAATAAATCCATATAAATCATCAACATTTTTATACATCACTAACAAAATCCAACAGTAAGAGATACAAAGAGAAATTCCATTTAAAATAACTGTCAATAGGATAAAATATTTGGGAATCTATCTGCCATGGGAGGGTCAGGAACTATATGAGCAAAATTACAAAACATTTTCCACACAAATAAAGTCAGATCTAAGCAATTGGAAAAATATCAAGTGCTCTTGGATAGGTTGAGAGAATATAATAAAGATGACAATACTAGCTAAACTAATATATTTATTTAGTGCCTTACCAATCAAACTCCCAAGAAATTATTTTACTGACCTAGAAAAAATAACAACAGAATTCATCTAGAAGAACAAAAAGTTAAGAATGTCAAGGGAATCAATGAAAAGTAAAGCAAATGAAGGTGGTCTAGCTAAACCAGACATAAAACTATATTATAAAGCAACTGTCATCAAAGCCATTTGGTATTGGCTAAGAAATAGAGCAGTTGATCAAAGAAATTGGTTAGGTTCATAGAACAAAATAGCCAATGAATATAGAAATCTAGTATTTGATAAACCCAAAGACCCCAGCTTTTAGATCTATCCATAAAAATAGGAATAAAAATCCACTATTTGATAAAAACTGCTGGGAAAATTGAAAACAAGTATGGCAGAAAATAAGCATTGACCCACACCTAACACCATATACCAAGATAAGGTCAAAATGGGTTCATCATCTAGACATAAAGAATGATATTATAAACAAATTAGAACAATATAGGATAGTTTACCTCTCAGAACTGTGAAGGAGGAAGGAATTTGTGACCAAAGAAGAATTAGAGATCATTATTGATCACAAAATAGATAATTTTGATTATATTAAGTTAAAAAGTTTTTGTACAAACAAAACTAATTCAGACAAGATTAGAAGGGAAACAATAAACTAGGAAAACATTTTTACATTCAAAGGTTCTGATAAAGTCCTCATTTCTAAAATATATAATTGAATCAAATTTATAATAGTTCAACCCATTCTCCAATTGGTAAATAGCCAAAGGAAATGAACAGATAATTTTCAGCTGAAGAAATTGAAACTATTTGTAGTCATATGAAAAGGTGCTCCAAATCACTATTGATCAGAAAAATGCAAATTGAGACAACTCTGAGATACCACTACACACCTGTCATATTGGCTAAGTTTTTAAGAAATTATATACTGGCCGTATCCTCATCCCTTTTTAGCCCTTAGGAAACAAGAATTGCTGATCCAGACAACACCTTTGGAGTTTGCAGTTCCAGAAGTCCTGGAAGAAGCAGAATGGGAAGGACTTTACCAGAAGTTACAGATGACTGAGACTGCAGCCTGAAGGCAGAGAACACCAGGTTTATAGGGCCTGTGGAAGAACCTCAAGAATGAACTGTTAAGGAAAATTTATAACCTCTAAAATTGATTTTGCAGGTAAGAATGTTTTGGTGGGAGGGGAGCTTAGTTGTGCTTAGAGGAATTTTAACTATATTGACCTGTTATTAATATTTTCAGAAAAGTTATTAAGTTTATTATTAAAACAACTCTGAGATACCACTACACATCTGTCAGATTGTCTAAGATGACAGGAAACGATAATGATCAATTGAAGGACTCCTCAATTGAAGGTAGTTAAATTAACATATGAATGCTAATTCTGATAGGATTCTTTAATGTGAAATTAAAACAATATATTCTATATGCTATGTGAGTTGTAATTGATTGTATCATATCATTTTAAAGCTGTTCCCATTATTTAGGGAGATTCTGAGAACAGTCTATGTCTTTGTCTCTTTGACCATGTGTAATAATATGTTTTGATATAGATTGATTATTGAGCATCTTAAAGTAAAACGATTTGTGTAATATTGAATTTAAAACCCATCTACTTAGATATAAAGATAAACTGAATTTTCTATGATAAATCTCTTATTGTTATCAATATAAATAGATATAGTCAATCCTTATTTAAAATATGTTGATCCTTGAGGGCTAAATTCACCTGAAGCTTTGATTAATAAGACTTGCTATGTAAGATAAAATATCATGGGACTGTAGATGATAAGTTCTGAATTTAGATATGATTATCTGATGGGTCATCAAGCCAATAATCCACTATCTGAAAGAAATGTGGCACAAGCTATTCAAAGGAATATGTTTCTGAATTCTTACAGGTTCAGGTTAGTATCTGAGCAAGAGTTGGGAGGACAACTTTGACCTCCACTTAAGGGGGGATCCTTCTGACTCAGTTTCTCAGTGGTGTTCCTTTGAATAAGAACCTATTAATTATTCCTGAGTCTGGCTATAAAGTGGAATTGTTAAACTGACTTAAGGATGTTTTATCCTGTCATGTATGCGCTCTCAGTCTGAGGTCTGAAAAAACAGTTTTTTATTATACTCATGTCCCTGGTTTTTTTTTTTTTCCTATAACAAATTTCTATAATCAGGGCAAATGTTCAGTAGCTGTAAGATCCTGCAGTTTCCTATCTGAAAATATGTGGTCATTATATCCTAAATATGTAAGTTTTTGGCCTACTCATTTATCCATTGTTAGATGCATATATCTGTCTATTTCTTTTAGTATTTTTGTTAGCTGGCAGGCAAAAAGGGACTTAGCACCCTAAAAGAGTTAACTGTAAGGAGGAGAAGTGGGATTGGAAAATCTAGTGGAGTCCACAGAGATACCATGTGGCATGGGGGAAGGGGAAAGACACCAGAAAGCAGAGTTCCTTGGCAGAGTGACCCAAAGGAAGGCAGCGGCAAAGTTGTTTTATAGGGAAATTTTAGCCTCATGGTCTTGACATAACTTGAATTTCTGACTGGAATACCTTTAGAGAGTGGGACCAAGGAACTACACTGATCTCCATTATGAAAACCTTTCTGCTTTCCTAAAGGATTAATTTTTATCAGTTCCTCTGCTAACCACACTTGACATTGAAAACCTCATCATTATTTAAAAAAAAAAATTGTCCTAAAGTTCTTAAACAAGGAGGTAAAATAGAAAGAAAAAAATTGACAATTTACTACCTGAAAGAGATCCCAAGAGGAATGTCATAACCAAGTTTCAAAACTGCTAGGTTAAGGAGAAAATATTGCAAGCAACAAGAAAAAAATTTTTTTTAATACTGTGACAATTCAGTCAGGATTTTACAAGACTTAACTCCTACTTTAAAGACCATATGTCTTATTACATCGGTTATTGTCTTTTTGTTCTCAAAGGAGACCAAAATGACATCATTGAGTTACAATGTGTCTGACTATGACTTATTAAACCTATATGAGTTTAGAATACTCTGACATAGGTCAGTCACAAATTGGTGTGAATATTTGGTGTGGACTCTCTAACTTTATGCATCTCATGTTTCTCCTGAACTAATTTAATTCTTCTTTGCTAGTAGAGCACAGCACCTTCTCTGATGAGGGCACGATGTGTCAGTATATACCTCCCATGTCATAAAATCAATTCTAAAATTTTTAAATAGAAACCTTGAGAGTATCCTTGCACCACTTTTTCTGACCACCTTGTAAATGCTTGCCCTGTGTGAGTTCTCCATAAAATAATCTTTTTGGGAAGCATTTGAACAAGGTAGCCAGCCCAACAGAGTTGTGCTCTCTGCAATAGAGTTGGAATGCTTGGCAGTTTAGTTCCAGGAAAGACCTCAGTGCTTGTATCCTATTCTGCCAGATAATCTTCAGAATCTTCCTAAGACAATTCAAACGGAAGCAATTTCAATTTCGGGGAATGACACTGCTATGCTGTCTAGGTCTTATGGGCAAAAGCAAAAGAGCTGAGGTTGCACCCAAGAATCACTTACCCAGCAAAGTTGAGTAAAAACCTGAAGGGAAAAAAGGCCATTTGATGAAATGAAAGATTTGTAACAAAGAACAGAATGCAAATGAAAAATTTGACATCAAAGATTCAGAAAAAATAGAAGGAAAACCTTAATGGCTAATTATAAGGCCATCATTAAGATCAAACCGTTTACTATTTTACATGTGTGTGTATATATGTGTGTGTTTATATATATGTGTATCTGTATATATATACATGTAATAAATACACATGATCTTAATGAGGGCCTTATAAATAACTATATATATATATATATATATATATATATATATATATATGGAAATGTTCTCAGAATTATCAAATTACACATCATCAGTCCATAAGTTTGGATAATATATTTTCTCCACACTTTGGGAGGTTGTGGAGTATTCAGGGAGAACTAACACTTTTGATGTAAGGGTTTCCCAAACTCTTTACAAGTTGATGTCCACCTTCACCCAACTCCAAGAATCTGTCACATGAACAACAGCAAATTGCCTCAGCAGATCAATTAAACCAGACAGATTAAACTGATAGGCCTCAGATCCATTGATAAATGGGAGAAATGATTATTAATAATCAACTTGGGGAGACTCAGATTTCCCCTTTTCTCTATTCTCATTTCAAGACCTCAGTCTCTGAAAGTCAGGTTAATCTTCTCCTCTATCCAACTCCACTCAACTTTACTAGGAATCTTGAGTCTTAAAAATGAGTCTTAAAAGCTTGGATGGAGATAGATCCTTTTGTCCTAGATTGCCTAAGACTGGGGGTGGCCTGCCTATAGAGATAGTTTCTCTGCCCAATCAAAATTGACTACCATAGTTTTGTATGCTCCTCTTCCAAAAGAAGATAAAAATATACCTTGAGCCCACTGCCGTGATTGTCATTGGTCTAAGAGAGAGGTTCAAATGATCATCCTTTTATTAAAATGCTGGCGTCAATACTGTATGAAGATGTATTCTGATGGAAGTGGATATCTTCAACATAGAGAAGATCTAATTCAGTTCCAGTTGATCAATGATGGACAGAAACAGCTACACCCAGAGAAGGAACACTGGGAAATGAGTGTAAACTGTTTGCACTATTGTCTTTCTACCTAGGTTACTTTTACCTTTGGAATCCAATTCTTCCTGTGCAATAAGAAATTTGGTTTTACATACATATATTGTATCTAAGATATACTGTAACACATTTAACATGTATGGGATTGCCTGCCATCTAGGGGAGGGAGTAAAGGGAGGGAGGGGAAAATTTGGAAAAGAAATGAATACAAGGGATAATGTAAAAAAATTACCCATCCATATGTAGTCAAAAAAAATTATAATTATAAAATTAATTTTAAAATGCTGGCATTACTAATAAAATGATTAAATTATATTTCTTGACCCTTTTTTAAAAACCACAGTGAGTTAGGGGGAATGTCTACCTCCACCATGTAAAGGCTTCCCCCAGTAGATTGGGGGGATGAGAACAACTTGTTCCAACTGCCATTTATGGTCTGCAAAGTGCTTAGACTTTGGTCAGACATAGAAAATGCTAGGGTCATCCAATGTATTCATCTCTAGTCATTTTGGCTTTTGCCCTACCATTGAACTTCTCTGATTCTAGAAGAGAGCTAAGCTGATGACTTTGTGCAACTCTGCTTCACCTAAATCCAGTTCACTTGTGAGTCATTGATCCTTTTTGAAAATAATCAATGACTCCACTACTTACCTGAGTCCAAAGAAAATCTTGGTGCTCTTTTATATACTAAGAGGTTGAAAGTAGGGAGGAAAGAAAAAGATTTTTATTTATTGAAAAAAAAATTAATTTAACCCACACACACAATTATGGACAATTGTTTGACTACTTTGTCTTCCCTAACTGTCAACCTCCCTCTAACCCCCACCATTAGAGTTCTTAATCCCAACATTGTATAATCTATATACCAATAGTTGTTCAATAAGCTAATTCTACTCATTAGAAGATCAAATGAAATCATATTTGTAAAACACTTAGCCTAGCACATAGAAGGTGTTTAATAAATGCTTATTCCATTTCCTTCTTTGAATATTGCTTGAGCTCAGCAAAAGTGCAATAGAGGGCTTAAGGAAAGAAGTTATCATTGAACTAGAAACCTAGCGACTATAGAGTAACAAGAATATTAATAATTGGCATTTATATAGTGCTTTAAGGCTTGCAAAGTGATTTATATCCATTATCTCATTTGAGCCTTATAATCTCCCTAATCATACCTTATCATTTACTCCACCCCATTTCAGTTAATGTAATCAAAGAAAGCCCAGAGTATAATCACTTGGTATTAATGAAGAATTAAACTAACAATATAGCTACATCAGTTTCCTGATCCCTTCATGAGATGTAATACCTCTCTGAATCAAGAACTCAATTTAATTGACTGAGCAAGCAAATTAGCCATGCTTCTTGGGCTTTAAATAGCTTTAGCCTCAATTTGAAACTATGCCCAAAGAACAATGAAACTATGCATATCTGGCCAAACAATACCACTGCTAGATGGTATCCCAAAAATAGGGGGGGAAAAAGGACCTATGTATTCAAAAATATATCAGTCCTTTTAATGGAGGCAAAGAATAAGAAATTGAGAGAAATCCATCAATTGGAGAATGGCTGAACAAGTTGTTGTATATAATTGCGATGGAATGCTATTTATTGTGCTTTAAAAAATGATGAGCAGTTAAATCACTATTGAGTAGAGAAATGCAAATCAAGAAAACTCTGAGATACTACTTTACACCTCTGACTGGCTAAGATAATAGGAAAAGACAAAGATAAATGTTGGAGGGAATGTGGGAAAACTGGGACAGTTAATACATTATTAGTAGAGTTGTGAACTGATCCAACCATTCTGGAGAGCAATTTCAAGCTATACCCAAATGACTATAAAACTGTGCATACACTTTGATCTAGTAATGCCTCTACCGGGTCTGTATCCTGAAGAGATCATTAAAAAAGGAAAAGGACCCACATGTGCAAAACCATTTGTAGCAGCCCTTTTTGTAGTGCCAAGGAACTGAAAACTAAGTGGATGCCATCAGAGAATGGCTGAATAAGTTGTGGTACATGAATGTGATGGATTATTGTTCCATAAGAAATGACAAATAAGCTGATTTCAGAAAAGCCTGGAAAGACATGAACTTAATAGAACCAAGAACATTATACACAGCAACAGCAAGATAGTGTGATGATTAATTGTGATGCATTTGGCTCTCTTCAACAATGAAGTAATTCAATGCAGTTCTTGTGATGGAAAGTTTTTCACATCCAGAGAGAGAACTATGGAGACTGAATGAGGATCAGAGCATAGCATTTTCATTTTTTTCTTTTTTTTGATGGTGTTATTTGTTTACTTGATTTTTTTTCTTATTTCGTACCCTTTTTGATCTGATTTCTCTTGCTCATCTTAACAAATATAGAAATATGTTTAAAAGAATCACACATGTCTAACCTATATTCAATTGCTCGCTGTCTAGGGGACAGTAGAGGGGAGAAAGGGAGTAGAAAAAATTGGAACATAAGCACAAGGGTTTGCAAAGGTGAATATTGCATGAATCTTTGCATGTATTTGGAAAAATAAAAAGCTATTTTTAAAAGAAATGATGAGCAGGATTTTCTCAAAAACAAAAAAAATGTGGAAAGATACGAACTGATACAAAGTAGTAGATGAATAGAACTAGAATATTGTATATAGTAACAGCAATACTGTATGATCTATAATGAATAACTTAATTATTCTCAGCAGTACAATGATCCAAGACAATTTTGTAGATCTTAAAATGAAAGAATTGGTAGATCCTGAATGCAGATCAAAAATATTTTCTTTGCTTTATTATTCTTGGGTTGAGGGTGGGGAGAAGTTATTTCTTCACAGAAAGACTTACATGAAAATGTCTTGCATGACTACTCATGTATAACCTCTTGTCAAATTGCTTTCATCCCTCATTGAGAAAATGAGGGGGGAGAAAAAATTTTAATTCAAAATTTGAAAAAAAATAAGTTAACACTTTTTTTGCCTATAATTGGGAAATAATAATCTTTTTTTTTTTTTTTTAAAGAAAAAAAATAAATAGCTAAGCCCTGGATGAGTTTTGGAGTCTCAAGGTAAGAGTAATAGAGCTAGTTGTAGAAGATTCCCCAAAAGGGGAGAGAAAATATTTTCTCCTGTCCTCTCCCCTCCATATTGGCTATGTAGTTTTGACTGGGAGTTACTTGCTTAATAATAGACACTGTATCCAGTGAGGAGCAGATACACAAACTTCAGACATTTTGGTAGAGAGCTTTGGAAAACACGACATCTAGTATCAAAGAAGAGATTTGGATTGTGAATGGGACAGACCACATGTGCATTCTACATCTGTGATTCACTACTTTGTAGTCAAAATTCAAGCTCATGGATGCTATGTGTTTTTCAGGAGAGTATGTCCACAGGTTTACAGGACAGAGTAATTATAATTGCTTTTCTTGCTATGGCCTTTGAATAAGTGTTTTTGCTAAAGGATAATTGTGCTTGCTTACTCATTGTTCATGGAAAGCACATGGATGGGGGGACCTGTATGTGCCAAAATGTTTGTGGCAGCTTTTTTTGTAGTGGTTAGAAACTGGAAAATGAATGGATGTCCATCAATTGGAGAATGGTTGGGTAAATTATGGTATATGAAGGTTATGGAATATTATTGTCCTGTAAGAAATGACCAGCAGGAGGAATACAGAGAGGCTTGGAGAGACTTACATCAACTGATGCTGAGTGAAATGAATAGAACCAGAAGATCACTATACACTTCAATGCTGTATGAAGATGTATTCTGATGGAAGTGGAAATCTTCAACATAAAGAAGATCCAACTCACTTCCAGCTGATCAATGATGGACAGAAATAACTACACCCAGAGAAGGAACACTGGGAAGTGAATGTAAATTGTTAGCACTACTGTCTATCTACCCAGGTTACTTATACCTTCAGAATCTAATACTTAACGTGCAACAAGAAAATTGGATTTACACACATATATTGTATCTAGGTTATATTGTAACACATGTAAAATGTATGGGATTGCCTGTCATCCAGGGGAGGGAGTAGAGGGAGGAAGGGAGGGGATAATTTGGAAAAATGAATACAAGGGATAATGTTATAAAAAAAATTACTCATGCATATATACTGTGAAAAAATTTATAATTATAAAAAAATAATAATAATAATTTAAAAAAAAAGAAAAGAAAAAGAAAACTTGCCCTAGCAGATTGGAAATCCTGTGAGGGAAAGGCTTGCCTTTCTTTTGTATTTATATCCCCAGCACCTAGTATAGTTCCATGTATACTTTATAAATGTTTGTTGGTTGATTGATTAAAGAAAAAGACTGGAGACTGCAAGTAGCCATCTGGACCAATTTTTAAATTAATGTTACAAAAGTAAACAGAATTAAATAAATCATATTTAATGGACCAAAACCATATATTAGAATTGTAATTCTAATACATTAGAGTGTGTTACATAATTCCAAGAATTTCATGTGTAGTCCAGGTCCAAGACCTTCCAGAGGAAAAAGAAATCTTAAGAGAATTTGCAGAATGAGGAAATCAGTACGGATATATGTTTTCATAGTTCTTAGATACACATTTCTTTTACTCTTTTGCCAAAACTATTTTGGGGACAGAGATGGGGGGGGGGGAAGGAAGTGTTCAGGCTTGCATTTGGTTTTCTAGTTATGAGGAGGGGAAAGCCTAAGCTTTTCATTTAATTGAGAGCCAATATTAGTGCCCCCCAAAGAACAGTTTATTTGTGGTTTCTTGATACAGGTAAAATCCTAAACAAAATTAACAGCAAAATTAGATTTATTAGATTATAGACAGAGATACCCAACAACCTACAAAGTGGAAAAGTACACATGATGATATTTACTACCATTCTTCTCCTTGCTATCCCTCCATTATTCCAAAGAAAGCAGGTTAACATGATCTAGCAATTAAGGCTTATCTATCAATTATTTAGTGAGCTGAGGAGACAAGTATATTGTCCATTAAATCTAGCCACCCAGGAGTATATGCTCTAGCTTCAACATCAATCTACTTCCTTTGGTCTGTATGCTATAAAATGACAAAAATCTCTTTTGTCATTTTGCTCAAGTCCCCATTTTTCCATGGGCTAATTTCATCTTTTCATTCTCAACCACTATAATTCATAGGATTCAATAAGTTACTGTTAATAGACACATGATTAATAGTTAGACAGCAAATGGAATTTTTAAAAAATAAAATGCTTTTTAAAAGCAAGGTTTTTTAAAATGCTTTGCCACACTCTTTTTGCCCATAGGTCTGAAAGAAATAAAAAGAAGGCAATCAAAGTAGACAGGTTTAAAAAGATATAAAGAACTTTTTTTCAGCTCATTTTAAGGAAGCAAGGGAGAAAAGAAGCTCATGGTGATAAAGCGACTCCCATCTTGCTAATATAAGTCCCTTCCTTTGCCCTGATCTGGTCCGTGCTCTGACTTCAGGCCCCTACCCCGGTTCCATGGCACATATTGCCATGCCTCAATCTGTGCTCTTCTTTTCCATACTCATATAACTAGAGAGTCAAATGCAAGCCTGTACATGTCCTCTTTTTTCCCACTATCTCTGTCCCCAAAATAATTTTGGCAAAAGAGTAAAGTAAATATATGCTTAAGAACTATGAAAACATATGCCCACACTGATTTCTTCATTCAGCAAAATCTTTATGATTCCTTTTTCCTCTGGGAGGTCTTGGACCTGGACTATACATAAAGATGAAGTTCTTGGGATTATTTAACATATTTAATATAGAACATACTCTAAAAAATATTCCTAAAGCATTTTCTTAAAAAAAAAATACAACCATATACCAAGATAAGATCAAAATGGGTCCATGATTTAGGCATAAAGAGAGAGATAATAAATAGATTAGAGGAACAGAGGATAATCTACCTCTCAGACTTGTGGAGGAGGAAGGAATTTATGACCAGAGGAGAACTAGAGATCATTATTGATCACAAAATAGAAGATTTTGATTACATCAAACTAAAAAGTTTCTGTACAAATAATACTAATGCAAACAAGATTAGAAGGGAAGTAACAAATTGGGAAAATATTTTTAAAAACAAAGGTTCTGACAAAGGTCTCATTTCCAAAATATATAGAGAACTGACCCTAATTTATAAGAAACCGAACCATTCTCCAATTGATAAATGGTCAAAGGATATGAACAGACAATTCTCAGAGGAAGAAATTGAAACTATATCCACTCACATGAAAGAGTGTTCCAAATTACTACTGATCAGAGAAATGCAAATTAAGACCACTCTGAGATACCACTACACACCTGTCAGATTGGCTAAGATGACAGGAACAAATAATGATGAATGTTGGAGGGGATGTGGGGAAACTGGGACACTAATACATTGCTGGTGGAGTTGCGAAAGAATCCAGCCATTCTGGAGAGCAATCTGGAATTATGCCCCAAAAGTTATCAAACTGTGCATACCCTTTGACCCAGCAGCGCTACTACTGGGATTATATCCCAAAGAAATACTAAAGAGTGGAAAGAGACATATATGTGCCAAAATGTTTGTGGCAGCTCTTTTTGTTGTAGCTAGAAACTGGAAGATGAATGGATGTCCATCAGTTGGAGAATGGTTGGGTAAATTGTGGTATATGAAGGTTATGAAATATTATTGCTCTGTAAGAAATGACCAGCAGGAGGAATACAGAGAGGCCTGGAGAGACTTAAATCAACTGATGCTGAGTGAAATGAGCAGAACCAGAAGATCACTGTACACTTCAACAACAATACTATATGAGGATGTATTCTGATGGAAGTGGAAATCTTCAACATAAAGAAGAGCCAACTCACTTCCAGTTGATCAATGATGGACAGAGGTAGCTACACCCAGAGAAGAAACACTGGGAAGTGAATGTAAATTGTTAGCACTAATATTTGTCTGCCCAGGTTGCATGTACCTTCGGAATCTAAAGTTTATTGTGCAACAAGAAAATGGTATTTACACACATGTATTGTACCTAGACTATATTGTAACACATGTAAAATGTATGGGATTGCCTGTCATGGGGGGGAGGGAATAGAGGGAGGGGGGGTAATTTGGAAAAATGAATACAAGGGATAATATTATAAAAAATATATATAGAATAAAAAATTTAAAAAAAATACAAAAAGGAAAAAAAAAAAACCAAACCTTTGCTGTATTCATAGAAGAATATAAGAGAAGATTCAATATAAAAAAATAAATTCCCACTTCAGGAAAACCTACATAATAAATACTACATATTATTTTTAAAGCCATTTGGTTTTTCTGAGCTTTCTTCTAAGTGTTTTTTTTTTCTCTGTTGTACACTTTTAATTTTTTTCCCTCCCTACTCAATTTTGGCCCTAGAGAAGATTACAATTAAACATAAATATATATATATACATATACATATATATATATACATATCTATAAACATATACACCTCTCTCTCTATATATGTGTATATATATATATACACACATACATATATAAAAATTATATTATGTATATTTCTAATGCAGCATAGTTCACCTGGCCTTGTGAGTGATCTGGTTAAATATGATATACTTCTGTATGACCAGAATGGTAAGGCAACAAATATTTATGGCTATTGGTCAGTGATAATGGGGTTCTGGGACTAATGAGCTATATTAATGAGGTGCTTAAAGTTGACACAGGCATAAAACAAAACTGGGTGTCCACCACACTTGATCTAGTGATGTTTCAGGACTAAAAACACACCTCCAGAAGGCTTTCCCCCCCAACTTTGCCCAATGAATTATTGAGTATTACACCTGTGCATCAAATCAGAACCAGGCCACCCCTCAACTCCATCTCTAAGCCATAAAATTAGCATATCAGTGGCATGAAGCACCCGGGCCTTACTTTTCCCTACAAATTTACTTTCCTGCTCCTGATTCTTTACTAACCTCTTTTGAAATTTAGCCTGCTTTAATTGGTGTTACAATTATAATAAACTTTACCTCTTGACTTGAAGATGAACCCGAGCCTGAAAATTCTTTTGAGACACCTCATGATACCAGCTTGAAATCCCAACATTTGAGGGTTCCTATGAACCCCGACATTTCTATTTGTCAGTTCTTTCTCTGGAGGTGGATAACGTCTTTCTTCATAGATCTAAATCTTTCCATGTTTTTCTATTAATCAATTTATTATATATCACATAAATATTTTATTACAATCATATATACACAGCTTGTTTAGCCACTCTCCAATTAAGGTCAATCTGTCATTTTAGCTAATATGATACGTGCAGGATGATATCTCAAGATTGTTTTAGTTTGCATTTCTCTAATAATGATTTAGAGCACATTTTCCTATATGTAGTTTTGATTTCTTCATTGAAAAACTGCCTATTTGTATTCCTTGACCATTTATTGATTGGGTTATAATTCATATTCTTAAAAAAACTGACAAAATCATTTTCTTAAAAAATAATGCAATCTATTTTTAAATGATCTTGGGACAAGGCCCTATCCAAATGTTAGATATTATTAATTATTATTATAAATGTGTTATATAAGAATCACCAAATAAGCAAATTTTCCATTTTTAATGGATGTCATTCATACATATAAATAGAGGGTATGCATTCTGAGTTATTTTTTTCCAGTAGGGAGAAGAGTTTGTATTGTAAAGTACCTGATTTGGGGAAGTATTGATGCAAATAGTTTGAGGTTGGAGAATATGGCATGCATACAACTAGGCCTGGATTATGGCTGAGTTTGCTTTTTGTCAAGTTACCTTGCCAAGTGTTGGGCCCCTAAACTCCAACAAGGGGAAAGGGTAATGTTGAAAAGATCCAGAAGAAAGCAGCAAACATGATTAAAGACCTGGAAAATGTAGCTGATGAAAGAAGAAACCAGATCTGTTTATCCTGGATAAAAACAGGAAAAAAGTATTTAATCAAGGTCTCCTCCAATAACAAGGCATTTATGTTTTCAGTTTCTGAATGGAAACCTCTTTCCTTCCACCAAGACTGCAGAGTATTCCATCCACTGAGCTATGAATAGGGTTTCCTTACTAACAGTTGTTTGAGGTAGCACATTTAACTCTGGCAAAAGCTATTTACTAATTCCTGGAGCAAAGGATAAGGAAAATAAGTGGGTGATGTCTCCTGAAAATAAAATAACTTCATGCATTTGTCAGTGGTAACCATCATGCAGGGCACTATGAATAAAGCCAGTGACTGTTTATTATAGACTATAAATTAATGCTAGCCTATTGGTTCTTTACAAATATGTTTACTACTTACACACCCAGACATATGGCATAACTGTGTGGGTTTTAACTAAAGTAAAATCCAGAATGCCAACAGGAAGGAATGTTTCACAAGATATTGTAAACCTGGGAATCTCCCAGGGTGTCACAGTTGGCATATGGCTCCAGGTGTTTCTCAAGTGCATGAAGTTTTTCTTTAAGATTTAGAGAATGTTGTTCAATATAAATTTACAGAGATGGAGTAAGAAAGATGGCCAAGTGGAATGAAAATGAGCTTCAGGACATAATAGTCTGAAATTTCTAAGTCCAGCTCTGCCTTATTCTACTTGAGGTTCTGTGATTCCTTCAGCATTGGGAACTTCCTTCACTGAGATTATGATTTAAAAAAAAGATATGTTTTAGGTACAGGAATTTTAAATCTAAAATCTATGAACTTTCTCTTCTTCCTTGACCCCCCCAACTCTCTATCTGTCTTTTTCTATATTATAATATGTATGTATTTACACATACATACATATATGTCAATGTAATTGGTGTTCTTCATAATCCTATGTATTTTATTTTATGCATTTAAAAAACATCACTCAAAAAAGATATTCATAGGCTTCAATCAGACTAGCAATGGGGACCATGATACACACAAAAATATTAAGAATCCTTACCCTATTTGAATGTAATTGGGGGAAAAAATGTTAAATAAATAAATCAAAAAAATTTTTAAAGAAAGAATCCTTACCCTGGGAAGTTGTCTGAGGTACTCTAGGGAGTTGTTTGAAGTACAACCGGCTTCAGTGACTTCTAAGGATCAAATGGCTAGTAATCAACCAGCCAATAAATCAAACATTTATTGAGTACCATCACATAAATTGCAATATGTCATAAAGTTAGACAAAGTCTGGAAACAAAAGAATAAGCATTTGTTAAGTGCCTACTATGTGCCAAGCACTGTTAAACCATGTACCATTATTGTCTTATTCAAGTCCCCCAACAAACTTGGGAGGTAGTTGCTATTATGATCTCCATTTTGCAATTGAGGATACTACTAAATGTCTGAGGCCAAATTTGAATTTAGATCTTCCTGACTCCAGGCCCAGCCTTCTATCTACTTGTGCCATTTAATTATCTCTGAAATGAATAATGAACTAATGTAAGAATTGGGGGGGAAAAGTGCCAACTACATACCAGTTCCTGTATTAGGCCCTGGAAATACAAAGATAAAAGAGAAACAGTGTCTGTTCTCAAGAAGGCTAATTGTTTATACAAAATACCTAAGGCTTGGCACTGTATCCTTCATTTCATGAATACAGAACTCCCAGATGAAATATTCCCTCCACCAATATAGGTCTGCACCCTCATTATAATATGGAATCTTTGCCTAGAGCCCTGAGAAGCTGTGAGGTCACACAGGTCATACAGACAATGTATAGGATTTGAGGTGAGATCTTCTTAGATCAAAGCTAACTTGTTAGAGATGATAATTCCATCCAAGAGAGTTGATGAGGTCAACAAGTTGAAGAGTATAAAAAGAAAAAAAAAAAAAAATAGAAGAGGATTCAAGAAAAAGTGTGATATAGATGATAAACCAGCCACCAGATGAGCCTTTCTGAAAAGAAGAGCAAGAGAGAAAAAAGAGAACAGATAGGAGAACAGTTGTCTGGGGAAGCAATTTTCATTCAGATGTATATTGGACTGAATGACCTGGGGGTACCCTTCCAAAATTATGATTCTATAATTCTAATTAATCCCACTGCTGTGGCCACCAAAGGAATAGGAGGAGAAAGGGAAAATGCCATACTGGTAAGAGACCTAGTATGGAAACTACTGTCTTGCTAAATGAAGGAATGTCTGCCCTCTTATTCAATGATAGAATTTTTATTTAATAATAATTTAATAATTTCTGTGTTGCATTCATAGTAAGTAGGAGCAAATTCCCATTAGTTCTGGTTTTTCTTTGATTTTAGTTTTATTTTCAGTGAAAACACAGATTATTATTCAGGAATTGTTCTCAAAAGTATATAATGGTTTTGACTATTAGCACTAAGAGACATAACTAGGCAAAACAACAGAGAGGCAATGCAAATGCTCCAGTATTTCCTCAACAAATATTCAGGTCATGTTTTTGTCTTCCATTGTCTTCTGAAATTTTCTGTTTTGTTTGGGACTCTCTCTGGAGTATGGCCCACTGCAAATTATTTAACCTTTGAACTGAGTTAATGGTACTCACATCATACTTGTAGATATGGTGGGGATTAGCTAATTAATTACCATGAGATTACTGAATGCTGACATCGAAGATGAAGGCCAACAGTGACTTTGAGTGAGATAACCTAAGTGGAGTTGGATTTTTAAATGTGAGAAGATGACTCTTCTTAAAGTGCTAATCCATTAGAGGCCATGGGGGTAAAAAGTCAACAGAAAAAGAAGAGGATTTAAATGAGTCCCAGGATTTGAAAGGTCACTTCAATGGAAGGCCAAGAAGATATCAAAATGAGAAGAAACATATGTGGGTCTTGGAGGACAGAGGGAAGAATGGGTAGCTGTTGGGGGGGAGGGGGAGAGGTATTTCAGACCCATGGATAAGAATTGAAAACTATAAATTCAGGGTTTTTTCCTTTAACATGTTGAGGCTTAAAGACACTTAATTCCACTCCTTCCTTCATATCGAATGATTATACCTTAAAAAAACATAGCCCTTGAATAAGAAAACTCTCTTCATTGTTATTTATATGAGCTTTCTTTTTCCCACACATCCATGTGAGTGAGTAATGGTGACATAAGAGCAACAAAAAGTATTTACAGTAATTCTTCTGCAAGAGCAAACATGTTTTTCAGACCCCTATTTTTTTTCCCATATGACTTAGCAACATTTCCTTAGAATTTTTTAAAATTGACTCTCCCCTCCCTCAATTAAATTGAATCAAGTATCTCTTTTTGACTAATATTTTCCATTTCAATTTGATATGGCATGAATTATAGAGTGATAAAATGGAAAAAAAGTTGGCCTTTGATTGAGCTGGGTTCAAGTCCTGCCATTGACACATCCTGTCTATATAACTGTATTTAAGTCTCTTAATTTCTCAGTGTCCCCAGGCATTTCCCTAAGATTTCAAGTAACAGACTGGTTGAAAATGTGCATTAGTGAAAGGTGCTTCCGCTCTAGGAACAGCTTGTATGGTAGGTATTCAGTATCTTTGTTGATTGATATTTTTAAAAAGAATAACTGAATTTCAAGTTTTAAACATAATTTAACAAGAATAATAACCAACTTTAGAGTCAAATGAACAAGAAATCTTTTTAATGTGGATTAATTTATTTACAACAAAATCTTTTATTTAAAATATCAGCCCTAATCAGCAAAACTATTTGGTACTGGCTTAGATATAGACTGGTAGATCAATATAATCGGTTAGGTATACAAGGCAGTACTAAAAAGGACTATAGTAATCTACTTTCTAATAAACCCAAAGACTCCAGCTTTTGGATTAAGAAATCCACTGGGAAAACTGAAAAAATAGCATAGCAGAAACTAGGCATAAACCAACATCTACATTCTACATCGAGAGGAGGATGTGATTTAGGCACAGAGGATGATAGATATCATAAGCAAATTAGGAGAGCAAGGAATAGTCCAACTGTCAGATCTAGGGAAAAAAGAAGAATTTATGACCAAATAAGGGAAAGAGAACATTAGGGAAAGTGAAATTGATAATTTTGATTATATTAAATTAAAAGGTTTTGCACAAACAAAGCCAATGCTTTGATTAGATTAGATTAGAAGAAAAGCAGAAAGCTGGGAAACAATTTTTACAGCCAGTGCTTTTGATAAGAGCCATATTTCTAAAATTTATAAAGAATGAAATCAAATTTATTAGAATACAAGGCATCCCCTAAATGAAAAATGGCCCAAAGATAAGAATAGGCAGTTTTTAGATGAAGAAATTAAAGCAATCTCTTAATATTTAAAAATACCTTAATTCACTATTGATTTGAGAAATGCATATTAAAACAATTTTGAGATACCATTTCACACCTATGAGATTGGTTAATATAAAGAAAAAGAAAATGATAAATACTGGAGAAGATAGAAAATTGGAACACATACATTGTTGGTAGAGTTGTGAACTGATCAAACACTCTGGAAAGCACTTTGCAACAGTGCCTAAAGGCTAAAACTATGCATACTCTTTGATCCATCAGTACCTCTACTGGGTCTGTATCCAAAAGAGATCATAAAAAAGGGAAAGGACTTATATATACAAAAATGTTTATCTTTTTTTGTGTGATGGCAAGGAATTGGAAATTGAGTAATGTCCAACAACTGGAGAATGGCTGAATAAATTTTGATAATGTAATAGAATACTGTTGTTCTATAAGAAATGGTGAGTATATTTATTCCAGAAATGCCTGGAAAGACTTAACTGATGCTGAGTGAAGTGAGCAGAGCCAGAAGAGCATTGTACATAGGAACATTGTACACTGTGAGATGATCGACTCTCATAAATTTTCAGTAACTCAATAACAAGACAATTTTAAGGAACTTATGATGGAAAATGTTGACCACATGCAGAGAAAGAATTGTGAAGTCTTAATGCAGATCAAAGCATACTATTTTCACTATTTTTGCTTTCTCTTCATGAAATTCTATTATCTGCACCCTAGAGTAATTCCACCATTAGAATGTGAGCTTCCTGGGGCCAGGGACCATCTTTCTTTTTGCTTACATTTATATGCTCAATACTTAGCAATGCTTAACAAATTCCATTGACCAAATTCTTTTCTCCAATATGATATTCTTTCTAGCCAGTATGCTACTGCTAAGAATAAATGAAAACTAAAAACAACTATAATCTCTAAATACTTAAAAGTAGGAAAAGATAGATCTATTACATACAGCCTAAAACTATTGAAGTTGATGAAAAAGAATTTTGAACTGATGAATCATAGATACTTGACAAAACTAGGCATGGAAAGAATCAAATTGCAACTAACCAAAGGGTTAAAAAGCAAAACTTTTGAAGTGCTTTCCAATGAGAGTAAATTCTTAGCGAAAGAAGCTATGTTCTTGGTTCAGGTTATTTGGGGATCTCACTTTTTCTGGGTGAAGAATCACATCTGCAAATGTCTATTCCACAATTGCTAATTATGAGCATCATCAACCAACTACAACTATAATTAACTGCTTGTCCTTCATTTTCAGGGTACAATTAGATAATTGCAGGTATAATCATCTATGCACCCAATTTTGTAACAACAAACAATTGTGTTATTAAAAAAAAAACTTGGTTTATTAAAAGGGAGGGGTAATTGAGACTCCCTTTAACAAGTTGGCCTTCAATTTTTAACAAAGCTAATAAATAATTTGATTGATGGAAAATATTCAAGTTCTTTATTTTCAAAATAATTTTATAAGAACTACCTAAATAGTTCTTTTATGTGCCTCACTGTGGAATCATTGTTGTCATGCTAACATAATGAATGTAAAATGCCACTTCATAGACAAGTAGTAATCCCATCCAAATTTTATAGAAGTTGTAAAGCAAATATAAAAGTGGCAAAAAATAAAACCTAACCCAACTCAAGCAAAGCTATCTTGACCTAAAACAATTCCAACATTGTTAACAGAATAAGAGACCAAGGAATTTAAAGTTGGCTATGGTCCATTCTCAAAATGAAAATAAAAAGAAGCCATCCTTTAATTATAGTTTCGTTGTGCTTAAAATTATAGAAGTTCACAAGAGAACATTCTGTACAGCTATAGCAAGAACATATAATGATCAATTCTGGTGAGAAATGAATTTATCAAATAAAAATAATACTTGTAAAGTACAATCTCTGCCTTAAAGAAGTTCACATTTAATGGGAGACAACATTCTAATAACTATTTACATATCCTATTTATGTGGGTGCATATATATATACAAATACATATACACATATACAAATACATATATGTGTATGTGTGCATAGTCTAAAAAAGATGGAAAAGCAATAAAGATGTGTTTAATAAATGCTTCTTCCCTTCCCCATCCAACCTGCAAATTGGTTAAACATGTCATCTCTATCTTCTTTCAAGTCACTTAGAAACATGTTAGATACCAAAGGACCAAGGATCATCAGACAAACCATTAGAAACTTCTCTCAGTGTTGCTATCAACCCATTAATAACTATTCTCTGTGTCTGGTCATTAGCCAGTTTTGGATCCAATTCCAATTACTATTACTTTGCTTATTTTTTTCTATCTTGTTCTGCATGAAAAACTTCATTAAAAATTTAGCATTACTATATTTAAAACATTCCTCTAATCTACTAATCTAATTAATCCTGCCAAAATAAGATGTGAAGTGAGTCTAGAAAGAATTCTTATAATTGTTAGTTTTCAAATTTTTCATTTTTATCTTTGAATATAACAAACATCAACAAAAACACATATCATTAAACAAATAAATAAACAAATGAAAAAAGTTTATATACAAAACTATAAATTTGCTATGCTATTTTTAGATATATTACATTTAATAATACTAAAACTACCCTAATGCTTACCATGTCTCCTTCTGAACTTTCTTGTGTTATCTTCTGCTTATTTAAAAAATATTTAAGTGCTTATTATAATATTTTAAATATTTCATTAATTTTCTCTTCTTTCTTTTCTTCAGGTACCAAATGGATACCTTTTCCTGATGACCAATAAGTTGTCAAATAAAATAAATTAAGACATTATACATGTCTCTAAATGTATATCTATTTCTGTATCTCTCGTGTAACATGTAAATAAATAAGTGCATATTGTTCATACATATGTGTGATATATATCACATATATGTATATTCTTATGCATGCATAAATATACATACAAAAGCACTAGCATCTAGGCATTAGAAAAGGCTTCGGGCAGGTTATACATGAGCTGTATCTTGAAGGGAGACAGTTTCAAAGAGGTAAGGAAAGATTATTCTAGGCACTGTGGATAATGAATACAAAGACATTAAAAAAATGTGTATGCATGAGGAATGGCAAGTAGGCCAGTGTGGCTGGACACAGTATGCATAGAGTAATACTCAAGAAAGCTAGAAAGCTAGGAAGGGATCAATGATTGATGATATTTAAATGTGAAGCAGGGGTGTTTACATTTGATTGTAGAGGTAATAGGGAGTTATTGGAGTTTTTTGGATAGAGGAAAGGTTAACATGAACTCACACTTTAAAAAATCTCTTTGGTGGCTATGTAGAAAATAGATTGGAATCCAGTGAATTAGAGAAAATAATTAGAAAGCCACTGCTATTGAACAATTCAACTAAGAGTATGCTGGTAAATGCTTGACAACTAGCTCTTTATATACCCATAAGTTTTAAAGTTTATTCTGCTATTAACATTTTTCTTCATCCCCATCTTCACCCTAGAAAATTATCAAAAGAATAAATTAATCCCTGATTTGTAGAATTTGCTGATTTCTGAAGAATAATTGTTCACACTGATAATTTAACAATCAGATCTCTTGAGTTAGTACCAGAGGTCCCCGCATGGCTCCCTGACTGGAGAGAGGTGATAAAGACATGAATTCAGGCAATGGCTGTAAGAATGCATATAAGGAGATGGGAAGGATACTTGGTTTTTTGTTTTGTTTTGGTTTTTATTTTTTATTAAAACTACAATAAACTACAATAAAAAAATGAAAATACTATGATGTGATCTACACTCAGTCACCACAGTCCCCTCTCTGGGTGCAGATGGTTCCCTTCATCACAAGACCATAGGGTCTTGTGAATCACCTGAATCACCTCGCTGTTGAAAATAACCACGTCCATCAGAATTGCTCACCATATAATCTTCTTGTTGCTGTGTACAATGTTCTCTTGGTTCTACTTCCTGTAAGTCTCTCCAGGCCTCTCTGAAATCATCCTGCTAGTCACTTCTTACAGAACAATAATCTTCCATATCAGAAGTGGATGAGCACTTTTCTCATCCTGAAAGATGCTCAGCAGCCCTCACACTAGAGATGATAATTCTCCATGATACCACATACACATAAGAAGGGTGATACTCTCAAAAATAATAAAAAAAATAAATGAAAAAGATAAGTAGATTTGAGGAAGAAAAGTGAATACTTTTTAAGATATGTTGAGTTTGAGATGTCTGCAAAGCATCCAGTTCAAAATGTCCAGTAGCAATTTTGTGATGCAAGACTGATGCTCAGGAAGGTTATATCACATATAGACCTGTGTATCATCTATACAGAGATGATAATTGAATCCATGTGAGCTGATGAGGAAATCAAGTGGAAAGAGTAAGGAGAGAAAAAGAAGATAAAGCAGAGCTTTATCATGTGTCATTAGTGGGCATGGAGACTGAGGGGGATTCAGAAGACCAATAAATGAGGACCCAAAAAAAGAGAGCAGTGACAAGAGAACTCAGAGAGGAGAGAGTATCGAGGACGAGAGATTGATCAATAGGGTCAGATGCTACAGAAAGGTCAAGAAGGATAAGGATTAAGAATTTATTTAGCAATGAAGACATCATGGCAACTCTTAAGAGAACAGTTCCAGTTGAACAATGAAATTAAAAGTCAGATTGCCCAGAAGTGGAAGAAAATGCAGAAAGGCGAAGAGGAGACATCAGTTATGAATAGCTTCTTCAACAACTTTATCAGCGAAATGGAGGAGAGATATAGTATGATACTAGCAAAGAAGGATGTTGGAATCCTCCAAGAGGTTTTTCTTTTTTTTTTTTTTTTTTTTTTTTTTTTTTTTTTTAGTATAGGGAGAGACTGGGTATGGCTATAGGCAATAGAAAAGGAATTAGCAGATGGGGGAGAGCAGCTAAGTGATGCAGTGAATACAGTACCTACCTTGAAGTCAGGAAGACTCAATTCCATATTTTCAAATCTGGCTTCAGACATTTAATATCCACTTATTACCTGGGCAAGTCATTTAATCCTGAATTTGCGTCCATTTCCCTCATCTGCAAAATGAGCTGGAGAAGGAAATGGCAAACCATTCCAATGTCTTTGCAGAAAAACCCCAAATGAGGTCATGAAGAACTGGACATGACTGAAAATGACTGAACAACAATAACCAATACCTCTGAGAAAGTCACTTAACTTATTTGCTTCAGTTTCCTCAATTATAAAATGAGCTAGAAGAGGAAATAGCAAAACCACTCTCATATCTTTGCCAAGAAAACGCCAAAATAGGGTCATAGAGAGTTGGACACAACTGAACAACTAACAGAAATTAAAAATTAGAGGGATAGATGGTAATGATAGTAGGAACAACTGCTGGAGAAGATAGAAGATTGGATCAAAAGTACATGTTTGACCTTAGCTTAAAAGGGAGGGGGGGGGAAAGTTTTATTTATTTAGTTTTATTTATTTTTATTAAAGCTTTTTATTTTCAAAACATATGCATAGTTAATTTTTCAATATTGATCCTTGCATAGCCTTGTGTTCCAAATTTTCCATTCCTTCCTCCTTCCCTAGATGGCAAGTAATCCAATTTTTGTTATACATGCTATAACATGCTAAAATTTATGCTAAATACAATATATGTAAACATATTTGTACAATTATCTTGCTGCACAAGAAAGATTGGACCAAAAAGGAAAAGAAATGAATAAGAAAAAAAATTCAAATGAACAACAACAAAAAGAGTGAGAATGTTATGTTGTGATCCACACTCTTCCCACAGTTTTCTCTCTGGTTATAGGTGACTCTCTTCATCATGAGATCATTGAAACTGGCCTCAATCATTGATGGAAAGAATCACATCATCAGAATTGATTGTCATATAATATTATACAATGTATCTTTTACAATGATCTCCTGGTTCTGCTCACTTCATTCAGCATCAGTTCATGTAAGTCTTTCCAGGCCTCTCTAAAATCATCCTTCTGATTGTTTTGAACAACAATATTCCATAACATTCATATATCATAACTTATTTAGCCATTCTCCAATTGATGGGCATCCACTCAATTTTCAGTTCCCTGCTGTTACAAAGAGGGCTGCCACAAATATTTTTGCACATGTGGGTCCCCTTCCCTCCTTTAAGATCTCTTTCGGATCTAGGCCCTGCTGGATGAAAGGGTATATACAGTTTGATAATTTTTTATCATAGTTCCAAAATGCTCTCCAGAATGGCTGGATCCATTCACAGTTCCACCAACAATGTATCAGGAGACACCTTTTTATCAGAAACTAGAGTGAAGAAATGATAGGGGAAGATGATATAGGGATGCAAAATGAGAAGGGAAGAAGAATAATCTTTTATCAAATGGCCTCATTTTTAAAGGTCCTCAGCTAAAAGGATGGGTAGAGAAGGTATTGTGGCAAGCTTGAAGAAAAAAGAAAATTTCAACAATCACTATGAAGAATAATTTAGAACATGGCTTAAAAAGAAGCAGAAAGTATCACTGCAGTTACAGCCAAATTGAGATTAAATATCACAGATCTGTATGGTTTCATGAATTCTGTTAGCTCTGTTCAATAACACATGAGCAGAAACAGAGCAGATAAATTATAAGAGTAATCCTTATTGAGCGCTTATTGAGAAGTGAATGATAATAAACAAAGACAAAAGAAAATCAAGAATATTCAATAGTGAAGAGCTGAACTGGTCCACTAGAAAGTTGAGGTTGGTAAGAGAAGAGAGGATAATTTATGTTTTCACTTCCAGCTTCCATGAGAGATGGTTGTGAGAAAAAAAAGTAAGGAAAAAGAGGGCTTGAGTTGGATAAGAAGAAGAAAGAACTTGGGATAGTTACTCAGATAGATTTGGACTAGGAAAGTAAATAAGGTGTTAAATCTGGGAAGAAGAATCTGGCCAAATTTGACAAATCTGAAGGAAAATAGTTTTGAGGTCCGGATAGTGATATAGATTTTCCTTCCAAGTTAAAGGAGGAATGGGATCCAGAACAACTAAGAAGCATAGAAAAGATTAAGGAATATGAAGGAGGATTATAGAAGAGAACCAAGAAACATACTCATAATGGAAAAGGAGAAAACTGGTAACATAAATAAGAAAGGGTTAGTAGAATAATTAGAAGATAAAGCAGATTGATAGGTGGATTAGTATATGAGGCAAATTGGTGAAACATATAGGGGATTGGTGATTCAAGGCTGATGAGAAAAAAATGTAATTATGGAGTTTTTCTGAGATCAAGGAAAGGAAGTAGGATTGTCTACTTCCTAAGACATTATAATTGGCTGTGAAGGTTTTAATCAGATGCCTAAAGGTGGTGGGAAAACTCACAACTAGTTAAAAAGAACAAGATTGAAAATCTCAATGATCATTAAGAGAAGGAAAAATTGTGCAGTGACTTGTTTTAATTATACTTTCTGCTGATCAGTTAGTGAATGTTATCTGTATTTCAGATGTTGATTGTTCTCCAACCCAGTGATGACTGAAGGGACTTAAAGATCATCTCTCCATGCTCTATACTGTTAGGGGAGAACAAAATGGTCCTAATGGAAATAGATGCAAGCTTCAATGGGAGAAAGATTAATCATATCTAATGATAGCTGGTAGGGTTACAATTGTTAGGTATCTTACAAATCTAATCAAAAGGGCTCTCACTTACAAAAGATGGGGCAGGGAGAACTTCCTATTAATATCTCCCAGGTTAGATACCATAAAGGCTAAATTTTCTTAAAGGAAGAATAGTAGCTAATATACCCAAAAATCTGCAAGAGACAAAATGTGAAAAAAAAAAAGCCAATAGTAAAGATTTTAAAAGCCCATAAACAAATGCCCAAAGTTTGGGTAATAACAGAAACTAAAGATCTTGAAGCAAAGAGAAAAAATTGACATAATAGGTATCACTGAGAGTTGGTAGTATGAAACCCATGAAAAGATCATGGCTTTTTGAATATATCTATATTGTTCAAAGGAAAACTAGTAGATGTGATAGAGGTATAGCCACATTGCATAAAAAAAAAATAAGATACACACATGTGAGGAAATCTAAGAACCAGATAGGAAAAATACATTGGAAAGTATTTGTGTGATGCTCTCCTTCCTTCTCTGGAGAAAAAAAAAAAAACAAAAGTTATTTTGTCTTTGGAATACACTATAGATAACAATGGACAGAAAAAAATTAATAGATGAAGAGTTGAGGAAAAGTATCATCATGACACAGAGATATCATCATGGGACATTTCAACTATCTAGACGTCAGCTAGAATTCTCTCTGCCAAAAAGAGAGAAGTTAGTAATTTCTTTATTTTTCTTAGTAATAATTTCATCCTTCAAAAGGTAGAAGAACCAACAAGGGAGAAGCTCTTTCTAGGATCAAACTTTTACTAACAGAGAAGAGCTTAATGCAGAGTTGGAGATTATGGCAATTCTGGGTGGAATTAACCATTCCCTCCCAGAGTTACTATGGAGTGCAGTAGACAGAATGATAGGCCTAGAGTTCAAAGACTTACTTGCCTGAGTTCAGATATGAGCTTAGATACTTACTAGCTGTGTGACACTGGCCAAGTCACTTAACCTTATTAGGCTCAGTTTCCTCTTCTGTAAAATGAGCTGGAAAAAGAAATGGCAAACCACTCCAGGATCTTTGTCTAGAAAACTCCAAATGAAAACACACAGTCGAACAGTACTAGAGTTAGAGATAAATAAGGAAAATAAATTCAACATCTCTTAGAATTAAGGATAAGTAAAGAAAAGAAAATCAACAACAATAACTCCTAGAGTTAGGGATAAGTAAAGAAACTCAATAAAAACAACTCCTAGAGTTAGGGATAGGTAAGGAAAAGAAATCTGGGCATATACAAGCATGCATCTTGGACTTGAGAAGTAGATTTCAAATAGCTCAGAGGAAAGAGAGATAGGATCTCATGTATTAAATATGCAAGAGGGATGAGAGATGCTCAAAAATGAAATTATAAAGACCCAAAAAGAAAATGTTTAGCACTGTGTCTGGTACATACTAAGTGCTTAATAAATGTTTATTGACTAAGAAAGAAAAGTGGGATTTGTTTGAAGAGATCAACAAGAATAAATAGAGAAAGCATCCATATCAATAAGGTCACAGCTCCATCTAAGCATACAAGTAGGGATATGCTGCTTGTTTTGTTCAATCATGTCAGACTCTGCATGACCTCATTTGGGGTTTTTTTGGACTGATTTGCTATTTCTTCCTTCAGCTCATTTTACAGATGAGGAAATTGAGGCACACAAAGTTAAGTGACTTGCCCAAGGTCACACAGCTAGAAATGTCTGAGGCCAGATTTGAACTCTGGAAGATGAATATTCACTTTAAGCTCAACATTTTTATCCACTGTGCTGATGAGAGCTCATTGTTAAATTTTCATGTGAACATTTACCCTTCAGAAACTGGCAAATACTACAAATTAGGTTTGATTTTTTGTTTTGTTAGTTTTCTAGACTTAAGAAAACAATAATTCAGATTAAACTAAAAATGTGTGAGCATATCTCCCCCTATCCCCACTTCCACCCCCAATTCTGTCATTAAACATTTATCAGCACATCCCTGTATTGCTCTGTAAACATTGCTTGAGTTCAGCAGGAGGGCAGCAGAAGGTTCAGGGAAGGAAGTTATCATCAGACTGGAGGCCTGGGACTGAAGGCGAATAATAATAACAACAACAATATCGACTGGCATTTATACAGTGCTTTAAATAAACAAAGTGCTTTACATCTGTTATCTTAGATATTTCTTCATGTAGGATCTGTTCCTCTGATTTAACATGAATCTATATTTAGCAGCCTCCTCTCTCCTTTTACTCCCATCCCCACAAATGTGTTTTTCTTCACTTTTTAGATATTTCTTAAAAGTATTTTATTTTTTTCCAAATACATGCAAAGATATTTTCAACATTCACCTTTGCAAAACCTTGTGTTCCAAAATTTTTCCCTCTCCCTCCCCCTTCCCAAGATAGCAAACAATCTGATATAATTTAAACATGTACAATTCTTCCTAACATATTTCCATATTTGTCATGCTGAACATTTTCTTCATTTTTAAAAAACAATTTATGCTTTTCTTTTCACTCTTTTAAAAGATTTTCCTCTTATTTAACAAGCAGCAGCAAAGCTCCTTAGCCAAGTACTAGGAAGGTTCCCTAGAGGGTAAATTAAAAGGAAGGGGCTAGGTTTTGCTAAAATATAAAAGATAATAATTTTTTAAAAATCTAAAAATGTCTAGAGATACTGTGGTTCTCGTAAATGGCCAGATGTATGCCATACCCTTCCATAATTGACTATGATGATTCCTATCAGCATTTGGTTTCCTTACCTCTTAGTATCCCAGTTTCCTTCAAAGCTTAGTTAATTATTACCTTATTTTTGAAGCCTTTTTTGATCCTTCTTCTCTAAAAATTATCCAGTTTATACTATTCATTTTCTATATATGTGTGTATCTAGATCTAGGTAGACATATACCTTGTCTCCTACAATAGAATGTAAATTCCCTGGGGACAAGAACTATTTCACTTTTATTAGTGGATACCCAGGATCTAAGGGCAGCTATATGGATCAGTGGAGAGAACACTAAGCCTGGAGTCAAGAAGACCTGATTTCAAATCTCAGATTTTTACTATCTGTGTGACCCTGTTTGTCTGTTTTCTCATCTATAAAATTTACTAGAGAAGGAAATACCAAACCATTCCAGTGTCTTTGCCAAGAAAACCTCAAATGGGATCACATAAAGTCGGACACAACCAAAAAATGACTAAACAACAATTCCTAGCATCTAGCCGAGTGCCTGTCACAGAGAAGGTGTCTAATAAAGATTTTTGATTGATTAAATGACAGCTGAGGTGGTCTGTAATAGCAGAAATACAAATGTATATGTACGTGCATTTATGTAACTATATATGTACATTATTTGGTAGCTTAAAATATATGTGAAAATACATTTTTAAATATGCATAAATCTGTATTTACAAATATATCTCTATGAATTTTTCATTTTTATGTGGATATATTTTTATTTCTTTATGATGTCATATATGTCTATATTATATATCAACATTAATATTATATCTTATATATGTATTATGTTAAAATACACTTAGATGTGTGATACTAAACATATAAATATGTATATATATGTATATATGTGTGTATATATACATATATATATGTTTTGGTTTTTTTTTTTTAAGTTGCCAGGGAAACAATTAGACAGGAAGACCTCTGAAGTTGCAATTGAAAGCTTACTCACTTGACAGATGTTTCCTTGCCTAAAGGCCAGTATTGTTTGCAGAGACTGTTTTGATAAACCAAGTTAAGGAAATAATGGGCTGGTCAGAACTTAAGCTAAGGGGGATTAAGCCATCTCAAAAATTGGATTCTGAAATCCCTAATTTGGCCTCAGCAATTGGTTGTATGGCATTGTCCAGGCCTGTTCAAATATTTTCTTTGTTCAGTTTCTAAATGTTTTCTTTTTTCTTTCTTTCTACCTTTCTTTTTTTCTTTTCTTTTTTTTTTTTTTTTTTTAAATCACACTGTGTGGCTCTGTCAGGCTGTAGTTAAGTCACGTTGCCAGACAGGGTCTCCTGGGTTATATCAGATGCCTAAAATAGCCATTGAGGAAACACAGACTATGGTCTTAACACTAGAAGAACCTAAACTATCCAAGGAAATGGGTCCCAGATGTCCCGAGATGTACTACGGAATGTAGTGTGACTAAAGGGGAGTGGTGGAAGAAGGTTAAGGACAGGAGGCCATAGAAACAGAAGGCTAATGGTCCCAGAGTCACTTTTCTGAGAACTACGTTTCAGAGAGGGCAATTGAGCTCAATGTAAACTTATTGACTTGAGCTTATATTTCTATCCAAAGAAACCTGAGCTACTGGTAAAAGAAACAAGGAAAAATGTGCAACAGAGGTAACGGGCTCTCATGAGTGGCTTTTAGAATCTTTTCCAGGAGGTAAAGGACAACTGCACACATTTTCTCAATTCCCACTTGGAACAGCTGGGCTGGTCCTTCCTGGCAGCTGACTTTAATGTCACAATCCCTGTTGATTATTAATGGGGATCATTTCCCAAGCTAAGTTAAATGATGCAGGCTTATCCCTAAGACCTAGGTACTGTGAAAGCCCCTTCCAGGGACAAATAAATGATGGAGAGGCAGTCAGAAGGAAAAAGCTTTGTCTTTTTTATATGCAATATGAGTATTCAGTATGCTTCCACACCCTTATCTACCCTGCTAGAGAATATCCCCAGAGAGCTGAGTTCGTGTCCCCCAAAGTGGGGTTGAAAAGAAAAAAAAGGAAAGGAACTACTCTTTAAATTATTAATTTGCCCTTCCTAGCTACAGTTAAATAACTACTCTGTTGTATATATAACCCCACTTTCACATAAGTGAGAGAAAACAAATCAATGGCAATTTTCTCTTAGCTCTCTCCAGGGTTGCAGACTTTGGAAGTCAAGGAAAATGTTGGGACCATATTCTGTGACCCTGGGAAGAACTCAAGCCCATCACTCAAAATTTTATACTTGATTATCTTTATCTCTTCCAGAAGTCTCTCTCAATCAAAACCAAATCAAACCAAAAAAAAAAATCTTTCTCCATTTATACAGGTTCATAGCATAATACTCTAGTCTAATCATGAGTTATGTCTGCATCTCCATTATGCAGTAAAGAGAAACATATAACCCCAGGCCTAGATCAGAACAGGATTGCATGTATTTCTAGATAAAAGATTCATTTAACATTTAAAAAATAAGTCAACAGTGGATAGAGCTTGGAAATGAGAAGACCCAACTTGAAATTTAACTTCCTTTTCAAATACCTACCTGCTGTGTGACTCTCGATAAGTCACTGAACTTGGCTAGATCTGTTTCCTCGTGTCTGAAATGAGAGAGTTGAACTCAATGGCCTCTCTATCGAGTCAAATAATCAGATCATCTACACCATCACCTAACATGGAAGGAGTAGAGTAGCTCTTGGACTGATTCTGGGTACAAAGGAAAGCTTGCTAAACTGGAAATCACAGAACCTGAATTTCTGGCAATCTCCTTTGTCTTAGAAGGACATTCAATACTGCTTAATTCCAAATCTTTTAGCCTTTCTGGGTCTTAATTCCTTCATTTACATAATGAAGTAGTGGTGGTGGTGATGGTGGTGGTTGTTGTTGCTATTGTTGTTGTTCAGTCATTTTTAGTCATGTCCAACTCTTTGTGGTCCCATTTGGAGTGTTCTTGACAAAGATACTAGAGTGGTTTACCATGTCCTTTTCCAGCTCATTTTACAGATGAAAACTGAGGAAAATGGGGCCAGGTGACTTGATCAAGATCACACAGCTAATAAGTGTCAGATGCCAGATTTGAAATCAGGAATATGAGTCTTCTTGACTCCAGACCTGGCACTTTTTTGGGTGCCAGTTAGCTATAAGGAGAAGAGTCTGCAAAGGCAAGGAATTCTGGGTCATGCAGCTCTGAAAACGACAAGTGAAAATGAAAAAAAAATTCAAGTTTTAAACTATGTAATATTCTAAGGGGTGAATGTTCACAATTAGATATTAAACACAGACTTAATAAGGGAGAAAGGATGAAGGCAGAAATTGCAGGTATTCCCATTCATGTAGATAAGAGATCCAAATTAGATTTCCAGATGTAGATAAAAGAAAGATGAGATGAGTAGAAAGCATATGTCTCTAGATGCAAATATAGATTCTGAAGTTTGGTGTTGTGAATAAACAGTATAGCTCTGTGGTTTAGTAGATAAAGTCATAAATAATACCCATAGTTACTTTATCTTCATGATTTGGGGCAAATCACACTTTCACCTGTAAAATAGATGTATATGTGAGAATCATGTCATTGTTTGGTCAATTATCCTACCCCACTTAAAATAATGGATGAACTACTATAATACTTTAGGTAAGAACACATCTCTAGCTATTAATCATACACTTCAAACTAAATGTAAAAATTTCTTTAAGATCATTGCATGAATTGCAAAATTTACAAAATATTAGCCCTAATATTTAGCCTTGCACATGGGGATCCAGGAAAGAGTAGTTCTGGCCAAACTACAGGGGAGTCACTTGGGAATAGGAGAAAGAGAATCTCTTGGCTTTGCTCTTGATTTCTACTCTCCATCATGGCCAGAGGAGAATTTTTGAGCTTCAAAGTGTCTAGGGGATTTGGCGCTTCCTATTAACATCTTGGGGTCATCCCAGGACAATGGCAATTAGCAGTAGTCTCTGGATGGGTAGTTGAGAACAGATCAATGAGAAAAAATAGATTCAAGATTGAACAGCTGAAAAACTACACATAGGGGGAACATATTGATGAGTCTAGAAAAAGGACTTTTAAAGCTTCCAAAATCCCTTTGTTGGGGTGTATAGAGTATTCAGAGAGGACTAGCACCTCTGGCTTGCTCATCCACCTTTAATGTCCACCTGATCCTCAGCTCTTACCTGTGACTGCAACATGGTATGGCATTCACAGCAGGCACACCTGGGTAAAAACCATCTTGGCATGTGGACTAAACCAGATTGAGGGTAAACAAGACTCAAACCTGCTGGTGAGTTAGAGAAATATCTCTCCAAGCATGCGAAGATTTCCCCTAGCAGAATGGATAGCTGAGAATAATTTGTTCCAACAGCCTCAAAGCAAGCATTATGGAGCACTTAGAGCTTAGTATGATATTGGAGGCAGCTAGATCATCCACTGAAGTCTTTGCCAGTTTTCTTGATTTTTGTCTTGCCGCTGGACTGGGATGACTCAGGAAGGGAGAGTGAGGCTGACAAATATGCACAACTTTAAACACAATTCATAAGCAAATCTAAATATCACCCATGTGACAATCTTTTTGCCACATGTACTTTCTAAACTTAAAATCACTTTCTACCAGACTCCATATGTACCTATGGGAATATCTAACACAAATCTTTAAGGGGGATGTTTTGGGCCAACTAAACCATCATAGGAAATACTCATTTCATATTCATGGCTTATAAATGATATCAACAAATGATATCCTGATAATCAAAGGATAGGAGTACACTGATAGTGACTCAACTATCAGTCAGAACTGGAGTTGAAATAGCCACCCCAGAGAGTATGCTGCATACAGAAATAATTAACTTGTAGGTTTATTGCTAAATAGACTTTTAAAAATAATAATACAAATCTGGTTTGGATCAATGTAAAATGTCCTATAAATAAGACACAGAAATTAATTTCAGTATTCTGGAAAATAGAAAGAAAATAAGAGGTTAAGATTCCTTAAGTTTCAGGGAGGGAAGCATTTGCTACATGCAATTTGACTCAGGTACTAACAAAAGAGCAACACAGAATTAAAGATTTGGTTCTCAAACCTAGTAACCAGAGCTTATTTAACTGCAAAACATTTCATCTCTTGGCTCTGAGCATTTTCTCTGGCTGTGCCCCATGCCTAAAACATTCTCCCTCTTTCACTCCAACTATTGACTTGCATGGCTTTCTTTGACTCCCAACCAAAATTCCATCCTTCCCATCCTCCCTCTGTTAATTATTAACAGAGGCCCCTCCCTCTGTTAATTATTTTCTATTAATCCTGTAGATATTTCACTTTGTATAAATTTGTTTGCATGGTGTCTCCCTCATTAGATTATAACCTTCTTGAGACAGGTACTATCACTTGCCTCTTTTTGCATCCCAGCACTTAGCAGAGTGCCTGGCATATAGCAGGTGCTTCAAAAATGTTGATTGATTGATAGAAGAGAAGGGTCTTTGTGGCCATGTTGTTAAATGTTGCCTTAGGAGAGGAGAGAGATGGAGAGTTCTGAGGCTTTCCAAGTTGCTGAAAAAGAATGCTGAGAGCCTTCTATATTCAGCTGTCATTCCCACAAACTTTTAAGAACTTTAATAGTCCTGTTGGAATTCCCCTTTCTTCTTCTCACCTTCATTCCCACCCATCATTATCCCCATGCAGGATGATAATTTAACCAGTGCTGGTTCTCTCACCAAAGAAACCCTAAGATCATTTCCTAGTTATCATTAATCCTAGCCAGATGTTGATCATGGACTTAAACAAAAAAAAAGTCAGGTGTTTTTAAAAATGCCTACCCTCCAAAAATATATTTAATAGTAACAGAGAATTTTCTGCCTTGGTAAGAAGCCTAAAAATCAATGTCAAATTCAGGTTATAACCCAAGGAACAGCGTTTGATATGTAGTGTTTTCCATAGTTAATTCACAGGTATCAATCAATCCTCCTGTGGCATAAGAAGGTAGTGTTCAAGAATGTTTAGGGCGATAGAGAAGACCAATTAGTAAATATTTACTGTATGTCAAGAACTAGGCTAAGTCTTGGAAATAAAAATAAAAAAGCAAGAAAGTTGCTGCTTTCACAAAGCTGCCACTGTAATGGAGAAGATAACAAATATAGAAGGTTTGACCACATAGTCTAAGGCCTAGGGGTAATTAGATGGTACTGGAGGAGAAAGTGAGGCTGGTGACCTTGCACAGTCCTCCCTCACTTAAATCCAATTCACTTGCATTTCATGATATCTCTGATGTCATGGTCCTGTTCGAGAACCAAGAACAAACTAGAAGCTTAGGGGTGAAAGGATAATAAGGGAATGCAAATCCTCTCAGCAATATCTCTCTATTTGCCCAGGTGTAGCCCTTCACTGACTTTTTCTTTCCATTTTCCCTGTACCCCCATTTTATTAGTGAGTCTCAGAGCAAGAAAAAATAAAGTGACCATTTATGCTGTAGAGTTTTGTGCTCCAAGTATGGTTTGGATAAGGATCTCCCAGAACCCTTCCAGTTCTTACATGATTCTCTCCAGAGCCTAAATTTGGATAGTTTTCTATCAGAATTAATTAAGTCTGCATGAGATTCAAATCAGTAATTTTCCTGGATTGCTGTGATTTGTCTGCTTCTTAAATAAACAAATTCATTGTTAAAGAAGCAAATTGTTTCTACAAATTTAATATGTAGCTGCCAAGGTGATTTTCCCCGTTTTTTTTTTTTTTCATTCTGAGCTTAAATGCCAAAGCAAAGTATTTCCATAAACACATAAGAACAGGAAAGAAAAAAAAAGAATTTTATATGAATTTGTAAGTCCTCATTCCAAACTTCTTCCTTTAAAAAAAGATTATACATTTAACAAATTTTATGTGTTATTTTCAAAGCTATCCTACTTATCTGTTTTTTCTGAATATTTTCCTGTGCATTTAAATATATATATATATAACCTTGTATTTTTTCTTTTTTGCATTACCATTCCAAAGTAATTTTTCTAATGCATAGATCTAACCATGTCACTTTCCTATTTAATAACTTTCCATGATTTCCTATTACTTTCCTTATCAAATACAAACTCCTTTGTTTAGCATTCCAAGTTCTTAAGGTCTGGTCCCTTCCTACTTTTCCAATCTTTTTTCATTTGGTTCTCTCCAGACATTCTACAATCCCACTATGTTAGATTGGTTGTAGTTTCTCAGTCAGGACACGCCAACTCCTGTTTCCAGGTCTGCACTAGCTGTCCCTCATGTCTGGAATGCTTGGCCCTCTGACCTGTAACTCTTGTTGCTCTGCTTTCCTTCAAGATTCAGCTCAGATTCCATCTTCTGAAAAAGATTTTTCAGTGTTCTCCCAATGACTTCCTCTCTCAGGCTGCTATTGATCTACTCTAGTTCTATTGAAAGTCTCTCTGTCTCTCCCCCACCCCTTTCTTTTTCTCTGTCTGTCTCTGCTTTCTCCATGTCTCTGTCTATCTGTGTCTGCCTCTTTCTCTTCCTGTCTCCTTTTCTCTCCCTCTCCTTTTCTTTCTCCCTCTGGGTGTGGGGGAGAGAGGGGGCATTTAAATCATTCTTCTGATTTTAGGCAAAACTAGAAATAAAAGACTGATAACCAATACTAAGAGATTATCAGTTTTTCTGATAAACATTTACTGTTAAACTGAATTGATTCCTCAAAACAAAAACAAAACCAAACTTTTTATTAGAATTTCTCACTGTTGACCTTCATTTTGAACTTCTGTTCATCTAGTTATTTATAGCATATTCTATTGATTATTTACACGTCAATTTATGTCTTTCAAAGTTTCTCTGAATTCCTCATATGCATCATTTCAATTTCAAAAATATTTTATTATATCCACATATATGCTACAATTTTGTTAGCTATTTTTCAGGTCACACCCACTAAAGATGGATATTCCCCAGTGTCCTCTCCTGGGCCCTTATTTTCTCCCTTTATTCCATTTCATTTGGCGGTTTCATCAATTCCCATGGATATAATTATCATCTCTAACTAGATAAATCTTGGATCTATTTATTCAGCTTTAATCTCTCTCTCAACTTCCAGACTTACATCTCCAAATGCTTATTGGGTATCTCAAACTTAATATCCTCTGGTCATCTGAACATATCCAACATATCCAAAAATGAAGTCAGTATCTTTTCTCCAAAACTCTTCCGTCTTCTAAACTTCCATATTACTATTTAAAGCACGTATCTCCTCCCCATTACCCAGACTCACAACCTACATGTCATAATTAACTCTTCACTTTCTCTCATCCCTCATATACAATCTGTTGCCAAGGTCTGCCATTTTTACTTTCATAACATTTCTCATATACATCATCTTATGGCCTGTCACCACCCTGGTGACCTTTATTACCTCAAGTCTGTATTACTGAAATAGTTTATAAGCTGGTTTTTCTGTTTCAAGTCTCTCCCCACTCCAGGATGCCAAACTAATCTTTCTAAAGTACAAGTTTTAACCAAACTCAGTTTATACCAATAACTTTCTATAACTTTCAAAATCAAATATAAAATTCTCTGGTATTCAAAGTCTTTCCAGTCTTCATACATATTACCTCCCCATTTCCATATATTTTTCTTTTCTTTTCTTTTCTTTTAAGCCTTCCATATTCAATTAGCTATTAGGCCTTGTATATTCCATATTCTTAAAATGTCTTGCATCAATGCCCTTTCCACCTACATGTCCCCCATTACCTTGTTTTTCTTTTTTTTAAAACATGGTAAAAATACATGTAAATCCAATATAAGTATATATTTATACAATTATCTTGCTGTGCAAGAAAAATCAGATCTAAAAGGGAAAAAATTAGAAAGAAAACAAAATTTAAGCAAACAGCAAAAAAGTGAAAATGCTATGCTGTGAACCATACTCAGTCCCCACAGTCAATAAAGATTAGATTGGCTCTCATCATTACAACATTATTGGAATTGGGGTGAATCATCTCATTGTTGAAAAGAACCATGTCCAACAGAATTGATCATCGTATAATCTTGGCACAATGATCTCCTGGTTCTGCTCATTTCACTCAGCATCAATTCATGTATGTCTCTCCAGGCCTCTCTGAAATCATCTTGCTGATCATTGCTTATAGAACAATAATATTCTATAACAGCCATTCTCCAATCGATGGGCATCCACTCAATTTCCAGTTTCTGGCCACTACAAAAAGGGCTGCTACAAACATTTTTGCACATGTGGGTCCCTTTTATTTCTTTAAGATCTCTTTGGAATATAGGCTAAGTAGAGATACTGCTGGATCAAAGGGTAGGCAGAAATTGATAACCCTTTGAGCATAGTTTCAAATTGTTCTCCAGAATGCTTGAATCCATTCATAATTCCACAAATAATGGGATACTGAATTAGTGTCCCAGTTTTCCCACATTCCCTCCAACATCAGCATTATCTTTTCCTGCCATCTAAGCCAATGTGAAAGGAATAATGGTACCTCAGAATTGTTTTAATTTGCATTTCTCTGATAAATAGTGATTTAGAGCTCCTTTTCATATGACTAGAAGTGTTTTCAATTTCTTCATCTGAAAATTATTCATATCCTTTGACCATTTATCAATTGGAGAATGGCTTGAATTCTTATAAATTTGAGTCAATTCGCTATATATTTTAGAAATGAGGCCTTTATCAGAACCTTTGAATGTAAAAATGTTTTCCCAATTTATTGTTTCCCTTCTAATCTTATCTACATTAGTTTTATTTGTACAAAAACTTTTAAACTTAAAATAATCAAAATTATTTTGTGTTCAGTAATGATTTCCAGTTCTTTGGATCCATTTCTTCTCCACAGATCTAAGAGGTAAACTATCCTATGTTCTTCTAATTTGCTTATAATATCACTATTTATATCTAACTCATGAACCCATTTTGACATTATCTTGGTATAAGGTGTTAGGGGTGGGTCAATACCTAGTTTCTGCCATTCTAATTTCCAATTTTCCCAGAAGTATTTGTCAAATAGTTTCCATATACTTTTCAGTATAGTAACATAAACTTCTTTTCTTTTCCTCAAACAAGACATTCCATTTCCCAACTCCAAGAGTTTCCATCAACTGCTCTGATGTTTGGAATGAACTTAATCTTCATCTCCACTTCCTGACTTCTCTGGTTGCCTTCAAGTTTCAGCTAAAATCTCACGACTAAAAGCCTGTCTTGATTCCCTTGTATGTTAATTCCTTCCCTCAGCTTATTATCTATAATTTATCCTCTTTATAATTTGTTTGTCATGTTCTTTCCCATTAAACTGTAAGCTCTTTGAGAGCAGAAAACTCTCTTGCTTTTCTTTGTATCCCACAATCCTTATACATAGTAGCATTTAATAAATACTTATTAACTAACTGACTGATGAACATCTACTTTGTTTACAATTTTCTTCTAACAAAAGAAGTGCTGCTTGGTATATTTTGATATATAGAGTCATTCTTTCTATTTCCCTAGTATGCCCAAGAGTAGGATCCCTGGGTCAAAGCATATAAAAATGCCTTTTCTCACATAATTACAAATTGCTTTCCAGAATGTTAGGACCACTTCAGAGCTCCACTAACAGCTGTTTCTTCTTGAAACACCTTAACAACAGCTCCTTATAGTCAAAGTTTTTTCAATAGTAATGTATATCTATGAGAGTTGAACTATAAGGAAAACTGAGTACCACAGAATCAATGCTTTTGAATTTTGGTGCTGGAGAAGACTTCTGAGAATGTCTTAGACAGAAAAGAGATCAAATTCAGACTATTTACTAGGAAGTCAAATGTCCATATTTTGTCCATATAATGAAAAGATGGAACTATTAGGAAAGAGTGAAGGCAAAAGTAAAAGGGGATAGCAGAGATGAAATAATATCAGGAAAACAATGAACATGAATTTGGACAGACTTCAAGAGATAGTGGAGAATAGAAAGACCTGTCTTGTTATGGTATGTGGGGTCATGAAGAGTCGGATACAACTGAACAATTTCTCAAAGCCACATAGACTAATACTAAATTGTTCCATCTTTTTACATTCTTTGTCAATTTGTTAGGTATGAAATTAGACCTCAGAAATGTTTTAATTTGCATTTCTTTTATTATTAGTGATTTGGAACAAGCTCTTGTGGGTTATGGCTAGTTTGCAATTCTTTTTAGATGTTTGTTCAAATTTTTTATTACTTATTCGTTAAAGAATGTATTCTTTTCTCTCCTAGTGAAAGAAATTCTAATTAGTAGTCTGTTTTTGTTTCTGAACAGTTCTGATTGCCATATCTAATTGTAGCCTCCCCTTATAGAGGGTCACAGACAGTGGGGAAACTCTGGGTGAGATATAAAACAGTTCAGCCCAGAGGGAACCTGCTGACAATGTCTGGTTCGGCTCCCCATCTCCTCTAAGGGCTTTCAGCCTTTTGGAGAAGACCTGTGTTGTGATGGAAGCAGAGTGATACCAGGTGGCAAACTACATACAATAGCAAGTTGTTTATGTGGTCCCACATGTGCAGTATACACTTAGTGCATGCCCAGTATTTTGTTACATAAGGGTATGAGGGCATAAAAAGGGGAAAGTCCTTGAAATTAACGGACTCCATTTTCCCCCCATCCTCAGGAGTCTCGCCTCATCGCTTCTCCACTAGGACGGTATATTTTAATCACCCTGGTGTGGGGGCTCTAGAAAGCAAGACACAACATCCCCTACTATGAGTATAGCAATTATCTCAGGGATTCTTATGACATTTGTCACCAGTATGTTCATGAAGTCTGCAGTATAGCAAGGCAATAAGACTTAAAGGCAAATATTTGTAATGTTCAAAATATGAAAAGTGAATTAAAGAGAAAACTCAATTGTAGTCACCTATTCAAGTCATTTAACTCCTCTGAGGCTATTTTCAGTATTTCTGTACTATTCCCACCTACAAAATAGACATAATAATGCTTGCCAGGCTGTGAGAAAAGTGCTTTGAAAACTTAAAAGTGCTAAATAAATTAGTGTTATTATTATCTCCTTTATCGCACTAAGCACTAAGCCATGAGTCCACTATTACGTAAGATGATGTTATTAGAATTCTGCTTATGCAGCATTCCCTCTGGGGAAGCTAGGTGGTAACATACTGCATAGAGCCTGAGATCAGGAAAACATCTTCCTGGAGTTCAGATCTAGCCTCAGACACTTACTAGCTGGGCAAGTCACTTAACCCTGTTTGCCTCAGTTTACTCATCTGTGAAATGAGCTGGAAAAGTAAATAGCAAAACACTTTAGTATCTTTGCCAAGAAAACCCCAAATGGGGGGTTAAGAGTTGGACACAACTGAAAGAATAACAACTGGGAGAATTTTCAAATCAGAAAATACATAACTGTTTTGCATGTTAATTTCCTATTAGATTGTGTATTTGCCTTTCTTTGCTCCCCAGCACTTAACATAGTGCCTGAAATATAGTAAGTGTTTAATAAGTGCTGTGATGATGAAGATGAAGATGATGATAAGGGAGACCAACAGATTATTCCAATTGCCAAGACAAGAGTTGATGAAGTCATAACCTAAAGTAAAAATAATGGAAGAGGAAAGGAAGGAATAGATATGAGAGATATTTCAGATGCAGAATTAATAGTATTTAAGAATATAACACATTATAATCTACAAAGGACTTTTACATATAATTGAAATTGAATTTGGCTTACTAAATTAGAAATTATACCAAAGCTCCAAGATAGAAGTTTCAATACACTAGCATTTTTCAATCTAGGGCCAAAGTTGATCGAGTGAGGACATAGACTATGTTTTATTCATTTTGTATACCCTACAGCTAAATGTAGGTGCTAAATCAACATTTGTTGAATGAATGAAGTAGGGAAGGAATAGAATCATGAAGAGGAGAAAATGGAACTGTAGAAAATGGAAGTAGGAAGTAGGGAATTAGCAATGGAGACCACAAAGAAGATGATGCTCATAAATGTAGATTATAACCAGTCATCATTAATCTAGATATACAAGGATCTACTATAGTTGAGCTACTGACCTCACTTAAATAGTGTCTCTTCTCTTTCTAAATTATAGACAAATTTTCCAATGAATGGTCCCAGATGTGTTTCTTCATTCCTGAATCCATTCCCAGTATTCCTTTTCTTTTCTTCCTTCTTATCCTTATGACAGCTAGATGCTAAGAAGTAGAGTTAAGAAGAGCTGAGTTCAAATTCTGCCTCCTATACTTACTGTGTGACCTTGGGCAAGTCATTAGTTTCTGTATGCCTCAATTTCCTCATCTGTAAAATGAAGATAATAACAGTACTCAATCTGCTGGAACTATTATGAGAATAAAGTGAGATAATATTGGTAAAGCACTTTGGCAAGTCCTCTATATATGCTATTTTCTTCTTTTTCTTTTAATTTCAATTGTCATCCTCTCCATTGTCCTTATCTTCTCTGTACAGCTAAATTTTTCCCCTTCCTTCCTTTATGGTTTTTATTAATATGTATTCATATTTATTAATGGTTTTTCCTTTTATAAAATATTTAAATGAACAAAGGTTTTCATATGTGGAAAGACAGTAATTAGAAAAATGTGCATTAAATGAATATAGCTCAACTACGATAGGATCCTTCTGTATCTAGATTAATGATGACTGAGCATAATCTACATTTATTTATACCTGTATAATGTACAAATTTTCTTATATCAAATTAGCCTATCTTTAATGACTGTCATTAAGTGTTATGTATGGGAGTAAACGGTCCCCCGAGACTCCCAGGGACTTGGCAGAAGCTCAGCTGCCGTGAGTTGGTGTTCCTGTGCACTGTACTCTGTATCTATTCTGGTTACTGACTTTGCATCTTGGAAGACAGAAATACATACTATTTTCTCTCAGATGTGGACACATGGGCACCTAAATCCTATTGCTGCTCCTAAGATTAGACAGAGTACATCAAAGATGCTAGCTGAATTTTGATGATACATCTCACAGATCTGAACTAATAGTAGGTCTGATCCTCCATGTTCTCATTCTCTCAAGTAGGAGTGCCAAATAGTGAGCATAGACAAGTAGAGAAAAAGGGAAAAAAGACTAGGAGGCAGATTGGGGAGGACAGGATGTTAAAAACAAGTTTCCTCATCTAATATAGCATCTGGTGCTGAGCCAACATAGTAAACTCATTTTCATCATCTTCTGCCAAAAGAATTATGTAGCCAAGAGGAAGTGTTTCATTTATGTGATTTCTCAACTAGCCTTCTTTGAATGGTACAGAATTCCTTTAAGCAGTTCATCATACACTATTTACGTAGGGCTCTCAGTACACTCTGTTCATAGATTTGTTTGTCTTGTCTCATCAACTTGATCCCAAATGCCTTAATTTGTTTTATATATCTTTGTACTCCTACAGTGCTTGACATTCAATAAATATTTGTTGATTGACTGATTGATAAAGGACATTCAACAAATAAGTATTAAATGATTGCTGAAAAGAAAAAGCATGATGTAGTAGAAAGCCAGGTTTGGACTCAGGAAGACCTGGGCTTAAGAGCTGCTCCTCTACTCTCCCAATACCCACTCCAGTCTATCTTATACTATTAACTGTATGAATATGATCAAGCCACTTAACTTCTCAAAGTCCCAAGCTACTCTCTAAGACAATGTGACAATTGAGTAGCCAGTCTGCATAAGTGAAGGGAAATTCTACTTTAGAAGTTCCCTACACTGATTAAAGACCAACCCAAAACAAAAAATTTTTAAATCACATTATAATTGAGAGATATTTCATTTGCATAATTGAATAAAACTATTAATCATAATTTTGATCCAAATAAAATGCTTACTTGACAGATTCTATGATACTTTTTCATCGAAAAATGCTTTTTTTAAAAAAAGGAGAAAGAAAAAGAAGAGAAAAGAGAAAAAATGTACAGACTACAGAGAATCAAGAATAGTGATGAGGTAGCTAGAATAATAGAATGTTACAGGTGGAAGGAAACTTGAGAGATTGTCTAGCTAAATTTTAGGTGGATCGCAACCAATCTCTTTAAGGTATGGGGAAAGCAATAATCTCCTAAATTTGGCTCCCATCATTAATCCATCTTCTGGGACTTTAACTTTCATTTTTGATCCCTTATACACTTTCCTAAAAGAAAGGGATTTGGTTTAAGAGAAAGGTAAAAAGTCTGAAAAAGATTTGACTGCAAAAATATTTGGTTTTTTAATATTTCAATTGAATTGAGAAGATGCTTAATATGCTTCCACAGGAATGGAAAATATTATTACTTCCATTTACTGATGAGAAAATTGAGGCTCCTAAATTTAAATTGGCATGGCTAAAGAAGGACTTAAAATGTTCCCCTCATTATTAATATTAGAGTTTATGTAACACCTTAAAGTTTGCAAAGCACTTTATGAATGTTATTATCTCTTCTAATCCTCAAAATAACCCTGAGAGGTGCTATGATCATCATCACTTCATAGCTGAGGAAACTGAAGTATTTAGAGATTAAACAATGTACCTAAAGTTACATTCCCAGTGTCTGAGACAAGATTTGAAATCAGGTCTTCCAGAATCCAAATCCAACAGTATATTCTCTATACTAGCTAGTTGTCCCATTAGTAATTCAGCAGGATTGCAATCACACACTTGGCAATGAAAAGTCTGGCAAAGGTGGTGACCAGTTAATATACTTCAAGACATGTTTTGTAGTCTACCTCATCTTTCTGAGTTTGATAGTAACAATTTTAATAAGATTTCTGTCTATAAATTCCACGAGGTCAATTGAGTTTGTAAAAAAAACAAAAAACAAAAAACAAAAACAAAAACAAAAAAGAAAAACAAAGCAAAATAGTTCCATTGTCAGAAACGATGTTGTCGGGAAAGTTGTACATTGCACATAAGGGGCACATTGTCCAGTGTTTCACTGTGGGTATGATATGGCCAAGTTTTCTCCTTGAAATATCCCTGCAAAATTAATGGCTACTGCCTTCCAGCTAGGTGGGCATCATAGTGCATAGAGCACTGGGCTTGGAATCAGAAAGACTCATCTTCATGAGGTCAAATCTAGCCTCAGATATGTTACGAAATAACTAAACAGATATCAATAACTATTACTATTAACTATGTGACTCACCCAAGTCACTTGGTCCTCATCTATAAAATGAGATGAAGAAGGAAATGGTAAACCAATGTTTTTGCCAAGGAAATCCCAAATGGGGTCAGGAAGAGTGGGACATGACTGATGACTGAACAACAACAATCTTTCAGGTATTGGTGGGCTATGTCAAATACATACTTCACTCTTTCACAATTTTCTACAGCACCAGAATCAATTCCAAATCATCAGATTCAGCACTGGCATTTTCAAGGGCAGCAATTCTCATTATGTTATAGAATCACTGAATTTTAAAGTTAAAAGAGCCAACTCAAAAGCCATGTTGCTTTATCTCCCCAGAAAGAAATGATTCCTTCTTTCTTTGAAGTTTCATGGGGCTTCATATTTCTCACAAACTTTCACATTCTATTTTGGATTATGTTGGATTGGGTATGTTTTGTGTAATATTGAGTTCTGTATGTTTTATTGTGTCCTTCCTAGATTGTAAAATCTAGCACATTGACTTACATGTAGTAGACATTCAATATATTTGTTGAATCAAAAATGCATTGAGCCTTCTGTGGTATGATCAGACAAAATAATACTTTGAATACTGTATAATTTCTCTGTTTAAAAATCTGGGCAAAAAAGGCATATTTATGGTATGAATGGTTTGAATCTCTGCTGTACACCCTTTCTATAACTAGTTCAAAGCAATTTAGGAAACATACAGTTCTAACCTGAAACTCCAAAGCCTTTTGCATAAGACTCTCTTCATTAATTGAGATTGGTTATTCAATGCTCTGTTTCTGTGTGAGAGGCAGAATTGGTAAAAGTGATCTGGCTTCCAAATTTGAGAAAGATACATAATTTCAGATATTCTTTGGGTTCCTGGAAGGTAAAAACCATCATGGGAAGAAGTCAAAAATGTAGAAGAGCCAACACCTCAGTTGATTATGGCTATATTCCTTGCTTAATACACTAGAAATTATAGACAATTTCCCCTTGGATGAAATCTGAGACTGTTCTCTTGGCTGAACTGACCTATATCACTTTCAATGGGAGAGCTCCTTCACTCTATCTTGTCTGCTGTGTTTTCATTTGTATAACTTCTCCGATTTCTGTTTGCTAAATTTTGTTGGCTTTGATAAATGGGTTTATTTGCTATTTACTCTGTGTATTATTTATACAACTGGCATTTAAAAAAAAAAGTCAAACTTTGGATATATGGCTGATAAATCCCTTTCCCATTAAGAGATGGGGACCAGAAACTCAGCTTAAATCTAAAAATTATTCCCTCTAAATCAACAATATTGGGGAGGTGATATAAATAATTCTATCCTGGTCCTCTTCCCTTTTGAGTAAAGAATAGTGATTATCCTCCAGCTTCGACTTTCTGTTTCTCCTTCTGGCAGGAATCAATGTTTGCTTTGGAGAACAGCGAATGGAGGACACTCTAGAGATATCTATTGATTCATGCCTTCCTATGAACTATGTTTAGATAGACCTAAGTGGCCACAATACCCTAAATGGGCAACATAATTCACCACTCCTTTACACAGATAATCATGAATTTTAAACAATCTGAAGAAATGATTCAACAACTTTTCACAATAAATCTGGCTTGAAGGTGATGTAGCATAATCTGAGATAATCCAAATGAAAAGCATTCAAATTATTCTCCCATGATAACAGATAATCATGCATTTGCTTGTAAGCAGTTAAAGGTCTTGGGTCCACCTCCTAAAGAAAATCTGAAAATCATTCTGTCAAAGAAAGTAATGACCAAAAACTACTTAGATCAGATATAATCTGACCTAAGAGTGCTATTGTTCTGTCAACATCTGTCAGTAATTGTAAAAGTTCTCTGTTCTTAGAATGGTCCTGCAAACATTGCTGACTGTCAGATGGATTGTCTGTGGTCAGTAATAAGTTCCTGACACAATAGTGTCAAACCTACCTGAAAGACATAAAATTAGCATATAAGTAATATGAAGCTCTAATCTAATTCTGTATAAATGTATCCATGCTCTTAAATCCTTTATTAAATTCAGACAGGACAGAGACAGAGAGATAGAGAAATAGAGGGAAGAAGAAGAAGAAGAAGAAGAAGAAGAAGAAGAAGAAGAAGAAGAAGAAGAAGAAGAAGAAGAAGGAAGAAGAAGAAGAAGAAGAAGAAGAAGAAGAAGAAGAAGAAGAAGAAGAAGAAGAAGAAGAAGAAGAAGAAGAAGAAGAAGAAGAAGAAGAAGAAGAAGAAGAAGAAGAAGAAGAAGAAGAAGAAGAAGAAGAAGAAGAAGAAAACTTTGCTCTTTGACATCTTCAACATCTGGTGGCCCAGTGCAGGGAGAGTGTGACCTCCCCTGGCTTGATTCCTTTCCTGTCAAGGTAAGCCCCTATTTTTTCTCCCACAGTCCTATCGCTGGGATATCCCAGGCCTTGGGGAGAAGCTTGTCTCAGTCGTCATTAACTTGATGCTCAGCAAGTTTTCCTTGACTAGGGACATCCAGACTGGGAAATTCTTGCAATTTTCGGCAAATCTTTGCCACCCTTTAACATTCTCTGGATGACAGAGAAAATAGAAGTGCTATAGGATAGCTTCTGCCAAAATTTTATGGCTTTTGACAAAGATGGGGCAGTCCTCTTTCATGTCATTTTGTTTGTGTCTGTGTTTGTGCAGAATGTCTGTCATGTTTGTTCTGTGAGCTAGATTTTGTTACCTAGAAATATTTGAAATACAACCAGCAAGAAAAAAAGTCAATGCTGTAGTTAGAATACTGGGAAAACTTCTTTAAAAGTCTAACTTTTTTCTGTGGATTTTAGTTCTAGCCAAGCTGGGGGCTACACAAAAAGGTCAGCTAATTAAAATTAAAATAGCATCTTAGCAGATTATTAAAATTTTGAAAGCAATGATTAAGAAGTTCAGCAATTAATCATTTTTAAGATTGCAAGAAAAAAATTCCTGACACATTAAGGATAATTCCAGGAATTTACCCCATTCTGGAAGAAAAGAAAAAGGGAAAAAACAAACCAGGTAGCAACTTTTTGCTAACCCTTCTTTGACTCCTCTCTTATCTGGAGTCCCCCTTTTGTTCCTTTGGGAAAGCACCACAGAAAATATTAAGAGATCTTCTCTACACCACTCTCCAGAGTGGTCCTGAATATATCTCAATTGTAGGAATTGCTAATAAAATCAATATAGCCCAAGTCCTTCTGTTTGCTAACACCTCTCATATCAGATCAGATTAAAACTCAAATTCTGTCTCACTTGTAGAAATAGGGGAAGCAAAACCATGCTGATCATGGCCTGGTTTTTCCTCTTATAGAGAATTTCTAATAGAGCAAATGGTCAATAGAAGCCATGAGCCCAGTACAAGTATCCCAGGTGACACAATAGTTTTCTATCTTAGATCTTAAAGATGCTTTCTTTTGCAAACCATTGCATAAAGACTCACAATTTCTTCTTGCCCTTGAAGGGGAAATCTAGGGGAACATAACTCCCCATCAATGAGCATGAACAGTCATGTCCATAACATGGAAGTAGCTCAGGGCTTCTGTGACAACCCCTACATATTTGGACAGGCCCTGGCTGTCCAGTATGTAGGTGATTTCTTGATCTGTAGTCCCACCTGAGAGGCTTCTCTGGCTGCAGCCATAAAATCCCTAACTTCTAGCCCCTCTCCCTACCAGGGCTTTGAAGTTTCTTTGTCTAAAGGCCCACACAGTCTTATCAGTTGTTAAGACCCTCAAAGCTAAACTAATCTCTTGCCCCCGCCTTAGCCCTGCCTAAAGTCTCTTACTCTGTACATGGATGGAAGGCAGGGCCAGGTCCTAGGGTCGCTGGACTCCTATCCCAGACCCTTTATTTACTTGTCAAAGAACTTTGGTGTCCTTGGAGTGACCTCCTGCCTTAGAGCTAGCTGCCCCAGTCCTTCTAATTGAGGAAGCCTCTAATCTCACCCTAGGCCATTGAAGATTCTAACCCCCCAGCAGGTTCAAGCAATTTTGCCCTCACAGAGTTTTGGGGAAAAGAATGAGAGTGAACATCTATACTGACCCCAAATATGCCTTTCATGTTTTGCATGTTCAAGGGGCTATATGAAAAGAAAAGGGACTTTTGACAGCAAAAAAAAAAAAAAAAAACCTTTCCTATTAAATATGCAAGGGGAAACAGGCTTTCAGATTCAGTTGCCTATGCTGCTGCCTGTTTGCCCCTGAGCATGGCATTTTTAATTCTCCAGCTTCCCAACTTCTACACTCTTTCATAGCTCCCAGGAACAAACCCTTTGCTAAAGAAAGGGGGTATATTTTTTTCTCCTTCTGGGTGGTTTTCAATACCCTCCTATAATTCAGTGGAAACTTCTTTTTGACCTAAATATACCCACTTGGGAAAAAATGTTCTCAAATTCCTGGTGATACATATTTTTACTGGTCACAAGCTGGGAGAAATGATCAGGCAGGTCTACCAGGCTTGCCCAGTTTGTGCCGAGTAAATCATGAAGAAGCTGTTAAACTTCCCCACTCCTTAAGCCTGTTCAGAGAAGGGACACAGAGCCAGGGTAGATTTGTTTCTTCCAGGCGCCAAGTTATGCACTTCCACCTATTTATTCATCCTGAATACCATTGGCTAACTGATTCTGACACCCAGCACCCCTCTGATTGTGTGTCCCCCCTCCTCAGTCTGGATCCCCACTACAGCTCTACACCCCTTATCAGCCTGAAGAAGCTTCAGAAGATGAGACCTCTGTCCCAATGTCCCAAATGAGTTTGTGTCCAAGTGCTTGAGAGGGGAATAGGATGTGATCTGACCTAAGAGTGCTATTGTTCTGACAATCTGTCTGTCAATAATTAAAAGTCCTCTGGCCTTGGAAATGCTTTTGCAAACATTGCTGATAATCTGATGGTCAATAATCATCAAGTTCCTGAGACAATAATGAATAAGACCATTCCTCAAACCTACCTGAAAGCCATAAAATTAGCAAATAAGTAACATGAAGCTCTTAGAATTTAGTCCACTTGTTACATTTACATTACAATTACAATAAAACTTTGCTCCTTGACAAGATAATGGGTTTAAGCCTGAAAATTCTTTTGAGATACTTCACAACACTGGTCTGTGACCCCCTATCCCAACTTCAACTGCATTACCAAGGTTGTTTACTTCTTCCTAGTTGATTATTAGTCCTCCTTAATCTTAGTGCCTTCCTTCTGAGATGAACCCCAATTTTTCTTCTACATTTCTTATTCACATATAGTTGTTTCTATGTTGTCTTCTCCCATTAGTATTTTAGCTCCTTGAGCTTAGCACATTGACTGGCACATAGAAAGCACTTAATAAATGCTAATTGACTGACTGGCAAACTTAAAACTTAGCTTTAGGAAAACAAAAGTGATCATTTCAAAATTGTAAGACCCAGCTACAGAGCCTTAAATATAGGGCTCGTTATGAATCCTATATCCTATTTTGATCATTTAAGAAATACCTCTAACAATAATATTGAGACTGCTAATTCTCCAATATATACTGTATCCTAAAACTTGAATATAGCTTATAATTAACTTCTAGGACTATAAGTAAATTAAGCCTCACCAGTCTCTGCAGCATAATAGCAACAGCTTCCCCGTCAGTCTACATACAAGCTGGAGAAGTCTGGGCTGGTTGGCCCTATTGGGAGTGCTAAAATCCATTATTCAACAAGCATTTATTAAACACCTCCTATTACTGTGCCAGATGTTGAGGTTACAATCAATCATAAAGAATGAAACAATCCATACTCTCAAGGAGCTCATATTCTGAAAGGAAAACAAAGCATACATAGATAAAGATGTACAGAATACAAACATGTATGGAATAAATGTTGATGTTGTTCAGTCATTGCTTTCTCTTTGTGAGTCTATTTGGGGTTTTCTTGGCAAAGATGTTGGAATAGCTGCCATTTCCTCCTCCAGCTTATTTTACAGATGAGGAAACTGAGGTAAATAGGGCTAAGTGACTTGTCCAGGGTCACATAACTGGATTTGTCTGAGGACAGACTTGAACTCAAGTTTTCCTTGTTTCAGCCAGTATGCTATACATCATGCTGTCTAGCTGCCATGAAATAAATACAAGGAGGCTATATAAGATAGAGAAAAACCATTTTCTCTAGTAACATTGCTATATAGCCTGTATCAGCTTTTCTTTCTCCATCATTCCCACTTTCTCCTTTTCTTCTTCTCTTTCTCCTTTTCTTCTTCTTCTCTCTCCCTCTTTTCCTACTCTTTCTTTTTTTTCCTCTCAATTTCTCTTTCTCCCTCATCCTCTCTCTCTCCTACCCCCATATGTGTGTATGTGTGTGTCACCTCTAGACATAAAACAGACCTCTCATTTTTACAGAGGCAGAAATTATAGGATAGTAAGGCTAAGTAACTGGACCAAGGTCATATAATTAGAGAAGCAGAACTAAGACCACACATTCTCAACTGACCTGCATCTCTGGCTTAAGTCATTTGGACATCCTTATCTCACTGTTGAGGTCATCAGCTCTCTTCCTTCTTCCCCACATCTCTGAGGCTTAAGCACTGTTTAGGGTATGTGGCAGGAGAGGATCAGTGGGAATCTCCTTTCCCAAAGAATGCACACTTGGTAATGCTGACTTCGATTTTCTGATTGCTACTTGTGAAGATATGCCCTGGGAGGTTTGGTTTAGAGTTATAGATGTGGCTCTGTCCAAAAGTCAATGTTGCAGAACAGACAAGAAGGCAGAAGAATACAGCAGGAGTGAAGACTCCTAAGAAAATAGTGGATTTTCTAAGTCTGACAACTGAATGAGAGGCTGCCCTGGATGGAGAGAGGCACCAGAAAGGAAGGGAAGAAAGGTTGAAAACAACATTTATGAACTGTCAGTTTTCTCCTTAACCACAAAAAAGCCCAACTTGTCATACTTGCTGGCCATTCTAAATCTCCCCACTGTTCTGGATTTATCTTATTTTAAATTTCTATTTAGCAGTAAATTAATTAAATTATTTTTTTAGAAATCTAATAGACTTTTCTCTAACCTCATTCTCTTTGCCCTCCATGTAGTTTTTGATTTGTTAATCAATCTCTCCTTCTTAAGTTTCTTCTCATCTAGGTTTATTGGGACACTGCTCTCCCTTGCTTCTCCTTTCTCTCTAACTGCGCCTTCTGCCTCCTTTGCTGAATCTTCTTCCAGATTATGCCCTCTAAATGAGAGTGTCCCTCAGGATTTGGTCCTGAGTCTTCTTCTCTATACTACTTTACTTCATGATCTCATCAGCTCCCTTGGATTTAATTATCAACTCTTTACTAATGACTTTCAATTCTAACTTCTTTTTGAAACTCTCAGTGATCTCCAGTCTTCAATCTCCAGCTGCTTTTCAACATCTCATACTGGATATCCAGTAGACATATTGAACTCAATATTTCTAAAATGGAACTCATTTTCTTTTCCACCAACCCTTCCCACTATCTTCTCTATTACAAACAATAGAGGGCAACACTCTGGGCTTTTGATTGGGAATAGTAAACAAATTCCTGACAAATGACAGATGAGATTTAGTGGAGTATTTTCAACAATTCCTCAAATTCAATAACTGCCTTGGGTTTAGGGGAAAAGGATTTTACAGAGCCTTGTGTTTGAGCCCACAAACTGTCAAAAACACAATCTTGATCTTATCTCCATTTTATAGATGAAGAAACTAAGACCCAGAGTGTCTATGTGGCTGATTCATAGCCAGGAAGTTTGTAAATGTCAGATACTAGATTTGAATCTACTGTTCCTGAACTCCAAGTTCAGGGTTCTTTCCATTAAAGCAGACATTTTAAGTAGTTTTGTCCAGTTTCCAGGGTGGAAGTTATGTTTAATTGCTTAAACAGTAGTATTTGGAAGAAGAATCCCATTGCTTCTCAATGACCAACATTAACAATATCAAAATGAGTCAAAGGCAAAAGTCTGGAAACTAGCGCCTAAAAGCAGAGCTAGTAAAAAGCATTCAAGTCTCAGTAGTTTAGGACAATCAAAGAAAGCAGGCAATGTAAAACAACATTACCAGAGATCACAATGCATACATAAGAGAGTTTGAGTCTGGAGCTAGATGTCCTAGCCAAAGGATTTCCTTATAGACATTCTACCTGGGTGGGATGGGGTCTTAGCAGTAGATATGGGCCTGCAGATGTGTAACTAAAGTGGCTGCAGCTGGCTATGAAAATAATGAGGAGAGCAACAACTGCAGCTGGGTCCTGTTACACACTGTTTAGTAATGTTTATTTAGGATTCAGGGAGTCTATTCACTCTGCTTCAGTGAAGGAAAAATTGGTCATCTAGTTTTGCTTAGAGTAGCCTTTGATTTATATTTCTTAGGAACCATTTTTAGTTAATTCAATTAAAAAAAATTCAAATCAAAATAAATTTGAGAAAGGAAAAGGATACAAAACTTTCTAGTTGAATATCATCTCTTTCTTCCCCATAAGAGTAAAAGGATTTAGATTTTTTAAAAAAGATTTCAAATATAACATATCAATTTTTTCCTTCCTTTTCTTCATTCTAATATTCTGAAGAAAAAATAAATAGATTCAAAAAACACCCCAAAACATGATTAGGTTTGGTACTCAAGACATAATCACCATCATCATTTAACTCTATCTCATAACTAAAAAATGTTCTTTTAGCAAAACATGATTTGTGTAAATGCATATCTATCTCTATATATCTACAGATACATATGTGTATATAACTATGCTTATAAATAGAGAAATTGATGTTAGATGGACAGACAGATAGCTAGATAGATGGATGGACAAGAAGATAGATGATTGCTATATAGGTGATAGATAAGTTCAGACCCATAATGAACATTACAAGCCATACATTCCATAATAAGTTTTTATTGCCTTTCAGAAAACAGTGAATTCCATCAAATATTTAATTGTAGCTCCATTGAGCTACAATTTCATGCCTGATAGTTTTATTTATATTAGGAATGTCATTCATTAATATTCACTAGAATATAAATTCCTTGAAGGTCACTTTTATTTTTCATGTATCTCCTCAGCACCTAGCTCAGTACAGGCACAGAGCAGAGACTTCCCTCTATTGATTATCTCTCATTTATCTTATGTAAATCTTATTTTGTAAATCTTAGTAGTTTCCATGCTGACTCTCCTATTAGGCTGTAAGCTGTTAAGCTGCTTTTCTTTGTATCTCCCTGTCATTAGTCAGTGCTCACTAAATGTTTATTGATTCACTGATGGACTAATAAATACTTGTTGAATTGAATTTTGTTGGCATAGGGGATCCAGATTTGGAAAATCTTTCTACCAATTCAAGTCAGTCAATCATCTGTAAACTCAAGTATTACAAAGTCAGCTACTTGGAGCACTGAAAGATGAAGTACACTTGGACACCCAGGTATGTGTATGTGTGTGTGTTTGCCATGTATATATATGCAGAGGGAGAGATAGACTTTGCCATAAATTTAATACAATTGCACAAAAAATGTAATAGAATTAAATACTTTAATACTCTACTAGACTTTCCTTTGGGGAACTCTTTGGTCCCAGTAGAGTTTAGTCATATTACATTTTTGTAGAACTGTACAATATTTATGGAAAGGCCATGTTGGAAAGGGGACAAGTCCAGAATTCTTAATTAAAATAACTAGGTATCTTCTTTCAACTGCAAACTAGAGAACTTTTCTTCCAGACTTTTTCCCCTCTAAATAAAAAAGCAGCTGTATGACTACCCCTGCCCTTTAAATATATATATCATCACTTGGTCAGCTGTTTGGTCAAAGTATTTGAGTCTTGCTGTTCCAGTTGCTACTGCCCAGAACCTGCTCTCCGGCTATTGAGATCAATTGAAGCTCTGCACTCTGGGTGATCCTAGTTTACTCTCTCTCTTAGTGAGAACAGGGGAAGCCAATGTTTTTGTTTATGAGATGCTATGAGCAAGACAATCCCTGCAGGAGTTGTAGGCCCAGAGCAAAACCCAAAAAAACAAAAAAACAAAAAAAAAAACTGTAAGGGCAGCTCAATGAGTTTATAAGAATAAAATCAGGTTAAAATGTATATAAAGGACATCCTTGAACAGAGAAAGAAATTTGAAATGGGCAACAGGAAGCCTGAAGTTTGTATGGGGAAGAGAAAATGGTCCATTTTGCCTACTTTGCTGTGGTTTTATGATGGGGAGAAGTTTACAGACTGTCATTCTCCTCCTAAGCTTCTTCCCTGAGTCACTGCCCAGGCTTCTGAATTCCTGACCTATTTCCCACTCAGCAATATACAATCACCCAAAGTATAAAACATGGAGCAATGATCCCAGTTTACTTTAACTTCAAGGTACCTCTGATCGTAAATAACATGAGACTAGCTTCAAGAATATGGGAAAGTAGAACTAATTTTTTATCTTTAAAAAATATTATGAACTAGAAAATCATCAATAAACATGAACATTTTCATATATAAAGGTCAAAAAAAGAGAATTGCATATGAAACCATTAACTTATTGTTCAGTTGTTTTTTTAGTCATGTCCAACTCTTTGTGACCCTTGTGGTTTTCTTGGCAGATATAATAGAATGGTTTGCCATTTCCTTCTCTAGCTCATTTTACAGATGGGGAAACTGAGACAAACAGAATTAAGCAACATTTACACAGTAAATGTTTGAGGCCAGGTTTGAACTCAGGAAGATAAGTTTTCCTGACTCTAACCCTGGCACTCTATCATGTTATATAGTTGCCCTCATTAACCTATTATATACTGCTCTATATTTTTATTTTTATTTATTATTATTATTCACTGAGGCAATTGGGATTAAGTGACTTTCCCAGGATCACACAGCTAGGAAGTGTTAAGTGTCTGAGAACAAATTAGAATTCAGGTCCTCCTGACTTCAGAACTGATGCTCTATCCACTGTACCACCTAGCTGCCCATTGCTCTATATTTTTAAAATAATATAGACTGAATAAATCTATATGATAGTACCAACACCATTCTGCTTTGTTGTGTACTCTACCGAACTTCCTTCTGCTATTTTCTGTATACTTTTTTGTTTTATTAACATTATTTTCTTTCCCCCTCCATCAATCTAAACAATTCTCCTCCCCCCCCCAATAATAGCCCTCTCTTTTAACATATAAGTATGGCTAAATAAACAAATTTGTGTTATAGTGATTGTATCTGAAAATGATGTTTCATTTGCCCCTATAGTCCATCATCTCTCTACTAAGAGTTGGAAAACATGCTTCATTTTCAATCTTCTGGAATCATGATTAATCAATACATTGTATAGTTGTTCTCAGATCTTCCATGGTTATTTTCCTTTTAAATTTTGTGGGTTTTGTATAAATTGCTTTGTTTCAGTTTACTTCACTGCATCAATTGATACAAGTTTTCCCAGGTTTCTCTAAATACATTGTCATTTCTTACAATATGATGATATTCCATTATATTCATATATATATTGTTAATTTGCTCATCTATTCCCCTAGTTTCCACTTCATTTACAATTCTTTCCTACAATTAAATAGACTATTACTACTACTACTACACACACACACACACATACACACACACACACACACACACACACACACACACACATAGTGCTTAATAGTATCTAGGATGTATTTAATATTTGTGCTTTTTTGCTTTTGTTTATGAGATTTTTAGATCTTAAAACATGAACAATTTTTATAAAAGTGCCATAACACTTGAGATATATTTATATTCAGGTTCAATAATATATAATAGCTTCTTCTGACAGAATTAAAGAGAGAAGTTTCATTGAAAGAGCAAAGACCAAGTATACCTTTAAAAAGCTATAAATAGCTAAGCCCTATATAAGTTCTAGAGTTCCTGTGAGTATAGGCTAGGAGCTATCTGAGGAAAAGATCCCTGTAGAGGAGAGATTTCTCTCTCTCTTCCTCCCCAACAACCATATTGGATTAAAAGAGAACTATTTAACAAGTAAGGGAAACTTCACCCAGAGGGGATTGTGATATATGCTCCAGACAGCCTCAGATACAGAGAAGCAATCACTCAAAGGAGAAAGGAGAACCTCTGGAAGCAGATGTGGAAGTTGGTTGTATATTCAGGAGAGAGATAGCCTTGACAGATGGGAATTTCACTGTGGAAAGGAACATGCCCTGGGAACCCAGCACTTCACATATGGGATGGAGCTTTGAGAGTACATTGTGTAGAAAGAAAGGATATCAAAGTCCTGTGGTACCAGAGGGATGGGCTGTCTTAGGCAGTCTTTGTGGCTCATTTTACATTTTTCTTTTGTATACATATATATGTATATATGCCTGTCAAAATAATTCAAACTTGTTTCATTACAAAAATTTTATGTCATCACTACTTTTAAACCCATAAAATTGCTTTGTAAACAAAACTATTTACAAAACCATTGGTTTCTTGTAATGTACAAATTTTGCCAGACAAGCCCTTAAAAAAAAAAAAAAAAAAAAAAAAGGCTGATAGGCATTCAAATCATTCTTCAGTCTGTTTTAATGCATCACCCGATCCATCTGTCAACATAACTTTTCTGAACATAAGATTTAATGACATAATAGAAACAGTCTCTGCTTTTCTTCTAAGAGTAAAGGATTTTTTTTTTAACAAGTGAAAACAGCTTAAATAATTAAGACTCCAGAATTGTTAAATATGAGAAATGGCTAAAAATGGATCTTACCAAATCTTTTTGGAGTATCCATTTCAGAAAAAAATCACTACAAAAACATTTACTTTGTACAATACTCTTATTAAGAGAGTTATCCAACTTTTGTACATTTCCTAACATAGGGTGGGCAATGTATATTTGTAACATGAGCACTGAACAGAAAGAATAAGAAGGTCTGGTAGGGATTCTTGCCTCTGCAAAGTATTAGCAGTGTAACCACTGGAATTCACTTAATTTCCCTGAGCTTCTAGCTTTTTAACTATAAAATGGAAATAATATTTATATTATTCTGCCTTAGAGTGACTGTGAGGTTCAAATAAGACAATACATGTAAAACATTTTATAATTGTAAAAATCTTTTGTAAATGTGAAGTAGTATAATTTAAAGAGTATGATTTCCCTTTTCCCTATACATGGGGAAGGCATATTTTCCCATCTCTTTTCTCCTTGTCCATCAAAAAAAGTCACCATATTTGAAATCCTTTCAGATCTTACTTGATCTGAGACCTACTTCATGTAATCACATAGATGTGGAGCCAGAAGACCTGAGTTTGAATAGCAGCTTTGTAATTTAGGAAAATCACAATCTCTTTCTAGTTGTAAAATGGGTGAAATAATATTAATACCTAGCATTTATAGTCTGCTTTAAAGTTTGTAAAATGCTTTATAAATATCATCTCACTTAAGTCTCAAAAAAAAAATTATTATCCCCATTTTGCAGATGAGGAGAGTGAGACTGAAAGGTTAAATGATTTGCTTGCAGCTTGCTTCTATGGTATAATTTGAACTGTACTCTAGGTCTAGAACTCTCTCCACTGAGCTACCTGGATGCCTACTCCACTTTACCTACTTCACACAGTTCTTGTGGAAAAAAAAAATTCATAATTATGACAAGAGCTTGTCCATGACCCTGCAGTGTAATAAGTTAGCGTGGGTAACCTCTCTCAGTCTCAGTTTGCTCATTTAGAAAATGAAGATAATAATAGCTCCTACCTTGTGGGTTTGTTGTAAGGATCAAATAAAGTAACATTAGTCAAATAGTCTTGGAATGATGGAAGAGAATCAAATCAATAAAATATTAAGCCTCTTTTGGATGTATAGCTAATTTCTGGAGGAAATACAAAAGGTTAGATTAGACAATATATATCCCTCCACATAAAAATCTGGAGTATATCTGAAGTGTATCCTTCCAGATACCTTTCTACACGAAGGTAGTCCCTCTATAGGAAAAATAGCACTTTGAGTCTAGAGGACTATACAGGTTCCCTGTGGGGAATTCACTAAAGATTCACTTGAGAGGAAAGAAAATTGTATCATCTTTTTATGGGTTACTTTGAGTCCTTTGCATTTTCTACATTCTATATTTGGGGAAAAATTAAGTTTGTTCTTTAACACACACACACACACACACACACACACACACACACATACACACACACACACACACACACACACACACACACACACACACACACACACACCAGTTCCTAACAGGATGAGATATTGAAAGAAGAATTCTGTCTTGGGGATAAAAGGATAATCCATATATGTGACTATTAAAAGTCAACCATGAGATCCGATCATATCTGTGAAATAACTGCAAGGAACAGTTGCTATATAAGAGGCTTCAGATAAAGACAAAAATATGTGGAATTATTAAGTACAATTAATACTTTGTGAGACTTTTATTTAAGTGTTTATCTAAAAGGTCTCAATGTAAAGGATAAATGTTATAGGTGTATATTTAAATATGTTATATACACACATATAATACTATATATGATGTGCATTTATATACACATATGTACGCATATTCTATACTGGGGGTGGGGAATTTTTTTTTTATGCTAAGGGTCATTTGGATATTTATAGCATCATTTGTGGGCCATATAAAATTATCAATTTATAGATTTCAAGTAGTGGGACATGGTTGAACTTAGCTTTCCACTCATCTGAATTTGCCAGATATTCCCCATCCCTGCTCTATACAGATACATATGTGTGTATGTATATAAAAAACATGCACACAAATGCATGTATATCCAAACATTTGTGCATCTTTGTGTAGATGTAAAAAAATAGACACATACACGTGAGTCTGTATATATAGGAAGTTTAATTATGACAACAAAATAAGTTGTTAAATGGCAATTTTTTCTTACCCTCGACTTCCTTTTGGTAGAGAATGGGCATATGTTGACCATACCACTTTTAGAACAGAATTCGCTTGCACAACACTACATACTGGTCTCCCTACCCAGGGAAGGGTAAGTAGAAGTTGTGCTCGCATTATAAGAATCACATTCTCCTCTTCTGACTAAGAATTAGGGCAATGAATACAGCCTATAGTAATTTGCCAAAAGACAGAATTTGTAAAGAATAGATACAGCATTTGAACTCAAGTCTTATTTCAAACCCACTGTTATTTCTACTATACCAGGCTGCTTAGGTTCCTGGCTTGTCCATATAGATAGAAAGAAAGGGGTTAGAAGAGAACAAGAAAAGAAAAAGCCATAAATGTTTGTCATCTGCAACAAAATATGTGATGATTAAAAACTAAAATTAAATATTGTAAATTAGAGTTATTATATAAAAGGGAATATACTAGACAACAAGCCAATAGATAGCAACTAATATATTTGTTTTAGCTTAATTTAATTCAACTGAACAAACATTAATTAGACATTACTGTTTATAAAGCGTTGAACTAGATGATGGGATAAAAAGATGACATGAAATAATTTTTGTCCAGAAAGATTATTCCATTATCTGTGTTCTTTGTTGTAGAAGCAATATCTATCCCAATCAGGATAGCTGTTTTCTTGTTTGTTTTTTGTTTTTTCTTAAAAAGTATTGAATTCAACTTTTAGAATTAATTGGTGCAGGGAATTAAGTTCCAAACCACTGATTTGACATCTTGGTTATCCAAGTACAAAAAGCTTAAGGACAAGGAAGTAAGGGTTTCTTCCTCAGGGTTGATATATGTTTCTGACCCAATACAAATGATCCATAACAAATGGACTGGGAAGCTCTACCCAAGTGAATCGTTGCCATATCCTTATTGAATGACTTTTCTATGTAATCATAACATAAATCTCCTTTTGTTAACTGCCATAGTTTACAGATTTCTTAGATGATTCAGATCTTAAACCTGGGCCATCACAGTAGCCTGACTCAGACCTGGCCTAAAACACTCTCTGACCCAGCGATCTTACTATTTGAACTGTATCCCAAAAAGTCTTAGACATCAGAAAATGACTCAAATGTAAAAAATTGTCTATATCAATGCTATTTGTGACACCCCCCAAAAAAAAGCTAAAAATATTACATATATTGCATACATATATATATATATTACATATATTACATACATATATAGGGGTATATACATATATATTTATATATTAAAATTATATATATATATATATATTATATATATACATACACAATAGAGGGCTTCAGAATGCTATCTCAGTTAAAAACAAAGGTAAAACAAATATTTACAGCAACTTTTTTCTGGGGGCAAAGAATTAGAAATCAAGAGGATGCTCATCAATTGGGGAATGGCTGAATTAATTGGGGTATGTGATTGTGATGGAATAGTATTGTACTATAAGAAATGATGAGCAGGATACTTTCAAAAGAACCTAGAAAGATTTTCATGAACTGATGAAAAATGAAATGTTCTTCTATGTATAAGGTAACAACAGTATTGTAAGATGATCAGCTGTGAAAGACGTAACTATTCTCAGCAGTCAATGATCTAAGACAACGCTGAAGGAGTTATGATGAAAAATGTTATCCATACCTGAGAAAGAGCTGATGGTGGCTAAAAGCAGACTGAAGGATGCTTTTTCAAATTTCTTTTATTCTTCTTGAGGGTTTTTGGTTTTTTTTTTGTTTGTTTGTTTTTTTGGTCTGCTTTTTTCCGCAACGTAACTATTAAGGAAATGTTTTGCATTACTACACATGTATAATGTATATTGAATTGCTTGCATTCTCAATGAGGAGATGGAGTGGGAGGAAGGGAGAGAATCTGGAACTCAAAGTTTTAAAAATGAATGTTAAAATTGTTTTTATATATAACTGGGGAAAAATAAAATAATAAAGAAAAAAATACAAAGCTATCTCAGGTTCAAGACACTGTGGGTCAGCATTCATTTAAAACCATAGCCCATGAGTCCCCACCAATATATTGTCTTTTTTTAGAGTAACCAATGGACTTATTAATTCAATGCAAAAAACACTTACATATATATGTATGTATATATGTGCATTCAAATACATAAGATGGCATCACAAATAAAAGAAAGATCCCTTTATATTTACAGGATTATACTTACTCATATCATTAATATTAAAGGGAATACATTCAGGTTATACACTTAGAAATGAAAAGACATATGCATAAGAAGCATCATAAGCAGAGAACATACCAGGACAACTCATGCCTCTAAAGTTACAGATCCACCAGTGTGCTCTGGTGATATCATTATAGTACTCCCTGATTTTCTGAGAATTTCTGGTGAACTGCTTTCTATTGTTCTTCATTGAGTATCTTTACTCATAGCTGGACTTAGGATGTTACAGCTATTCTCTGATGTGATCTTCTGGTATTTAGTTGCAAGATAGCTTCTTTTTCATAATCTTAACTCTTTTTGTGATGTAAACACCAGCCTACTTCACCTAGCCAGTAAGCTTTAGACTTCTTTAAGAACTTTAAATTTGTTTTTTTCAATGCCTTGTTTCCGTGACCACTGAAAGTTTCTCAGTCAAAATTCTTATTTGAGCTAGGACTACAAATTTCCTTTCATTTATTTCCTACTCCCATGATGTTATTTGTAAACTTTAAAATCACAGGGGCAAGGCAGAAAATAATGTGAGGCTGGTTACTTTTGCACTATCTCTTGTTGTTTGCCTAAATATAACAATGGCTCAGAAATATGCCAGCATTGAGAAATAATGATATTCTGATCATATGTAATATTCAATGCTAATTGAATTAAAAGCATTAAAAGATGTACCCTTCATTTCTATTAGTTATTGGGAACTGTCCTATGATCCAGCAAATTGAATCATGATATAGACTTATCCCTTTATTTTTCCTCACTTTCTCTTTCTTGAATTTCCAGAGTGAGAGATGGAATTAAGGTGGTAGAGCAGAAGGAGCATTCCAGCTGAGCTCTCTTGATATTCCCTTCCAAACAACTTTAAAATAATACATCAAATCAAATTCTGAACTGGGATGATCAAAAAATGGTCAAGGTGTGACATTTTTCCAGTCCAAGACAACATAGGAGGTTGGAAGGAAAGATTTGTAACACTGGAGTAAAGGCTTAGAGGAATGCAGCATGGAGGCAATACCAGCTGTGGGCCTTGGAGGCAAGGACAGCAATAACAGCTTTGGGAGTTCTCAATCTAGAGATAGTAAGGAAATTGGACAAGTGGTAAAAAAATATAAGACCTCTGACTTTGTCACTTGGCACACCCATTATCCTGTTCTAGGGTGGAGAGAAGGATGCAGAAGTTGTAGAAGAGCACTAGAATTTGCAGATACAAAGGAGTAAGGGATCTTCCTGGGTAAGAATCAGAACACAGATCAAGAACTCAATTGCCATACTTCTTCCCAGATCACACCACCTTGGGAGCACCAAAAATTTATAGACCCCAAGAATTAAATGTGAAAACAGCAGCATGAAAAATCCTGAAGCTTGGGACAGTGAAAAACCCCAAAATCTCCAAGGTAAACAGAGCTCAACTCTAATATAAAGTTCAAAGTCAATAAATAGAATGGAAAATGAGCAAAGAATAATAAAAGAATCTGACCTTTAAAATCTACCATGATGAGAGGGAAGATCAAGACACAAACTCAAAAGAAGCAAGTAAAGCATCAAAGAAAAATGCAGATTGGACATTAAGCCCAACAAAAATTCCTGGAAAAGCTAAAGAATGAAGGGGAGGGAAGGAAAGGGAAAACCAAAAAATAATTGATTTTTAATCAAATATTAGTGGCAGAAAAGAATTAGGAAAAGAAAAGTGATGCAAGAAAATTATGAAAAGAGAACTTTAAAAGACACACACACACATATATACAGAGAAAGAATACTAAAGAAAATAACACTTTACAAAACAGAATTGGCTTGGATGAGTATGACTTGAGTTTGAGGGATCCCTAGTTCTAAAGTTCTCAAGAATTCCTGAGTTTGAGAGTCAGGGACAGTCTCTTAGACAGAAAAAAATTTCCTTAAGAGGACAGTCCTTATTTGTAGGGAGAGGAGTGTCCTGGCTTGGAAGGGATAAAGTAATATCATGGGGCCAGGAGGCTTGCACCTGACCAGTCCTTCCCATTTTTTGCCATAAGTTGCCTACACCCTGCAGATAGAAGGGGGGATTTGTTAAATACCTCCCAATTGATTTTGCCATCTTGGGGTTTGGGAATCTAAAGGAATATTTGAGTGCCTTAAGTTTCTCTATTTGTGCAGGATTCCAGCACTAGTCTTTAGTATCTTATGCATCCTCTGAGATCAAGGTAGTTGTAAGAGCCTTGTAGGAGTACAAGTCTTGTTATTCATATTTGGGGAAACTTAGGCATGAGTCCCATCTAAGCTTCATTCATATTTTGGAGCAACAAGCCAAAGAAGTTGGGCTATTAGAATCAAATCTAAGTCCAGGTAACCCCAGATATTTATAGGTGTCATGAGTCACAAAAACAATTAAAAAAAAAAAAAAAAAAAAAAACCTAGGGCATGACTATGAAATCATGTTAATAGAAGATAAATTCGTCCCCAACCTACCAGTTTCCACCTACTTTGAAATATGACCCATCTGATAAAGCTTCAACTTCCCTATCCACTCAGGCTCAGCTGAAGTAGAAAGCAGGAACATCGGGTTGGATGTGATAAGATTGTACTCAGACAATCTGGTGACATTTATGAGCATTCCTTGTCTGAGCTTGACCTTCATAGCTGTCTAGTGATATGCAGCAGAGAAAATGAAGAAAAGTCAGTTGGGCTTGACATTTAAGGAAGCAGAAGCAAAAGCAAAACAAAACAAAACAAAAACAAAAACGATTTCCTTCCTTTCCTCCTGAGTTTCTCTTGGATTGTGGTCACTAAATATTATAAAAATTTTTTTTTTGCACTTCACACACACACACACACACACACACACATAAACACACACATAAATTTCCATATACAAAAACTAAAAATATGATTATAGATAAAATTACAAATCTCTATTGAATATAAACTTTATATATATAGTGAAGTGAATTCATGTTGATATTTTCAAAGGTATCCTCCTTGTCTCTATTTTCTTTTGAACTTCCTTCTCTTCCCTTCTGCACATTGTCTTTTAAATACTCAGCTAGATAGATCAGAGTCAAAAAAAATCTGAGTGTAAAGTCTTCTTTGTATACTGTGTGACTCTAAGCAAGTCACAGCTCTGTGTCTCACTTTTCCTGGGATTATAATAGCCCCTAATCTCACGAAGTCATTGTGAGGAACAAATGAAATGTCTTTAGTAAATGTCTTTACTAACACATCAGAGATGTATTACATATCTTTAAGATAATATAGGGCAGCTAGATGTTGTGGTAGATAGATTCAGAAAGACTTCCCTTCATGAGTTTAAATCAGGCCTTAATCATACTAGCTGTATAATCCTTTGTAAGTCATTTAACTATATTTGCTTCAGTTGCCTCATCTGTAAAATGAATTGAAGAAAGAAATGACAAACTATTCCATCCCCAAGAAACTATCAAATGAAATCACAAAATGTCATACATAACTGAACAACAAGAAGATTATATAAAGTGTTTTGCAGACTTTTTAAGTGTTTTATAAATGCCAGGGGAATTGAAGGGGATGAAAGGCGGGGAGGGAGGACAACACTGGATCCATTCTCCCTTTCTCCCATTGGAAAAAAAAAAAAGATATAGAAAACATTATACAGCATAAACATAGTAAAGTAAAAATAAGTATACACATTGCCCATGCATATTTCAGACCTTGAGTACATCACTTTCAAGAATCCATTCATTTTCTAACTGACCCACTCAGAATGGACATCTAGACTAACTTTAGGGAGCTCTCTTCTTTTTAATGATAGTTTGGGAATATATGTGAATCATCTTTTCTAGTAACTCACTACCACCCTCCTCCACTCCACCCATCTCTGGGTTCACCACACCTTATACTAAGGAAACAGAGAAGAATGTTGCTTTCATCTGTTTTTCTACCTAGGCACCGAATGATGAGAGAATAGGCTGTTAAAATATTTGTATGAGCTAGGAAACATTTGGGAGTTGTTCTTCAGGACATATTAAAGTTCTGAACACTAGCAATGGAAATAAAAACGATGAGATTGTTCACAGCAAGAACATTCCAATCACATTACTGACTTACAGAAATTGTCTTAAATTCTTTGTTGATTTTACTAATGTCCTTAAAACAAGAATAATACAGTTTTTGTGCTTTTATAAATTGGATGTCTTAAGTTGAGCACAATTTAGGGGATCCTTTCTAATTCCAGGAAGGTACTGCTTTCTCAACACTGTGAACTGATCTGTTGACAAATCTGTACTATACACTCTGCAAATGGCTAACAAATCAGTCTCCAACAAACTGAAGATCTTAATTTTGGTGCCAAAAATCTCTTCAGAAGAGTCATCATGATTTAAAAGTTTGTTGCTTAAAAAAATTGTTTTCTACATCACATCAAGCAAAACTAAGCTGAAACACTAATGTGAATGTTCAGTTTCATTCAGTTTTCAGGATGTTCCTCTTTTTTATATTTTATTTTTTCTTTGTTCTCTGCTATTTTATCATACTATGTCATTTAAATTTTCTACATTAATTTTTCATTTGTGTGATTAAAATGAAATTGCAATATTATAAATAAATAAATTGATTTTTTTCTTGATGAGATGTGAGCAGATATAAAAAGCACATTTTCCATCTCAGCTTCTCTAAAATCCAATCTCTACTCTTTATTCACAGGGACAGCACTAGCTCATCATTTCTCTGCAGAACCACTGGAATAGTCTCTCAATTGGCCAATTGGTCTAACCATCTCCCCTCTCCAATCCAATTTCCACATAGCTCTCAAGGTAATTTCCCTAAATGCATGTCATTCACTTGCTTTAGTATTTCCTTATTACTTCTAGATTAAAATGCAAACTACTTAGTCCGACATTTACTAATAACATTTATAGAGCTCCTACTAAGTGGGATATTGTTACAGATATAATTTCTTTTGATCCTCACAACAACCCTTGGAGGTATGGGCTATGATTATTTCCATTTATTGTTAAGGAAACTAAAAATAACTTAACTAGAGATTAAGTGATTAGATTGGAATCACACAGTCAGTATCTAAGGTCTGATGAACTCAGATCTTCCTAATGCCAGACCTTGGACTCCATCCACCATGCCATTCATTAGCCTTTCATAGTCTTATTTCTAAACTTTCCTTCTTGCTCTTAACCCTAGCTGTGAAATCCATTGGTATGGGTCTCTTTCCTCACTGATGATGAATGTCCTGCCCTTTATAAAGGACAAGACAGAGTTGGCCAAAGTAGGATAGAATAGAGCTCTTCCTTCTTCTTAGACAGTCATCATCCCAAGTCTCTTCAAGGCATTCATCTCTAACAATGAGGAGAATCTCATTAATAATCTTTAAAATTAGATTTACAGGGGTGGCTAGGTGGCGCAGTGGAAAGAGCACCAGCCTTGAATTCCGGAGGACCCCAGTTCAAATCTGGTCTCAGACACTTCCTAGCTGTGTGACCCTGGGCAAGTCACTTAACCCCAGCCTCAAAAAAATAAAAATTAAAATTAAATTGGATTTACACACATTATTGGATGGTTAGCTGTTTCTATGCCTGACATTTCATTCTTTGTGCATTTACACAAGTCTCCCATATTCTTTTTTAAAGGTTCAACTCAGATACTAGCTCTTCCTTATTTTTCCAAAGTCCCAATTATCATCATTCTCTCCCTCTTCAAAGTACCCTGTATTTACTCATTTGAATAATACTATGTACCCCCTAAAGAATGTGCAGAACAAAAATGGATGTATTTTGTCACCAATATCTAGCATACTGGGAAGAGGGAGGATAGAAGGGGAAAAGAGTCATCTGTCGATCTCCATTGATGTGGGGACGATTTTATTTTTATAGAGAACTCCCAGAGTGGACACTCTTTCCATATGTGCAGATCATAAATCTGTAGCTTACGATTATCTGAACGAATGGAGAGATTAAATGGCTTACCCATAGTCAAAAAGCTAGTAAAGTCCTGGTGAAAAATTCCTCTCAAACTCTATAATGAGAATAAGTATATTAACTTAGAAGGAGCTTACTAAAGAGTATTCTCTTTATCTTTGGTTAAGCTATGAAGTTTAGGTTTAAGATAAGGAGTAGGACTAAATGTTTGTTGAATATCTAACTAACTATAAATAAATAAAATCAGAAGGCATCACGAATTCCTCCAGAATATCTTGGTCTAGTCTCCTGGCATTTTTAGGAACACATAATCAGAGAATCTGAGAACTTCAAAGGCCTTTAAAGGCCATTTGATCCAATTTATATCTGAATAAAAATTTCCTGATAGCAAGAGATCATCTAAATCTTCAGTCACTCTGAACCCATTAACTCCCAAAGCAGTTTATTTCACTTTTGGATAGCTTTAATTATGAGAAAAACCTTCCTTTTATCCAGCCTAAATTTATTTCTTTTCAATTTCTACTCACTGCTCCAAGTTCTCCTGTCCTCTGGGTTTAACAGAAATTCTTCTGGCACAGGACAGCTTTTCAAATACATGAAGATAGTTATTATTCCTCTTGTCTTCTCTTCTCCAAGACCCTCAGTCCCTTCAATCAGCCCTAGAGAAGCAATATTTGTACCTGGAGGAAGTAATACATGTATACTTGAAGCAAGTGGCACTAAATACATTCTCAAATCAATTTTTAAAACAAATTTCTATTGAGAAGTAGGGCAGAGACCTGGGTATTCCATAGGAATTCACCTGAAGAGTAAAGCTACAGAAGAAAAGAAACTAAATATGTATTAGTTTACTATTTGTAGGTAATTGTTCTTACTGTGTAGATAGCTAAGCTTAACTCAGTTGTTTTTACTCTCTTGAAAAATTCAAGTCAGCCACTGCCCAAAATTTTGGGGATCCTGAGAAAAAGCCCCTCTCATACCACACTAGTTACAGTTCTAAACATTAGGCCCTTTACCATTCTGGATGACTGGACATTTACAAATCAACACTGGCTTTCTTCCTGTTTTTCAAACAAGATACTGTTTCTCAATTTCAAACATATTCACTGGTTGTCTCCCATGCCTGAAATGCTTTCCCACCTTATTCTATTGGCTTCCTTCAAATCACAGCTAAAATCCCACCATCTACAAGAAGCCTTTCCCAAGCTACCTTAATTTTAGTGCCTCTCTGCATTATCTTCTATTTATCCTGCATAGTTTATTTGTACGTAGTTGTTTGTATATTGTCTCTCAGTAGCCAAGGAGTTTCTTGGGAGTAGATTGTCTTTCAGCTTTCTGTGTATCCCCCATACTTAGCACAATGCCTGACATATAATAAGTACTTAATAAACAATTATTGACAAACTGATTCTGAATGTAATTTCTAAAATGTGACTCCCAGACTGAACTAAATACTCTAGAGGTTACCTCAAGAGCATAGTAGATGTCATCTCCCTAATTCTAGACTTTGCCCTTCTAAAGCAATAGAAAGAAGTATTAGAGAGTAAAACAGTGAATAAATAAAAATTATAACCTATCATTCAAAGTTTGACATCACTATTCTACAAAATACTTCCTACTATCAGGGACCATATAATTCTAGTCATAATTATAGTCTAAGTTTCAGAGGAGTTCCCCAAAGAGATGGATACAGCTTTCTCATAAATATTTACAAGTTTCAAATTGTTGAACATGAGGTCTATTAATCATGGTTTTCCCTTATGAATGAAACCCATCCCATTGAGAAAAATCTGTGATGCTAATGCAAAATGAAGAGCCAAGACAGCCAGAAATAAAAGTTTCCATTCCAGTCAGAAGAATGAATCACTTGTGCATTTATACATTAAAGAAAATATGGCTCTTTTCTTCCAGTTTTTTAAGACCTGCAGCTATTATTGGAACTGCTCATTTCTGATTTTTTTTCTAACTCAGACAGTCTTCTGTACTTTAAAGTTATTTTTTAAAAAAGAGTAATGGTGAACAAGATGTTCATTTCAGTAAACAAGAAATGTATCTATATTTTTCTCTAGAATTATCACTACTTGTCATTCCAAATCTACAGAACAGTATTGGTTTCTAATTCTGTGATGTGAAAAATATGTTTTTAAAATGGATTTTATGAATGGGAGAAATCACATTTTGCCTGGGAAAACAGTAATGATGAATGGTCAGGGAAAGAAACAGTAAAGCCCAATTTATCATTTTTTGTTCCTGAAATTGGCTATAGATTCATCTTCACACACAAAAAAGTGAAAATAAAACTCTATTTTAGGATTCTTATATAGTATTGAAAAAAATTAACAGTATTAGTATGTGGTAGATGTTCCATAAATAATTTATTTTAATTGAACTCAGGCTAATTCTCAATCAGAATAAAATTGTGAATTGGCAAACCCACGCACCTGGTACCTCACACCCATTCCAGATCAGATCCCTATCCAGGGATCCTCTTTTTTAATTATTCCTCAAGCTTCATTACTCTGTTTCCCTTTCTAGCACCTCCACCAAAATTTGCCTATCTTTTGATCTGTCTCCTCAATGTTCTGATTTCTATTTTCCAAGGTAATAAGTAAAAAATACTACAAGCTGTTATCATGGATAGAGCATAATTTAATGTCAAAAGCTCTAGATAGAAATTTTCAAAGTCAGATTCACTGACTTTGTCCAAGGACCTATGGTCTGATCCCAGTAGAAGGTCTACCTTCAATACATCCCTATTTCCACTTTTTCCCATATTTCCCTTCACTATGGCACCTCCCTTCCTTCATAATCTCCTAACTTCCTCATTTCAAGGCTCAATGTCAGCCCCCCAGGACAATTGTAATCTGACTGCTCCCATACCCCAATAGTAGCAGTCCTACAGGTACCCTTGACAAATTGTTACCTGCCCTCCCCCAATATTCTTCCCCCCTTGCTCTTCAGATCACTTTGGTTGAAGGAGAAGGTCCCTAAAGTAGGGACAAAGGAAAGAGTCTTCAATTTTCCTAGGTAGGAAAGAATATATATCCCTTTCTCTCCTCTAATATTGTTACCTCCCTGCTGTATCATCGTCTCAATTCCTCATGCTTGAATTATTGCAATAGCCTGCTAAGAGAGTATCTATCTGGCTTAAATCTCTTCCCCACTCCACTCCATCCTTAACTCAGCTGTCAAAATGATCTTCCTAAAATGCAGGTCTAACTTGTCACCTTTGTATTCAAGAAACCAGTGGCTATCTGTCATCTTCAGGATCAAATGCTCTGTCATTAAAAGTCTTTTGGGATCTGCTTCCTCACATCTCCATATCTTTCCAGTCTTCTTACACTTAATCTTAATAAGATAGAACATTGACCTCTTAAATGTTCCTCAAATAAAAAAAATTCCATTTGCCAAATTTGGGCATTTTCACTGGTTGTCCCCCAAGTGTAGGATTCTCTCTCTACTCATCTCCATCTTATAACTGTCCTGGTTTCCTTCAGGTCCTGGCACAAATTGTATTTTCTGCAGAAAGACTTTCTCAATTCCCCTTAATTCTACTGTATTCCCTCAGTTGATTATTTCACTTATTCTGTATATATCTTGTTAGCATATAGCTGATTGGTGTGTTATCTCCCCATCTTACTATGAGCTCCTTGAGAAAAGGGGTTGCTTTTTGTCTTTTTCTTTATCCATAGCACTTAGCATAGTGCCTGGGATATAGCACTTAATGAATATTTATTGACCAATTGAATGAATGACTCTCACTAAATTATTTCATTAGTGTCAGGTCTCTTCTTTCTACAACTTATCTTCCAAAGAACTGCCAAAGTAATTTCCCCAACATACCCAATATATAGCAATGGCTTCCTTTGACTCTAGGATCAAATATCATTTCATCCTTTCAAAAAATCTCTACTTTAATATGTTTTATAATGTACATGAGTATATATTAGAACATAATATTACCATACTTAATGTTATTTATAATTAAATAAATATGCTCATACAGAGAAGATCTCAAAAATTTTTATTAATAAGATACATGATCAAAATATTATGGAGACCACTGGATTAGGGATACCAATCTAATGGTGGTCTGGCTGTATGGTTGCTGCTGAGAAATACTCTTAGTTCAGAGGGCCTTATCACCAAGTTGGCTATAGGAAAACAAATTATTTAGCTACAGAAATTCATAAAGACCATTCCCTAAGGTACATAATGAATATATAATCAGTGTTAGCAGAGAAAACAACCACAGAAACAGTCACAAATCCTTGCAAGTGTTAATGTGTATTAAAGTGTTCAATCTTCCTTCTAAGTAAATACAACTTATAAACAGTATCCTTATAGACATAATACCCAGAGTGATGGGAATCTGACAAGGGAAAGAGTCATTTCCCTCGTTATTGCGACCTAGAAGCCAGCCCAACCCCACCTCTGTTAAGTACCACTAATTTACCTTTCTATAGAGTTCAGCAGATGCGAACCAAGTTTTCTATAGAGCTGAACTAAAGCTAAGTAGTTAAGTACCTCTACTTGACTATCAATAGAACTGAATTCACCTTAAGTACCTCCACTTAAGCTCTATACAATTTGAACTATCACTAATTAAACTTTCTATAGCCTTACTAAAGCCTATTCGAACCCAATAGCTCTGTATTGTCTCAAATCATATATATGAGAGTGGGAAGAATGGGCAGAATGAGCAGAATGGACAGAACTCTAATTCCATCAAAGAGTTCTGCTCCATATGAGATCTCTTGATGATTTATAATAACTTAAACTTCTAATTTTACTTATAATTTAGTAAATTATTTTACTTCGCCTGCGCCTTGTCTCATCAAAAGCCTGGAAATCCCCAACAAACCTGGTGGCCCGTACGGGAATCGACAGAGCCAGCTGTAGGTAAGCCCCCTCTTTCTCTGAACCCCCATAGCTGTGAGCAGCCAAAGATCCGGATCAACTTTGTCTGCCGGGGCATTTTTCCGCCCAAGCAAAATCCTTACTGGTTGGGACGCTTGCCATAAGGATTTCTGCGATTTCTTTTTTTCTCTCTCAAGGGACGCCTTGGAGAACGAAGGAGCTATTGGGAAAAATTTGATGTGCTTTACGGCTCTTAAGGCTTTTGGGTAATTTTTGAGGCTTAAGGAAAGAATGGGTCAATTTATCTCATCCATTCCTAAAGACTCGCCTCTAGGGTGTCTCTTAAAAAACAAAGACAAATTTGGCATAAGAGATCTCAAAACAAAAATGCTAATTCATTTTTCCAAAAATACCTAGCCAAAGTACCTTCTAGGCGGCCAGCAAAGATGGCCCATATTTGGTTCAACAGATTATAGAATTATTAAGGAGTTGGACTTATATTGCAGGAGACAAGGGAAGTGGATTGAAGTCCCTTATGTTCAGGCCTTCATGGCTCTAGCGCAGGACGCTGAACCAAGGCCACATTGCAAAGCGTTACTTGCCAAATCTAATGGAGAAGAAGAAATTGACCTTTTAGACGATCCTCTCTCCTCCACTCCTTCAAGGGCACAAGAAGCGTCTGCTCCGCCCTCTGGCTCTCAGCAGAACCTTGCACTCCAGGACCACCTCCTTATTAGAAACAGGACCCAGGGTCCAAAGATATAGGACTCCCCTCTCCACCGGAGTCGAGTTCTGGAAATGCCCAACCCCCACTTCTTAGTCCTTCTTGTACACGAAGTGGGCTGCCTTTCTCTTCAACCCAATCCCTTCCGCCTCCCTCTGAGGCTGGCCAGTCTCAAGGCCTTGGCCCTCCTCGGGCTGAAGCTGTAGATTCCCCTTCTCCTCCACGGGAGCCTGATTCGGCTACAGCTGTGGATCAGGAGCCTCCTTCTAATCTCTCCCCTTGAGGGAAGTCGCCGACCCTCAGCCGGGAGTACTCAGAGTACAAGTGCCCTTTTCCATGTCGGATCTCTCCCAAATCAAGGAAAAATTGGGCAGATATTTTGAGGATCCTACTAAATATATTGAGGGATTCAAAGCCATCACCCTCCAATATGATCTTTCCTGGGGAGATATTAATATTATAATCTCCTCTTCCTGTACCATAGAGGAGAAGAGGCGAATCTGGGATCTAGCTCAGAAATTCGGGGATGAGATGGCTTCCTCCTCCCCTGCTAGGTACCAGGCAGGGGCTGTTGCTGTACCTCCATCAGACCCCTCATGGAACTATCAGGAGGGAAGCAGGGATAGACAGAGGAGAGACCACCTACTAACCTGCCTCATTGAGGGCATGAGGAAAGGAATCAAAAAGCAAGTCAATTATGACAAGCTCAGGGGGATTACTCAAACAGCTGAGGAGAATCCCGCTCTCTTCCAAGGTCGACTGGAAGAGGCCCTGAGAAAATACTCTAATCTGGACCCCACTTCTCAGGAGGGTGTCATGGTTCTTAGCATGCATTTTATTAACCAGTCTGCCCCAGATATCAGGAGGAAGCTACAAAAATTGGCCCTAGGGCCTCAGACCCCCCATGACTCAAGTATTAGAAGTTGCTTTTGGGGTGTTCAATAATAGGGACCAAGCAGCAGCAATGGAGAAGGATCGCAGGGCCAGAGCCAGAAATAAAGAACAGGCTCAGCTTTTAGCTGCTGCCATTTCTAGAGATCAGAACCGTTCGTGCTTTATATGCAAGAGGCAGGGTCACTGGGCGAGAACATGCCCCCAGAAAAAGCCTCCAGATCCTTGTCCTACATGCCACAAGGAAGGACACTGGAAAAGGGACTGCCCAGAGAGGGGTAGAGCCACCGCCTCAAACCTCGCCCTCCAGTCCTCTCAGGACTCGGTATGATGGGGCCGGGGTTCGGCGAGGCCCCACCTCTCTCCATCAGCGCAGCCGAACCCAGGGTGACTCTAGACGTGGCAGGTAAGCACATTAATTTTCTATTTGATACTGGGGCCTGTTTTTCGGTTCCATTATCCCACTCTGGTCCAACGCGCCCCTCCCCCCCTAAAGTAATGGGGATTGAAGGGAACCTCCAGAGCTGCTTGGAAACTTTTCCTCTACCTTGTAGATATGGAGATTTGCTGTTTCCACACTCCTTTTTAATTATTCCTTCCTGTCCCACTCCTCTATTGGGTCGGGATTTAATGGAGAAGCTGGGAACCCAATTCTCTCTGCTCCAATCTCCAAGTGATATATTTGTGCTCCTTCTGAGACCTTCCCATGTTCCTTATGCAATCTGGGAGGACATAGACTCTTCCGTCTGGGATCAGGGCATTCCTGGAAGGGCATCAATCCTCATTAAGCTACGGGATCCTACTGTGTTCCCACATAGACGGCAGTGTCCAATTAAGCAGGAGGACAGGATCGGGTTACAGCCTTTGATTGAGAAGTTCCTTAAATTTAAACTTCTGATCTCCTGCCAATCTCCCTGTAATACTCCTATCCTTCCTGTTAAGAAAGCGAATGGGGATTATCCTATGGTACAAGATTTAAGGGCAATTAATGAAGCAGTTATCCCAATCCATCCCATAGTACCTAATCCCTATACTATACTTACCCAGATCCCAGGGAATACTCAATGGTTTACTACCCTGGACCTAAAGGATGCTTTCTTTTGTATTCCTCTGCACGAGGACTGCCAATTTCTCTTTGCCTTTGAATGGGCAAAGCCAGGTGAACTTCCTGGCCAATTAACCTGGGTGGTCCTCCCTCAAGGCTTTAGAGACAGTCCACATTTATTCGGGCAAGCCTTAGCTAAAGATTGGAGAGATCTTGAGCTGCCCAGCAGCAGCCTTATTCAATATGTGGATGATATCTTGCTCTGCAGTCCTACTAGGGAGGAGTCTCTGGCAGCGACTGTAAAAACCTTGAATTTCTTAGCCTCAAGAGGTTACAGGGTCTCTCTATCCAAGGCCCACATTGCCGCCAATCTGTCCAATATTTGGGTCACAATCTCACCCCCACCTCTCGCTCTCTAACTGAGGAGAGGAAGCAGGCTATCTTAAGTATCCCACCTCCTGTTTCTAAGAAACAGCTGAGAACCTTCTTAGGTATGGTGGGCTTCTGCAGGATCTGGATCCCAAACTTCGGGATTATTGCTAAGCCCCTCTATGATTCTATTCAAGGTCCCGATAATCTCCCTCTCCAATGGGACCTGAGCAGGCCAATGTTTTCAAAACCTTGAAAGCCAAGTTAACCTCTGCTCCTGCTCTCGCCCTGCCTGATTTACAGAAACCTTTCACTCTGTATGTAGATGAAAGGCTGGGCAGGCTTTGGGAGTCCTTACTCAGTTTCTGGGACCAGATCCCAGGCCAGTGGCCTATTTTTCAAAGAAGCTGGACTCAGTTTTCTAGGATGGCCTTCCTGCCTTAGAGTGGTAGCTGCGACTGCCCTCTTAATAAAAGAAGCCTCCAAACTGACCTTGGGGTCGCCATTACAGGTTTTAACCCCCCGACAGGGTCCAAAGCATTCTACAATCCAAAGGCCATCAGTGGCTCAAATGGGAGAATGACTAAACACCAGGCTCTCTTATTAGATACCCCGGACCTGACTCTCTGAACCTGCCACACCCTAAATCCTGCCACCCTCCTCCCTGACGTCTCTCAATCTGGAGAGATTGTCCATAATTGCGAGGACATTATAGACTCTATATACTCTAGCAGAGCTGACTTGAAGGAAATTCCTCTTGAGAACCCACATGAGGAATGGTTCACGGACGGGTCTAGCTTCCTCAAGGATGGGGAGAGAAAGGCGGGTTATGCAGTGGTATCTCATTATAGCACCCTGGAAGCTAAGCCGTTACCTCCTGGCACCTCGGCACAGAAATCCATACTTATAGCATTAACCAGGGCTTTAGAACTGGGGAAGGGGATGAGAGTCAATATTTATACTGATTCCAAATATGCTTTTCATGTTTTGCATGCTCATGGAGCTATTTGGAAAGAAAGGGGCTTGTTAACAGCAAGGAATTCTCCCATTGAACACTCGGGAAAAATTCTACATCTATTACAAGCTGTCCACGAACCCAAGGAGGTCTCGGTTATATTTTGCAGAGGGCACCAGAAGGGAGAGTCACTTCAGGCTAAGGGAAATAGGCTGGCAGATGCAGCTGCTAAAACGGCTGCCCTTACGCCTCTATTGACACCTTTAATTCCCCAACTGTCTGAGTCTTTTACTCCTTCCTATAGCACACAGGAGAAAGCTCTGGCAGAACAAAGGGGGTACAGTCTTTCTCCCTCTGGTTGGTACCAGATTCCCTCAGACACCTCTTAGTTCCAGAGTCAAATCAGTGGAAACTGATCTCTGGTCTGCACCAGGCTACGCATCTGGGGAGGAATGCCCTCCACTACTTGGTTGAATGTGTTTTCACTGGCCATAAGCTGGGGGAAACGATCAAGCAACTCTGCCAAGCCTGTCCAATTTGTGCCCAGGTGAATCCTGAGGGAGCCGTTAAACCCCCACCTCTCCTGAGGCCAATTCAGAGGAGAGGCACTTACCCTGGCGAGGACTGGCAACTAGATTTCACGCATATGCCCCCTGCAGAGGTTTCAAGTTGCTTCTAGTGTTAGTGGACACATTTACTAACTGGGTAGAAGCATTTCCTTGCAGGACTGAGAAAGCCCATGAGGTATCCAAATGCCTGTTAAACGAAATCATACCTCGCTTTGGTTTACCTGCCTCGTTACAGAGTGATAACGGGCCTGCCTTTATTTCTCAGGTGACACAAATTGTAGCAAAAGCTCTTAAAATTACTTATCACCTTCACTCTGCCTGGAGACCCCAAGCCTTGGGGAAGGTGGAGAAAATGAACCACACCCTTAAGCGAGTCCTCACTAAATTAAGTCTTGAGACTCTAGAAGATTGGATTAAAAATCTCCCTGTTGGGCTTCTTAGAATCAGAATTGCCCCCAGAAAATCTATTAATCTCAGTCCATTTGAACTCTTGTATGGAAGGCCTTTTCTAATAACCGACATTCTTGTTGGTCACTTGATTTGCTTCACAACTTGGTGCAGTTCAGAAGGCCCTTTCTGAATATGCAAACGAGCATCTCCCCAAACCCACAGATGCTCCCTCTCAGGTCAATTCCCCTGTCAATCCCAGGGATATGGTCTATTTAAAGAGCTGGAAAGCCCAGGGGTCTGACCCCCTAGGCATGAAGTGGAAAGGCCCATACAAGGTCATCTTAACTGCTACAAATGCAGTTAAACTGGAAGGGTCCCCCAGCTGGACTCATATTTCTAGGATTAAACATGTTGCTTCTGTTTCAGATAACCCAGTTTATTCCTGTGAACCCATAGAGGACCTGAAGTTTCTCTTTCGCAAGATGCCCGGGACACTGGAGAAAGAAGCTTCTCAGACTAATCTCCTTTCTTTCTCCTTATGAGGACTCTACTCTTGATACTTTCTCTCCAGCTTTCTTGGTCCTACTCTGTGGGTCCTGGGAAATGGGGTGACAACTTCCTAGTCAGACTCGGGAACTCTGCGGGGAATGGGGGTGTCCAGGACTGCTGGGTGTGCCATCACCACCCCCAGGGTGGGTCCCACATGCGGCCTAATGCATTCTTTGCAAAGGCTCCATTCCCACAGACCACCAGCTCCTCAGTAGATGCCACCCCTTTGTACTAGCCAACCCCCAGGGGAACTACTCTGACCCTGCTTTCTGGCTGGGAAGGATCTCATATCTACCCATCACCACACCACAGAGACAGTGGTTGTAAAAGGCTGGCTGGATGAAAGACATTCAAGAGAAAATCCTTACTCCTCCCGATTCTTCCTCTGGGTGAGGCCCCTGGTTCTTAACCCCATCCTAACTCCACTTTTACTCATATTTGGTCCTTGTATTTTCAGACTACTGGTGGGAGTCATTTCTTCTAGGCTTCGGGCTTTGAACTTTCAGCTGCTTCTACAGCCTGCAGACTCTGGGACTCAAGGAAACACACACCCTCTAGACTCAGCTGCTGCCATCTTCAGATCCCGTGTTTCCCTTCCTGATATGGACCCCACAAATGAACTAGGGACATCTCTATGACCATTTCCAGCTTGAAGAAGCTACAGAAGATGAGACCTTTGTCCCTTTTCCCCAAAAGAATTTGGTGGGACTTGTCTCAGGGGGGAATCTGATGGGAATCTGACAAGGGAAACTGAGGCTGGAAACCCCAAAAAGTCATTTCCCCCCAAGTTTTCTATAGAGCTGAACTAAAGCTAAGTAGTTAAGTACCCCTACTTAAGGTGAATTCAGTTCTATTGATAGTTAAGTACCTCCACTTAAGCTCTATACAATTTGAACTATCACTAATTAAACTTTCTATAGCCTTACTAAAGCCTATTCAAACCCAATAGCTCTGTATTGTCTCAAATCATATATATGAGAGTGGGAAGAATGGGCAGAATGAGCAGAATGGACAGAACTCTAATTCCATCAAAGAGTTCTGCTCCATATGAGATCTCTTGATGATTTATAATAAACTTAAACTTCTAATTTTACTTATAATTTAGTAAATTCTTTTACTTCACCGGCGCCTTGTCTCATCAAAAGCCTGCACATCCCCAACAAGAGGAGGGACTCTAAAGCTGACTCTACGGCTTGGTAGAGGAGCATACCATGAAGGTTCATAGAGGAAATATTGTCATAATTGTCAAAAAAGTGAATGAGTTACTATCAATCAACATTTATTAAACCCTGACTAAGTACCAGGAACTGTGCTAAGTACTGAGGATACAGAAACTGTGTTAAGCTTTAGGGATACAAAGAAAGATACAAAATAGTTCCTGCCCTCAAGGAATTTACAATCTAATGGAGGAGACAACATGCAGAGATATACAAATAAGCTATAGAAGTAGTCAACAGAGGAAGATACTAGAATCCAGAGGGATTGGGAAAGACTTCTTGTGGAAGGTGGGATTTTAGCTAGGACTTGGAGGAAACTGGGAATTGGAGATGAGAAGGTAAAGCATCTAGATATGTAAAATAGCCAGTAAAAATGTCTAGAGCTGAGAGATGGGTATTGTCTTATCCAAGAACTACAAAGAAGCTGGTGTGACTTGATCAAAAGGTACATGGGTTGGGGGATGCTGGGAATGTGAGAACCTGGAAATGTAAAGGAAGGATCCAGATTATGAAAGACTTTGAATGTTAAACAGCTCTCAAATCCAATCATATATGCAACTACCAATGTATAACTCAGAGCTATAATTAAGAATTCTGGTGCCTATGGAATATTTGTCCCATAGAAAGAGAATATTTGAAACAGAATAAATAGCCCCTTTCTCAGAGTATCTGTCCCCTATAATTATGGTAAAAAAAAAAATTAATGCCAGTGGTGGGGGATAATGAGCTCAAGAAAAGGGAAAACAGGACATTCAGGATAGCAAGCAAACTAGGCCTAATGGAGGGTCACAAAGTGTAAGGACAACTGAATGAAGGACTGTTTGAAGAAGATAAACTCCTCAAATGTGAAGGTGGTACTGTGAGCCAAAGTTCCAGCCACCCCACACTAATTATAACTAGAGAGAAAAGAACCTATAAAATAATATTATTTCAGGTTGCTATATCACACACACACACACAGAAAGAGAGAGACAGAGAGAGAAAACTAGATACATATAACTATTACAACACAATTTTTCCTAAGCTATATGGTATACAGAAAAGTCATGGAGAAAAATGCAGTTTACAATGCTCATAAATGTAAAAATGATAGTGAAAATTCCTTAAACCAGCAATCTTAATATTTTACAGGGCAACACACCAAAGCAGTATAAAAGGAAAACTAATAAAAAGATCTGGAAATAGTTTTACAGCTGAAAAAAACTGGGTTTGGGAGGAACTGTCAACTCCTATGAAATCACAATGAAGCTTCCATAAATGCATGAAATAGTGTCTAAGAATAACGAACCTATAAGATGTCATATTGCACTGTTCAGAAATGGGGAGGACCTTTGATTTCACTTGTCACAAGATGGGCAGAAATTCTGTCTAGATTTGTCTACAAGACTTGTAAGTATGGAAGAAGGTTTTTGGTTCAAATATTATCTACTGCTCTTATCACAGACCAGTGACTTCTTAGCCGAATCTAATGTACTTTTCTCTGCCTTTGTCCTTCTTGACTTTTCTTAATATACAATAATTTTGATGATTCTTTCCTCCTCGATAATTTTTCCTCTATGGATTTTCACAGATCTGCTGTCTTGGTTCCCCTACCTATATGCTAGTTCTTTCTTAGTTTTCTTTGCTAGATTTCCCTCCACATATGTACTAAATTAAGGTGTCCCTTAGTGCTTTGTCCTCAACCCTGTTCTCTTTGTTTTTTTATACTCTCTCGCTTATTGATCTAATCAGTTCCAATGAGTTTAATCATCATATCTTTAAAGATATTGCCAGATCAATGCATCTCTATTCTTTCTCTTGAGGTGAAACCTATATGAGCAATTGCTTGTTGGTTATTTCACATTGGATATCTTTCAGGCATCTCTAACTCAACATGTCTCCAAAAATATTCATTATCTTTTCCCTTAAACCCATCACTCTGCAACCCACCCATACTAGCCTACCAGTTGTTCTTCATATACCAGATGTTCCATCTTCTTAGTAGTATCCTTTTCCTCCAAATGTGGATGTTCTTTCTCTCCACTGCTACCTTGTATCATTCCTGGCTTCCATCAAGAGTCAACTCAAATGTTATCTTCAGACAGCTTTTCCCAGTGTCTCTCCCTCTGAGATTATCATCTGGCTACTCTATATGTACCTTATTTGCATCTTTTTATATACATAGAGACTGTTGCAGGCATAGAAGATAGTGTGTTACAAAAGAAGGTGATGGGAGACATAATGATGATGAGTTCAAGAAACATCAAGTTTGGTTTGGTTGGAACAAAGAATGTATGGGGTAGTAAGAAATGTTTCAAAACAGACTAGAGCCAGTGAAGGGCTTCAAAAGGAAAGGTGTGTGAGTCTGTAGTAAATTCCAGAAATAACAAAAAGCCACTGAAGGTTTTTTGACAGATTATTTTTTTTTTGCCTGTAACTCTTTGTTGGTTGGTTTATTCATTCAAGAAACATTTAGTGACTGACCAATTCTGTAGGGCACTGAGAGGGAGTCAACACTAAATATAAAAATTATATTGTAACTTGTCATTAGCTAAATATTTTATGATTTCTTTGTGGGTAAAATGATGAAATGCAGAATGAGTAAATGCATTCAAAATGACCTGAAATATGTCAATTAATTATCATCTTCATGGTGTCTTGAATATAAGTATTTATTGAATTTAATTGAAAAAAACTGTGGGAGGAAAGGAGAGAAAGGAAGAAGTATAATATAGCTAGAAGTTAGGTTTCATCAGATCCTTCCCCAAAACTGTAATTTTTTAAAAGTTGGAAAAAACCTACAAAATGATTTAGTCAACAATCAATAAACATTTATTAGGGACCTACTATGTGTAAAGCACTGTCCTAAGAGATACAAGTAAGAAAAAGAAAGTGTCCTTGCCCTCAGAGAATTTAAAATCTAAGGAAGGAAAAAATTATACAAAAGGAAGCTGAAAAAGAGAGGAGGGGGTAGCTTCCAGAGGGTACCCTGCTCAAAAGTGTTCATGGAGCTAAAAACAAGCAGAGCTGCTAGTAGAAAGTGACCATAGACCAAAAAAAAAAAAAAAAATCCCTAATAGGAGTTTCTGACAAGTGGCCATCCAAACTCTATTTGCAAACTTCCAAGGAAGGGAAGTCCATTACCTCTTGAGGTAATCCATTCCACTTTTTTTTTTTTCCTGAGGCAATTAGGCTTAAGTGACTTGCCCAGGGTCACACTGCTAGGAAGTGTTAAGTGTCTGAGACAAAATTTGAACTCAGGTCTTCCTGACTTCAGGGTTGATTCTCTATTCACTGAGCCACCTAGCTGCCCCTATCCATTCTACTTTTAATCAGCTTTGGTTGTCAGGAAGTTTTTCCTAACATCAAATCTAAATTGGCCATGTAACATGATCTTTTATCATTCTCCACTTATTGGTATACTGTTGCTCTCCAGATTACCAAGGTCCTTAAATCATATTGCCCAGAACTAAACACGATCTTCTCCCAATGCAGCCCACAACTATGTTAGCTTTTTTTCCATTCTCAGTATCTTAATATAAATCTTCCTATATTTCAGGTTTAGCAGTCCATGGGATGACATTACACTCTATATTCTTCATATGTGAACTATTTTGTAGTATAATAATATTTCATTCCACCTATATACCACAGTATAAAAGCATTGCCTTGCAGCAGTGAGGGCCCAATTGAGGTTATAAATTTGTAATGGGTCCAGTCAATATAATATCATGATCTTCTCTAGCTTCATTCAGCAGCACCTGTGTAGGAAGAGCAAAGGTTATTAGCAGATGGTAAGAATAGTTCAAAGCTGAAGCTTGGCAGGACGAGATCTTTTATAGATAAAGGAGGCAAGGCAGAGGGAGGTAGAATGACAACAAATTGTACTCAGATAAGGGAATTTCAGAGTTAGTGGAACTCTGAATATGGAAGTGGTGTCTTTGCAGGTGATGGCAAGATGAAGGGTATGACCATCTTCATGTATGGCTGAGGTGGGTTAGAGAAGTAGTTCATGGGAAAGATTAAGTATTTGAGGACTTGATGCAATCAGCACAATATTGTATATAAACAGTAGATCCTAAAGGATCTTGTCACTTATACTGAATCCCTATTATCCTAGGATAATAATGAACATTTTTGGTAACAATAAATCTATCTCCCTGTTTTATTCTTCTCTTTATATAAATAACCTGGGAGCCATAGATCCTCGTGAAGGAAAGTTCTACCAAATCAAAGAGATTTTGGGGGGTTTTGTTTGTTTTTGTTTTTTGTAATTAGAGGAAGACTGAGGATTCTCCCTGGCTAAAATTTGGTAACAAACCAAAGTTTGCTGCCAAAAGATATGCATTATAGAGACAGAAATAAGTGTAAGTGGGTAGAGAACACTGACCTAAAATCCTTAGTTTGCCTTTGGTTCTGACTCAAATTCTTTTGAGAACTAAACCAGAGATAATCTTGGCAGTTCTTTTACCCTAGATAGCTATCTCTAATGGGGGACTTTGATCTCCACCCTGACACAGGACTTGAAAAGGAAAGACCTAATCCTAGCCTGGGGTCACTCAGTCTGGCTTTGGTTAATTGGGTGTGGTTACTATGACTAAAAAATAAATTAATGAAAAAATATTTATTAAGCACTTAACTATGTGTAAGCACTATAGTAAGTACTTGGGATACAAATAGTTCACAATCTCTGCTCTCAAGGAACTCACATTCTAAAGGGGGAAATAACTCATAAAGGAGATTCAAATGGAAATTCTTAACATAGAGGCAAAACATGATAATACATCTTTAATGTCATTTTCACTAATTAAACTATAAACATTTCTGAAGTTGAGCTATTTGACAAAGTCAAGGACGGTAATGTCATGAACTTTCTTTTCTGGATCTTCAGAAGCTTTGCTACTGAGGAGGCAAGAGTTATAGCACTAGCAAATTGTTAGGTCACATCCCATAGGGGCTGTTTAACTTGACATGGCTGTGGGAGCTGGGATTGGAAGCATGGTTGGTATCTTGGAGGAAGCAGATAGAAGAATAATTGTAAGTTTCCTGGGCCTGCCATCCTGCCCTCATCAAATTCTACCCTATTAACTTATTTTCCCTATCTAAAACCTATTACACTTTCCAGCTTCATATCCCTAAATTCCCTGTCTTCAAATAGAATACCAGAGACAAAAGGATACTAAGGTCTTAGGGTCCAAATGGAGTCTTTCCCCTGTCTCTGATAAGAAAAATATATTATTATAAAACCAATAACAAATTGGTTTCTTTTTATTGTCTTCCTGCCAGTTTCATCCAAAATTGCTTTTGTGATTAAATAGTTCATTTGGGTCTCAATGCCCTATTTTCTATAGAATTGTTTTTATCTCTAAGATTATTGTTTTTAAAATTATGCTGATTTTTCACTTTTTTTTGTTGTTGTTTGCTTGCATTTCATTTTCTTTCTCATTTTTTTCTGCTTTGATTTGATTTTTCTTGTGCAGCAAGATAATTGTACAAATATGTATGCATATGTTGGAGTTAACATACATTTCTACCATATCTACTTGCCATCAGGGGGAGAGGATGGGGAAAGAGGGGAATTTTGGAACACAAAATTTTGCAAGGGTTACTGTTGAAAAATTATCCATGCATATGTTTTGAAAAATAGAAAGCTTTAATTTAAAAAAACCCATTATAAAACTTTTTTTTTTTAATTTTATGCTGCTTTCTTTTTGTAGTAGCTAGAAACTGGAAAATGAATGGATGCCCATCAATTGGAGAATGGTTGGGTAAATTATGGCATATGAATGTTATGGAATATTATTGCTCTGTAAGAAATGACCAGCAGGATGAATACAGAGAGGCTTGGAGAGACTTACATGAACTGATGCTGAGTGAAATGAGCAGAGCCAGGAGATCATTATACACATTATATACTGCAACAACAATTCTGATGGAAGTGGATATCTTCAACAAAAAGATCTAATTCAGTTCCAATTGACCAATAATGGACAGAATCAGCTACATCCAGAGAAGGAACACTGGGAAATGAGTATAAACTGTTTGCATTTTTGTTTTTCGTCCCAGTTTATCTTTACCTTCTGAATCCAATTCTTCCTGTGCAACAAGAAATTCGGTTCTGGCAAACATATATTATATCTAGGATATACTATAACATATTTAACATGTATGGGACTGCCTGCCATCTAGGGGAGGGGGTGGAGGGAAGGAGGAGAAAATTTGGAACAGAAGTGAGTGCAAGGGACAATGTTGTAAAAAATTACCCATGCATATGTACTGTCAAAAAAAAGTTATAATTATAAAATCAATAAACAAAAAATTTATGCTGCTATTGAAGATAGTAGCTCAATGTTTGATCAATGAAAAACCATAAATTATTGGGGGAATGATTATATATTTGACAAAAACTTCTGGAAAAACTAGAAAGCTTTTTTTTGGCAGAAATTAAATTTAGATCAGCTTTATACACCATCTACCATAACAATATCAAGTGAATTTATCACCTCAATATATAAAGCCATAACATTTTTTTAAAGTTAAAGAATAGAAACTGGAGCAGCTAAGTGGCGCAGTGGATAGAGCACCAGCCTTGAATTCAGGAGGACCTGAGCTCAAATCTGATCTCAGACACTTAACACTTCCTAGCTGTGGGACCCTGGGCAAGTCACTTAATCCCAGCCTCAGAAAAAAAAAAAAAAAAAGAATAAAAACTGACACCTTTCACAACTATGACCAGGGAAGAATTCTCTACAAAACAAGGTACAAAATAATTTACAAAAGACAAAACAGACAATTTTAATAACATTCCATTTAAAAGGTTTTCACATCAACAAAATCAAATAACATTGATAAAAATCCAAAGAAGTTAAATATATATACAGGAAACTGACACAATTATAAAAGACTAAGATTCATTCTCCAAGGTAGATAAAGGATATGAACAAAATAGCTTTCAAAAGAAGAACTGCAAACTGTCAGTAATTATATTTTTTAAAGTGCTCTGATCCAAATGCAAAACATAAATAATTAAGAGAAATACAAATGAAAATAATTCTGAGAAATTACCTCAGATCTAGAAAATTGACAAAGTTGATTAAAAAATAATAATAAATGTTAGAAAGACCTAGGAAGTCTGGGAAAATAATACAAAGTTAGTTGAACTGAATTGTTCAATTGAATTGTTCCAATTGTTTTGGAAAATAATTTGATATTATTTGAAGAAAAGCATTAACTTGTTTGTACTCTGATTCAGCGATCCCCACACTGATCACATACTCTAGGAAGTCAAAAACAGAGATGTTCTACTTAAGCCAAAGTATTATATCAGTACTACTTATGACACAGGAAAAAAATGGAAACAAAAGGGTTATCCTTTATGCAGTTCTTTTTTTGTAGTGGCAAAAAGCTGGAAATCAGGGAAATCAATTGATGAATGGCTGAATAAGTTATTGTATATGAATGAGTGATATAGGAAATGAGAAAATAGAGGATTTCAAAAACATATGGAAAAACTTATATTAAATAATGCAGAATGAGGGAAGCAATACAAAAACAATTTATAAGATCAATATTACAAAAAGTGAATAATTTTGAGGATTTTTATAAACTAATGAAGAATGAAATAAATAGAACCAGGAGAACAATTTGAGATATTTACAAAAAACTTAGCACAGTGAAATGCCCTTTTCTCTCTTTAAAAAAACAACATAATACTTTGAAAGCTATAAGAATGATGATCAATACAATGACCATCATGATTTTAGATGACCAAAGATAAAACATGCTAACCATTACAGAGAAAGGGTGGATTAAAGGTACATAATAAGACACATATCTTTGTGTAGAGACATTTCCTTAATTATATCTATTGTTACAAGAAATTATTTTTTCTTTTCTTTTTCTAATGGAGATGATGGGAAGAAAATAAGATAGGTTTCTGCTTTTTTTTTTTTTAAATAGAGAGGTGGGGAAGGTGATACAGATGTGACAAACTATTGCATGTATTTTCAGAAAAGGTTGCTGTACTATTAGTTTTAATTAACAATTTCCATGTTTCCATGAAGTGGGAGCAATCTGAAAATCTTTGTAATGTCAAAACAAAAGGCATCAATAAAACTTTTTTTTTTTTAAGTGGATACCAAACATGTCTAAATAAACAGTGGCAAGGGAAACGTAATGGAACATTATTGTACAATAAGATGCTATTTCTGAGAGGCCTGGAGAGATTTACATGAACTGATGCTAAGTGAAATGAGCAGAACCAAATCACTGTACATGGCAATAACAAGATTATACGATGATCAATTCTGATGGATGTGGCTCTCTTCAACAATGAGATGATTCGGGCCAATTCAAATGATCTTGTGATGATGAGAACCATCTACATCCAGAGAGAACCATCTACATCCAGAGAGAGGACTATGGGAACTGACTGTGGAACCCAACAGAGCATTTTCACTCTTTTTGTTGTTGACTGCTTGCATTTTGCTTTCTTTCTCATTTTTTCCTTTTTGATCTGATTTTTCTTGTGCAGCAAGATAATTGTGGGAATATGTATAGAAGAATTGCACATGTTTAACATATATTGGATTACTTGCTATCTAAGGGAGGAGGCAGGAGAAAGAAGGGAAAAATTTTGGAACACAGGGAATGTTTTGGAACAAGGCTGAATGTTGAAAATCATCTATGCATATATTTAAAAAATAAAGTTTCAATTTTTAAAAAGTGGGGGAAGAAATTATGCTTGGGGGAAAAAAAGTTTGGAGGATTGCAATATGATGCAGTAGATAGAACACTGGCCCTGGAATCAGCAGGACCTGAGTTCAAATCCAGCCTCAGACACTTAACACTTGATTAGTTGTGTCACCTGAGCCACTCACTTAACTCTAATTGAATTGGGGGGAGGGGAATTGTGAATATGAGAAATTCAGAAAAACAGGGGAAAACATATTCATTGATTCGGTGAAATAAATATAACTAAGATATACACAATGACTTTAATAATGTAAATGGAAAGAACACTAAAAGGAAAACTAACTTAGAATAACTTTCACTGCCAATTTTGGTTTCAGACAACAGATACCTCCCATATCAAAGAATGCTGCATCTTCTGGGGGATGAGTCCCTCTTCCGTTGTCTTTTTCGGTTTTTTGTTGTTTTTTTTTAAATAAAGGATTCAATTTGATCAGAAGAATGTAATCTAGAAATGATTAAAATAAAAAACAAGAGAAGTGGGAAGAGAATTGTATTTGAGGTCAGAAGATTCTGGTTTGAATTGTAGTATTTATTATTTGCCTGAACTTGGCCAAACTCTTTAAGTTGTCTAACCTTCAATTTCTTCATTGAGAGGTTTGGACCAGTCATCTTTTTTTTTTTCCTGAGGCTGGGGTTAAGTGACTTGCGCAGGGTCACACAGATAGGAAGTGTTAAGTGTCTGAGACCAGATTTAAACTCGGGTCCTCCTGAATTCAAGGCTGGTGTGCCACCTAGCTGCCCCTGGACCAGTCATCTTCTAATGTTCCCTCAAATCAAGTCAGAAGTCAATAATTCCTTGAACTTATTTATTTATTTTATATATATTATGTATATTATATAATATTATATATATAATGAATAAGTTCACATATATTTATATATATACATATTATATATAATACATATACCCAGTAATATTTACATAGCACTTAAGATTTATATATACACACACCCATATATGTATATGTATCTATAGTCTAACATTTATATATTAAATATAGTTATATATCATTCAGCACTTATATAGCACTTAAGGTTTACAAATGGTTTGTCAACTTAGTTGATCTTCACAACAACCCCAAGAGATAGGTTCTATTATTATCCCTATTTATAGATAAGGAAAATGAGACATAGAAAGCTTAAGAGTAAGAGTTTAATTAAGTACCTTGTCCCATGGCTTACCACAGTTATAGTCATGCAAATCCTTATCAGATAAAATTTCTAAAACCAGTGTAAAGATTTTTAATGATTACTGCTTCATTGGCTCCTCTCCCTTCAGATTAATATAGATAGATAGATGATATATGCACATACACACACACATATATACATCATCTCTCTCTATAGATAGATAGAGAGATGGTAAAAATTTTTAATAATCTAATCCTCTCCAAAATCCAAGAAGGAAGCCAGTCAATCAATCAACAAGCACTTACTAATCACCTCCTATGTGCCAGGCATTATGCTAAGTCCTAAGGATACCAAAAAGGCAAAAACAAAGCTTCCAAAAAGCTTACAGTCTAATGAGGGAGATAACAGGAAAAACAACTATGTAAAAATAAAATATAAACAGGATAAAATAGAGACAATACAGGGAAGACATTAGCATTGAGGAAAATCAAGAAAGGTTTCTTATAGATGGGATTTTAGCTGAGATTTGAAGGAAGCCAGGAAGTAAAGATGGGCAGAGGAAGCCCTCCGAAAAGATGGAAGGTCCAGCGATGGCAGTATTGTGTGACCAGCACAGCAAGAAGACCAGTGTTAGTAGATCACAGAGTAAAAGTAGGTGAGTGATGATGAAAGAGGGTTTGTAAAGTACAAGAAGACAGGAAAGGTAGGAGAGGTTCTGGCTATGAATGCATTTTATATTTGATTTTAGAGATGATAGGAAGCTATTGGAGTTTACTGAATAAAGAGGTGACATGGTCAGACTTGCAGTTTTAATAAGATTATTTTGAAATCTGAACTGTGCATACCCTTTGATCCAGCAGTGTTACTACTGGGCTTATTTTCCAAAGAGATTTTAAAGAAGGGAAAGGGACCTGTATGTGCAAGAATGTTTGTAGCAGCCCTCTTTGTAGTGGCCAGTAACTGGAAAATGAATGGATGCCCATCAATTGGAGAATGGCTGAGTAAATTGTGATATATGAATATTATGGAATATTATTGTTCTGTAAGAAATGACCAGCAGGATGGTTTAAGTAAGGCCTGGAGAGACTTGCATAAACTGAAAGGAGCAGAACAAGGAGATCATAATATACTTCAACAACAATACTGTAGTATGATCAATTCTGATGGACGTGGCCCTCTTCAACAATGAGATGAACCAAATCAGCTCCAATAGAGCAATAATGAACTGAACCAGCTACACCCAGTGAAAGAACTCTGGGAAATGACTATGAACCACTACATAGAATTCCCAATCCCTCTATTTTTGTCTGCCTGCATTTTTGATTTCCTTCACAGATTAATTGTACACTATTTCAAAGTCTGGTTCTTTTTGTACAGCAAAATAATTGTATGGATATATATGCATATACTTTAATATATACCTTAACATATTTAAAATGTATGGGTCTACCTTTCATCTGGGGGAGGGGGTGGGGGAAAGGAGGGGAAAAATTGGAACAAAAGGTTTTGCAACTGTCAATGCTGAAAAATTACCCGTGCATATATCTTGTAAATAAAAAGCTATGAAAAATAAATAAATAAACTATGTAATACACACACACACACAGATTACTTTGAAATTTGAACAGAGAGTGGACAGGAATGGGGAGAAATATGAAGCAGAAAAGCCTACTAGCAGACTACTTGAGGTAATTAGGACCTGCTTCCAGGTAGTGGAAGTGTCTCTGGAGAAAAGTGCATATACAAAGAGATATTATAAAAGTAAAATCAACAATAGATGGTTGGCAATTGGCAATAGATTGTTTCTTTAGGGAGGGCATGGGAGAAAGAGAAAGAAATCAAGGATGATACCTAAGTTATAAGGATTACTGGATCATGGTGTCCTTAACAGTAGTAGGAAAATTTGGAAGGGAAGAGGGTTGGGAGAAAAAATAATATATTGAATTTATAACATGGTGAATTAAAGATACCTATTAGATATTCATCTGGGGATACTTAGGAAAGTGATTCAGATTGGATAAGTGGACCTGAATGAGAATCATCAATATGGAGATAATAATTGAAAATATGCAAGCTAAAGAGATCACTAAATAGTATAGAAGGAGAAGAGAAGAAAAAGCCCTTGTCACTTTTAGTGTGTGTGGACCTGGAAGAAAATCCAGCAAAGGACGCCGAGAAGGGGCCAGCCAGGAGAGAATAGTGTCCCTAAAAGGAGGGAAGTGATGGATAATATCAAAGGCCAAAGAAAGGTCAAGAAGGTTGAAGATTTTTAAAAGATTTGGCAATTAAAAGATCCATTGGTAACTATCAAAAGAGAAAGAGAAGACTCACTGATTCTAAAGTTGGAAGCCAAATTGTAGAGTTAAAAAGAGAATGAGAAGAAATGGAAGTGTTGATTACACATGCAACATTTTCAAGGTGTTTAGCCACAAAAGTGCAGAGATATGTAGTGCTGGAAGGAAAATTCTTTATTTGGACTTTTCACCTTGACTGAAGAGGCAAAACTCAGCACAAAGAAAATTAAAAGAAATTTATTATAAGTACATCAAGGTATGTTAACTGTTCACATGCTCTTACTTTGATGTAGCAAACTTTTAATTCTCTTTTTTCCTGAGTTATTCCTGGTTAATCAGGGTGAAAAGCCCAAATAAAGAAATTTCCTTTCAACAATAACATGTAAGCTAATGGGAATGGACAGATCAACTGAAGTTTTTTTGAAGATAAGAGGAGACAAGGGCATGTTTATAGACATCAGAGAAGCAGCCAGAAGACAAGGGACCCAGTTAGCACAATTTCGTGATTTTTCTCCAGCTTCAAATAGTATGTAGAAGTCATAGTCAACTATCAAAATGATCCTCCTAAAGCTCTAGGGTGGATCTGACCTTCTGCCACTCAATAAACTTTAACCTTTCATTATCTCTAGGATCAAATAAAAATCCTTATTGGATAGGATCCAATAGCATTTAACTGCTTAACATCAATCAGCTTATCTAAAAGTATATTTACTTTCAAGAGATAGCAGCAAAGTACATTTCCCCCAATACCACCGGGACATAATCTCCCCCAGGCTCCTAGGGGGAGGGGACAAAAGTGGGGAGCAAATAGGCTCAAACTTAACACACTTGTGCTTTAGCATTGGTCTCTACCAAGTTCGTCCAAAGGTAAAAATGCTGGGGGATATTTCTCAGCTTCTACTGTGCTGGGTTCCCAAAGTTATAACTTTTTCTTTGTGACATTGCTGTAGCTAACTATAAATCTGCAATCTAGAACATTAAAATTCTACTTTCCTGACTTTTGGAATTTCATAGGACAAAAGACTCCCTTTCCTTTACTCAGAACAGAAATGAACAAACAGAAACAACAGACTCTGGTCCGTTTTTTGGGACTTTAAAACTGGATGCCTCTAAACTTCTCCCCATAGCATTTTCATTCACTAAGAAAGAAGGAATCTCACTGAAGACAGGGTGCATGGTCAAAACCAGCAGGCTAAGGCAAATTCAGGCCTTTTTGAAGACAATCTCCATTCCAGTTTTGCAGACAGTTGAAAAAAGTTTTTCCTAACTATGGGCTTAGTTGATTAGAACCTTACAAAATATCCATGGATGCTCCAAAGTGTGTGAGACATCTCCATTTCACATTATCATGACTCTATAGAAAGTAAACTTTATCACAGTGCCTGGCATATAGTAAGTGCATACTAGATACTGATTAGTTGATTTACCACTGATAAAGAAAAAGGAATGGGGGAAATGGGGGAATGGAGGAAGAGAGGGAGAGAGAAGATTATTCTGGGGCAAGCAGCAAAGATTCCATCAAAAAAGGCCTGGGATGATTTACATGAACTGATGCTGAGGGAAACAAGTAGAGCCAGGAATAAATTGTACACTATAACAGCAAGAAGCAATACCAAAAGATTTTGAACAGAAAATGCCATCTGCATCCAGAAAAAGAACTATGGAGATTGAATGTAAATCAACATATGCTAGGTTCACTTCTTTTTTCTGCTTCTTTTTTCTTTCACATGGTTTCTCCCCTTTGTTCTGATTTTTCTCTCCCAACATGATTCATAAAGCAATGTTCATTAAAATAAATAAATTAAATAAATAAAGAACAATAACAAAAAGACTCAATGTTTGAAATTGGGATTGTGAAACTATGGTCACCTGGCCTATAAATCCAATAACGTTCTGCCATACACAAGCAAAACTCACCAGCATCACATCTCTTACACCCAAGCATTGGTTGATTGTGAATTTAATTCAGTTTATTCTTGAACCAGCATGACAAAAATTCTTGAAATTCACCTTATACTATATTAACTCTTCACAATGATTTTTTTCCCTTCCCTACTATTTCCCTGCAGTTTAGAGAGGAGCTGTGGGAAACTCTTTAATCTCAGGTCCACCTACCTTCTCAAACCATTCACCTCCTCTCAGCTCTCCCACCCTTCACCCCTGCTAGTCAGATCTCTGTTATCAACCCAACTACATTTATAAACCTTAATAAGATCAATAGGAAAAGCCACTCTAGCCATAAGGTCAAACGGAAAAAAATTGTATGTGACCAAAGAGATGGAAATATCTTGCTTGAAATTTTAGGAGCCAGGAGTTTCCATTGCTATCTTGAAATGACTATTACTATGCTGCCAATAGTGGACTAATTTCCAAAAAGGAGAAGATTAAAGTTCCCTAGTGGAACTCAGAATTAACCAGGGGGAAGATATTATTAAAGGAGAAGATGCCATAAGGCTGGCAGAAGTTATACTTGTATTTGGATAATCTCAGATAAGATATGCCTGGGAAAAGGCCCTTTTGTTCTAATGAGGGAGAGAGAGAGACACAGAGAGAGAAAGGAGGCAGAACAGGAGAAAAGAAGAAAAGGAGGAAAAGAAAAGTTTATTACAACCAAAAGTCGAGCAGTTCTTAATGAACCTGCAAAGAATTGGGTGATTACACCAATGGGTTAACTCTAAAAAGAGTTAATGGGGATTGAGGTACAGGTAGGTTCTTTTATAGGGAAAAATAATTTAGAGAGTTAATATCATAACTTGAACTTCTGATTAGATATGGTCTAGGAACTGGACAAGGAATTTAACCAAGGCCTACTTAGGTTAACAAAAGCCTTAATCAAAGTCAAAAGGTCCACTTAAAGAGATAGTCACATCAATGCTTCCTGCTTCCTCCAGCCCCCCCTTCCCCCTATCTTTGGCTCAGGGGATAGCTTCCGAATGGTTTATTCTGTCAATTTCTCTGTCAATACCCACCTACCTACCAAGAACCTCATCAGTCTTATGTCTTGCCTGTGTGAGAAATGGATGGGAACTTACTTGGTTTCTACAGAGGTATGAAAATTAAGGAGAAATGAAACAATTTAGAAAATTGAAATCCACAGGGACACCAAAGAATAATCATAGGTGAAGGTTTTAGATTTGAACAGGAGTCCTCAGAACGTTGTCTCCAAAAGAATGTAAGCACATTGGGGGGTTAGGAACTGGCTATGTAATAAAAGATGAAGATTCACATTCTATAATTTCTGTAATACTCAATTAATGGAAAATTGGGGGAAGGACTTGCTCTTCTGGATAGGAAATAAAATACTACTTTTTCTATTAGTGTGTCTACTAACCTAGGCACCCATTCTTGCAAGAATGTAAAATAAATTTGTGTGGGACAGTAGTAACCACAAAAACAATCAAAGACTCTCAAAGTAAGAAAAAGCAAAAAAGGAGGTTTATTATGAGCTTGTGAGAAAGGACATATCCCATATGACAAGATGTTTGTTAGTAAAAGGAGTGCAAAACATAAACTGCAAAACACAAGTTTAAATAGAACACAAGCCCCTCCTTGACCTTTTCTTCCATTGTTTGAGAGAGTCCAGGCTAAACGGGGAAATCTATTCCAGAAATAAAATAATTCAAGTCAATAATAGCAAACAATTTATATTTCCCTAGAGAACTGCTATACACTCAGAGATCTTCGGTTGAGAGAATTCAAAGTCATCATCATCTTTAAAAGAAGTACTTAGGGGTAGCTAGGTGGTGTAGAAGATAGAACACTAGCCTTGAAGCCAGGAGGACCTGAGTTCAAATCTGCCCTCAGATACTTGACACAACTGTGTGACCCTGGTGAAGTCATTTAACCCCAATTACCTTAGGGAAAAAAAGTACCTAAATACTAATTAGGAGGTGGTGGGAAACAAGAGGGGGATGTTCAATCCAGACAATTCAACACTTGCAGCTTATTAGCTATATCTCAACTTGTTATTATAAAGTCTGAAATCATCATTAGCTCATATTCCCATGAGAGGGTCTTCGCTCAATGAATCCTACACAATTCCTCCTCTTTATTATCACTTGAAGACCTCTCACACTATTCTTAATAAATTTCCTGAATCATTTTGTTTTCTCCAATCCCTCTGAACCCGACTTGTCCTTTTTAGCTACTGGGGTCCATCCTCGTCTGACTGGACTTCTGTCCCCAGGTCGCACAATTCTTCTGCAGAAATCCCAGTAATGTCCCTGACTAAAATTTCCCTATAAAACCTGCTTGTGGGCCATCCTATGGTGCAGTCTCATTGCCAGATGATCTGTGACTCTAACTTTCAAGGAGTCAGGGCTCTCCGGGTCCGTATAAGAAGGATGGAGAGTAATCCGCCTGCTGGGCAAGGAAGCCGGAATCTCTTCTTCGTCGTTCCCCCCCCCCCCCCTTCCTTTTGCCTCCACCTAACACTGATCTTCCCCTTAAATAAATGGTTCTGATCTCATTAAAGCAATTGACACTAAATTGTGAGGGATCCAGCCGGCTGTCTCGCCAAACTTACTTGCGAATCCAGGAGAATCTCTACTTAGTGCACTCTGGCCCACATATACAATGTTTGGCTTTCTGATCGGTCACTTTGGGTACTATCTTTCCTCACTTCCAAACTACTCCGCTCAGGTGCAAAATTGGGGTGGGGGTGGAACCCACGTATTTTCGCAGCCCCACACCCCAACCCTCCCTCCTCTTCAGGGTGTCTCCGCACCCCACGTGGCTCAATAAAAGTGAAGAGTCTGAGTGCAGGGGTGAGGGGTGGGGGAAGAGGAGAGTATAGGTTGGCGCTATTCAAATTCAAATGGAGAATCCCGGAATGCAGAGAATGCGCCTACCGGATCCCCATTTCTAGACCGTGCACTCTCCAGGTAATTCCCAAAGCTGCGAACGAACTAACTCAACTTCTCCTCTAAAGTTCCCCAAGTACTAGTTCTTTGGCATGCGCTACCAATTAAAAAAAAAAAAAAAAAAAAAACCTTTCCAAACGTGCAAAGCATTTTGTGTATAGATTATAGCAAAATTAAGGGAAAATTAATTTTTAATTAATTTAATCACGTTTTGCAGCTTTGGAAGATTTCTTAGTTTGTTAAATCCTACCCGCAGAATTTTATAACGCTGGGCTGTGCAACAATATACAACTGAGAAGGGGGGCGAGGAGATGAGGGGAGGGGAGGACTTTTGTTTCGGTTAGACTTAAAAAAAACTTCCAAGAAACTTGGGGAAGCGGAACCGGGCTCTCGGATTGCAGTAATTCGCTAGCATGGGTTTTATCCGTGCTCCCTCTAGGAGACAGACAGATAGAAGGAAATTCTGGATACAGCGACTGCGTCGGCCCACTTTTAAAGTAAGTCAGGAACATGCGCTGATGTTTTCACGAGTCACTGGGAAGCTGGTTGAGTTCATGGAGCCCCCACCCAAGTTCGGTCCCCCCCGCCCCCGCTCCTGTCCCCACCAGTCACTAGAAGCAGAGAGGATGATGGCGGTGGGGCTTGCGAGGTCCACAATCCGTGCCGGCAAAAACACGCACTTTTAAAAAACCCGTAGGAGGCCCCATCTCCGCGGAGCGTCCGGGACGGCGCAAGCCGGGCGGAGGGCTGGGCCGGGCAGCTTGTGCACGACAGCCTTCGGCTGCCTTTCCTCCTCCTCCCCCGGCTCCTGCAGAAACTTGCACAGGTGAGACAGCCGGCGCCCACGGGCCCGAGAAAGGAGGGATGTGCTAGGAGGAAGGACTGAGGAAAGGGGGAGGAGCAGCTTCTGGCGGCGGAGCTCCTGACTGGACTATGGAGACGTCGCTCAGAGCCGGCGGGGCGGGGCCAGCCGGCCCACGAGCCCAGTCCCAGGGCTACAAGAGGTGTCCCGGAGCAGCTGCTGCTCACGGGGCGGCGAGCTCCGGAGCCGGGCTGAGGGCGCAGCTGCTGCAGCTGTTGAGGCACCGCGGGAGGCAGCGGGGGTCCGGGAGCACCAGACTGCTGGGACAGCGCCTGCAAGCTCCCCACGCTCCCTCGCCGAGGGAGGATGTTCTCGAACCAAACTTGGGAGGAAGGTCGCGGTTAAATGCTCATTGAACTGAACTGAATTTGGATCGATGAGATTGAACTGACCCCAACTGAACTGAATTGACCCCATCTGAATTGAACGGAACGGAATTGTGGAATGATGCTCCCCGCGTAACCCTTTGCAAAGGGCTAGTAACTTTTCCCCTCTTCCCCGGTTTCTTCTAGACTGACTTTTTTTTTTAAATTCATTGTAGCAATTTCATCCTAAAACATGGAACTTCCCTTGTACCTGTGCGTGGGACTCTGGGTACCTTTGGTGGCCGCGTTGGACTTCAAATATCATCACCAAGATGCAATGGAAGCTTTTTTGAAGGAGGTGGCCCAAACCTACGATTCTATAACTTATTTACACAGTATTGGGAAATCAGTGTCAGGTAGGGATCCTTCGTTCTCATCCTTCTCTCTCGTTCTTTTAAACTCTCTCCGTTCCAAACCTTGCCCACCCTCGTCAAAAAGGGGGGGGGGGATTGGTCTTGTTCAATATGAGAATAAATATGCAAATGAAAATATTTGTTTGTATTAACTTGTAAAATGTTCCTAGCTCCTTGTCTAGGGGAAAGATGTTAGCAGCTCAGTTAGTGTCAGTACCTTTTACCGCTCCCGTTCTAATCGGAATGCCTCGAGTTCTTTTGCGGAAATTCTCTGAGTAGAATATAAATTTTCTTTTCTGTTTCCGTTGGCTTATTTTAATGGAACCCTTGATGTTAACTTACTATGAAAAGGATGTTTCAGTTCTTGTTTAAATTTAGAGTATTAGATTAATTAATGTCAGCAGTCTTCCTGTTTCTATTGCTTAATTAGACTGATGTCCTAAAAATTATTCAAGGAAGCTGGATGGGAAGTTATAGCGACAAAGTGCTCCACAAATTCTGTTTTTAAAATAGCCTATTTATAAAGGCAAGGGCCACATAATGATCTGTACCTTGCGTTTATAGAGTTTGGGGAGTTTTGCTTTTTTCTGTCAGGATTACTGACAAAGCTGGAAGAGAATTCAAGCTATCTATTCCAACTCCCTCATTTTATAAATAAGAAAACCCAAACTTAATGAAGGTTAACTCACTTAAAATCCCATAGTGGAAAAGTGAGTTCTAACTCCAAAATGGTGCTCTTTCCACAGATCTGTTTTCGAAACAGACTTTCAGTAAGTTAACATCCTTAATTCTATGGGATCAACGTAAGGGAAATTTGATCATCACAAAGAGTGACCAAGAGTGACCAAAGACTGACCAAGGTTTTGAAGTTAAAGGCAACACTGAACTAGAACTGGAAAGAATCTCAGAGGCCATCTGGTAGTTCTTTTTTTTTTTTTTTTTTTTTTTTTTTTTTTTTTTGACAGTCAGGGCTAAGTGACTTGCCCAGGGTCACACAGCTAGATCTGAACTCTGGTTCCCCTTAACCCAAGGCAGTATTCTATTAATAAATATGCCACCTAGTTACTGAGTTGCTGGGAGTTAAAGGATTTACTTGCCTTAATCATATGGACATTACATATCTGATGCAGGATTTGAATCCAGGTCTCTCAACAAATTTCCCAAAAAATTCGGTTCTGCACACATATATTGTATCCGGGATGTACTATAACATATTTAACTTGTATGAGAATGTCTGCCATCTAGGGGAGGGGGTGGAGGGAAGGAGGGGAAAATTGGGATCAGAAGGGAGTGCAAGGGATAATGTTGTAAAAAAAAAAATTACCCATGTATATGTACTGTCTAAAAAAAAGTTATAATTATAAAATTAATTAAAAAAAAAAAGAAATTTCCCTTGACTACAAATCAGATAATTGTATTAAATAATAATAGGCTTTAACCCAATTAATGCTCTTAATTACCCTAAGAATAAAAGATAGCCATAGTTTAATGTTAAAACCAAATTTCTTATTAAAATTTTTTTTCATGAGTTCTTTACGCTGTAGAGGAAGATATGGTATAGCAGAATAAACCTTAGATTTAGAATCGAAAACCTGGGTTCAAATTCTGCTTTTGCTTATTGTGGCATCTGACTCTATACCCCTAGGAGGGGTTTTCTTGGCAGTGATATTGGAGTGGTTTTCCATTTCCTATTCCAGTTCATTTTACAGAGGCAAAGTGGATTTAATGAACTTTCTCAGGGTCATAGCTAGTAAGCCAGAGACTGAATTTGAACTCAGTTTCTCTTGCCACAGGGCCTGCACTATATCTACTGCGCCACCTACCTGCCAGGCTTGCTTCTGTTACTTGTCATCTGAGTGCTGGACTTCAGTTCTTTATATATAAAATGAGAGATTTGGAGTTAAGGTCCCTGTTAGCTTTAAATTCTAGATGCATACAATTTGTATTTGGATTTTTTGCATTTGAGAGTCTTATAATTCTACAAACATTTTTAAAGATAAACTTATCTTGTTAAACATATTGTTTATTGTTAGCTGCTTGTTTCAGTAGCATTGTTATCAAATAATCTATGTTGGGATTATTCTCTAGCATAGTATGAAATTATGATAGTTGGATTCCTAAGAAACCATTTGACTGATTAAATCTTTTCCCTCTCCCCCAACTCCAGAGCTTAAATAACCATAAAAATACTCCAAACTTTTTTGACTACAAAAGGGAACATTAGCAAGGATTAACCAGTGCTATTTGTTTTTGAAGTAATGAAAAAAACTTGGGGTTTTTGTTTTGTTTTCAATAGAAAAGTACTGGTGTGAGTGTGAGATAAAAGCTGGGGATTCCTTTCCTTTAGTAAACTGGCACTTCTAATAACTGGCTTGACATCAAACCACATTCACACTTTTTTTGGCTTGTATATATCCTTGTGGTTGGTCATAGGACAAGGTTATCATGTAAAAGGGAAAAACAACTGACACTTTCAAATGTGGTTAAAGAAAGAAAATCCAGATCCATGATCCTTTTCTCAAGTCATTTTGTTGTGGAAAAATAAATATTAGTAACGATAGCAATGATGATGGAATTGCCAAGTTGTCCCTGAGTTTTCACATGAGTGTCCCTTCATGCTAATACTTTACACTAGGTTAAGTGTTTTTTACTGGCATTCTATGTAGGTTAAGAATGCATAGCAATGTACATTCAAGTGGATAGCATGGCACGGTTAAGAATGAACCAAACTGGATACTATTATAATTTAATACAATTATTTAATTTGTAGTCAAAAGAAGTCCCTTAAACTGGGAATAAAATAACCATGGATTTTCATCCAGTAGATTGTTTGTTTGTTTTTTTTTCTTTTGTTTTTTTTTTTTGTTTGTTTTATTTAATTTTTATTTAATTTTATAATTATAACTTTTTTTTGACAGTACATATGCATGGGTAATTTTTTACAACATTATCCCTTGCACTTACTTCTGTTCAGATTTTTTCCCTTCCTCCCCCAACCCCCTCCCCCAGATGGCAAGCAGTCTTATACATGTTAAATATATTACAATATATTCTAGATGCATTATATGTGTGTAGAACCGAATTTCTTGTTGCACAGGAAGAATTGGATTCAGAAGGTAAAAATAACAGTTTACACTCAGTTCCCAGTGTTCCTTTTCTGGATGTAGCTGATTCTGTCCATCATTGATCAATTGGAATTGGATTAGCTCTTCTCTATGTTGAAGATATCCACTTCCATCAGAATACATCCTCGTACAGTGTCATTGTTGAAGTGTATAATGATCTTCTGGTTCTGCTCATTTCACTTAGCATCAGTTGATGTAAGTCTCTCCAAGCCTCTCTGTATTTCTCCTGTTGGTCATTTCTTACAGAACAATAGTATTCCATAACATTCATATACCACAATTTACCCAACCACTCTCCAATTGATGGACATCCATTCATCTTCCAGCTTCTGGCCACTATGAAAAGGGCTGCCACAAACATTTTGGCACATACAGGTCCCTTTCCCTTCTTTAGTATTTCCTTGGGATATAAGCCCAGTAGTAGTATGGCTGGGTCAACTCATCCAGTAGATTGTGATGACATATGTGCTGACTCTGGAGTTGAGGGATCTGATTTCCTCAAATGTGTATTATCCATGTGACCTTGGGAAGTAACTCCCTTATTCGCCCTGAATCTCAGTTTCTTCATCTTTAGGGCAGCCAAGTGGCAGAAGGAATAAAGGACATCCTTGGAGTCAGGAGGACATGAGTCACAAATCTGTTCTCAGAGACTTACTAACCTTGGAAAAGTCACTCAACCTTGATTCTCTTCTTCCTCCTCCCAAAAAATAAAGGAAAATTAGTGAACAGAATGGATTCAAATCCTGCCTTTAGCATGCTGGGCAAATCAATGAACTTATCAGTGGTTCCAGGCAATTTACTATAATAAGTAAATACTTTACTATACTAAAAATTATATCATCTGACAGGAAGATATGTATAAAGTTTCACTGGACTTGGAGAGACAAAGTTCAAATCCCTGCACAGATAACTTCCTAGCTATGTAGATCATAAAGAAGTCAATTGACTTCTCAGAGATTCAGTTCCCTTAATCTGGAAAATGGATAGAATATCATGTCGCCTATCAAATAAAGTAATTGTACTTTGTAATTTGAAATTCTGTTAGCTTAGAAAGTCAGACAAATCTATGAATAGAATCTCATTAAAGTGATGAGCCAGGAGTTGGAGAAAGGCACTAAATTCACAACATTTCATAGATATATGTATGCATATGTGTGTATGTATAGTTAGACTTTATAAAATTTGCAGGTTGCCTCCTCCCTCCCTGCTCCCGTTGATCTGAAAATCCACATAAATTTTTTTTTGCTTTCCCTTAATACTAGAGATAAAGTACATGGCAACAAGAAGATTATATATTGATCAATTCTATCCATCAATCATGATGGACATGGCTCTTTCCAACAATGAGGTGATTCAGATCAATTCCAGTAATTGTGATGAAAAGAGCCATTTACACCCAGAGAGAGGATGGTGGGAGACTGAGTGTGCATCATACCATAGCATTTTCATTCTCTTTATTGTGGTTTGCTTGCATTTTGTTTTTATTCTCAGTATTTTTTGCCTTCTGGATCTGATTTTTTCTTGTGCAGCAAAATAACCATATATATATATATATCCGTATATGGGATTTAACATATATTTTAACATATTTAACATAGTGGATTCCCTGCCATCTAGGGGAGGGGGTAGGGGGAAGGAGGGGAAAATTTGGAACATAAGATTTTACAAGGGTTAACCTTGAAAAATTACCCATGCATATGTTATTTAAATAAGAAGCTTTAATAAAAAATTTTTAAAATAATTATAGAAAAAAAATGTTTTTTCAAATACATGTAAAAATAGTTTTCAACATTCACTTTTGCAAAAACCTTATGTTCCAAATTTTTCTCCCTCTAATTTCTCTCCTCTCTCCTAGGCAGCAAGCACTCTGAAATAAGTTGGGCCTCCAAGAAAAAAAAAAAACCTGAATTTTTTCTTTATATACCATATATAATGTACCTAACTGTAAAGTTTGGGTTAAATATTTGGTCACATATACCATCATGTATAGTCCAATGTGCAATATATGTGAAGAATAATGCTGATAACGAGATTGCCAATAATATTTACAATGTTTTAAGGACATTTATAAGCACTAAGTTCAGTGCCTGGCATATATAGTAGAAACTTAATAAACTTACTAAAATCATTTGATCTGTGAGGCAGGTACTATAGCCATTTTATCCCACTTAATAAATGGAAAAACTGAGGCTCCAGGGGTTAAGTGAACCTAGTTCTTTTTTAATCTCTAGTTAATTATTCCATATTAGTTAGAATCTGGCTTTAGAAGAATCTTTTAGCACTGGAATTTATGAAAAAACCTCTGATAATGTGGTGATGTGAAATTTTACATATTTAAACATTCCTCTCTAATCATGTACTTCACATTCATGATAATCCCTTAAGTTATTAGGTGTTTTATAACAATTCAAACTGTTTAAAAATCTTTGAGACAACTTAAATACTCTTAAATAAACCAAACCTCAAGATTTAAAATTTCTGAATTATTTCCTTTCCTCAGGAGCTCAAGGACTGTTTATTACTTCTATCAGACTATGAGTAGGCCTTTGTGATAGTATTTCCCCTCACCCCAAACCTCATGTTGAGTCAAAGTAGGATCCTATACTTTCCTCTGAAGAGGGAAGGGAATAAATATTTATTAATTAAATACCTTCTTTGTGCCAGATACTGTGCTAAATGCTTTTTACAAATATTATCTCATTTGATCCTCACAATAAACCTGGGAACTGGGTACTATTATTATCCCCATTTTATAATTTAAGAAACTGATGCCTTAAGTGATAGCTAATTTTTATTTTTTTAAGTCTTTTATTTTTCCAAATACAAAGATGGTTTTTAACATTCACCTTTGCAAAACCTTGTGTTCCAAATTTCAGTCTAATATAGTTTAAACATGTGCAGTTCTTCTAAATATATTTTCATATTCATCATGCTATGCATGAAAAAAACCCAAATTAAAAAAAGAACAAAAAAACTTGAGAAAGGGGGGGAGAAGGCAAACAACAAAAAATGGTGAAAAAAACTATGTTTTAATCCACATTCAATCTCCATAGTTCTCTTTGAAATGCAGATGGCATATTCCATCACAAATTTATTGGAATTGCCACATTATTGAAAAGAGCCAAGTCCATAATAATTGATTGGCTCAGTCGTTGTTACTGTGCAGGATATTCTCTTGGTTCTGCTCACTTCATTTAGCATCAGTTCATGTAAGTCTTTTCAGGCTTTTCTGAAATCATCCTGGATAGCTAACTTTTATATAGCAGTTACTTTGTGCCAGGCATTGTGTTGAGGTATTGAGGTATTATACAATTATTATTTATTTGATGCTCACAACAGTCCTAGAAAAGTGCGATTTTTTTCTTGAGTAAGTTCTTCAGTTGTATCCTGTTCTTTGTGACTTCATTTGGGTTTGGTTTGATTTTTTTTTTTTTTTTTGGGGGGGGGAAGATACTGGAATGATTTTCTGTTTGCTTCTCTAGCTCATTTTTTAGATGAGGAAACTGAGGCAAACGGAGTAGAGTCTTTCCTAATCACCTAGCTAGTGAGTGTCTGAGGCCTGATTTGAACTCAGATCTTCTTACTTCAGGCCAAGTGCCCTAATTAGTAAGCCACCAGCTATCTCCAACAGGTTGATCAAAATCTTACCTAGGAAAGTACTTTTTCTTCATTATTCATGAACTGAATAATTAGTATATGGAGCTAGTTCCAAAATTCTCAATGTCAAGACTATTGAGGTAGGAGGGCAATGCAAGGGACTCAGAGTATAGAATACTCTTTCCTCAAACTTCTGGAATCATAAACTGTTAGAACTAAAAAGGAAACTTGGTTCAAGTCCTCACTTTATGGAAAATGGAAGACATTTAACAAATCCAGCCAACATTTCCTGAGTACCTACTATGTACTTAGCTCTGAGAGGAAGAGCAAGCTAAGTAAGCTATGATCTTTGCTTGAAACAAATAGGGTGATTACAATGTATGCAAAGAGAACCTATTTCTAACCTATTTTTTCCAATCCTTTTTATTTTTAATAATAATTCATATCAACATAAAAATATTATATATAAATAATGTAATAATTATTAAATATATCAAGATACTAAATAACATTGATCTATAACAATGTCTTTGGACCTCTGTAGAGAGTCAATACATCCATGAACAACAGAAGTCTAGTCCAGGTATTACTTGAGGCCTACTCTCCCTTAGGGCAAACTATTCAAACCATATTGGCTCACCATCTCTCTAACTGTAAATACATAACTTGGTAAATTCAGGATAATCTTGATGCAGAATGCATGTGACAGGAACATGGCATTTTAACTATACAGTGAATCTAAGACATACTTGGTAAATTCAGGATAATCTTGATGCAGAATGCATGTGACAGGAACATGGCATTTTAACTATACAGTGAATCTAAGACATACTTGGTAAATTCAGGATAATCTTGATGGAGAATGCCTGTGACAGGTACTAGGCATTTTAACTATACAATGAATGTATTGAGATAAATACGTTAGTACGATAATTTCTGCTCTGTATCGATAAATATTACAACTATTTACGGTTCTGTTGATGAGTATCACAACTATGCTATTTACAATTCTGTGTTGATAAGCTTCTTGGTTAAGGAAATGTCCTGGAAAGAATTGTAAGGAAGGTAGCTAGTAATTTTGTAACACTAATCTAAAAAGTGTATAAATGCTGGCTCTCAGATTAATAAATGGAGACTGCAAAGCCTATCTTCCACCTGGCCTTGGATACTCATTAACACTCTTGGTTATTTGCTGGACTCCAACAGACCTCTTCTCTCTCTATCTGACTGGTTGATCAGATTCCTTGAATTCAATTATAATTTCTATTTATTCAGCTCTAACTTCTTTCCTAATTTGTCTCAATACTCCAACTTCTTTGTTAGACTTCTCAAACATGTCTCAAAAATAACATGTCCAAAAGAGAATATTACCTTTCTGCCAAACTTCCCAATGAGTGTTGAGTACACCTCCATCCTTACAAACTCTTGGTCATTCTCTATTCCTCTCATCTCCTACATTTAATCTATTGCCAAATTCTGTCATGACTACTTTTCCAGTATTTCATAAATGTCTCCTCTCCTCACTACCTTGCATCCTAATAATGCAGGACTTCATTACCTTATACTAATGAGAGAAAGGATTTTAATAAGCCTTTGGTTGGTTTCTCTGCCTTGTAGTGCTGGAGAAACTGAGGCAAGATAGAGGTTAGAGAGTTATAACAATTTAATTTATGGGAGAGTAAATCAATTGACTGGATCAGACTCTCATCTCCAAGTATTCAGTCCCCAATGTGGGGTATAGAGATTCTTTATAGGAAGACAGAAACAGTGATTTAATGGGGAGCAGATGGAGATGACATAATGGAAAGGACATAGGAAGGTTATCTGATTCTTTTGGGGAAAGTATTTGATATTCTAATAGATTGGGGTGGGATGATATTCTAAGACATAAGATCTTTTATCCTTATCAATTGCTCTGATGATCAAGAGGGAAGGGTAGTATGATAGCCTGAGATTTGGGGCAGAATGACTGAGAGTCTGTGAGGAGACTCACATTACAATCTCTCCTTACATTTAAAAAAAATAGCTTTTTATTTTCAAAACACATGCAAAGATAATCCCAACATCCATCCCTGCAAAAACCTGTTACAAATTTCTCTCCTTCCTTTCCCCTTCCCCCTTCCCCTAGACAGCAAACAATCCAATATAGGTTAAAGTTGTGGAATTCTTTTACACATATTTCCACATTTATCATCCTGCACAAGAAAAATTAGATCAAAAAGGAAAAAAAAATGAAAAAGGCAACAAAAAGCAAACAAAAACAAAAAAAAGTGAAAATACTATGTTGTGATTCATATTCAGTCTTCTTAGTCCTCTCTCTGGGTGCAGATGACGTTCTCCATCAAAGTCTATTGGAACTGGCCCAAATTTCCTCACTGTTGAAAAGAACCAGGTCCATCTGAATTCATTATCATATAATCTTGTTTCTATGTATAATGTTTTCTTGGTTCTACTCACTTCTCTTAGCATCAGTTCAGGTAAGTCCCTCCAGGCCTTTCTATAATCAACCTGTTGATCATTTCTTATAGAACAATAATATTCCATAACATTCATATACCAAAATTTATTCAGTCATTCCCCTACTGATGGGCATCCACTCAGTTTCCAGTTTCTTGCCACTACAAAAAGGATTGCCACAAACATTTTTGCACATATGGGTCCCTTTCCCTTTTTTTATATTCTTTGGGATACAGGGCCAATAGAGACACTGTTGGATCAAAGAATATGCACATTTCCTTACATTTTATCCTCCATTCATCTGACAGAATGATCTAAATAATCCTGTGTGTTGTGCATGTGTGTGTAACTGTCCTATCTAAAATCATTAACCCTCCCCCATCCTCCCACTGCCAGGGCTTTCCTTTGAAATTGTCTGTACATAATTTTGAATCCAAAGCATGTTCTCTCCCCTCGTTAGAATTAGAATGGAACCTGATATCAAATTCAGTTTCAGACACTTATTGGCTATGTGACTCTAATATTTGCCTCAGTTTCCCCAGATTTATAAAATGGGAATCATTTTATACCTACCTCACAGGTTGGTTACTGTGGGGAGGGAGGAAAATATAATATTATACATACACACACACATACACACACACATGTATATATACACATATTTCCCTGCAGTTACATGTAAAATAATTTTTTTTTACATTTGTTTTTAAAATTTTGAGTTCCAGATTCTCCCTTTCCTCCACACACACCTCCACTGAGAAATTCCATGTGAGGTTATACAAAATACTTCAATATTATTGAATAAAGCCTTTTGCAAATCTTCAAGTATTACAGAAAAGAATTAACTGTTATTATTAGTCTTTAAACTTCAATTTCTTCATCTTTAAAACAGGCATAATTATACTTGTCCTGAAGAATCCATGTAAAATTCAGTGTTAATTGATGTGAACTATCAAAGCAATAACAAGATCATTTTATTAATAAGGGAAATTGTGACCAGCTTAATATAAGAAATAAACAAAAAAACCAAAACTTAATTGTATTTTGGAGTTCTGAATACTTCCCTTTTTATCGAAAGGGCTTGGGTTCAAATCTCAACTTTGCCACTTAGTCTTTATGATTTTAGTTGAATCATTTAATTCTTTCATCTTCAGTTTCCTCCACAGTAGGAGGATGTTGGATGAAATAATTCTAAGGTCCCTTCCAGCTTCTAAATCTTTGATCCTATATTTTGGTCACTGGGTACTTATTTTCACATATCTATCTTCATCTTTGATTACAAAACATTACAATGTGTGATGTGAAAGTATGATTATCAGTAGTTGCAAAATATTTTATATGTATCCTGACCCTCAACTCCCATTTAGAGAGACTGCTTGAGGAAGTATGGTCAAGAAATGCATGGTTTAAAAAAAAAAAAAAAAAAAAAAAAAAAAAAAAAAGGTGTGGTATGGTTTCAGTTTGTGTTAATGAAATAAAATAATTTGATTTTGGGGGGAAGGAGAGATGGACTTTAAAAATCCATTTAAAAAAAATCAGGGTGTGAATTATGAAAATTTGTGGATTGTGGTGAGAATAAAAGATTAACACTGGATGGAATGTGCTAATGAAGCATTTTTGTTTCTATAAATCTTTTCTGTGAACAATACATTATTTCTATTTCATTTGTCCATTTCAGTGGATAAGTGGGCCCAAAACATTTCATTCCATTCTTTTTCAAAATTCTGAAAGTACATATAAAGGAAATGGAAGCAGAGGAGTAACCCAAGTTATGAATGAAGTCCAAATGTTCTCTACTTTTCACTTGACCTTCGAAAGGTCATCTTAGAAGAACTATTATTGGACTTACTGTTTGACTTCTTAAAGTTTTTCAAGTTGAAGAATAGTCACTTGGAAAAAAAAGTGATGGACACAAATTTCTTTAACCTTGTTTCTATTATTTGAACAATATCACCTCAATTTTTTAATAAGTATCTTATTTGTAGAGCATTTTCCCCTATCAAGAGAACTCAGACCTCTAAATCAGCGTCTCTTAAGCTGGTTTCTTTGATCCCAAAAATTGGTCCTGTGATCGATTACCAAGAAATCATGAATTTAAATAAGAAAAAAAAATCTGTTTTGTGCATTTAAAAATTTTACTCTGAGCACAGTCTTTGTTTTTTATGTTTGACATACAACTAATAGGGTCCATAACACAAAAAGATACAGAACCCCTCCTGCTTAAATTAAATACATCTTCCAGAGTAGTGGTGTTACAAGTAGCTTTACTTCATTGTATCTAATTTAAAATAGAGTATGTTAATGTATATGTTCATTCCTTTTCTCTATAACAGCAGCAATAGCAATAGAGTAGCAATAGCAGTAGAAATATCACTAGTAGCACAGTACTAAAAACTAGTGCTACTACTAGTATTAATACTAGTACTAGGACCAGTACTAATGCTAATACTATAAACTAGTACTATTAATAGTAGGTTTTTTTCAAACTACTAATAGTAGTGATGACCATTGTTGCAATTACTAGTAACAGTATTAATACTAGTGGTACTACATTTATCCCATGCACATGGTGGGGATTAGGAGTGCAGTGCCCACTGAATTTGGAAAATTAGTGTAAAATTTTTGGGCCTTCTCTTCATACCAGAGAAAAAGTGTAAATTTTTTTCTTTTATGCAGTACTTTCAGTACCTTATTGTAAAATTTGAGTTAAGTATTTGGTCATAAGCTATATGTAGGTCAAAGTTAGGGGAAAATACTTTTTTTTCTTTTCATCTTCAGCTTCAAAAAAAACTCTCCCAAAATTCCCACTTAATTTCTTATGCTGATGTGTCAAAACCACAATAGTGGAAATCACAAATGTGAAAAGAATAACTATTACTATTACTACGTTAGTCATAGTTTGAAATAAAACTATTATTAATAGGACTAATGCTAGTAGTAATGGTATCAGTAGTTAGTAACAATAGTTTATAATTCTAGAAGCTATAGTATTATTACTAGTAATAGTGGTAGTAGTTACTATTTAAGATTTTCAAGGCACTTCAAACATGTTATCTTATTTGATACTCAAAATAGTTCCATTAGATGGATGCTATTGTGTCTTCTTATTTTACAGAAGAAAAAACTGAGGCTGACAGAGGTTAAGTGCCTTGCCTAGGATCATTCCATTATGAAGTGGCCAAGGCAAGATCTGAAATCAGAACTTCCTTGATTCCAAGTCCAAAATTCTATCTACTATGTCATCTATAACCTAAGTTTGATCCTAGAAATCTAAGTGATTTTTAAAACTAGGAGTCCCTAAACTTAATTCTATGGCACACAAAATTCATAGAGCATAAAGTCTGTCTCTTCTTTCTATCACTGTCTCTTTCCCTGTCTCTCTCTTTCCTTTGATCTTCATCCCTTTTCTTCTTGTACCATCTTGCCAAAAGTACATAAGGGATTAAAATGCCTGTTAATAAAGAATCCACATAGTACTCTGAAGTTAATTTTAAATCTAAAGTACCTGCTTCTAGACAGCTCTTACATACTTGTTGGCTTTAGGATTCTGGGTGCTTTTAGTGACTCATGTGTGAGCTTGACATTCACAATAACCTTCTGAAAGTGTATGAAAAAATCTATTTCACTGTATCACTGTTGTGAGGATAGTATGAATCTTGTGGAGATTACAAAGTAAGGAAAAACATTTCTTAGAATGTGCTCATACAACTTTTGTTTTGGTGGGAGAGATTACTTTATGCTACTCATTTCATATACCACTTTTAAAATTCTGATGATTTGTTCTCATCTTGATGAGTTTGTATTTTCTTACTGTTTCTGCCAAATTTTCTTTGGGGAAAAATAGCTTGATTATAATGAAAAATGATAAGAGATTAACCGTCATTTTTTTTTTTTTTTTTTTTTTTGGTCAAAAAGTACAATTCTTCTAGTACATAAAAGATACAGAGATACAATTCCCATTCTTTTTCTCACTGGGTATATGACCTTGGACAAAGAACAACTGGTTTTAGTTTCCTTATCTACAAAATGAAGGATGAGAGACAAATGATTTGTCCTTTTCGGTTCTACCATGAACGATATTTCATTTTGAACTGTGAATTATACTATTTGTGCTGGTTCTTAGAGGCAAAATTTTGTAACTTCTTTCAGCAACTTGTTTATTGCTACTTTCTTTTCTTTTTTTTTTTTTAAATAATAGCATTTTATTTTCAAAATATATGCAAAGATAGTTTTCAACATTTACTCTTGCTAGTGCCAAACACATGTTGAACCTTGGCATATGTGACAATCTACCAGGAGAAATCAAGTGGAAGAAAAATGCAATTTGTCCAGATGTTAGATATTCCAAAGAGCTAGTTCAGCAGTACATACATTTTGAATAAACACTGCATGTGGACAGTGAGCCCAGAATTAACTAGGCAAAATAGAATGAGTCCATTTGCCTTTGGAAAATGTAATTTTTTTCAATGATCCTAAGCTTCTCTCTGAAACAAGTTTTTAACTCTAGCATTCTTTAGGAAAGCTATATTGCTATGCATCATGAAATACCATAGCTTCTAATATATCAAAATTGAGGTCCCCACAAAGAACAGAAAAGATGAACTGTGTATCCCCCCCCCAAAAAAAAACACCAGAAAGGATATCTTCAATGGAGTCTGCCCATAAGAGGAAATGAGTCAATCATATAAAGATGGTGGCTAGCACTAATGCTGCATTGGCTTCTTCTGCCTGATGTCCCAAAACTTAGAAAAAGACCTTGGAGGGTAACTGCCTCTTTAGCCTGAAAGCCTAAGGGTAGCCACTGAAAGGAATGCCTGTTTAAATGAGATTCAGATTCCTTTAAAGATTTACAATGACTTTTAAGAGAAATTTCCAGAGCAACTAGATGGCACAGTAGATAGAGCACTGTCTCTAAAGTCAGGGGGACCTCTGGAGTCAAATCTGACTTCAGTTACTTACTGTGTGAGCCTGCACAAGTCACTTAATCCCAATCGCCCCTCAAACCTGAATGAGACAGACAGACAGACAAAGGGAGAGAGAGAACTTTCATCATGTTTTTTTTTTCCCCAAAAACAATACAATTTAATAAGTATGTTGTACTCTGGGATTATGGGAATTTTGAAAACATGTTGTCTACTTTCTTCATTTTTATATTTTCATCCTGGGTAAATTTAGAAGCATCTAATTTTGACATTCAAATCATCTCAGTGTCACTAACAAAAAAGCTAATTCCTATAGTCTCTTGATAATTGTGTCTTTCTTATGGCCATCTGTGAATCATTCTTTCCTATCTTAATTTCTGTGTGACATATCTTTGGGGTGATGCTTCTCAGGAGAAAACATAGGTGTAAATCAAGTTTTTTAAATTAATAACTTGAAAAATGCAAAGCTATGAAATTAGGCAAAAGATTGCTTAACAAATGCATATTTGATAAGGATTAAGAAACTTCTTAATGCATTGCCATCAATTTGGCAGGGAAACATTGGAAGACTCACACAGTAACCAGATAAGTTCCCATGGTTTAAGTTATTATCTCTATGCAAATGACTTTAAGATTTTTATAACTATATACCTAGTTTCTTTCCCAAGCTTCAGCCACCACCAATGTGTTTGGAGATTTTAAACTGAATTTCCCTTTGGCAATTCAAATAGGATATCCTTAAATTGAACTAAATGAATTTCAAAATCTTTTCTAGCTTGTATTTTTTTTTTTATCCTGGGATGGCATGAGAAAGGGAAAAGAATGAAAAATATTCTTTAAAATTTGAAATGACCACCCTACCAAGAAAAAAAATTATATACAAATTTTGAAGGAAGACAAAAGGGCTTATTACTCATTTTAACCTATGATTAGAATACATCTTTGGAGATATAAGTACTCTGTTTGAAATTAACTTTTTCTAGATAATTAATAGAAACTTGTAGAGTAATTGAATACTGACTCTTTTGGGGTAGAGTAGTCTGTTTAAGTTGAGTAAACTGTTGACATTGTATTTGTTCTCAAATACAATGTGGTCAATCAAGGGTTCTCTTCTGGTAATGTGAAGCCCCAAAACTTTTTATCTCTTTGTGGAATTCTCTACAATTCAACTCTATTGCCAGGAGAGCTCTCAAGTCCTCAGCTGACTTTCTGCCTTGCTATTATTACAAGTCACATTCCTTAAAACTGCTCTGGCTTCAGATGATTGGCTCCCTTTATCTGTCTGCCTGGAGTGTCTCCTCTTCCTCAACCGTACCTCCAACTGGCTTTCCATTTGTTGGATCAAGTGTCTTCATTCTATTGAGGCAAGAGGGAATAGAAATCTCCTCTCTCCACCTGCACCCCCTTTCAGGGACCATTGATTCTTGCCAGAATTGATTCAAAATAAGCAAATTCTGTTTTAAGAGGCATTTCAGGAGAAAGTGGTTTTTCATCATTTGTCCAATTAGTTGTTACAACTAACTTCAACTTTTGAAATTTCAAAAATGATTTGACATTTTACCATTAGTTAAATGTAGGTAAAACACTTACATAGAAACAGCTCCTTCCTGTCTTTGTCACTGAAATTTTTTTCTATTGTTCTCAAAAACTAATGATATTAACTCGTCTTTTTTTTTTTTTTCTCCTTTACTTTTTACGTGTTGATGGTGATTCTAAGTATAACCAGCAAATATTATGTTTATTTATTTGTAAATAAATAATTGTTGTGATCATTCAGTTGTTTTTTATTTTGGACTATGGACCATAACACACCAGGCACTTCCATCCTCCATCACTTTCTGAAGACTGTCCAAGTTCATGTTCATTGCTTCCATGATACTCCATTTCATCCATTGCCATCCCTTTTTCCTTTTGCTTTCAGTCTTTCCCAGCATCAGGGTCTTCTCCAATGAATCCTTCTTTCTCATGACATAGTCAAAGTATTTAAGCTTCAGCTTCGGTATTTGTACTTCCAAAGAATAGTCTGAATTATTTTCTTTAACTATTGATTTGATTTCATTGAGGTCCAAGGGATTCTCAAAAATTTTCTTTTGCAGCACAATTAGAAAGTGTATACTTCCACAGTGCTAAACTTCCCTTATAGTCCAACTCTTGTAGCCATACATTGCTACTGGAAAAACTATATAATTTTGACTGTTTAGACCTATGTTAGCAAGGTGATGCCCCTGCTTTTAATCTGATGTCCAGATTTGCCACAGCTTTCTTTCCAAGGAACATGTGTCTTTTAATTTTATGGCTTCAGTGCATTGTGTGCAAGAATATGAAATCTGACAATGCTTCCTTTTCCCTCTATTTGTCAGGAAATAATGAGGGGCCCATTGCCATGATCTTAGCTTTTTAAAATATTAAACCTTAAGTCAGCTTTTACTCTTTCCTCTTTCATCCTCATCAAGAGGCCTCATAATTCTTCCCTTTCTGACATCTTAGTACTATTGTCTGCATATGTAAGATTTTAAAAAATTTCTGTTGGCAGTCTTAATTCCAGATTTTGATTCATCCATACTGTCATTTCATATAATATCCTCTGCATATAAATTAAATAAATAAGGTAACAATATAGTTCTCTGTATATTCTTGCTACCTCTTCTTATTCTCTTCTACCTCTTCTATTTCTAGTAAGTCCCTACCATTTTTGTCTCTTATCATGACCATTTTTTTCATGACAAATTCCTTTCATATCATTAACTTTTTTGAAGAGATCTCTTGTCTTTCCCATTCTGTTGTTTTCTTCTGATTTTTTTTTTTTTTGTGTGTGTGTGTGTGTTTCTCATTTAGGAACAGCTTCTCTCTCCTTTCTAATGTTTGGAATTTTGCAATCAATTGGGTATTTTTTTTTTTTCTTTCTCCTTCACCTCTTATCTACCAGATCTACTTCTTAAATTGTTGCCACTTTCACTTCATATTCATAAGGGATGTCATTTAGGTCATACCTACACAATCTGATGGTTTTCCCTACTTCTGTATTTTGCAATAAGAAGCTCATGATCTGAGGCATTGTCACCTCCAGGCTTATTTTAAGTGACTACATAGAGTTTCTCCACCTTTGGCTGCAAAGCATATAATTAGTCTGATTTTGCTGTTGACCATCTTGTGTATTATGTAGAGTCACCTTTTGGATTGTTGAAAAAGAATGTTAAGACTAGCAAGTTATCTTAACAAAACTCTTTTAGTCTCTACCATATTTCATTTTTTGGTGTTATATAATCTGTAGTGCAGCATCTGTAGTTAGAGCATAAACTTGTATTACTATGGTTTGCCTTTGATTCAAACAGATATTATTTGGTCATTTTTGAGATTATACCCAAGCATTTCTTTTCTCACCCTTTTATTGAATATGAGGGCTGCTCCATTTCTTCTAAAGGATTCTTGCCCTTATATTAGCGTATGTAATGGTGACCTGAATTAAATCCATTTATTCCCAACTATTTAAGTTCACTTACACTGAAGGTGTCACTGTTTAATCTTTCCATCTCCTGTTGACCACATACAGCTTACATAGGTACAATTTTTTAAAATGTTGATTTTTCTAAAATTATATCATCCTCTTGCTTCTCCAGCTCTCTTAAAACACATTTTACATTCATTAAGTCATTGAAATATAAGGGAGCTCAAAACAGATCAGCCACATTCCTCAGATTAAAATGTTCATGTATTTCACCCTCTTTCCCCAAAAGAAGCTTGCTCCAGAAGAATGATTATGAGTACTGCCAGCTTCCTCTCATCACTCTTGGTTCTTCCACTGTTGACTCCTTCCAGAATTGTGTCAAAATTATATCAACTGTCTATTTTAAGAGACACTGGGAGGAGTGATCTTTGATGGTTTGTCTAATTGTCTGTTCCCTTTTGGCATTTCCTTTTAAGGACCAATGTATCCCTTCCTATTCCCCCCTCTTCCAGAAGTGACTCTTTAAGGGTTATAAAGTGCTCTGCAAGGTTCACCACATGTAAGGAGTGCTAATTCCACTGCTGAGTTGCCACTAGGTCATGCTTCTCCCCCCCCCCCCCATCTCCAGGCAGGTAGTTGGTTGCTCATATGATTTAGATAAGTTCTAATGCTTCTGATGAGATGGGGGCCCATCTTAAATACCTGTCATTCCTAATGTTATCTTGGCCTTAATCATATGCCCTGTATTCTGTGCACTTTTCATATTCTCACTGTTATCTGGTTTGAGATCCTCACATTTCCATTTGCCCTGCAGTTGAAATTCTCTTTTTATGTGTTTTCTCCTTCTCCTTAGGAGTACTAATTCTCCTCTCACATATTTGTTTTTTGGGGTGGGGAGGGATATCTTATTACATTGCACTTAGCACATTGCTTGTCATAAAAAAGGGATTTAATAAATTTTTTTATCCATTCATTTAATAAATATTCATTTATGTGCAAGGGATTGTGCTGCATGCTGGAGATTCAAAGATGACAATCTAAGAACTTCCTTCAGAGTTCATAATCTAGTAAAGGAAATAAAATAATCACCCAATAACTATGCTAATGTGGAATCCTAGGATAATGTGACCTAAACTTGGCTGAAATTTCTACTAGGTATAAAAAAGAAAAGTTATTTGAAACAAAATTATAGGACTCTGGCTTATTTCAAATGCAAATATGAACTTCAATGTACTTTTGCTATCTAATGATAAAAGTACTGATTACAAATATCCCTTGATCAGACAGAAATAGAAGAAAATTAGCTTGGATTGTTTTAGGACTTCAACTGGTCAAGTTCTTTTTTTTACTTTCCTACTCCCTCTCTCCCATTAGTCTAAAATTGTCCAGTTTTACTATAAACCAATTATTTCCCTTCATAGTTATATAAACTTTTTACATGTTAAAAGTGATGATTTTCAGGATATCTAGATGGCACAGTAGACAGAGCACCAGCTCTGAAGTCAGAAAAACCTGAGTTCAAATGCAGCCTTAACACTACTTAACACTTGCTGTGTAACCCATTCATTTAACCCCAATTGCCTTATCTCCCCCCCCAAAAAGCCCCAACAAACTAATGATTTGAATTTTGTAGTGGTGACAGGATTGCAATGTGACTTTTTTTTCTTAATATCAATGTGGTGGGTTTTGTTCAATTTTTTTTCAGTCATATATTCAGAATCCTATTTGGGATTTTCTTGGCATAGATAGTGGAGTAGTTTGCTATTTCTGTCTTTATCTCATTTTATAGTTGAAGAAACTGAGGCAAACAGTCACACAGCTAATAATTGTCTAAAGCCATATTTGAACTCTGAACTGAGTCTTCCTAATTCCAGGTCCAGTATTCTGTCTACTGCGCTACTTAGTTAACTCACTGAAGGGAGCTCAAAACAGATCAGCCACGTTCCCCAGATTAAAGTGTCCATGTATTTCACTGGTATAGTGAATGGATAGAATATCAGACTTAGAATCAAAAAGTTCTGCCTCAGACATTTGCTATCTCTTTGACTCTGAACAATTTACTTAACCTTTCAGTTATCTGTAAAATGAAGGAATTTCTGAATTCCTTAATAGCTCTAACTTTATAATTCTATCAACTATGCATAAGAATGTAAAGCTGAGGGCTCTTAAAATTTTTAAAAACATTTTGAGTTCTAAATTCTATTCTTCCTTTTCTCATACTCCTCTTTCTCTGAGATAGTAAATAATCAGATACATGTTACATATGTAATTATGTAATTTTGTATTAAGTCATTTTGTATAAGAAGACTTTGATAAAAGAGAAAATAAATGAAAAATAAGTTATTTCTGGAGGTAGATTGTATATTTCATCATTAGTTCTTTGGGATTGACTTAAATTGTTGTATTTCTGAGAACACCTAAATCATTTACATTCTTTACTAACAATTTTGCTGTAACTATGTATAATATTCTCTTGGTTATGCTCATTTTACTTTGTATCAGTTCATGTAAGTCTTTACTGGTTTTTCTGAAATCTTCCTGCTTGTCATTTTTTAATGGCACAATAATATTCCATTACAATCATAAACCACAACTTGTTAGCCATTCCCCAATTGATGGACGTCCATTCAATTTCCAGTTCTTAGCCACCACAATATTTTTGTACAGATAGGTTTTTGTTTTTTGTTTTTTGTTTTTTGTTTTTAGGGGAGGGCTCTTCTGCCTCTCATTCCCATTGGGGGCGGGGAGGAGGGAAGGACAGAGGGATCCATAGGAGTTGGTATTTGAGCTGGACCTCAAAGGAGAACAAAAATTTCAAAAGGTAGAAATAGGAGCAGAAGAAACTCTTCCAGATTTGGGAGAATGTGTAATAAAGAGGGACAGAGATAGGTGGATGAATGGATGGGTAGATGGGTGGTTGGATTTTAAAGTAAAAGCCTTCTCTCTAAGGAACTTAGTTTAGGGATACTGAAGTCCACAGGCAAAACTCGGCCATCAGGGGTATCCTCTGTTTTTGTGGGAAAACTCCTCCTGCTGCTACTGTACAGCCCTGGGACACCAAAGCTGTGTCTGCGGTACTAAGAATATGATTATGGGCCAAATTCAGAGGTTGTATATGTGCCAGATTGGGGGAGGGAAAAGGCAAAGAGAGTTGAGTCCCTATTTGGACTATAGAGGTAGTTGTTTTGAATTTCTGGGCTATTTTTGAATAAACAAACATTGAATTAATTACTGTGCATACTCCCCTAAGTCCTAGCTGCCAGGGGCTATTAAAAGCAGGCTGCTAACACTTTAGATTCAAGAAAAGAAAGAGTACCAAAAAGTGGAATAATGGTGTGACTCAGGATTTATAACACCATAAATTTAGAACTAGAAAGGAACTCAGACCATCTAGGGGACCTTTCTCTTTATTTTAGAGGTGTAGAAACAGCAGCCAAGGGGAAAGTGACTTACCAGTCAGTCAGCTTCCCAATTCAGATTTGACTTCAGGTTTTCTGACTACAGAGTCTATGTTCTTTCCATCATAGTAATAACTAACATTTAAATAGTCCTCTAAGGTTTCCAAAGTGCTTGACATGTGCCATCTCATTTAATTCTCAGGAAGGATTTCATGAGGGATAGGTGTTATTACCATTTTCATTGTTCAATGATGTCCAACTCTCCATGTCAAATGAGAGAAGATATATACAGTGCTTTGTAAACTCTAGAGTGATACATAAATGTCAGCAGTCATGATTATTCATGTTGTAAAAGGTTAGAGGGTAGAGCGATCCCATTGGGCTGAGATGGTCAGACAGGGAAGGGATAGCTTCACAGAGGAGGCAAAAAAGTTTCATACTTTTTTAGAATTGAAGTCACAAAGACCTGAGTTTGTTGTCCTCATTAGTTAATTAACCATATGACCAAATGAACCAATCATTTTATCTGAGCCTAAATTTTTTTATTCTTAAAATGGAGGCCATTATTAAAACTATTTACTTTTGCAGGGTAGCATGAAGGTCAAATGAACTAATATTAAATGTTGTGCTGATCTATAGTGAAATAAAAAATGTGTATGGGGGGGAGATTGTTGTTGTTTAGTTTTTTGGTGAGCCCATTTGGGATTTTCTTGGCAAAAACAATGGTTTCACATTTCCTTCTTCAGATCATTTGACAGATGAGGAAATGGAGGCAAACAAAGCGAAGGGGCTTGTCCAGGTTCAGATAGTTAGGAAGTGTTTGAGGTTAGATTTGAACTTAGGTCTGTTCACCGTGCTACCTGGCTACCCTGGTGCTTGGGGGGTGGGGTGGGGGGAGTGGAGGATGAGTTGTGCGCTAAAAATATCATACTAACCAAATACTCTTTTTCACCATGGATTTGTTGTCACCATTGGCATGAATTTGTTGGCAGGCATGAAGTTTTCTGCTGGGGATCTGAGCTTTCCTTAGTCTCAAGCAAACTGGCTTTACAGGAATTAAACTTTAGATGTTATCCTTTGATAAAATGCTTTAACCAACTATGGTAATAATACCACTTTATTCATGTCAGAAATGATTAGCCCTGGGACAGATAGGTAAAGTAGATTATTTCTTCTCTGTTTCCTCTTCCTTTCTGAATCATTTTCCCCTGGTTCAATCCCTGCCCCCCAAGTCATTGCTTGTGTATGTATGTATATTTGATATTTCTCTATTATTTCTGATACATAATGACCTCATTTGGAGTTTTCCTGGCAAAGATCCTGGAAGTAGTTTTTGATTGCTTTCTCTAGTTCATTTAACTGATGAGGAAACTGAGGCAAACAGAGTGAAAGGACTTGCCTAGAATCACACAGATACTCAGTGCCAGACCTGGTGCTCACCTGGCTGCTACTCTATATGTGTAGTGTCTCCCCTCCCTCTCCTTGAGTACCCTTGAGGAAGGGAGGCTACCTATTATTGCCATGAAGGTTCTAGGGCTAACTCTTGAGGGTCACCAGGATTTTCTAATATTGTTCCTTAAAAAATATCCTTCATTTTTCCTTTGTTCTTTTCATGAATTCCCAACTACTTAATATCAAAGGCAGGATTTGAACTCAAGTTCATTGTCCTATGCATATCATTCTGTGGCTGCCTTAATATTATTTAAAATGTTGATAATATTAAATTATAATGAAAATATTTAGACTTTATTGTTATCTGAAAATTTATTATGTAAATTATTATTATATTCAAGAGGGAAATAAAGTTACTGCAGAAGCTTGCCAAAAACATATTCACATGTTGATCTATAATAATTAACTAATCACATGACTTAAATCACACATTGAACTCAAACTTGGGCCTCTTTTTACAGCTGTGTCATCTGTTATCTGATTGTCCATATTTTTACAGATAGACATTCATCACTGACCCCTCATGCTGGCAGGCCTTAGAGAATGGCAAATGATTTGTAGGAGTGATGTCTGCTCGTCTCTGAGTTCTTTGAGAAAGGACGACTTGATGAGAATTTATTTTCTTCCTTTTACCTTGAGTTGTTAGGCAAGGCAAGGCAAGGACAAAAATGAATTTTGAATGGTTTTTGTTCAGTCAGTCAGTCACGTCCTACTCTACTTGTCTCCTTAGGGGTTTTCCTGGCAAAGAGACTGAAGTAGTTTGTCATTTCCTTGTGTGGATTTTAGGCAGAGATAAGATGACTTGTTCAGAGTCACAATTAGTAAGTGTCTGAGGCTGAATTTGAACTCCATTCCTTATTTTCAGTTTTTTCTCTCCTATCTCCATGCTTTTACTCATTCCTCACTTTCCCTTCTTCTCCCTCCTTCCATGCTGACTTGCTCTCCTGAGGCCCTATCTCCCACTTCCTTGAGAACACAGCCTTCCCAGTGCTTTGCATGTTGTGGATACCTATTAACTCTTATTTGAACATTGAGCAGTTGAGATTTTTGAGCTCCAAAACCTGATCCATATTTGAGCAGTGTTATGCTCAGTATGTTGTCAATGTTACTCTGTTTGTGCCTCAGATGGCAGAGAGTATGAGACCATCTGACTAATTCAGCTACTTATTACCAAACTTTTGATAGTTTAAAGGCAACTGTGTCATTAATGAAGATACATAGGAATTTCCTTCCCTAGCCTTACTTAAAATGGATACACCTAGATCCCATTTCTAGTCCTAAGCAAGGCTGTAGCTGACACAGCCAATCTTATTTCTCAAACACTAGTGTTCGATCTAAAGAATGGTTTTGTAAGTGGTTTTAGTAAGGACTTGGTCCTTCCCTTCCCCTTGCTAGAATAAAGTCTAGGCAACCAGAGTTTTGCCTCAGAGCGTTGAATTTAGCTGACTTTATATTCATGCAACAAGCTTTCAGATACCTTAACTCCTTCAATAATCTAAAAAATCACCAAATTAGCAAGAATAATTAGTTAATATAAGCTACTGGTAGGTTCCTCTCCCTGATTTCCATACCCAAACTTAGATCTCTCAGGGGTGTGGAACACTGACCCTTACCTCATTTAAAACCAGAGACTCTCAAAATAAAAAAATAAAAAAAATAAAAAAGGGATCTCATGAGAAAGGGCAACTCCCAAGAGACAAGGTGTCAGTAGAGGGGTGCAAAGCACAAACTGCAAAACACAAGATTAAATAGACTTTAAAATGCAGAAGCCCTTACCCCATCCCACCCTTGATCTTTTCTCCCATTATCTGGGAGAATCCAGGAAATCTATTCCAGAAACAAAAGAATATTAGTAAATAACAAATTCTTAATTTAAATTTCCCTAGAGAACTGCCATAGAAGCGGATATTTTTGGATGAGAAAATTCAAAGTCTCAAGTCATAATTCAAGGCCACATTCCCATGAGAGGTCTTTACTCAGTTTATCCCATTCACAGACATCCCTCTCCCCAACTGAATTTGTCCCTAAAAGTTGATTTGAGGATAAATTTTCTTTTAATTGACCCTGTTGTAGTTTGTGAAATTTTGTAGAAAAAAATATATGGACTCCTGTAATCTCTCCATGTCAACCACCTCCCAGGTGATTAATGTTGGTCACCAAATTCCATTGAGTATTTATCATGCCTACTATCAGTCCCCATTGTTTTTATTCAGGCCTTCATAACCTTACCCCTTTCTCCCCCCTCCATTCAGATCTCTTCTGAGTAAAATCCTACTACCATGATCATCATAGCCATGCTTCCATCCTGAAAATCCTTCAGTGGCTTCCCTCTGCCTTTAGGTTACAAGCCAAATCCCTTACATTCATCCCTAAAGTATTCAAAGCTCTGTACCTTCTGGGCTTCAACCAATATTAAATCTCAGATACTGGTGTCTGGTTTCACATGTGACTTTCCCCTCATCTAGAATGCTGTCTTCTGTTGTTGTTGTTTTTCACTCTTGACCAAGTCTTGGTGACTCCATTTGGGGTTTCTGGAAAAGATATTGGAGTGATTTGCCATTTCCTTCTCCAACTCATTTTTACAGATGAGGAAACTGAGGCAAATAAGGCCAACTGATTTGTTCAGGTTTACACAACTCCAAAGTGTCTGAAGCCAGATTTGAACTCTTGAAAGTTGAGCCTTCCTGACTTGTCACTCTATCCAACATGGCACCTAGCTGTCCACAACTGTCTTCTCTTTTTTGGGCTTTTTACTAGGATCCTGTAAGGCTTCAATCATATCTCACCTCCATAATGAAACCTTTCCTGATTATCCTACTTGTTCTCAATTTGTTCTTCCTTTGAACTCCTAACACCTACTGTGGTGGTATAAACCCTTATCCTGTCAACTCTTAAAAGCAGCTAAATGTCCCAATGAAGAGAAATGGGCTAAAAATCAGGAAGAACTGAGTTCAAATATGGCCTCAGATATACTTACTGTGTGACCATAGGCAAATCACTTAATGTTGCCTTAATTTCCTGAAGAAGGAAATGGCAAACCACTCCAGTATCTTTGCCAAGAAAATCCCATATGGAGTCTTGAAGAGTGTCACTCTAACACTACAGAACTGTAGTAATTCTTAGTAATGTGTTGCGTCAACACATTATTGCATAAGGCCATTTGTTCAATCATTAAACATTTCTTGTAAGAATCTACCTTGGAATGCACTGGGCTAGGTACCAAACATGATATAAAGACAAAATCCTAAGTTTCTAAGCCAGAGGTAATAGCAGACATTTATATTGCATTTTACACAGATCTCATTTGAAATTTATAGCAACATGGGAGTGAAGAACTGTAATTACTACTAGAAGTAATAATAGCATTTATATATAATTTCCATATACCATATTATTTGGTCTTCACAATAACCTATCATATAGATGCTGTTATTATACCCATTTTACACATGGGGACACAGGCTAAGAAAAGTTTTATAATTTGTTTACAGTCACCTAGCTAGTCAATGTCTACATTGAGATTTGGACTCCAGTATTCCAAGCTTTAAGTGTAGTTCTATATCCACCATGGCACCCCTGCTTTTATTGATGAGGAAGTTGAAGTTTAGTGATCACTGAGTTCATAAGCATCAGACTCCCAAGTCTCATGCTCTTTCCACTAAAATAATAGTAGGACTAATAGAATATATTCAGTCCCTTATATTCTGCTATCACACTCTTACATTGCCTCACATATATAAATATTTGTTGACTACATGAATGAATATTCTCAGGGTTTCAAGGGTGCTTTTGTTATTCTCAACTGTCCCAATCAATATGCATTGTTTTGAATTTAGTCACTCGCTGCTCATGGAAAAAAACCCTGAGAGAGTAATTGGATCTGAGCAGAACTGAGTTAATGAGAGTATTCAAAATTTTAGCTTATTTTGTAGAGAGAAGAGAGCAAAAGTCCTTGAGAACTTTTCAGCACACCTGTTATCAGCAAGACCTTTTTAGAGAAGGAAGTGCCTTCCAACATTGCTTTCTTTCATATTTGAAGTCCCCACCCTGCTAACCTGCTCTTGACCTTTGAAAATATGTTGAATGGGCCAAGAATGGCCTGGCTCTCAGAAGGACAGAGGAAAAGTAAGGGGGAGGGGGGCATCCTTAAAGTGGTTTCTCTTACCAAGAAGGGTTGCTTGTCAGGTTTATACACTTATCTCTTTTATTGGATTTTTTCCCCCCAGCCTTCGGCTTGCTGCCATTGGGGTTATGCAAAATAAAATTCTCATCTTGCAATTCATTTAGGGCCAGTGATGATAAAATTGGCGCCTGCTGTCTTGTCCCTGAAGTTCTATCGATTTCAATTTAGTTCAACAAACGTTTATTAATCCCTTGGCACTTGGGGGTGGAGAATTTGGTGCAAAATATGAGAGAAATTCAACTGTCCTCCTAGATTATAGGGTCATGGGAGGTCATAGCCAGAAAATATCTTCACCATCATTTACCAACTCCCCTGATTTTTCACATGAAGAAAAGGAGTTCTAAAAAGTGAAAAGTTTTCAGTTGGTAACTATTCCATTTTTTAATGACCTCCTAGAAAGGAGATTATATGAAAGCAAATGTTAATGTTTAACATCTGCCACGGAAATAGTGAATATGCTATCCTTTAACTACAGTATCCTCTGTTATGTTGTATGGATAAGGGAAGGCAGTGTTTCTGGTTAACTAAAGAGTTACATAACCCCAGCCCAACCCCAAGTCACTAATAGAGCTACAAGTTTGTTTATATACATTATAATTTGAGCCAGCATTACAAGGGTTGTTATATTCTTTTTTTTTTTTTTTTTGCTGAGGCAATTGGGGTTAAATGACTTGCCCAGGGTCACACAGCTAGGAAGTGTTAAGTGTCTGAGGTGAGATTTGAATTCAGGTCCTCCTGAACTCAGGGCTGGTGCTCTATCCATTGCACTACCTACCTGCCCCTGTGTTGTTATATCATCTTTTAGAAGAATATTTTAAAAAATATAACAGGTTCAGAAAAATTGTCATTTCCCAAAGGTAGGGTTCAAATCCAGCTCTCTCTTCATGTCAAGTTCAACAATCTTTTCATTATACACAGAGCTCCTTTTGGAGAGAGTTTGTCGCTGGTCGAGTGGATAGGCCTTGGGTAGCTACTCTTTCCCTCCAGTAACTAATAGTTAATTTACTTAATAAATAAGTAATAATTTATTATCTCCTGTGGATAAAAGTTTTTCAGACTCTTTAAGTAATTTCCCAAGGCGAACAAAAAACAAACTAGGGATCAAATGCTAAATAAGATTAGTAATAAATAATAACCTAAAGGTACATTCCACCCTGGAGTGCAGCAATTAGAAAAATGAGATCCCCAACCCTATACAAACTGACTCAGTAAGCTATCAAACTCTCCTCCCTGAGTCTATAACATTCTACACAGTTTAATAAGCATTTATTAAATTAAATTCCTACTTCCCTAAGCATAGGGCTAGATGCTACTAACCATGGACAGAGGATGTAATTTTCCATTCCCTAAGCCAGAGGGGTCCAATATATGGGCTACATTGCAGTCAGGAGTACTCCCCAGTGAGGCAGAATCAAATGGAAATGGCATTGGAAATTATTGAACGATACAAATAAAAATGCAACAAAACAGATAAACGTTAACGTGGTTGTTCATGGGGATGCTTATGTATGAGACTCTTAGACTACACAGAATATGCTGGCCTGCATTAGAGTGGAAGAAGTTTCTTTACCCTGGAGTTCTCTGTCACTCAGATTCCAGATCTAGTCCTTAACCCCCGATTTTTAAAAAATGACACTTTGAACTACCTGCCATCTAGGGGAGGGGGTGGAGGGAAGGAAGGGAAAAGCAGGAACAGAAGTTTTTGCAAGGGTCAGTGTTAAAAAATTATCCTTGCATATGTTCTGTCAATAAAAAGCTAGAATAATAATTTTTTTAAAAGCTATTTTTTAAATGATACTTTGGAATTAAGGCATTAGAATATATTGGTAACTAATCCTAATACTGATCCCAAATTGCTCAGTGATGTTTGTTTTGGAAGAGGAGTAGTGTTTTATAATGGAAAGAATACTAACAAGGAGTCATTTTTGTTGTCGTTCAGTCATGACCATTTGTTCATGACCCTATTTGGGGGTTTCTTGGTAAAGATACTGGAGTGATGTTGCGGTTTCCTTCTCCAACCCATTTTAGAAATGAGAAAACTGAGGCAAACAAGGTAAAGTGACTTGCCCAAGGTCACATAGCTAATTAGTGTCTCAGGCCCAGTGCTCTATTCACTGACTCCATTTATAGCTGCTGAATTCTGCATGACTTTGGACAAGTCCTAACCTCTCTATTTCCTCATCTGCAAATTCAGCTTTCTATTCCTTGGACTATCCACCTTCTAGGGCCGTGATGAGGATCAAATGAGATGCATGCCAGCTTCTGATTCTTTATTATTCTGTAAAAACTGTGTGGTCAAGATCAGGCAAAGATGGAGTCTTGTAAACATTTGAATAAGATTTTGGATGTGTTTACTTGGAGGAAAAAAATCCTCTCCTGGAATCGATGTTATTGATGTTGTCTTTTCACATTCTTTCTGTTGAGAATTTCTGACTAAAGTTGTTTATAGCCTCTCCAACAGCCATCTGTCTTCTACAACCAACTGATGGTTTTGAAAAAAGCATTTGACCTTTCTACAAACTGTATAAAGGAATATTATTTGTATAATTTATGAGATCTGGCTTAAGACTATAAAATGTCTAAATATTTCTGAAAATTAACCATGAATCCTTATAATTCTTATGCTTTTTAAAACATTCATCCTGGAAAAACTAAAAAATTGTGTTTAAAAATGGAAGGCTTTTGCCTTGCATATGTAATGTAAACATTAAAGTGTTAGAACCTAACAGTAGAAAAGGACAGAATATATTCTAGTGAGACAAAGTTGTTTTCCCCTCTATTTCCTGTTCCTTGTGCTATTTTCATTATATATCAACTGTTTCTTTAAAGATCACTTATTCTTAATTTCTTTTTTTCCCCTATAAAGGCAGAAATCTATGGGTTCTTGTTGTGGGAAGATCTCCAAGAGAACACAAAATTGGGATTCCAGAGTTTAAATACATCGCTAACATGCATGGTGATGAGGTATGTATGAGATCTAGATTTCCACTGCATCTCTAAGAGAATCATCTTTTGTGTGCGTTGCTCTAACTGGCTTATATTTGGGATTGCTAAGGTCTTAAATCACAAAGAAGTTGAATTCCAAAGAAGAAGCAGGGAAAGTGAACAGTTCTGATATGTCATCGCTATCCAACCACTCTTTCCATCACTGGTTGCATTTTTATTCATTTTCCTAATTCACTGACCACTATGGAGATGCTGATATAGTCCTGGCTCAACATGGCCCCTTCATGATCTTCCTCTACATTGATCACTCAATTATATTCTTTGAGATTCATTCAATACATATTTGTCACCCAATCCAAGATTCTGGTAGCTCTAATCTACCAGGTATTTCTTCTTCCTTAATAAGTTTAGTTTCTGGTTCTGAGGCTTTCTTTTCCAACTTCTACTCTCATACTAGGAAACTTCAACGTACATATTAATATATTCTCAAGCTCTCTAACTTCTCAGTTATTCAACTTATTTACTTCCATGACCCATCCTTCTACCCTACTCATATGTATATGTTATATCTCTGATCTTGCTATCACTCACAAGAGCTCTATTTCCACATTCATCAACTCTGATGTGATTATAATCTTTTATTCATCTTTTAACTATTCTAAATACATACCATAATTTCTAATGCTCTTATCGATTAGCTTTTTCCAGGATACCACCCTAGCACTTAGCACTGTGTCCAGCACACACAGTAGATGTTTATTGGTTGATCTCTATACCAATTATACTTTAATCCCTTCCTCTTCTATAACACTTGATAAACCAATTCAACTTTACAATATCCTCTTCTTTCAAATTCCTTGCACTCTTATTTTGTCATTGATCTTGTCCAAAAAGCCTTTTCCAGTTCTTTTTAATGTTAGTGCCTTGCCTCGAAGATTACTTCTTATACATCCCATATGTATCTTGTATATAGGTAGTTCTGTTTTATAAATTGTGTTCTTGTGAGCAGGGATTAATTTTGCTTTTCTTTGTTTTCTTAGCACATGTTACAGTGCTCATAGGTATTTAATAAATGCTTATTGACTTGGCTAGTAGAAAGAGACACAACAGTTGCTTGTACATCATTTTCATTATACTGAAGGTCACAGTCATTCCTCAAGCAATCTAAAATCTCCTGAGGCAACATTCCACTTTTAATACTTTTGGGAGGAAAGGACTCATGGTTTCCATACACCAAGCCCTAGAAATCTGCTCAGTGGCTCATGGGAATTTTCCAAATCTGCCATATGGAGTTATAATTATCTTATGCTTGAAATCAAGAGTCTTAGGAGCAAAATAATCAAATGAATGCCTTAGAGAAAGCAAAATTTTCTAACCCAACGTGAAATGTTTTTTATGTCCTTTAAATAAAGGATGTTTAATGCTTCCATGGGCTTATAATCCAAAGTATCTGGCATCTTTTCTGGTTTGCCAATAGGATCTATTACAAAACAGTCATCATTTCATCATTCTTTATCTTTCCCAACTGAATCTTTTGCAATGGATTGAAGGTGCCTCCCTGTAGTTATCCCCTATTTCCTTTGCAATATTTTAAATATGTGGCAACTTGCATGTTTTCTGTTTATCAGACTGAAGTGGGTGGATTTATATTGCCAACATCAGTCATCCACAGGCAGGGAAAAGGTAATTCCCAAAAACAAATATAAACAGGAAAAAACTATTATCCAACATATAATACCCTACAAAATATACTGATTTTCAAGAAATGTTAAATTGCAGACATATTCCAACACCTGCCTTTGCAGTAGAGTTGAGTTGCTTTGATATTATTTCCTGTTTTGGGCTTAACTCTTCCCTTACCCTTTTCCCCTAAAAAAATGCAAGACTCTATATTATATAAACAGACCCATCCCTTATGACACAATCTACCTCTTTTTCTTAAGCATGCAGCTCAACATGGTTCTCTTTATTGATGGAGTTCCGATACCAATTTCTCCAACTATAGCAAGATAGATTCTCTATTCAGGAAAGCTGGAAGTTGCAATCCACAGTGGAAATTTTGCCAAATTTGCCATGCTGTTTCTTATGAGCTGACATCATTGGTCTGGGCAAGAGAAAAGCATTTTAGTCAAATGACTATCTTTTTGCTGTCCATTAAAACAATTTATTATATAAGATTGTTTTGTTTTTTTTTTTTTAAGTAAATAATATGAAATGATAATCCATGGTATCATGCAATCTCCTTTTATGTTTGGTGTATATGTGTGTTCTTTAACTGGTATTTAAGTTCAAAATAAAAATATACTTAAAGTAAAAAATTACCATCTTTAACCTTCCCCCTCCCAAAAAAAATTATTTCAGCAAAGCTGTTGGGATGATCATAAACATTACAGATTGCAACCAAATTTTCCTTTTTACTACCTAACATTGGATGAACATGGACCTCCTGAATCTCTGTTAAAGAGAAGACATATGTTTTTCCACTTAGCCCAGAATTCCCACTGGTTCAGAGGTATCAGCCTGCTACTGAGAAGTTAACCCTCTGAACTCAAAATCTGAAAGCAAAACAAGTTAGGTTATCTTTCCCTTCCCCTCCCCCTGCCCTCACACAAACATCTTCCACCTTTCAGCAGCTTGTGACTATTCTCTGATGTTTTTTATGCCACTTTAGATCAGCACTTCTAAGGAAATCCTGTCTGAGTCTGAGAAACTCCCCTGTCTATCTTTAGGTGAGATTTTGAAACCAGACAACAAACATTGACTTGTCTTTCCTAGTTAGTAGCAGTGTATTAGAATAAACAGAACTTGTGTAAAAATCCTATGTACCTTGTTCGGGAGGTTTCCAGGAACTGTGTACCAGTAATAGGAGCCAAGGAAGAATATAACATTCAAACAGGGCCTGCAGTATTGGAAGTTACAGAAGCATATACATTATTGGAGATGCCTTCTTTTGGACATTGAAGTATCCCCATAAAATCCTGCCATCTTTTCTTGACTCACTGCCCAAGCTGTCACTAGTTGCCCCAGATAGAGTTCTACAGAAGTTCCATAACTGGAGTCTGTGGATAGATTTCAAGAGAGCCCATGACTTGTTTGGAGGGAAAAAAAGATACATCTTATTTTTACTAATCTTCAAATGAAATTTAGCATTTCCTTCCATTACCAAGGTAAACAATGAGCCACAGTTGTATTAGATTTCACCACACTGCCAAAGGAATCCATGATCCCCAATAAAGGTGAAGTATGCTGACTTAGAGCCTGAAGGTCCATGTAAACACAAGAGTCAGCATTGGGATCCCTATGCTCTGGCTGCAATTCATTGTTCTTTGACTAAAGCATAGTTTGGGGCTGGGATTTCAGCTCTGGAGCTTAGAAAAATGAAATTCTTTTAAATGTCCTAACAGACAATTTTCATTGTTGTCCCACATATTCTGAACATGCCGTAGGTATTTACATTATATCTGATGGTAGTGCCTCTGGAGTCTCATGAAACAGTCTTTGGTTATGTCTATAATTTTTACTTGAGGCAACAGGTAATGTGGTGGATACAGTTCTTGGCCATGTGCCAGGAAGACCTCATTTAAAATTCCTCCCTCAGATACCCCTGTTCTAAACTTGAGTTCCTTGACTACATATCACACAATATTGCAAAAAAAAAAAAAAAAAAAGAAATAAACTCATGTGTATATACATTTTTCTACTCTTTCTCAACACAGTGAGAGAACAAATTTGAAGCTAGAAGCCTTGGCCACTTCCCCTTCATTGTGTCATGGTTCTCTCACTCCTCTTTTTTTTATTTCAATAGTATTTTATTATTCTAAATACATGTAAAGATAGTTTTCAACATTCATTTTTGTAAGATTTTGTGTTCTAAATTTTTTCGATCTCCCTTATTTCCCTTCTCCCCAAGACAGCAAGCAAATATGTTATACATGTATAATTCTTTTAAAGATATTTCCATATTTGTTGTGCAAGGAAAATTGGATCAAAAGGGACAAAATCATGAGGAAGAAAAAGCAAACAAACCAAAAAAAAAATGTAAAAAACTATGGTTCGGACTACATTCAATCTCCATAGCTCTCTATATGGATGGCATTTTCCACTCCTAGCCTATTGGAATTGTCTTGGGTCACTGCATTGCCAAGAAAAATTAAGTCTATCTTGCTGTTGCTATATATGGTGTTCTCCTGGTTCTGCTTACTTCACTCAGGATCATCAGTTTATGTAAGTTTTTCCAGGCTTTTCTGAAATCATCTTTTTTTATAGAACAGTAACATTTCATTACCTTTATACACCATAACTTATTCAACCATTCCCCAATTGAGAGACATCCACTCAGTTTCCAATTCCTTCCCACTATAAAAAATGCTGCTACAAACATTTTTGCACATATGGGTTCTTTCTCTTCTCTTATGATCTTTTTGGAGTATAGGCCCAATAGACTCACTCCTTCTAAAAATTAGTGTTTTTCTATCAAGCCACTGGTCAATGGGGTTACAAAATGTGTGCATCTCAGTGACAGTATTGTATAAATGGGTTCACTCACTATTTTGCTACCTATTTGGGGCAGATACCACAATCTACAAATAGGAGGCAGTAAAAAGTTGGAGGGAAGAAAAGATTGGGCTAATAATCTATGAGATACTTCTTAACAGCATTTTGCTAATTAGCTACTATTTCTATCTATTATTGCTGCTGTCCTATCTATTATTGGGGAGAGGGATTTTTTTTTTTTTTTTTGTCTGTGTCTGAGAAACTGAGATGGCCAGAATTGGCCATCATTCTAAATGGTTGTTGCCTTTAAAAGGGAAATTGGTGCTGTGGTTTTCCCCCTAACTTCTCATTCAAATGACTTACTGTTTAAGCTATGATAAGGGTTAGATAGTGTTGAATACTCTCTGATCTCCAGATAATAGCTTATTGGTGCTGTTCTTAAAGTAGTTTGCAAGTGGACATTTTTGGTGATCTGAGGTTATTTACAGTATAGAAAATTAATAAACCCTAAGAGACAACTCTTTGCCTAATCAGAGTGCCCATTATCAGTAGGACCTCTCTCCTCTTCTTTCTACAATCTCCTCTTATGTTTGTTATGGAATCTGTTGATATTGGGAGTTAAGGGTGAGAGAGTTTCTTTATAAAAGCATTGTCACCTGAGAAGGTAGCCCTTCTGAAAGCAAGGAGGACAAATTATTTCTAAGATGAAACTTATACTTCCTTTTTCAAACATTAAGTCAACAAAGTGTGGACAGGGTTTTTCCCTAGTTAATTTGGGCCTTGGTTTGCATATGAACATCCTCTAGCAAAGAAAGAAAATGCCTTTGGGGGTCAGAAAAGGAATCATTATTATATTTTGCTATCAAGGATGCCTTTCTTTTCAATGACTTCTCCAGACCATCTTTCTTAATATGAGGGACCTATCTATCTCTCTGTCCTGAAATCAGATATTCTTGTGAGCTCACAAGAAGTCTGAGAATCACCCTACCCCAACCCCATCTCTTCTTAAAACAGGCCTTGCTCTTGGTTCTTTTCTGATTCCTTGTCTGCTCTGTTGAGGGAAAGGAAAATAAATTTTGAAAATAGAATTATGGGGAAGGGGAGTAGGCTATAAATGGAAATTATAAAATGGCAGGCCCCCCACTACGACCACAATCACCCAATGACAAATCTTAATAAGAAGGCAGGTTTCTCCATTTTACAAGTAATGTTTCCCTTTTATTGACTTCAAATCTGCCTCTATAATTTCCACCCATTGAACCAACCTAGTTCTGTCATTGAATATCAAATAAAACAAATTTAAATCTCTCTTCTATGTGATAATCAGATATTTGAACACAGGTATCATGACTTTTCCCACCCCCACCCCTATTTCTGAGAGATTCTTATTTCTAAGTCTCTCTATGGTATGAATTCTAGCTCTGTCATCATAGTAGATGTTCATCAACAAGAATTTTTAAAGCACCTCTTAGACATCAAAGAATAATTAGGTGGCCAAGAGGATTGGGCCTGAGTCAGCAAGATTTAAGTTCAAATCTGGCCTCACTTACTATATGACCCTGGGCAAGTCACTTATCCTTGTTTGCCTTGGTTTCCTCATCTGTAAAATGAGCTAAAGAAGGAAATGGCAAATCACTCCAGTATCTTTATCAAGAAAACTTCAAATGAGCTTACTTCAAATGACTAAAATCTAGAGAATGAACATAAATAATTTCTTGGGAAAATGTCCCTGTTTATCTAAAAGTCAGTGTAAAAGTCAGCAGGAAAGATGTCAGATGCTGTGCTGTATGCTGTAAACATTAACAACATTGTTTTTTGCCATTGATTCTATAGAAGAAAATAACATGCCCATGTATGTAAATTTTTTTTAAAAACTTATACACGATACATACAAATAAAATGGTTGGGAAATCAGAAAGACCTTATATAGGCAGGAACACTAAAGCTGACCTTTGAAAGGAGCTGAGTATTCTAAGAAGCAAAGATGATGAAAGCCATGGAGATAGAAAATGGAATGTCATCCTAAAGTATCTTTTGTTGATAGCTTCTCGTCTTTTCCCCAGGAATTATTTCAAAACAATCTTCCTTTCTCATTATTTAATGAACATTCAGGTTAGCCAGAATGACTATCAGGGACAGACATGGACTGAGTGACTAGGAGCCCTTCTTCCTGTCTTTTTTCCCCATTCTCAAATCTTTCAAAGTTCAGCAGCAAAACAGCAAACTCCTCAATCATTTTTACATAGTGTTGGCTGGTTTCTTGACAGTCCATTGGGATTGATCCTCCGAAAGAGACATTTACAAGAACCACACAGGATGAGAAAGGTGTGGCTGGGTCACAATACTCACTGGCAGACAAAGCTTACAGGGTGGAGATCATAGAGCAATTGAGGGCTTTGAATATTTCCAGCTGAAGTATATGGAAAAGAGATCCATATATTAACTTTTCTACATACTCTCTCCAAACGCCAAAAATAATAAGTTAAATGTAGGAAAAAAATAGTCAAAATACACTGACTTTTAGATAAACAGGGACATTTTCCCAAGAAATTATTTATGTTCATTCTCTAGATTTTATACGATCCTACAGGGCAATTAGACAGTCTATCTTTATTCTGGGCAAAGTGCCCAATTTACTTAAACTGTCAATTCATTTCTTAAAATTACTTTTTGTGCTTATGTTCTTTTTGTGTTAATCACCTCCAGGCTACAGTTACCAAATATCCTGAACCTTTGGGATTAGCAGGACCTCTTTAAATTTTATTTTAAGTATTTTTCATAGAGTTTGAGCCAGCTTATACTTGCTGATAATAATTCTTTTTAGAATATGCACATCCAATGCTTATACAATTCTTACTTTGAAACCTCCGATGAGAAAAATCCCACTGCCTCTTGAAGCTATTTATCCAAGTCCAGTCAACAAGTATTTATTAAGTTCCAGGTAGTGTACAACACACTGAAAACACAAAAAAAGACAAAAAACAGATTCTGCCCTCAAGGCGTTCACAGTTTAATGGAGTAGATCTTCCAACAACTATGGACAAGCAACATATAGAGAATGTCAATTTGAATCAACAGAGTAAAGATACTATACTTAAGGGGGGAAATCAAGAAATGCATCCTTTAGGTATGGGGAACTTTTTTTTCTGCCAAGGGTCATTTGGATATTTATATTATCATTTGCTAGCCATACAAAATCATCAACTTATACAACTCAAGCGGTGGGAAGTAGTTGTACCTGGCTTTCAGCTCATCATCATCCAAGATTGATTATGCAACTGACTTCAGAAGCCTTATATATTCCCTACTCCTGTTTTAGAACACAGGTTTTTAACTAGAACTTTATCGAAACCAAATGGAAGAAATGAGGAACAAGAGTATTCCAGGCAAGGGAGACAGCCCATATAAAAGCTGGGAGTCAAGAGATGAAGTAATGAGGGAAAAGAGACCAGAGTCTTGGGTTCATCATATCTGGAGGGGGGGAGTTCCACTTTTTGATAGCTTTAATTGTTAACAGTATTTTTCCTGACTTCTTCCCATTCTTCCTAATTCTGCCTCCTGAGTCAAGCAGAACCAGACTGGTAAACACATTTAACAACCTAAATTTAAGCAAACCCTTTGTTGAAGACAGTTATCTATCATGCTCCCATTTCTACCTTGTCTTCCCTTTGGGGGGGCTAAAGACTAACTGAGCTTTATATGGCATGATCTTAAGGCCTTCAGCATCCTGATGTTTCCCTCTGGACCCCTCCAGCTTATCCACATCCTTCCTGATATGTGGTGCCCAATTCTATTCAATATCTTCAAAAATCTTATGAGGTAGTAGGTTTAACTTTTCCTCCTTGACAACCTAATTGCCGTAAGTTAAAAAAAAACAATATCAGAGCTTGTTTCCTTTAATTTTTGCATTTTTCAGGAAGACTTTTCCTTGGAATAAATAGTACACATCATCTTTTCACTTACACTCCATGGCATTGCTGTAAATCAAAGCTCATTTGTGTGGGTTACAAGAACTGACAGATTGGTTCTTCCATTTCATTTCATTCCAAGCATTTAAAATCTGAGTACTTCTTTCATACATGCTACAAGTATCTTGTTTATTTTTGGTGTGTTTTTAAACTTTTTTTTCATTTTAGGAAATTCATGAGACCCTAGAGTTAGAGCTGAAAAGGACTTAAGAGGCCGCCTAATTTAAACTCATTTTACAGATGAGAAAACTGAGGTTCAAAGGGTATAAATAACTTTCCCAAGATCTCAAAGATGGTCATTTGCAGATCTAGGACCTCCAGTTTCAGTCCCTATATTCTTTCCAGTCCAGCCCTTTGTTTGCTTGTTTGTGTTTTTTTTTTTTTTCTTGAGGAAATTGGGGTTAAGTGACTTGCCCAAGGTTACACAGCCGGGAAGTGTTAAATGTTTGAGGTCAGATTTGAACCCAGATGCTCCTGACTTCTGGGCTGGTGCTCTGTCCACTGCACCAATTATGTGCCCCTCTCTTTTTTTTTTTTTTTTTTTTAGAACTGGAACATGTCTTTTTTTTCCTCTCCTCTGTGTCTGAATTGAGCTAAAACTAATTGAATATAGGTTACTTAATGACTCAGTATATTTATTTTATATTTTGCAATTATATATGCCTTTACATTCATGAAAGGCAAACTCTCTGTGGGCAGAGATTTTTTTTTCTCTGTGTTTATATCCCCAGTAATTCCAAGAGATATGTTCTTGACACTGACTTCCTTGCTCATACAAAACATTCCATCTTCCATCTCCAGGCATTTTCTCCATATCTGAAATGCTTCCTCATCTTTGACTCTTGGCTTCATGGACTTCCTTCCCATTACCAGTTTAAATCTCACCTACTATAAGAAGCCTTTTCAAGTCCTCCTTCATTCTAGTGCCTTTCTTCTCTTGTTTATACCCTATTTATCTTGTATATAGTTTGTTTATCCATGGTAGTATGCATGTTTTCTCCTCTCTCAAAAAAGTGTGTGTGTGTGTGTGTGTGTGTGTGTGTGTGTGTGTGTGTGTGTGTAAGAGCTCCTCAAAGGCAGGGATTATCTTTTGCCTTTTTTTTTTTTTTTTTTTTTTTTTGTATTTTTGTAATTTTTTTTTTTTATTTCTAGTACTTAGCATAGTGCCTAGAACATAGTGAGCACTTAATAAATACTTATGAATGGCACACTTATAAATTCTTGGCAGTAATTGGTCCATTTGATCTTTATGAAGGAGAAAATCTATGTCCCTGGGTGGTACTTAATCTCTTGGAATTTGGGGGATGGTTTCATTCAACTCAATTTTTCTTCTTTGTAGACTGTAGGACGGGAGTTACTCCTCCATCTGATAGACCACTTGGTTAAGAATGATGGAAAGGACCCTGAAATCACCCGCCTGATTAATAACACTCGGATACACATCATGCCTACTATGAATCCAGATGGATTTGAATCTGTTGAAATACCAGACTGTTATTTCTCAAATGGCAGGTAAAGGTGGGCTGGGTTCTCTATGTATATCAGGTTTTCCTAGGATCTATACACCTGTTGGAGGGAAATTTGTTAACTTGGAAGGGGGGAAAAATCTTCTTTTCATTCAATCTCCACTAAAATTTCACATTTCTTTCTTTTTTTAATTTATCCTAAAACCATTATTCTAAGAAGTCCACAGGTTTCTTGAGATTGCCAAAAGAATAAATGATGCAGTTAAAAAAATACTTTCTCTCTCCTAGGGTTGTATGTGTGTGTGTGAGTGAGTGAGAGAGAGAGAGAGAGAGCTTGTATATGTGTACATGTGTGTAGAGCAGAGGGAGAGATAGAGAGATTAAATTGAGGTTCTTTCACTGACTTCTTGAGAACATGTTCTGGGGGTTTATTGCAAACAAGTGGCCAAAAAACCCAAAAACCTATCCTTTAAGGAGAGAAATCACTTAAGGAGTTGGTCAAATTATTTTTATTTACTTCAGTCAAGATATATACTCCTATTTGCTTAAGCCATTCAGTTGACTTCAATGTGAAGGAAAAAGATCATACAAAGAATTTCATATCATCAAATAGAAATCTCCTAAATTTCCTGAACTCTGTAATAGGGAATGTCCTCAGATCACCATTACATTCAGGATGCCCAAAACATTGTTAGTACCACCAGAATGACAGAAATCACAACAGTGGACCATAGATGCTTATGTAGGTTTTCTGGCTTTGATTAGCTTTTGCCTGGACTCAAACCACACAGCACCCCTGGGCCATTCTGTGATGATCAAGAATTATCTCACTTTCATCCACTTTTAAGAGGAATTTGACCAATTAGCATTTTTATTTATTTTTTTATCCTAAATTTGAATGTGTCAACTGGTCTCAACTAACTTCTTAAGATGGAGATGGCCACAGCCAAACAGAGCAGGCTAGAGACAGGAGAGTCAGGAATCAAACAGAAGTTTAATTTTAAAATAAGGGAAATCACTTGCAAGCAAGGAGGGACCTATGTACTGGGGTTCCACCCCTAGTGGCAATACCTGCTTTAGTGTAACTGAACCTTGATTTATATATTTGTGACTAGACAGAGTCAAACAGTGTAATGTAGCAACAGTAGGTGAGGTTATCTAGTAACAAAAAAATTTGTATGTAGCAAGGCTTCATGTCTGGACCTGTTGATGCTTCCTCAAGCTCAGGAACCATCGGTTAACTCGGGGCAGTTTGCTAGCTGGGTCTTATCTCTAGAAAACGGGATATTTCCTAATATCTTGACATTTCCCCCTTTCAGACAAAGGGAGGGGATCTGAAAGTACCCTACCCTTCTGGCCAATAAAGGACAGACAGGTGTGCACCAAGATTCCATAAGAAGCCAGGACAAGTTATTGAGTTGAATAGGTCTTGTCTAGTCATTGTTCACTTGAAAAGTGGGGGGGCGTCAAGAATGTAGAGGAAGAAAACCTGAATTAGGCTTTGGTGGTTGGGCATATAACAAAATAAAAGAGTAAAAAACTAGAACAGTGTACACGGCCCTTGTCCTGAAGCTTGGGGCAGCTATCTCATCTGGATGTCAAACTCTGAGGTCCGTGGAGGGTTCTGCCATCCTCTCAGGAGCAGGGGCTTTCTTCAGATAATCCAGGAGCACACACCCACAAGTTTGACAGCTGTAGGAGTAGTCAGAAGAGTCTGGTAAAGGCCCTCAGACAATTGTGAGAAAACTCTTTGTATCTGAGTTTCTCATCAGTGTAAGTAACTTAGATCCTTGGTTAAGGATCTCTTAAACGCATATGCAAATAGTCCATTTTCCTAGCCATGCAATAAAATTTTCCCACATTTCTCATACCTGCACAATGTGCGCAGTTAAGTGCTTGGGGTATACATATTCCATTCATTACAAATTCAGAATGGAGTCACTTATATCAAGAGTTCTCTCATGTCACCCCAATACAACCAAATTCCTGGCACGTCTAGGGCATTGTCAGTAAGCCTGACTCTTGTGGGCAGAACAACTGACTGTTTGTTGAACATCAGCATAACTCTGAAAAAGAAGGTGGTGGGCGGAGAAAGCATTAGATTTAGCATTAGGAATTTGATTTTAAAGATTTAAAGACAATGCTATTCCTGAACAGCCGCAAGCAAATCAGTTTTTCGGGTCCTACTCTATTAGAGAGGACATTGATGGGCAGCTGGATGGCACAAGAGATAGAGCACCAGACCTGGAGTAAGAAGGACTGAGCAAATCCAGCCTCAGATATTTAACACTTATTAGCTGTGTGACTCTGGGCAGGTCACCTAACCCCAACTGCTTTGCAAAATAATAATAATAATAATAACATACTCATACATATTTATGTCTGAGGTTTCTTTCAGGTCTAAGTCCATGAACGTAAATTTTTGAGTGTTTGTACATCCTGCATTGGCTTTGCTATAGGGAAGCAGTATTTTCTGCCTAGCATTGCTTTTTTTAACCAGTGACTCAAAAAAATGGAAAGGAGAATTCATAGGATGCTGGATGTTCTAAAGCTGGAAGGCAGGACAGAAGCCATCAAGCCCAATATCCTCATTTTATAAGTGAGGAAAATTCTAAAGAATGTGCCCAAATAGTTGGTACATCCAGGATTTGATGAAGATCAGTATTGTTTCCCACACACAATACTTATCACAAAGGCATAGTGAGAGGCAAGCAAGAAGAAAGGGACAAGAGAAGGACAGACTATGAAAATTTGGAAATTAAGAGTTTGCTGTGGAGGGAAAAATAAAGATCATTAAAGGGAGAAATGGAGGTTGAGGTAGTATTTTGAAAATCAAACTTTTTTTAACTGATGAAATCATATTTTTCTAATTCATACTGGGAGCAAAAAACAGGAAACAAATTCAGAATTATCTTTGCTGACTATTTCATTACAGGTTTTTCATTTATGGATGCTGTCAACCCAGTATTCAAGACTCAAAACTAAAAAACTTTTTTCATTGGCTGTCCCCCATATGTGTAATATTCTCCCTCCTCATTCTCTGTCTCCTGGTTTTCTTAGTTTGTTAAATCCCAGTTAAAAACCCATCTTTTACTAAAATCTCCCCCTTCATACTACCACTGCCTTCTTTCTAATGAAAATGTCTTTATCCTATATATATCTGGTTTGTTCAACAGGAAAACAAGTAGGGAAAAGAAAAAATGGGAGTACAAAAGGGAAATTATGATTGGGGAAGGAATAATCATAAGTTTAAAAAAAAACTTTTTACTTTGAAGGCAATGGTTGCAAGGGAAGCCTTAGTTTAAAAAAAAAAAAAAAAAAAGGACAAATTCAGCTAGGATTAGAAATAGACCACTTAGGTTATAGATTTCTAGTTTAGATCAGAATCTTTTGGACTTCAACAAAATAAAAATTATAATCAATAATGGACATTTTAGGAAAGAGTTGACTTAATGGAAACTAAATAGTTTAATCCTTAAGAGGTTGTGGATCAAAGACTAAATCATAGAAACAGTAGATAATTTCAATAAAGAGAAGGAAAACAATGAGACAGCATACCAGCACTTTTGGAATGCAGCCAAAGTAGTTGTTAAAGGAAAATCTATCTCTTTAAACCCTTTCATCAACGAAAAAGAGAACAGATCAGGGTATTTGACATGCAAGTAAAGAACCAGAAAATCAACAAATTTACAAAAAACAAACATAATAGACATTTTGAAATAAAAAAAGACTTACTTGATAAGTATAATCAGGTGCCCTTTTAATAACAATAAGACTAAAATAGATAATCTATTGTTAATCTGATTAAATGACACAAGGAAAATAAAATTAACAATATCAGAAATGAAAAAGGAAGACATAATAAATGAAATAAAGAAAATTATTAGGAATACTGTGCTCAATTACATGTGAACAAAAATCACAAAATAGATGAATATTTTAAAATATAAATTATCCACATTGCCAGAACAAGAAAAAAAAGAAATTGAATAAATCATAAATCAAAGTGAAAAAATCCAGATCAGATGGTTTTTTTAGGTGAATTCTTTCAAGCATTCAAAGAAATTCTTTCCTGTAATCAGGAAAATTTGAATTTTGTAAATTTGGTTCCAAGAATTGGGAAAAATGGCCTCATTGCTTGAGATTGATGTTGTCTGATACTTAAAATGGGCAAAAAAAAAAAAAGGTAGAAAAAAAGAACCCTGAAAATTAATGTCTCCAATAAAAATTGATGGCAATATTGAATTAAATATATGCAGACTACAATAACATTAAAAATCATACACTATAACTGCATTGGATTAGTACTAGGAATTGAGAATTGGTTCAATATTAGGATAATTATGAACATAAGATCATATTATCTACCTTTTCTTAATGTGGTAAACAGCATCTGGGGCAACTGGATATCACCCAAAAGAGTGCCAGGCTTTGAATCAGGATTCATCTTTCTGAATTCAAATCTGATCTCAGATACTTACTGTGTGACCCTTAAGCAAATCACTTAACCTTGTTTGTCTCAGTTTCCTTATCTGTAAAATAAGTTCTAGAAGGAAATGACAAACCACTTCAGTATCTTTGCTAAGGAAATGTTAAATGGGATCATGAAAAGTTGGTAGTGACTGAAATAACTAAACAATAACAAAAAATACCCAAATAAGAGCTAGGATGATCTGACATTTTTGTTTTGGAAGCACTGAAAAATTCAGTAGTTTGTGCAGTGTCACAAATCTGTTGGTTCCTCTATGCCTTGCCATATATATAAAAATAATCTTAGCATTCATTTTTTTAAAATTTTAAGTACTCAATTCTTTTTTCCAGCTTTTCTCTCACTCATTAAGAAGGCAAGGAATGTGTTTCAACTTAGTAAGGCAAAACATAAATTAAGATTATACAAGATTGCTATTGACAGCTGAGAACCTTTCTTGATGGGACAGACACTTATCATTGATCTCAAATAAGGCAGAAAATGAGGAGTTGATTCATGCTTACCTAAGAATATTTGTCTTGAGTCATAAAAAAGATACAGAGCCAAGATCAAGTTGAAGAGGGATTCCATATTGATGGCATGGAATCCTTTCAATGGATCTATTTGTGGGCAACTTTCTTCAGCTTCTCTCAAGCCCTAGAATACTGCAGAGCCCCCTGGATAGTGTTAGTAACCACTCAGAAGAGTTTGGCCATACAGGAAATGTCAGATGAATGAATGAAGAATATCTGTTAGCCAATTTATGACATGTAGTTAGATGAACAGCTTATAGAACTTGACCATTAGTGTAATCTCTCTTAGTACAAATGAACAAGAGGAAGAAAATAAGTTTGATTGTCTTTGGGAAAATGGCAAAGCTCCTTTAATGACTTCCTAGCTTCTTCCAGAAACAAAGACTTTTCTTTTTATTACCATAATGACTTCAGTGCCATTGTATGATTGCTGGTCATTAATAATCTCTAAAAAAGTTAAAATGGTTTTCACACAAAAGGCAATAGACAGGTCTATGGTTGATATGAACATAATGTGGCAGCAGATATTGAACTATGAAGAATTAGATTCAAAGATACCCTCAAAGAAATGTTAGAATGGAAGAAATGGGCTGATCACATGGTGAGGGTGAGGAATCATCAACAGACAATTGTGCTCCCTTTCTATTCTTCATTGTTTTTTTAAGAGAAATCTAGAAAGGAAATAAAGCATTAGGAATAGGAGGGAGATTTGAATTGAGACTTGAAGGAAGTCAGGAAAACCAAGAGAGAGATGAGGATCCAAAGCGTGGTATCACAGCCAGTGATTTAGGAGGTGGAAGTGTCCTTTGGGAATGTATGGAAAATAGCAAAGTGAATGTCGCTGGATCCTAGAAAATGTGAGAGGGGGTAAAATGTAAGATCTGAAAGGTAGAAAAGGACTTGGTGAAGGGTCTTAAAAGCCAATATGAAGGTTTATATAAAACCTGGCAATAATGGGGAGCTTTTGCAGTTTACTGAGTAAAGGAAGAGCAGGGTGGAGTGACTTGATAAGACTGTGCTTTAAGAAAGTCATTGACAGCTAAGTGAAGGGTGGTTTAGAATGGGGGGGAGACTTGAAGCTGGGATACCAACCAGCTGATTATTTGTATCAGTATTTTAAGTAATTGGTCTCACACTCATTATTTCATCTAATCTCTGTCTATGGGAAGTAAGGCTCAATGCCCTTGACCCAGTTTACAGTCACTGTTACTTCTAGGACCTGAAATTCATAGGAGAGATCCCTTTATAATGTTACTCCAGGTATTATAACAATTTTTTTTAATATATAGAAATGTGTTCCAAAACTCTTGTATTTTCTTTTCAAGGTTCAATAAAAATGAATATGATCTGAACAGGAATTTCCCAGATGGTTTTGAAAATAATTCTGAGCCAATACAGCCTGAGACTCAAGTAATAAAGAACTGGCTGAAATCGGAGACATTCGTTCTTTCAGCTAATTTACATGGTGGAGCCTTGGTGGCCAGTTACCCATTTGATAATGGTGTCCCAGGTAAGAAAATCCATTCTTTCCCCTGTTCCCTCTACAGAGTGTAACCAGGCATTTCACAGAAGCTATGGAAAGGGAAATTATTTCCACTCGTTCCTCCAAAGTGGAGGGGAAACAAAATCTCCTATTGAAATAAACTCCTAAAAAATGGATGTCAATTTATAGCCCATGAAAAGGCAAAGTGAGCAAAGCAATATGTTGCCTAAGATATAGATTAATGAAAAAAATTGGAGAGAGATTCAGTCAATTGATAAATGGATTGCTAAGTAGTACTCAACAATTTCATCTTGGCCCTTTGAATTTTCAGTAAATTCTTTTGAAGATACTTCTCCATAAAACTTCTTATATAACTTAGTTATGTTTACATTATATAGATCTTCTTGCAGTTGACTGAAGACAGACTCACTGGGTGAGGGGCAGCTGTGAGAACCCAAAGGAGGGGAAGGGAAGGGACAGGACACCTTCTCAGCCACCATAATACTTTCTCCCTTCTTCCAAATGGCAGGGGTTAAAAGCGGAAAGGGAAGATGGCTTCTCATCACCAAAATTTCCATCTGCCTGATATACACCCTGACCCCATATTTAGATGCTCCTTTTCTCTTTGGAGTGTTTCCAGAGAAACCTTGGAGATCCTTCTGTAAGCTCCCATAACCCTAATGACCTAAACAAAGGATGTCTAAGATCCAGCAGCCCATTGAAGAAATGTTATTCAATGTTCCAATTGACTAGTTTGGGCAAGGAGAAATAATGATCCAGGTAATTGTAATGCCATAAAACTTAAAACAAACAGGAAATTTGAGTTTGAAGATACTTGTCCCTTGCTGCTTTAAAACAAACAAAAAACAACTCGACTTCTTTCTTTGAATGCAGAAAAACTCTCCTGGCTTTGGATTGGGCTCAGAATCCAAAGCTTTTGTCAATCTCTGGCTTTGATTGGGTGGCAAAGTAGTTAAACCCCAACACAACTGTCCACGTGCTCAAAATTTTCTGACAACAAAGAGCCATTGCATTCCCTGGAGTGAGATATAGGCAGACAGTGTTCTCCATACTTTAGGAATTTCATTTAGCTCTTGCCTTTTCTCTGCCCAGTAAATGCTTAGTGAATTTAGTCCTGCTCCTAGTCTGATCATAGGTTTATCTTGTCATGTGTTGCTTTGCCTGAAGATAACACACCCATTAATGTCATTCTGTACATGGGATGATTGCATTGCTGCCGCAGGGATTTGTCAAGACTAGGTTGTAGCCTTCCTCAGCTTAAGTTGGATTTTATTGCTATGTATGTGTCTATCTTGCATTTACAGAAACCGGGACAAAACAGGGCCATAGCTTAACCCCAGATAATGATGTATTCGAATATCTTGCATATACCTACTCTTCAAGGAATCCTGAAATGAGCAAAGGAAACTCCTGCAAAAATGGTGCGAGTTTCCGCAATGGTATCACAAATGGGTATACGTGGTACCCACTCAAAGGTTAGTTTTTCTCTATTCTTTTCTTATCTCTTTAATCCAAAGATGATGTATTCTTTTCTCTAAGCCTATGCAGAGACACATACTTCCCCTTTCCTCCCAGGCCTTTGAGACTAATGAAAATCCCCTGCTAACAGAGTATAGATGGTTTTGTGTTTGACCTAGAAAATAAAATGTTTCTTCTCATCAGGGATCCAGACAGAAATGTGAAAATGGAAACATCTTTTGGTATCTCAGACTCTATAGAAAAAAGTCCCTTCCTCTAGAAGTCTGATTGTGCAAATAACAGCCTGGATGTTAATTCATTCAAATTCAAGGTGCTGATGGTCCAAAATATAGCCCTTGCTAGCCATTTTTTCATAGCTCCCTCCCCATTCATTTGGTCAGAGAACAGACACAGCAGTTGGTACTTTTTATAGCAGGATGGCTCTGGGCCAGCTATGTGAAAGAATACAAAACAAGCAGACATATGATTGATAACCTAGCCAGATCAATACATGTCTTGAGCATGTCTTTCTATGAGTTTCACCTCCTTTGCTCCCTCTGTTTCCAGGATTCTGTCACCTCCCTCCCCACTATTGATATAAACTTTTCTCCTTACACCTAGAAGAAAAATCTTCTCTGGCCTAAAGGCAAACTTACTTCTTGTGTATAAGAACAAACCCATATTGCGTGGGATTGGTTGGAAACATAGACACACAACAGTTATTCTGGGATTCATTCCCATGTGTGTCTCTCGATGGGTTGTATCTTTCACACTGATGAATGGGGAGTTTGGCAGGAAGTGTGTTGTGTTCAAATGTTTGAAAGGCTAACATGTGGGAAGGAGGAATTACATTTGTCCTGCCTAGCCACAAAAGGAGTACTAGGGAAGCAGATTCAGTTCAACATAAAAGTTTCCTATCCCACAAGACTGTGTGTAAATCAGAGCAGGAACCCTTCTCATACAAACCTTGTCAGGAAGATTGTTAGATGGCATTCATTCTTCAAGTAGAGTTTAGATTAGTCCAGGGGAGGTTCTTAATCTTTTCTTCATGAACTTACTTGACAGTCTGTTTTTAAATGCATAAAATTCATTAGATTACAAAGGAAACCAATTATATTGAATTCAATTATATTGAAATGAGGTTATCATTTTCCATCCAGAATTCATGGACCTTGTGGTTTCTATCTACAGAAAACTTTAGAGCATTCATGGGGTCCCAGATTAAAAATCTCTTCAAATAGAAGATATTTGACATTCAGACTTTCTAACTCTTTTAGGATTCTAAGTTAAAATCAAATAAAAATGATGCACTTTGAATTTATAGTCCTTTTAAAAATATATGCAGGAATGAGAGGCAAAAGATCATCATTGTCTGGAACAATAGCATCTCAGTTTCCATGGGTAGCGGCAGAACTTGTGTCTTGCTTTTCTCACAGAAGGCTACTCTGGTGCTGATTTACCCTGAGATGTCTAAGAAGAGATATTTTCCCCCCACAAAAATTGTTTAAAAAACACGTGCAATGTTTGTCACTTAATTCTGTTTCCAGTGCATTTCAGGCAGACCTCTTTTAAAAAGGACCTTACAATGAATCATTTTTAAGGCAGGAATCCTTTTGGTAATGAGAATTATGTAAAATGAAGTCATTTGTGAATATATTTCAGCAGACTGGTCTAAGAACCATAATGGAGTATTTCCTGTGCCCTTAGTTATTGTGTTGTCAAGTTTTGTCGCTGTATTCTAGTTGATGAGGTATATGGGGGTGTTCAGGGATCTACTTCTCAACTTGTGGCCCCAAGAAGCTATAGTATGTGCAGTGGCTGCCTCCCAAGTTAAACCAACAGGTCTCAAACCCATCAACGAGCTAGGGATAGACATAGAGTTACACATCCCAAGCATGTGAAGACTCCATTGGAATGGGCAGATGTGAACAATTTTTTTCTAACAGCTACGAAGACAAATGACGCAGATGCTATGGAGCATTTGGTCAGACATCAAAGATACAAAGGTTATGTACTGCATCCCCAGCCAAGCCATTGCCACTTGTCTTGACTTGCAACCCTCCTTCCCATTTTAGAGATAGGAATCTGAAGCCCAGAGAGTTCAAGAGACTTGCTAGGAATTCAGCACAAAACCCAGAATTCAACCCATGTCCTCTGCCATCAATATGGCAGGAAAATAAGACTCTTTTCTTTTCCTTTAACACAGGCATTTGCAGCTGCCTAATTCACCCATTTCTGAATGCTTTTGTTTAGGTGGAATGCAAGATTACAATTACATCTGGGCCCAGTGTTTTGAAATTACATTGGAGGTATCATGCTGTAAATATCCACCTGAAGAAACACTCGCAGACTTCTGGAAGAGTAACCAAAACTCACTAATTGACTACATAAAGCAGGTTCATCTAGGTCTGTAAGATTTTCTTTATTTTTTTATTGTTATATCTTTTTATTAACAAAACATATGCATGGGTAATTTTTGAACATTTGACCTTTGCAAACACTTCTGTTCCAACTTTTCCCCTCCTTCCTTCTACCTCCTCCCCTAAATGGCAGGTAGTTCCATACATGTTAAACATGTTAAAGTATTTATGTTAAATACAGTATATTATACACATTTATACAGTTATCTTGTTGCACAAGAAAAATCGGATTTAGAAAAAAGGTAAAAATAACCTGGTAAGAAAAACAAAAATACAAGGAAAGAACAACAGAAAGAGTGCAAATGCTATGTTGTAGTCCATACTCATTTCTTTCGCTGGGTGTAGCTGGTTCTGTTCATCACTGATCAATTGGAATTAATTTGGATCCTCTCATTGCCAAAGATATCCACTTCCATCAGAATTGATCCTCAGATAGTGCTGTTGTTGAAGTGTATAATGATCTCCTGGTTCTGCTCATTTCACTCAGCATCAGTTCAACTTCTCCAAGTCTCTCTGTATTCATCCTGCTGGTCATTTCTTATGGTCTTTAAAATTTTCAAATGAATTCCTTGTTAACACCAAGTGTAATTCTAGCAAAACCTGTGGGTGTTTGTGGATTTGTGTTTGTGATTGTGAACTTGTCAAGTGGTATTTTCTTCATATATCATAGTTTTTCCTAATAGACATTAACTAAAAGTGAAGATTTTTTTGGTTCAGAAGGGGTCCTGCCATATTTGGGAAGTACTATGTCAGCCAGTTGGGGTAAAAGAAAAGACAAAAAATTACCGATTTCCAGCAGGCTTTAAGTTCAAATATCAAGCCATTTGGAAATTGGTCCCAAGACAAGAATACTTATGATAAGTATTAAGAGTCTTTTTTAGTGAAAGAGATGACTTTCACTCAACAAATATTTATTAAAAGTCTCTGGTGTGTAAGACTCTAGTAGACATTACAATAACAAAGTTAAAAAGGTGATACTGTCCTATCGCCCTGAACTTCCATCCTACTATAACTTAATGGCAACCCATTATTATCCATTATAGAAAAAAAAATAAGAATTCACTTGTATATATATAATACTTTATAATTATAATTATATATTAGTATATATAGTCTCTTATTTGACCTTTACAACAGTCCATATGTCACTTTAATTTCCCTAATACAAATCTTCTTTTCCCCATTTCATAGTTGGGAAACCTGATGCTAAGAGTTCAAATCCCTTGCTTAAGGTTATAGATGGTGAGTGACAAAACCAGGTTTTTGAGAACCAGAACAATCCAAGGGGGTAACCGGACACCTTCCTGGTGACATTTTGTCCATATTTTTTCCCAAGGTAGAAAGGGACCAGCAAGTGGTTCCAGCACCCCTGTCCCCCTGCAAATCCTGCCAAATGCATCCAAGCTGGTATCATGGGGCTTTAACCAGCCTGCTTCCGGAAAGTCCTTTGCCAGTATTTCCCACAGCTGCTAGTCAAATACAATGAACAAAAGAGCAATATATTAACTGGGATCATCTACAGTTCAGAGTTCCAGCTGTCACTCAGTCATTATTTGTATGGGATTTGTAAAGCTCTTTGACTTTGTCAAATGTTGATGTCATCTGCTTCTATTTAAAATGTCCTCCCAGAAGAAAGATCAGAAATTGGCAAATGTTTTTCTGTTGTAGTGTCAAGTAAAGAGAAGGGTTGTTTTTTATTTTGTTTTTGCCAAGCTCTTGCCTTAGCTTCAACAACAACCATTTTTTTGTGTCATCCCTTTTTTGGAGAAGGGATCACTTCTCTTATTTATTATATCGTTATTTCAATAAATATGTGCTATATATTTATATATGTATATATAAATACATTTATGAAAATATTTATGAAATATAATATGTATTATGTAAGTTCTATGTTTTTTTTCCATCATCTGAAACTTTTTTCCTACACTAATTTCTGAGCTTTAATTGATCTCTGGTGCCTAGTGCCGAGCCTCCAGACTTTAATCCCCAGGGTCTGTTTGACTCCCTGGATTTGGACATGGGTATGTGGCTTCTTCTTCTGCTTTGGGTATCCACTCCCCTTCCTCCTATACTATTGTCTCTCACGTGAATTATGTCACACAAATGTACTGTCTAATATATGTTCAGAAGCAGGAGGACATACAGTAAATAATATAATAATAAGAAATAAAATAAGAAATGTATATAAAAGAAAAAAATTACCTAATTCCTAGGCTAATTGACCTCTAAGCTTGCTTTCTAAAGTCATAAAATACAAGATATAAGTTTCACTAAAAGGGTTTCACTATGAAACATATATAATCTTTCTTCCCTCAATCAACCAATCTATCATGACTCTAAAATTCATTAATCTTTCATATCCAGTCACTTCATTTCTTTTCTCTTCATCCTATGGATTTCCTCTTTAAAACTTTTCTCCCTATTTTTTTTCCTTCATGCCCTGTAAACCCTTGTTACAAGCAAAAATAGGACAGCAAAACAAATGTACCATGGTGTCCATGTCCAAAAAAAAGTATGTCTTCATTTTGCTTCCTCTTTGTAAGGAAGTGGGCTATGGAAAAGGCAAATGATCTCTCTGGGCCTATACCATACCAAATAAATCCTTCGTCTTTTCTCTAATTCATAGATTTACTCTCAGCCAACCAATAGTCGATAGAGGAGCCAAAAGATGAGTTTCAATCCCAGCTCTTTTACTTATTTCCATTTGAGTCGTTAGACAGATCACTTTATTTCTCTGGGCCTCAGTTTGGGAGGTGTAGTTTATCCACACAGAATGTGATTGGTACAAAATCTAACCTATGGAGTCATTTCTTGCTTGCAAGAGGGACTAGCCGACTATATTTGCTATGCTGACCATTCTAGGGTTTTATTGAATGAGAAAACACTAACATAGAAATGAGACAAAGATCCCTTGAATTAAGTAAATCAATAAATGAAGATCATGTCAAGTAGAAAGATATAATCACTAGTGCATTTTCCCCTTCCAACTTTCAGTAAGAACAAGGGAAGCATTTTTGCTCAAGATTTCATAATTTCCTTTTATATAGAAAGAAGCCTGTTTTTTTGGGGAAAAAAATCATAGTTTGTGTTTTATCCTTCAAGAATCTTGAAATAGAGTCCTTGCAAGCTAACTGTAATATTTTTATGGTATCCTACAGTCAGGGTTGGAGGAGAAGGGACATATTTCTCCCAGATTCTTGTTGAAGGTTTCCAGTTTCTGGCTTATTGCTGAAAAAAATTAACAAATGAATAAAATGACTGCATGGATTGGTGCAGCAATTCTGCCCTCTTGTGGTTTTAGACTAATACTTCCCACTGTAACTGCAACCAATGTCAGGACTTTTTTCTGGTGCTTTGATTTCAGGGTCTTTCTTAGAATGCCTTTTCCTTCTTTCTTTTTCCTTTTTTTTAACATTTATTTTTATAAAATTTTGATTTCCATTTTTTCCCTCCCATCTTCCAAAGATAGAAAGCAATCTGATTTAGATTATAAATATCATATTAAACATATTTCCACGTTAGTCATGATTGAAAGAATCAGAGAAAAGGGGAAAACCAAGAGAAGAAAAAAAACTCCACAGTTCTTTATTTGTATGTGGATAGCATTTTTCATCAGGTGTCTTTTGGAATTGTCTTAGATCATTGGATACTGAGAAAGGAGAGCTTAGTTTTGCTGATGTCCCACAGTGTGAATTAGTACAGGTACTAGAGCCAGGTTCTGCCTTCTTTGAAAGTTCTCATAGGACTTAGAGTTAAAAGGGGCTTTAGAATGTATCTAACCTAATCCCTCATTTTTATATTCTTTGCTCCCTACTGCTGAAACTTCAATTAAGATGAGAAATCTCTTCATCTATTAGGAAATGTCATTTCTGGGACTAGAAGAAGATTAGAGGTGATAGGGTCTATAGCCTAAAGAGATTTCAGATAATTTATGGAGCTATTTAGCAATCTTCAGTCATTTTTAAGAAGTCTTAAATTTTTTCTAATAATAACTTTCCATTTTTCAAAATATATGCAAAGATAGTTTTCAACATCTACCCTTGCAAAACTTTGTGTTCCAAATTTTTCTTTTTACCTCCCTCCATTTCCCCTCCCCTAGATAGCAAGCAACCTAATATAGGTTAAACGTGTTATTCTTCTAAATATAGTTCCACATTTATTGTTCTACACAAGAAAAATCAGATCAAAAAGAAAAAAGTGAGAGGAAAAAAACAAGCAAGCAAACATCAAAAAAAGTGAAAATACTATGTTGTGATTTGCATTCAATCCCCATAGTCCTAGATGAAGATGGCCCGCTCCATCACAAATCTATTGGAACTGGCCTGAATCACCTCATTGTTGAAAAGAGCCAAGTCTATCACAGTTGATCGTCACATAATCTTGTTGTCGTGTATAATGATCTTCTGGTCCTGCTCATTTCACTCAGCGTCAGTTCATGTAAGTCTCTCCAGGCCTCTCTGAAATCATCCTGCTGATCATTTCTTACAGAACAATAATTTCCATAACATTCATATACTGTAACTTATTCAACCATTCTCCAGTTGATGGGCATCCAATCATTTTCTAGTTTCTTGCCACTACAAAAAGGCTGCCACAAACATTTTTGCACATGGTGGTCCCTTTCCCCTCTTTTGTGATCTCTTTGGGATGCAGGTTTAGTAGAGACGATGCTAGACAAAAGGTATGTACAGTTTTATAGCCCTTGGGCATAGTTCCAAATTGCTCTCCAGAATGTTTGGATCAGTTCATAACTCCACCAACAATGTATTGGTGTCTCAATCCCCTCCAACATTTATCATTATCTTTTCCTGTTATCTTAGCCAAACTGAGAAGTGTGAAGTGGTATCTCAGAATTGTAAGAAATCTTAAATTGAAACCATACTGAGCCCTTAGATTTCCCATTAAAAACAAACAAACAAAAAAACAAAAACTGACATTCAAGTTGTGATCCAAAGCTACCCAGTAATCTAAAAAAAAATGGACTATAAAAACCTGGGAGAAGCTTAGTTCACCAGTAGATACAGTCTGGACTTTTTCCATCCTAATGATCACCAATTTTGTCACTTCCTATAGCTGACCTAGGGCCTTAACCTTTTAGAGACCTCTAGGCCCAGAGACCATATGACTTCCTGCAACCTGAGGCCCAAGGATCTTCACGCTCTAGGAACAAGGATCATGTGACTTAGGCCTAAGATCTGACTTACTCTGTCTCATAGACTTTTTGAGAAATCTCCACTGGGTCCCATTCAGAGACCCTTTGACCTGAGAAAGTTACTTAACCTCTCTGTCTCAGAGAGGTGAACATTATCTGTTAGATTGGATGATAATTTTAAAAATACTTTAGTTATTGTGAGGATAAAATGAGATTTTATAAGACACCTTTACAGACCTTAATTTAAAGTGCTATACAAAATGCTAGTTATGATGATGATGCTGATAGCTAATACCTCATTCCCCAACTTTCTTTATCTTCCATATTTTCACATGCTGTTAATAAGAGGAAAAGGACCCATATGTGCAAATGCATTTATAGCAACTTTTTGTGATAGCAAAGAATTAGGAATTGAGGGGATGCCCATCAATTGGGGAATGGGTGAGCAATTTCTGATACCTGAATGTGATGAAATAGTATTCTGTTGTAAGAAAAGAAGGGAGATGGTTTCAGAAAGACTTAGATGAACTGATGCTAAGTGATGTGAGCAGAAGCAGAACAGTTTACATAATATCAACAGTATATAATCAACTCTGAAAGACTTAAGAACTCTGATCAACAAAATAACAGACCACAATTCCAAAGGACTTATTAAGAAATATGCAATCTGGTTATACGTGTATACCTTGTATCAAGTTCTTTGTTGGGGGAAGGGGGAGAGAGAGGGAGGAAGAAAAAGGAAAGCTATGGGTTGTAAAATAGTATCTTCGCAGTGTTTTAGTCTGACAATAAGATTCAAGAGAGCAAGGTGGAAGTATGGCCATCATCCCATCACTAGCATCACTTTGGATAGGAAAGTTGTCATCTCATCAGCAACTACTGCTCCAACTTTGTAACATACATAATGGTGCTCAGTCCACAGCTTTTGAACTGCCTAAGGTGATCTCCATTCCTATCTCCTACCTCCTAGTTTGAGTTTTGGATTGGTATCCTAGAGACATCCACCTTTTTTTTTTTTTTTAAGTTGGCAAAAAAAAGGGTTTATTTTGATACTGAGAATTCTCAGTGGGCTGAATTCCTGATTGAAATAGCAGCAAAGCATTGAGAGACAGAGCCTTTATCCTGGCTTCTATGCTTAAGACTAAGGAGTTTATGTCGATTCGAGGCTGGGGGGGAGGATCATTTCCAGATGAATTAAGGGTGGAGGGAGGTGAGCTAAGGAGTAATCTCCAGTAACCTCCATCTTCAACTCTCATGGTCTTTGGATTTCTCTCCTTGGGCATAACTTGAACCATTGGATAGCTTTGCTCTTCCTCTAAAATTTTCCCCTCTTACCTTTAACCACCTACAGATGCCAGGACCAATTGGGTCTTAGCAAGTTCTAAATCAAAGACATTTCCCTAGTTTCCTATTCAAAGTTAAAATTGCTGGGATTTTTCTTCTACAAAATGCTATCTCATCTAAACAGCTTCTAATAGGAGTTGGCTCAATATTTTAAATGAAAAAAAATTCTCATAGATTATAAAAATTTGGAGATTTTCATTCCTTATCTTTTTTTTTCTTTTTTTTTTTGCAGGTGTTAAAGGTCAAGTTTTTGATGTGAACAATAATCCAATACCAAACGCAATAGTGGAATCTAGTGGCAGGAACCATATTTGCCCCTACAGAACCAACAAATTTGGAGAATATTATCTTCTTCTTCTGCCTGGATCCTATACAATAAATGTAAGCATTTAATGTGATGTGGTTCAAACTCACTTTGGAAAGACAGCTTTTCCCCAAACAGATTTCAATGATCTTGACATCAGAGACACTATTATTAAGAAGGAGTACTTGGCTCTAAAACAATGTTCCTGGAACCTTAAAAAAAAAAAAAAAAAAAAAAGGGAAAAAAAACTATAGAAAACAGTAACTAACTTTCTGGGATGAGACTTGTCCTTATAGAGATGCAATTTGGACAGAGGCAGTGATGGCAACTAAAAGTAAACCAGGAAAGTCCAAAAAATTAGAGATGCCTCAAAATAGAAGGGATTATGATAAAGTTGACATAATGCAACAAAGAGTGATTTTTCTAAAAAGCCTGAGATAGAAAGTCACATGAAATATTGAACAGTTGGCATTTTTATTTGGGAAAAAGACATACTATATCGCAAATATTTAGAATTTAAGAAGCTCAGCACTGAAGGGGTCTTCTAGGTAACCTAATCGAAACCCTCCTTAACAAAATTTTCATCTAGTGTCTGATGGATGCTCTCCAGTGACTGGAAACTCGAGATCTTTTTTTTTTCCCCAAAGCTTCATCAAGCAGCCTCTTCCACTTTTAGTCAGTTAATTGCTAGAAGATATTTTTCATCCTAGATCCAGCCCAAATCTACTTCTACTCATGGATCCTCATAGATTAGTCTAGCAGCAGGATTTTTAAAAATGGATTAGAAAAGGGCGAGAAGAAAGGCCAAAAAAGATTTTTGCAATAGTCTAAACTGGTGACCTGAAGTAGGGTAGTTATCAATGGAACTAGAGAAGTGGAAAGAGACTCAAGAGATATTGCAAAGATGGGCTTGTTAACTGATAAAATGGAAGCAGTAAGAAAGATAAGAATAACATCAGTATTTCAAACTTGGGAGATTATGAGAATTGTGTTCCCATAGACCAGTGGTCCTCAAACTTTTTAAATAGGGGGCCAGTTCACTGTCCCTGAGACTGTTGGAGGGCCAGACTATAGTAAAAACAAAAACTCACACTCTGTCTCCGCCCCTCAGCCCATTTGCCATAACCCGGTGGGCCGCATGTGGCCCTTGGCCTGTAGTTTGAGAACCCTGCCATAGACAGTATGAAGTATAAAGAAGGAGCAAATATATTGGGGAAAATGATTAACTCCATTTTGGACATAGTAAATTTTAAGTGGGACATTCTGGGGGAAATAGAGGCCATTGAAGATGCAGGTCTGCAGCTGAGAATTGGAGATCAGAGCTGGAGAATAAAGCCTGGGAAATCATATAATTAGATATAGTAGTTTGTGGGGGTTTTTCCCAAAAAAATTTGGCAAGTGACAGGGAAGAAACATTGGATAATAGAGTAGAATAGTAAATCAAGGTATATTTGGAATTAGGAAGACTTGAATATGTTTATCAGCAAATGAGAAAGACCAGCTAAAAAGACAATTCTTAAAGAAGTATGAGAGGAATATTTAGGTACTTGAGTAAGTAAGTTTAAGAGCACAGAGGAAGGTAGTTAGCTTTATTTAAGACTGTGGAACCTTTCTTTCTGTAGCCAGAGGAGAGATGATGTTGAAAGGTTTTTAGGAAGAGAGATAATAGAGCTCCTTTCAGATAATCTCTGTTTTCTCAGTGTGGGGTTTAGTTGGATAGAAGAAGGGAAAAAATAAGGTTTAGAATAGAACAATCTCTGTAGGGAGCCAGGTAAGGAGTAATTAAGGTCAAGATAGAAAAGTTATCTAACAGTTGAGAGGGAGGTTTTATATAGTAGGTGAAAGTTCATTTTCATTTTGTGGCATTTACCAGCAATACACCTTGAAGCAGAAACCAGAAGTCTGACTCACTTAGGGATGTTTGAAACCTTACACAAGGTGTCAAGTGATTCCAAGGTAGATTAAAAAAAAGCCTAATAAAATGATTAGATAAATAAAGCCAAAATGTGAAATATAAATTAGGAGACTAATAATAAGCCATAAGTAAAAATCCAGATTAGATTTAGGGAGGGTAAAAGACGTAGAAGAATAGAAGGTCACAATCAGAGAGAAATTTCAAAGTTCAAGATCTGGGGTATTGCATTTTCAAGAGACAATAAAATATATTTTTACCATGTTTAACATATATTGGATTACTTGCCATCTAGGGGAAAGGGTGGAGGGAAGAGGGGTGGAATTTGGAACACAAGGAAAGGGTCTTTAGGTTGAGAAATGGTGTGGTCAGATTATAAGAAGGGTTGTTATCATGGACACTAATGATTCCTAGGATGATAGAAGAGAATGAAATGGAGAGAAAAAAATGAAATATTGTGGACTCAAACCATTGAGAAGGTTTGAGCAGTGGCTTGAAGGTCAAGAGATGACCACAACAACAATAAGGAGTTGTTTTGTTGTTCAGTAGTCATTTCAGCCATGTCTAACTCTTTGTGACCTCATTTAGAGTTTTCTTGGCAAAGATACTGGTGTGATTTTCCATTTCTTTCTTCGAATCATTTTACACATAAGGAATTAGGGCAAACAGGGTTAAGTGACTTGCTCAGAGTCATCCAGGTTGTAATTATCTGAGATCAGATTTGAATTCAGAAAGATAGATCTTGATTCTAATCCCAGCGCTTTATCCCCTGCGCTACTTAGCTGCCTACTATCTCCACTATATGCTGTCAAAATAGGATTTTTGCATTCATTTGAAGGGAATAGGAGGTAGGGAAAGGGGTTTTTACCCTTTCAAAAGAGATCTTCCTCCTCCTTTTTTTGGATCAGAAGATAGTGGATCTTCATGCTGTTTGTGATTAGAGAAGCAAGCAGTAGGATATAGTGGAAAAGAGGACCTGAGTTCAAATCCCAGCTCTGACATTTATCAGCTAAGAGAGGGAACTTGGGCAAATCACTTATACTTGTTAAACCTCAATTTCCTCTTACACAAAAGATCTCTTCTACCTGTGATACATAGACTCTTAATAATTTGGTCTCCTTTTCCCCAAAGTAATGAGATGGTCCCTTCTGTATACATTAGATTTCACTGTGATGTTTCCTCTTGGCTAGAACCCATACATCCCAGTAGAGTAAATCTAATAAATGTAATGAATTGTTCTCTGTGATACCAGAGGCAACTTTAAATGTATAAACTTCCTTGAATATAAAGATATGCCAGTACCTCAAGGGATTCTGCATAACTTATACCAAATTATTTGCCCATTTAATAAACATTAAGCTTGCTGCTTTGGATTTTTCATTCTAGGTTCTTTGAATATTAAAAATCTATGCAAACATTTTAACTATTAGATTATGAGTCCTCATTGGAAATCAAAAAATTATCATGTAGCCTACTATATAAGGAGCCACTCATACATACCAGGTATTGAATTATTTATGCCCCACTAACCAGCCTTCCTTAAAAAACAAATTGCCTATGGTTACTACAGCTCTTATAAAATGTTTGGCCAGTAAAACCTTGAAGATCAGAAATAAGAATTTTATTAGATATGAATTTCTAGCAAGATATATAGAATATTGCATTCCATTTTGAGTACTATATTTTAAGAAAGAACATTGATAAAGTAAATTACCCTTTAAATCAAAGTAAGATGGTGAAAGGCAGGTTTCAAATCCATATAATTTAAGAATCAGTTGAAAGGACTCAAGATGTTTACCTCCTGGAAGAAAAAATGGAGGAGGGAGGAAAGAACCACAAGTAATTGTCTTTAGATATTTGAAGGATTGTCATCTGGAAAAGAACTACTTAGCCCTGAGAGCAGAATTAGGAGCCCCAGGATACAGATTTAGAGTTGATATGAAGGGAACTAGTGTGAGCTCTACAAGAATTGAAAGATGCTGCTTCCAAAGGTAGTCTGGACCACTTGGGGCTGTTGTAAGGCATTCTTGGTCAGATACAAGTTATACTAAAGGATGTCCAAGATCTCTTCCTGCTGACATTCTGGGATTTCTCCCCCCTGCCTCAGGCTACATTTAGCATAGGTTATGAACATACAGTATTTTGGGTTATGAGAATGTAATTGCAGGCTTTTTTCTGATCCATTTTTTCCTCTTAAGAAATACTGGTGTTAGTATTTTTGCCATTTTTTTGTTGTTGCTTGCTTGCTTTTTATTTTCTCTCTCTTTTGGATCAGATTTGGATCTGATTTTATTTTCTCTCTTTTTTGGATCTGATGTGAGTCATTGTGGAAATGTGTATAGAAGAATTGCACATGTTTAACATATATTGGAGGGATGGAAGGGAAGGGAGGGAGAAATTTGGAACACAAGGTTTTGCAAGGGTGAATTTTGAAAACTATCTGCATATATTTTAAAAAAGAGAAAAAAATGTTAGTGTTGCCTCCCTCCTTTCTTTGCAAAGGTGGGAGACTGACAATAAGTACGAAATTATGTACATTATCAGAACCAAATGTTCTATGGGCTAGCTGTTGGTTTTGCTAAACTGCTTTTATTTTCCCCTTTGTGACAAGGGATGGTTTGTTGGGTAAGGGAGGGATAAATTTTTAAATGATCAATACAAAGATCCTAATAAAGACACTGACAGGGATCTTATCTACTTCGGAGCCCCCCAAATCAATAAACTTGTACAAGTGTAGTGCTTTACGTAAAGATCTGATTCCGGCTTCCCCACCTCTCTCTCTCTCTCTCTCTTTTCACCATTGTCCTGACTGAATGAGCTGTCAATCAGCCAAGAGTTCTGATTACCTCCCCACCTTTTGACCAATCATTGGCTGAATGAGCTATCAATCTGCAATAGAACAGCCAAGGATCATTTTAATTGGTTATTCCTTAACTCTGGCTCATATAAGGTGATCACTGGTTCAGCCAGCTAGTGACAGGGCTTCTTTCCCCTCTGCTAATTAAACAATCCGAAGATCATAGGCCACCCTCTGTATGCAGGGGTATGTATGCTGAATCTAAAGGATGCTGATGAATAGCTCCCCTGTGAAGCTGGGGGAAAGAGCAATTCTGGGGTGCTGGAGTCAGTGCCCTCGCACGCCAGGATAGGTTACAATCCTGCCTGTGACGGTCCTCAGTGTCAGAAATCAAACCCTGATCCCAATTACCCAAGATGAACATAGAGACCTGTTTAAAGTTCTTTTGGAAGGCATTCAAGCCCCAAGCTTAGATTAATTCTGCAGAAAGGGTAAATTGCTAGGAAGTTGACTCTCTGCTTATTTTTGTTTACAAATATTTTGACATTTCCTGGGAGGAAGCCAGGAACACTTATTCTCTTTGGTGCAAATTTGGAGCCCATTTTTTTGCCTTTACTGAGGGCTCAGGTCACCATCCCCAGAAGAAGATCAGGGTAGAATTATAATTAATCTCTTGTTTTCTACTTCTCAGCCACATGTCTGGACATTGTTCCATTTTATAGTTCTTTGTCAGCCTTGATTCCTATTCAGGGTCTGGAAAGCTCAGGAAGGATTCTGGGGAGGTGTCCAACAAATATTTTCAGGAATTATACCAAAATGCTGTCTTCATCATTCATACAGGACATGCTAGCAAGGTAAGGCATCTGAATGGGGTCAAATGATTTTTTTTTTTTTCCTTTTCAGGCTACAGTTCCTGGATATACATCAGTCCTAAAGCAAGTGACCATACCAGAAAACACTGAGAACTTCAATGCGCTTAGGGTGGACTTTCATTTCCCTTTCCAAGTGAATTATTCTGTGAACACCCGGATTTCGTGTTCTGAGGTTCCTCTTTACATGTATTTTAAGAGCCATTCTGGTAGACCGAAGTCACATTTTATCACCTTGATTTTATTGACTTTTGTATCTATCTTTCACCTAAAATAAACCGTGAGAACTGCACTCTCTCCCCACCCCCACCCCACCCCGTCCCACCCCCATTCCAAGATGTATCAAGAATTACCTCCCTTCAAGCCAGACCACCTCAGTCTTGCTCACTCTCTGTCTTGTTAGCTGCCTGGTCTCCTTGGATTTTCCCCTCAGGGGGGGAATTTATTTCCCACAGAGCTGGATATTCCTGAATCAAACTAGGTGGAATAGCCCAGTTCAGCCTCAGTAATAGTGGTAGGATATCCATAAAGCCATGCCAAAATCATGCCCAAAATGATGCTGCTCAGAAATTGCAAAATGGAGGTCAGTTAAGGTGGATCAGAGAACATGTAAGTCTTTGCTGGACTTTCACCAACAGAACCAGCTCAGACCATCATTGCTATGGGAGTTTTGGGGAGAGTGGAATCATCTTCCGGTCTATCAAACCTGCCTTCGGTCTTAAACATCTGTCATCTAGACCATCAAAGTGTATTTTCACCTTGTCACTTGGGAGCTCTGACCTCTGAAACACTCATTTTTCAGCCTTTAGAATAGGACTTCTTAAGATTGATTTCAGGACCATAAATTTGAGATGGAGAATTGGGAGAGGGATCAAATTTTTTTCTTCAAACTCTAAATGAAATTTAGTGTTTACTTCAATTATTATTTTTTAAACTTATATTATTCTGAGGAGGGTCATATACGTCTCACCTAACTGCAAAAATGGTCCAAAGCACATTGGACCTTCTTTAGAACAATCAGCTTTAGCAGCTCAAACCATCAAAATCTTAACTCTGCTACTCTTCACCTCTATTATTCTTTGAGGAGTATACTTGGGAAGGAAAATCTTTAATTTGGGAAGGTTAACGGGTACTTATAAGAGTCCTGAAATTCTTAGTGGAGCTGAATTAAGCCCCAAAAATACTTTGTGGAGAGTATACCTATCAGAAATAAAGGAAGAGATGAAATAGAAAGCACATAGTGCTAGCTGCTTCCACTACTTTTTCTCAATTAGCACTGCTGCTAGACTTGAAGCCATCTTGGGAAACCTAAGAATTAAAAAGTACAAAGTAGTTCTTTTAAGGAGAAAAATGGAACCTGCTTTGCATAATAAATGGGAATTTTCAAATAAATTCATAAGAATGAGATCAAAATCAATCAATTAACATTTAAGGTTGCTTGTAAGGCCTTTGCTAAGGAATGGAGGCTGGTGGTAAAGGGAAACAAAGTTGTTTGGGGTTTTGTTGGTAGGGTTTAGAGAAATGAATGCTAGAGTTATTGATCAAAATTCACTTGGGCTGGCTAGACCACAGTAAAATATGGAAACATGCTTTGATGACCAATCACTACATCAGGATAAGGCTAGACATTGTCTCACTAAAGTTAAAACAATGGATTTTTTTTAAATAGTCTTTTCTCCTTTCTTCTCTATCCTTAATGCTTCCAGCAGATTTTTCTTCTGTCCTTCCAGTTTGGACCTACTTCTCCTATTTGTCTGTCATGCTAAAATTATAAAGGTCAGAAATTCTGACAGAAGATGAGAGGTCATATGGAAGATATAAGAGATTAAAAACTGTCTTAGGAATTAATGCCATTGCTGCTTCTATAAGAAATATGGTGGATTCACCCATGAGTTGGCAAAGGGCTACAGGAGCAAATGGAACCATGGGAGTAGGATTTCAGGAGTACAATACTAGGGGCCCCTACTCAGAAGCTGTGTAGGATCCTGGATCTTCTTATGGAGACATGTCCTGGAGCAATGCTGTCTCCATTCACAAGCAACCCGGTTGTAGAGCGTTAGTCAGTAAATAAATACAGAAACAATGGTTTTACTGAGCCAAATATTATTGCTATTGTTATTGTTATTATTGGTGCTTTTTAAATAGTATGTTACTATAAGTACCATTACAGTTAATATGATTGTAAAGGATAGTCATATAAGTAAAATCTCTCTTCTCGTACTTCAAGCAATATTCAAAATACAATAAAATATGAATACCAAAAAAGTATTCTGAATATAGGTTTGTATAAATAAAATGTGGGTATGGGCCATAATTGATGTTGTTTTTTATTGCACACCAGTATCTCTTCAAGGAAATCTAATTTCAGAGCTCTGGTCCATGTATGGACCAAAATGGGAAAATTTGGTCATTTTCCTTAGTCATGTAATTTTCTACTTTAATGGGATTTGACCTATATAAGAAATGAGAAAAATACCATCCATTTCTGGTGAGCCAAACATCCTCTGAAAAATTCACCCAAAGAGGTGAATTGATTTAATTTTTCTTGTCATATTGAAGTGGTCACAAGGTATATAGACCATGTTGAGTCTGTGCCTTGAAACTGGTAGGTGCATAAAGTGTAGAAAAACAAAAAGGGGACCACATGGAAAGGAACCAAATTATCTAATCTTCTAACAGAAGGAATATATAATTGTACATCACTATATTCTGAAAACAAATTAGTCATTATGGTTCACTGGGAGATGAATCATGAAGATTCAAGTTTTGTCCAACAGGACTAATTTTTCCCCAGCTTTCCCTACTGCTATTAGCACTTTATTTAAGGGTACTATGCCATAGTTAATCAGCATGGGGGGGCACCTCCTAATGTCTCCATTTTCCTCCCATTTGTTTAAACCAATAGGATGGAAATATATATAGCAAAACTGTCTTAAAGCCTTATATCTGTATTTATAATGTAATGTGTCAATGTACACAGTTTATGAAGTATTCTTATATGCTCTGGCTGAATTAACTAAATGTTTTGATATTTTGTCTTTACATGTATCTTGAAAAGTACATTGCATAAGAAAGACTGTTTGATTAAACTGGTCATGCAATTACATAAAATATTACTAAATTTTCATTTGAATATTTTTTAATTTCTGGTCATCTTAAGTATTTACAATATAGTTATGAACAGGGTTGAGGGTTGTAAGCTGAGTCAAGATTTCACTTTCAAGCTCATTGATTTAAACTTGTGTATTAAAAAACACAGGAAGGTAGATGGAGTATGCTGAACTGGAGTCAAGAAGACTCATCTTCAATTCTGGCCTCAGATACCAGTTTGCTCATCTGTAAAATGAGCTGGAGGAGAAAATGGCAAACCACTCCAGCAGCTTTGCCAAGGAAACCTCAAATAGGGTCACAAAGAGTTCCGAATAATACTGAACTATAAAAACAGACAATAGTTTAGAAAATCTTCCTAACCTCTAGAAGTAAAACTGACATAAAAGGGAAAAGAACTAGAAAAAGACAACAGAAATATGTACTGGGAAGATTATGCATTTGGAATGAGAGGCCTTTGGACCAAATTCCAACCCTACTTTAACTTTAGGCAAGCAACTTTTAAATATTCCAAGCTTTAGTTTCCTTAAGAATAAATGAAGGCATTGGACTAAGTGGCCTCAAAGGCATTTTCCATTTCTAAATATATATTCCTATGAAGTAAAAAAGCCAATGACTTAGCCCTTGAAGGTATCATTGTTTCATATACAACCCAAGATAATAAGCTACTCTATGCCCAAAATTAGAACAGACTAGACCAAACTTAGGAAATTAATATAGTGTTTTTAATGATTCTAAGAGGATAACCTGACAAAACATGCAATTTTTATAATAGTGGTATTTTCTTGGGGATGCTTTATGGAGATAAATCTGGAAACACTACACTGTAAAATGAAAAAAAAAATGCAGGCAGACCAAAAGGAGTATATACATTGATGGACCAAGATTTCATTAAGTGGGAATGATTAGAAGTGGGCAAAGGAAGAGGGAACTTGTAATGCAATGAAAGCAAGAAAACAGCCTATGTGCTATATTGGTACTTATATAATCTGGAAAAAACCATAGAGGAAATGGAGCCTTTAGCATGTTGGGTCGATCCTTTGTAGGGGAAAAAAGAACAAGAATCATCAAAAAATGAGCAAGTATGAGTAGGTTGCACATTGTATTGATAGTGTTAGAACTCGTACCTATGAAACCTGGATCCAATAAAATATTAGTGACAGAAGCAGAGAGCTACTTTGATTTCACCAATTACTCAATTATGTTAAGCCAATATCATTGTTTTTAAATAAAAATAAAAATATGGTTACTGATCTAATAAATCAGGACACAGCAAAAACAATTACACTTGGACCCAGCAAATATCCCTATATATAACAGAGGTCCTGGATTCAAATAATGGTAACACAAAGACAAGGAGGACCACAGTATAGTAAAAAATAAATAAATAAATAAATAAATAAAATAAAAAATTTTTTAGTAGCTCAATAGTACAGTGTCATAGAGCACAGGGTTTGGAGTAATACTTTAATCTTGAATGAAAATCTGGCCTCAGGTCTTAGAAAAGGTCTTTGTGACCCTGAGATAGTTACTTAACTCTTTGCTTCTGTTTCCTCATCTATAAAATGAGCTGGAGAAAAAAAAATGATTAGAAAACCCCAAATGAGTTCATAAAGAGTCAGACACAGCTAAATGACCAAACAACAACTAAAGCTCATATTTGCAGCAGTTATAGGAAGCCCCATTAAAGATCCTGCTAATCCATTCCATGACAAGAAACCTTTCCAACATTTTTGACTCAAATGAATCCAAGTCTTCAATAAGCATAATTAATATCTTTTATGCAGAATGGCCCAGGTTCATAACCTAGAGAGTCACATAGTTTTCTAGATAGGTACAGATAAGAAAGTCCATATTTATACCTCCACCTGGCCTTGTGCATGATAATTATTTTGCAAACCTTATAAATGCTATCTATTCTAAAATGAAGAGATAGATGGGCTAAATGACAAAAAGACAGATTTTCAGAACTGATTGAATGACTAAACCCAAAGTAGTAATGAATTGTATCAAACTGAGAGGTTATTTAGCACAGTTGTCCAAGGAGCTATCTTGAGCTATCTTTGATTTTATGCTCTTCAACAAACAGCCACCTGAATAAAGGAATTGCTGGAATGGTACTGTGCTTCTCAAAGTGTGAAGATATTAAAGAAGATAGTATAAAGCTTCAAGAAATAGCTAATATTTTTTTTTAATTTTTTTTATTATATATATATATATTTTATAATATTATCCCTTGTATTCATTTTTCCAAATTACCCCCCCTCCCTTATTCCCTCCCCCCGACGACAGGCAATACCATACATTTTACATGTGTTACAATATAGTCTAAGTACAATACATGTGTGTGAATATCATTTTCTTGTTGCACAATAAACATTAGAATCCGAAGGTACATGCAACCTGGGCAGACAGATATTAGTGCTAACAATTTACATTCCCCTCCCAGTGTTTCTTCTCTGGGTGTATCTACCTCTGTCCATCATTGATCAACTGGAAGTGAGTTGGATCTTCTTTATGTTGAAGATTTCCACTTCCATCAGAATACATCCTCATACAGTATCGTTGTTGAAGTATACAGTGATCTTCTGGTTCTGCTCATTTCACTCAGCATCAGTTGATTTAAGTCTTTCCAACCCTCTCTGTATTCCTCCTGCTGGTCATTTCTTACTGAGCAATAATATTCCATAACTTTCATATACCACAATTTACCCAACCATTCTCCAACTGATGGACATCCATTCATCTTCCAGTTTCTAGCTACAACAAAAAGAGCTGCCACAAACATTTTGGCACATATATGTCTCTTTCCGCTCTTTAGTATTTCTTTGGGATATAATCCCAGTAGTAGCGCTGCTGGGTCAAAGGGTATGCACAGTTTGATAACTTTTTGGGCATAATTCCAGATTGCTCTCCAGAATGGCTGGATTCTTTCACAACTCCACCAGCAATGTATTAGTGTCCCAATTTCCCCACATCCCCTCCAACATTTGTCATTATTTGTTCCTGTCATCTTAGCCAATCTGACAGGTGTGTAGTGGTATCTCAGAGTGGTCTTAATTTGCATTTCTCTGATCAGTAGTGATTTGGAACACTCTTTCATGTGAGTGGATATAGTTTCAATTTCTTCCTCTGAGAATTGTCTGTTCATATCCTTTGACCATTTATCAATTGGAGAATGGTTTGGTTTCTTATAAATTATGGTCAGTTCTCTATATATTTTGGAAATGAGACCTTTGTCAGAACCTTTGTTTTTAAAAATATTTTCCCAATTTGTTACTTCCCTTCTAATCTTGTTTGCATTAGTATTATTTGTACAGAAACTTTTTAGTTTGATGTAATCAAAATCTTCTATTTTGTGATCAATAATGATCTCTAGTTCTCCTCTGGTCATAAATTCCTTCCTCCTCCACAAGTCTGAGAGGTAGATTATCCTCTGTTCCTCTAATCTATTTATTATCTCCCTCTTTATGCCTAAATCATGGACCCATTTTGATCTTATCTTGGTATATGGTGTTAAGTGTGGATCCATATCTAATTTCTGCCATACTAATTTCCAGTTTTCCCAACAGTTTTTTCCGAATAATGAATTTTTATCCCTAATGTTGGAATCTTTGGGTTTGTCAAAGATTAGATTGCTATAGATGTACCCTTTTTTGTCCTTTGTATCTAATCTGTTCCACTGATCTACCGGTCTATTTCTTAGCCAATACCAAATGGTTTTGGTGATTGCTGCTATATAATATAGCTTTAGATCAGGTACACTTAGACCACCTTCCTCTGAGTTTTTTTTCATTAGTTCCCTTGCAATTCTTGACCTTTTATTCTTCCATATGAATTTTGTTGTTATTTTTTCTAGGTCATTAAAATAGTTTCTTGGGAGTCTGATTGGTATAGCACTAAATAAATAGATTAGTTTGGGGAGTATTGTCATCTTTATTATATTCGCTCGGCCTATCCAAGAGCACTGAATGTCTTTCCAATTATTTAAATCTGATTTTATTTTTGTGGCAAGTGTTTTGTAATTTTTCTGATATAATTCCTGACTTTTCTTTGGTAGATGGATTCCCAAATATTTTATACTATCAACATTTGTTTGGAATGGAATTTCTCTTTGTATCTCTTGCTGTTGCATTTTGTTAGTGATATATAAAAATGCCGAGGATTTATGTGGATTTATTTTGTATCCTGCCACTTTGCTGAAATTTTGAATTATTTCTAGTAGCTTTTTAGCAGAGTCTTTGGGGTTCTCTAAGTATACCATCATGTCATCTGCAAAAAGTGATAGTTTAATTTCCTCATTTCCTACTCTAATTCCTTGAATCTCTTTCTCGGCTCTTATTGCCGAGGCTAGCGTTTCTAGTACTATATTGAATAGTAATGGTGATAGTGGGCAACCTTGTTTCACTCCTGATCTTACTGGGAAAGGTTGCAGTTTATTTCTATTGCATATTATGCTTACTGACGGTCTTAAATATATACTCCTGATTATTCTAAGGAATAATCCATTTATTCCTATACTCTCAAGAGTTTTTAGTAGGAATGGATGTTGGATTTTGTCAAATGCTTTTTCTGCATCTATTGAGATGATCATATGGTTCTTATTAATTTGATTATTAATATGGTCAATTATATTAATAGTTTTCCTAATATTAAACCAGCCCTGCATTCCTGGAATAAATCCTACTTGATCATAGTGTATTATCTTGGAGATGATTTTCTGAAGTCTTTTTGCTAATATCTTATTTAAGATTTTAGCATCAATATTCATTAAGGAGATTGGTCTATAATTTTCTTTCTCAGTTTTCGATCTACCAGGTTTAGGTATCAGTACCATGTCTGTGTCATAAAAGGAATTTGGTAGGACTCCTTCATCCCCTATTTTTTCAAATAATTTATATAACATTGGGGCTAATTGTGTTTGGTAGAATTCACATGTGAATCCATCTGGCCCTGGGGATTTTTTCCTGGGGAGTTGATTAATAGCTTGTTCTATTTCTTTTTCTGAAATGGGACTATTTAAGCAATTTATCTCCTCCTCTGTTAATCTAGGGAGCCTATATTTTTGGAGGAAGTCATCCATTTCACTTAAGTTATCAAATTTATTGGCATAAAGTTGGGCAAAGTAACTCCTTATTATTTCTCTAATTTCCTCTTCATTGGTGGAAAGATCCCCCTTTTCATTTGTAAGACTATCAATTTGATTTTCCTCTTTCTTTTTTTTGATCAAATTTACCAAAGGTTTATCTATTTTATTGGCTTTTTCATAAAACCAACTCTTGGTTTTATTTATTAATTCAATAGTTTTTTTACTTTCAATTTTATTGATTTCTCCTTTTAATTTTTGTATTTCGAGTTTAATTTTTGGTTGGGGGTTTATAATTTGGTCTTTTTCTAGCCTTTTAAGTTGTAAGCCCAATTCGTTAATCTTCTCTTTCTCAATTTTCTTCAAATAAGCCTCTAAAGATATAAAATTTCCCCTTATTACCGCTTTAGCTGCATCCCAAAGATTTTGATATGATGTCTCATCATTATCATTATCTTGGGTGAAATTGTTAATTGTTTCTATAATTTGCTCTTTCACCCAGTCATTCTTTAAGATGAGATTATTCAGTTTCCAATTACTTTTTGGTCTATTTACCCCTAACTTTTTACTGAATGTAGCTTTTATTGCATTGTGATCTGAGAAGAAGGCATTTATTATTTCTGCCTTCCTACATTTAATTTTGAGATCTTTATGTCCTAGTATATGGTCAATTTTTGTATAGGATCCATGAACTGCTGAGAAGAAAGTATATTCCTTCCTATTGCCATTCAGTTTTCTCCAAAGGTCTATCATACCTAGTTTTTCTAATGTTCTATTTACTTTTTTAATTTCTTTCTTGTTTGTTTTGTGGTTTGATTTGTCTAAATCTGAGAGTGCAAGGTTGAGATCTCCCACTATTATAGTTTTACTGTCTATTTCTTCTTGCAGTTCTCTTAACTTTTCCTTTAGAAAGTTAGATGCTATACCACTTGGTGCATATATGTTTAGTATTGATATGGCTTCATTATTTATGCTACCTTTCAGCAGGATATAGTTTCCTTCCTTATCTTTTTTAACGAGATCTACTTCTGCTTTTGCTTGATCTGAGATAAGGATAGCTACCCCTGCTTTTTTGGCTTTACCTGAAGCATAATAGGCTCTGTTCCAACCTTTTACCTTTACTCTGTATGTATCTCCCTGCTTTAAGTGTGTTTCCTGTAGGCAACATATTGTAGGGTTCTGCTTTTTGATCCAATCTACTATCCGTCTCCGTTTGATGGGATCGTTCATCCCATTTACATTTACAGTTAAAATTACTAATTCCGTATTTCCTGCCATCGTATTATCCCCAGATTATGCTTTTTTCCCTTGACCCCCCTGATCCCCCTCCCCGATATTTAATTTACAGACCCCCCTTGTGACGCGCAACCCTCCCTCTTTTTTTTTTTTTTTTTTTAGGATCCCTCCCCCCTCCCTCCAAGTCCCTTCACTTATTCCCCTTTTCCTTTTCCCTTTTCCTCTCCCCCCTTTTAATGAGGTGAGAGAAAATTCTCTGAAAAACAAATATGTTAATTATTTACTCTTTGAGCCTCTTCTGATGAGAGTAAGATTCTCACAATGATTCTCCCCCTCACTAAGTTCCCTCAGATATGGTGTATTTTCTATGTCTCTTCCTGGGATGTAGTTTCCCTCTTTTTATCACTTCTTCCCCTTTTTCTGAACCGACCTCCTTCCCTTTACTACACCCCCCTTTTTTTCTTTTATATCAGTAAAATCAAATTATCCTTGAGTATTTTTTATATACCCACAACAGAGTTACAGTTCTCAAGGGTTCTGTGTACCTTTTTCTGTTTCTCTTCAGTCTTGTGGATGTAGATCAAATTTTTTGTTTAAGTCTGGTTTTTTTCTTAGAAACATATAGAATTCCTCTGTTTCATTGAATGACCATCTTCTTCCGTGGAAAAAGATGCTAAACTTAGCTGGGTAGTTCATTCTTGGTTGCAGTCCTTGATCTTTTGCCTTTCGGAATATCAGGTTCCAGGCCCTTCTATCTTTTAATGTGGAGGCAGCCAGATCTTGGGTGACCCTTATTGTGGCACCTTGGTATTTAAATTGTTTTTTTCTAGCTGCTTGCAGGATTTTCTCCTTTGTGTGGTAATTCTGCAGCTTAGCCACAATATTCCGTGGTGTTCTTTTTTTAGGGTCTATTTCAGAAGGAGTTCGATGAATTCTTTCCACATCTACTTTCCCTTCTGTTTCTATTATCTCTGGACAGTTCTCTTTGATAATTTCCTGTAAAATAGAATCTAGGCTCTTTTTTTGGTCATAGTTTTCTGGAAGTCCAATAATCCGCAGATTATCTCTCCTAGATCTATTTTCCAGGTCTATAGATTTTCCCAGTAAGTATTTGACGTTGTTCTCCAGCTTCTCATTTTTTTTGTTTTGTTTGACTGATTCTTGGGTTCTCTGTGAATCATTCATTTCTATTTGTTCCATCCTGACTTTTAAGGAGTTATTTTCTTCTTTCACAGTTTTTAGTTCTTTTTGTAAATGCCCAATTTCGTTTTTAAATGAATTGTTTTGCTCTATTGAATTTTTTTCCATTTCCCTAATTTTTTTTTTTTGAGAATTATTTTCTTTTTCCAATTCAGAAATTCTATTTTCTTGAGACTTTTTTATCTTTTCCAATTCAGAAATCCTACTTTCCTGTGTTTTTTTAACCTTTTCTAATTCACTAATTTTGTTTCCCTGCATCTCCTGTGAATTCTTTATTTTTTCCAACTCCAATTTCAGGACGTTGTTATTCTCTATCATAACTTCCCTTTCCTTGCCCCATTTTTCTTCGATCTCCCTCAATTTCTTAAGAGCTTCTTCTAGGAGAGAGTTATGTGATGGGGGGCAGGAATCGTTCCCCTTTAGGTTGTTATCTTCTGAATCTTTGCTGTTAACTTCCTCGGGGTTGGATACCCGCTCTTTCTCTGTATAGAAGGAATCTATAGTTTTTCTAGCTTTTTTGCTCATACTTAAAAAATGTTTTGGGGTCTGTCCCTGGGGTAGGAAATTATTTACTTCTTTACCAGCTTCCTCCCAGACCGGATGGATGCAGCGGCCCCTGCGCCCGCGCTAAGAGAGAGCTCTGGGAGAGAGTTCCCCACCCCCTCCCTGGAAGTGCCTCAGAGGTGATTAGCACTGCTGTGCTTTGAGGGCGTAGAATAGTGAAGACAGCAAGAAGCTCAGCCTATGTGTCCGGGTGGGGAGTGGACGTCTGCAGCAGGTGACGTGAGAAGCCCCTGCGCTCAGACTGGAAGTGTCTGCCAGAAACCGCGGTCCCTAGTTCAAAGGTTCCGCTTCTCTGGGACTTCCTGGAGCTGAGTTCCACTCCCTCCAGCTAAGCTAGGCAGTGTGTGTTGCCTTGGGCCGTATCCACCCACTTGTCAGTCTCTTAACTATTCTCAGGAGGTAGCTGAGGCCACACCCCCTGGTGCCGAGTCTGCCGAGTCACCCCCAGGGTGGGGGGGGGGGGGGAATCTAATCTGAGTTTTAAAATATTTTGGCTTTCTCTTCTGAACTGCTAAATAATTAGCAGAGAAGAGCTAACAGCCTGTGCCAGATTCCTTTACCTCAGTGGCTTCTCTGATCCCAGAGCCCTTCCCAGCGCAATGGGCGCAGTGTGCCCCTACCCCACCGTCTGTGCTGGTCTTTCTTATTCCTCCCCTGAGAACTGACCTTTCCTGTTGAAACTCCAGATTCTCTTCAGCTGGTAAGTCGTGCTTCCAGTCCTTGTGGTATCTATCAGTCCTGAGCTAATTTTGAGACTTAATTTATCTAATTGGTTGTGAGGGAGTGAGGACGTTCACTGAGTCGTGTGTTTCTTCTCCGCCATCTTGGCTCCGCCCTCTCGAAATAGCTAATATTTTTAATGATCATTCAAGATCCAAAAAGATCACAATAAGCTTAGAATCTAAGATGATGAAAATTGAGTTGGAATAAATCTTAAGTTCCTATACTTTAGTTCATGGAATTAGAACATACTAGAGGTATCACATGGTTATATCAAGTAGATAATGGTTTGTAGAAAATAATCCAGGAGTTTGGGGGACTATAAATCCAGTCACCTAGGTTTACAAATTCAGTCATTCTCTACTCACTTTCACTCCTGCTAGTATCTAAGTCCTGTCAATTCTACCTCTACCTCTCAAATCCTTCTACTTTCTCTCATAACACAACCACCCTAGTTTAGGCCCCCAACACTTCTCGGTTATTGCAATAGTCTCTTAGTTTTCTTATTTCAATCTCTCCTCTCTCCAATGCATCATCCCCAGAATTGTCGAAGGGATTTTTCAACAGCACAGGCTTGACCGAGTTATCCTGCTTTATTCATGAGCCTATCAATCATAAGGTCAACTATTACTTCCTTATCTCATCCATTTTAAAATGTTTCATATAAACTTTATAATATTCATCACTAATGATAATTAGAAGCTGGATATGTTAGGAGTGTTTTGGATGAAACTCCTGATTTGATTAGGATTTAGACTAAAGAGATTCCTTCTAACTCCAAGATCTTAATGTTATGTAATGACTTTTCAACATATTCTACTTTTATTTGCTGAGAAGAGCAGAAAAAAGCTTTTGCATAAAGAAAAACAAATATCAGGTAAATAATTTGGTGGCTGAAAAGGACAAAGAATTTGTCTACTAACAAAAGCTGCTGAAAAAATGTGTAAGAAGACAAAGTTGGTTGTCAAAGGGGATAGAAAATGGATTTTTTTTGCATTTATAGATCTTAGATCTATTTGTAGATCTTACTACTTAGAATCTTCCTACTACTTAGATCTCCTTATAGATCTTGTGCTCCTTTTGTATGTGAATAGTTTGGTAGCTAAAGGAGCAGGAAAACAAATTTATTTACTAAGAATTTAATAAAATACAAGTGTCAAAGAAAGGTTTGAGAGACACAGAATATAAAACAGACCAGTTTGAGGACTCAGGTCACAAGACATTGTGGTTTCTCACTTCATTTGGATGTAACTGGTTTTAAGGCTTGAAAAGTTTAAAAAATAACATGATAAATGTTTAAAGATTGAAAGATGATGGAATAAGAACTATTTGTTTTACAACTAACAGAACAAATATTTGTGAATGGTTTTTTGTTATTTGTTGTTGAGCTGGAGGGAAAGGTAAATTAGAAGGAGGCTCCGAGTTGGCCCACTGAAAGGAATGAACTGATCAGAGAAAAGAAACCAATAGTGGTCTTCTGATTGGAAGGCTTCAGCTGCACCTTCCTAATTCTAGTATGAATGAAGGCTAAAGCTCCTTAGAAGAGAGATTTAAAAATCAAGTCCCTTTTCCATTGCACACTACTTTGAACTCAAAATTTTATAAAACTGAATATTAAAAGTTGCTTTTACATGAAATTAGAAAAACAGTATTCTAATACAAACCTCTTAATCAAAGTTCAAGAAACAAACTATCTAGCTATCTCCATTTAAATGATTCCTACAGGATCAACTACCCAGCAAAACTGAGCATAATCTTTTAGGGGGAAAAATGGATAGGTAATGAAATAAGGGACTTTGAAACATTTCTGGTAAAAAAAAAAAAAAAAAAACTAGAACTAAACAGTAAAGGCAAGTTTCAAATACAAGGCTCAAGAGAAGTATTTAAAAAAAAAATGAGTGCCAGGCAGACTTCAGAAAAATTTGGAAAGGCTTACATGAACTGTTGCAAAATTAAATGAGCAGAACCAATACACAATAACAGTATCATTGTGCAATGATCAACTATGATTAGACTTAACCATTTCTTCTTTCACAACATGACTAATATGGAAAGTTTTTATGTGACTGCACATATGCAATCTATATCAATTGCATACCATCTTAGGGAGGTGGGAGAATAAGGAAGAAAGGGAAAATTTTGGAACTCAAAATTTTATTAAAAAGAAATATTAAGAATTGTTTTTACATGAAATTGGAAAAATAAAATAATATATAAATTCTATATAAAATATTATATAGAAGAATATAAATTGTTGTTTTGAGGGTATTGTTTCTGTTCTGAAGCTAAGAATTTAATCAAATATACTCCTAAATGATAAGCCCATGAGGCAGGAGCCATAAGAACTGCAATTTGGTGGCAGGATGTATTGTAATTCTGATTCTCAATAAATTTCAACATTTGTGCAAGTATAAAAAAAGTAATTTTAGTTTCCAATTAGATTAGCTTTGAAGGGACTTGTGTGTGTGTGTATATATATATCTATCTATCTATATGTATATATCTATATGCATAGATATATACATATATATATATGTATATACATATATATACATATATATATATATATATATATATATATATATATATATATATATATATATATATATATATATATATATATATATATATAAAACACAAATGTTATTCTAGGTACAATGCAAGTTGATTTTGAACAACATCCAGATATTCAATATCCAGAGTATACTAGAGATACATTCAGTTACTGGATAGTTAGAAAAGAAGTATCTTTTCTACTAAGAATCCTTGTTGTAACTATGACAGGAGATCTAGGAAAGAAAGACCATTAGTAGAGTGTTTTCAAATCACCAAGTTAGTTTTCACACCAATAAAATAATAGATCCAGATACTTAATGGAAAAAATGGTTATGTTCATTTATCAAAGTAGATTTTTTACAGGCCTTATACCAGCTTTCTACTCACATAAGAAAATGAGTATTACCTATCAATATCTAAATAAGCAGATCTTAGAAGTACCAGTTTCTTTATTTGCAAAATTGGAAATTATATGTGTCCATTTTATGCCTGTTACTGAACCTAGCTCATAATTGGCTTAAAGATTTTAAATTCTAAGGGATTTTTTAAAAGTTCCATTTGTATAAACTCCTAGAGAAAATGAACATATTAAAATCTGATCTTGATAATCTTTTTTTTTCCCGTCTTTGGTTTTCCACTCCAGGAATATTTCTTTTTTCTTTTACAGTTTCTCAGTATCAAAGTGGTTGGTGTACAACTACCACATGGGTTACTTGAGCCAATGTGCATCATTAAATTAGAATTTTCCCAAGTTAGTGCTTCCACCTTGTGGTTTAAAAAGAGTAGTTTCCCTTATAGGCAAGGCCCCAATTTAGAGGATAAAAATTAAAATCCTGTGCAGAAAAAACAAATAATGTCTTTTGTCAAAACAGGAAGGGAAATGAAGGTGCTTTAAAAAAAAAAAAAAAAAAAAAAAGATTTGTTTGTTTTTAAATATTTAGAGGGCAAAAAAGCTGGCATTACAACCAAGTCAAAACTGAATATAATGCATCAGGGAAAATTGGATATTTCATGAAATAGAGGACTTTCCAGCATTCTTGATGAAAAGAACAGAGCTGAATAGAAAATTTAATATTCAAACACAAGGCTCAAGTGAAAGGAGAAAGAATAAGATAAATGGGATGGAAAGAAATGTTAAGGGAAAAAGTAATTATAAGTATAAAAAATCTATATAGCAAGTTTCTCTGATAAAGGCTTCATTTCTTCAATATATAGAGCACTGAGTCAAATTTGTAAAAATAAGAACCATTCCCTAATTGACAAAAGGTCAGAGGATAGAGCAGGCAGTTTTCAAATGAAATAAAGCTATAATATGAAAAAATGCTCAAAAATCATTACTGATTAGAGACATGCAAATTTTTTTTAATTTAATTTTTATTTCATTTTATAACTTTTTTTTTGACAGTACATATGCATGGGTAATTTTTTACAATATTATCCCTTGCACTTACTTCTATTCAGATTTTTTCCCTTCCTCCCCCAACCCCCTCCCCCAGATGGCAAGCAGTCTTATATATGTTAAATATATTACAGTATATTCTAGATACAATATATGTGTGTAGAACTGAATTTCTTGTTGCACAGGAAGAATTGGATTCAGAAGGTAAAAATAACAGTTTACACTCATTTCCCAGTGTTCCTTTTCTGGATGCAGCTGATTCTGTCCATCATTAATCAATTGGAATTGGATTAGCTCTTCTCTATGTTAAAGATATCCACTTCCATCAGCATACATCCTCATACAGTATCATTGTTGAAGTGTATAATGATCTCCTAGTTCTGCTCGTTTCACTCAGCATCAGTTGATGTCTCTCCAAGCCTCTCTGTATTTCTCCTGTTGGTCATTTCTTATAGAACAATAATATTCCATAACATTCATATACCATAATTTACCCAACCATTCTCCAATTGATGGACATCCATTCATCTTCCAGCTTCTAGCCACTATGAAAAGGGCTGCCACAAATATTTTGGCACATACAGGTCCCTTTCCCTTCTTTAGGATTTCCTTGGGATATAAGCCCAGTAGTAGTATGGCTGGGTCAAAGGGTATGCACATTTTGATAACTTTTTGGGCATAATTCCAGATTGCTCTCCAGAATGGTTGGATTCTTTCACAACTCCACCAACAATGCATCAGTGTCCCAGTTTTCCCACAGCCCCTCCAACATTCATCTTTATTTGCTCCTGTCATCTTAGCCAATCTGACAGGTGTGTAATGATATCTCAGAGTTGTCTTAATTTGCATTTCTCTGATCAATAGTGATTTGGAACACTCTTTCATATGAGTGGAAATAGTTTTAATTTCATTATCTGAAAATTGTCTGTTCATATCCTTTGACCATTTATCAATTGGAGAATGGCTTGATTTCTTATAAATTAAAGTCAATTCTCTGTATATTTTGGAGATGAGGCCTTTATCAGAACCTTTAACTGTAAAAATGTTTTCCCAATTTGTTACTTCCCTTCTAATCTTGTTTCCATTAGTTTTGTTTGTGCAGAAACTTTTTAATTGGGTGTAATCAAAATGTTCTATTTTGTGATCAATAATGGTCTCTAGTTCTCCCTTGGATACAAACTTCTTCCTCCTCCACAAGTCTGAGAGGTAAACCATCCCATGTTCCTCCAATTTATTTATGATTTCGTTCTTTATGCCTAAATCTTGGATCCATTTTGATCTAATCTTAGTATGTGGTGTTAAATGTGGGTCCATGCCTAGTTTCTGCCATACTAATTTCCAGTTTTCCCAGCATTTTGTGTCAAATAATGAATTCTTATCCCAAAATTTGGGATCTTTGGGTTTACCAAATACTAGGTTGCTATTTTTATTCACTATCTTGCCCTGTGAACCTAACCTATGCCACTGATCAACTAGTCTATTTCTTAGCCAATACCAAATGGTTTTGGTGACTGTTGCTTTATAATATAGTTCTAGTTCAGGTACAGCTAGACCACCTTCACTTAATTTTTTTTTCATTGCTTCCCTTGAAATTCTCGACCTTTTGTTGTTCCATATGAATTCTGTTGTTATTTTTTCTAGGTTATTTAAATAGTTTCTTGGAAGTCTGATTGGTATAGCACTAAATAAATAGATTAGTTTAGGGAGTATTGTCATCTTAATTATATTCGCTCGGCCTATCCTAGAGCACTGAATAGAGACATGCAAATTAAAACAACTCTGAGGTATCACCTGATACCTATAAGATTGGCTTAATATGACAGAAAAGAAAAATCATACATGTTGACAAGAATGTGGAAAAACTGAAACACTGATTCAACTATTCTGGAAATTTAGATCTATGCCTAAAAGACTATAAAATTATGCAATTTTAAATTATAAATTATATTATTATGATTTAATTATATTACAAACTATAATTATAAACTATAAAATTGACTCAAAAGTACCACTACTAGATCTGTATCCCAGAGATTAAAAAAAAAAGGACCTATATGTATAAATATATTTATAGCAGCAAAGAATCGGAAATTGAGAATGTAACCATCAACTGCAAAAAGGCTATTCAAGTTGTGGTTTGTGATTGTGATGGAATATTATTGTGAAATATATCCAGAAAAACCTGAAATGACATGAACTGATACAAAGTGAAATGGGTAGAACCATGAGACAGCAATAGTGTACAATAATCAACTATGAATGATTTAGCTATCTTTAGCAATACAATAATCCAAGACAATTCCAAAGAAATTAAGGTAAAAAAGGGCTATACATCTCCAGGAAAAGAATTGGGAGTCTGAACATGGTACAATGGATGTTTTTTTCTTTTAACTTTCTTTTTTGAGGAGCCTGCTTTTTTTCACGTGACTAATATGGAAATATACTTTGTTTGACTGCACAAGTATAACCTATATTAAATTGCTTGCTTTCTCAATGAGGGGAAAGAGGGAAGAGAATTTGGAACTCATTTTTTAAAATATATTAAAATTTCTTTTATATGTTTAATTGGGAAAAAATCTTAAATTATTTTAAAAGTAAATTGTTGTCCACTCAGCTCAGCCAAAAAGATTCTGATTACTCAGAGGACTTCAGTAGCTCTACCATCTCCTTTAGAGAGATCCTTGAATTGTTATATGTGTTTCCTATGTGAGTATCCCCTCCTCCCTGGTAGGAGGGTGGTAACCTGTGAATTTACCCTTGTGTAAATGAAGGAAACCTTTTTGGCAATTTTCCTTGTTTTGTTTAATTACATGTTTTTGCCTAAAAAAAAAAAGTGATTAAGTATTTTGTCTACATGTGTACATAATAGAAATTTAAGTATTTTGAAAGCTGTGGGTTTTTATCTTTTTAAGAGAAGTAAACTTTTCTGGTTCTACATATGGCAATTCTAATATTAGAAATATATACTGTTAAAAGAAAGAATCCAAATGTCCAAAAATATAATAATTTCTTTTGTTATAAAATAACAAAAAATAAAAAATAACAATTTCTTTGTTGGCAAAGTAATGGGAACTAAGGGAATACTGACCAAATGGAGAATGACTGAACAAATTATGGTATATGAACATATAAAGGAATTGCCATTGTGCTATAAGAAATATAAAAAGGATGATAAAAGATATGATTAGAAGAAACTTAGGAAGATTTCTTTGATCTAATACAAAGTTAAGTGTTGAGTACCAAGGAAAAAAACCTATGTATTTTTAACATTGTAAAGACAAGTCTGAAAAACTTAAAAAAGAGTTCCACAATGGCGAAACACACTTGCAGAAGTGTTATGGGCCAGAACTCTGAACTTGAAATAAGGATTCTTACAAGGTACTAAGTGGAATTGATGAGACAAATGGTTATCTAGTTTAGCATGGTGCTTAAGTTCTCTAAGTTCAGTATGATTGATTTAATCTTACAACAAATAATGGTTTCCTAGTCATATAATGATTGGTTTATACTCAATGTAGAGCACATAAGCTAGAGCCTCAGCCAGGTTCATTCAGAGGCAGAGAAGACAAGAGAACTGGAGGCAGGAGCTTAAGCTCTCAGAACTAAGGAGAGAGATTCATTCAATCTTCACTCAGGCTCCTGGGAGACTGAGGAGGCTCAGAGAGAGAGCTAGAGACAATAAGCAGACTGGAGGCTGAAGCACAAGCCCTTGGACTTGGACACATTCATCCCATCTCTCACCACCTTGATGGCAGGCTCTCCTCCTGCATTTTCTCCACTGAAATCAAGACTCCAGAAGGCCTCTATGAAAGCTAACCAGGCCCCAGGAAAGGAGAGAGGACTTTGAAATAATAAAGGATTTGGACTTTAACACCTGGCTGTTCTTGTGGTAATTGCTCTGAACTGAAACAAAGGCTGCTCCCAGAGACCCCAAGAAAACCGAACAAAGAGAACACTACACAGAAAATTTGTGATGAAACTGTGACCTAAGTCCTGGCACAAAGGTGATAGACTTAGGGTGCAGCCTGAATCTTATTTATTAGACTTGGCCAATTTAAGAATCAGTTATGCTTGACTATGCATGTTTTGTTTTACCTTTTTTTTCCCCCCATGAGAGGAAAAATAATTTTAAAATTTTAAAGCATGCTTTGTGAACTTCAAACCCATTACAGTTCCATTTTCCCCCAATTCATTTTATTTCTAAAACAAAAACAAAAAACCAGTGCCGATATTCTGTGTATATACATCTATACAAATCTGTTTCACAGCTATTCAAAGCTATAGTATTTATACTAATGTTCTAATTGCTTTGTTTCTTTGCTTTCCTTTTAGCCATTTTATATTGCAGTCCTAGTACAGAACTCAAGAATGCTATTTACAGTATCCTCCAGCAATGAAAAACTCACTACCACTCAAAGCAGTCAGGTCTGTCTTTTAAATAATTCTAGTGTCAAGACATTTTCCTTTATATTAAGTGGAAATCTGTAATTCTTTTTTTTTTTCCCTGAGGCAATCGGGGTTAAGTGACTTGTCCAGGGTCATACAGCTAGGCAGTGTTAAGCGTCTGAGGCCACATTTGAACTCAAGCCCTCCAGACTTCAGGGCTGGTGTTCTATCCACTGAGATACCTAGCTGCCCTGAAATCTCCTTTTAGGTCATCCCCAGTCCTGCCCTATTTGTACTCAATGGCACTGTATCTGTGTGTGTGTGTGTGTGTATGTCTCTCTCTCTCTCTCTCTCTCTCACACACACACACACACACACACACACACACCCCTGGAACACACATTCTACGGAAATGATCTGAGTCTTTAGCAATCTGGTTCATTACCAGTCTTCAATTCAAACAGAAGAAACCAGCTTTTGTGTATTTTATTTTCTTTATTAATTTTCACAAACACATTTATAATGAACTTTCAATTAGCTACATGAATTTTTGTGACAAATTTCCAAATTTAAATTAGCTTTCCAGTCAGCAAATTAGTCTGTGGCTCAGAGAATCCACAGACTAAGCAACAATAATTATGAAGGTAAATTTGCTCCCAAAAAGACAAGTCATAATGTATTTATGTTGGAAGTGCCCATATCCAAAATCGTAAAAGTGGATCAAAGCTCACCTTCAATGGCATGGAAAAGTAGAAATTCACGTTAATTATCTGTTTTAAATAATCGTTACTGATTTCTCCAAATATTAACACATTAAAATCAAGCATATCGCAAATGGTTTAACAATAATATTAACCTAACATTTAATTGGCATTTAGCCAGGAAATAAAAATTAAAAAAAAAAAAAAAAATTCTATTATAAGAATGTGCTTTTATGTGTGCTGCTTCCAATTTGTTAAGTTTAAAACTGGATTTGATTATGTTAAAACTCAGACCTTCTACCCGGGGCCATATATCCAGACCAAGATAATATATTTAGTCACATCTGAATTATTTTCAACTTGGTAAAAACAAACACTTTCCAACTCAAATTCTAACTAAGTGAGGTCTAGGGTAAGCTAGTATTCAGTCAAAAGGTCAACACTAAATTGCACTGGAGGCCCTTAAAAATATCTGCCCAGTATGGTCCTTCTGGTGGCAAAGGAATGTAAAAAGAATTAATTAAAATGGACTTTACAAAAGATTGTGTTTATATACACAATAGCAAAAGATCTCGAAGTAATAAATGGACTATCAGGTTTTTATCAACAGATATTTTCTAGATTCTTGGAACTCAAAACAGATAAAAGCTTCAAAGAATCAAAACTATGAAGAGTATCTTATTTGCAACTCAAAAACAAGCATTTTCATCGCTACCTTCTGGCAACAATATTAAACTTAAATAATATTTATTAAATTTATAATTTACACAAAATTTTCAAAAATTCTGATAGTCCCAACTACATAAGACTCTAAAAACTATTTAACAAATAGAAACAGTCAGTCTTCTAACTAGTAATTTTTAATGATGCACACAGTAAATGAGCTAGTTTCCACAAACCCAATATGAGTGTTTATGACTTACTCCCAAATTATCTGACTTAGAAGATAAATCTTAAGAATCGACTAAGGCACAAAGAGGCTAAATGATTCATCCTGGATCAAATTAGTTTCAATTGTCCAATGTGGTTATTTGGACTTAGATCTGTCCAGACTAGTACTCTATCCACTATACCCTGCTGCCTCTATAAGTAATACAAATGAAAACTAATAAAAATAATGCAAAAAAAAAAAAAAAAAAAAAAAAAAAAAAAAAAAAAAAAAAAACAGTAACCAAAATGTTTTTTTTCCCTAAAAGAATAAAAAAATTCTTTCCAAAAAGCAAACTGCACTAGAGATGACTAAAATGGATTAAAATATTCATTTTCTCAGAAAAAAAATGTACAAAAATAAAATTTTAAATAAATTTTGTAAGTCATATGTGAACATTCTTAAGAGCATTTCATATACAGGATTCTATGGTTCTACTTTTAGTACATTTAGAGAAAATAAGTTAACACAATCATTTGAATTGGCTGCCTGCACACTGGACAAGGCTTATTTCTCTTTTTCAATTTCTTAGCACATGTGAAACATGCCATAAGATGTCCTGTCCTTCCATGGACAATGCAACCATTTTTAGGTCGGCTCTGACAGATCACACAGGGCTCTACTGTGCTAGGGGGTAGAAGAGATTCCATATTTTTTTCTTTATCGTGTGCTTCTTCTCTCTCAAATTCTCCATTATCTTCCTGACTACTACAAATGATACTTTTAGATGTTGATGGCTGGGAATAATCCTCACTTTCTTGAGAGTCTGATGTCTGTACTATCTTTTCATCACTTTCCTCAACACATAAATCTTGAGAGTCATTCATTTTATTTTTCTTACAATCTGGAACATCAAAGCCCTCTTCTTCCCCTTGTATGGGACTTTCTAGTTTGTCTTTATCCAAAATTTCACCTTTCTCCTCAGGAAGCCAATTTTCTCGCAAAGCCCAACATCTGTGGCAATGTGGAGGAAGTGGAGGGTTCATTTTATCACAGGAAGTACACTTCCAATAATCCTGCAATGAAATAAGAAGTAGAATTAATCTTGATAGTTCTTAAAACAGCTACGAATAACAATGCTAGTTATAACAATTTAGTCAATCTATTAATATTAATAATAATAGGTTTGCTTTGCCATAGAAAAAAGATTTTGCATTTTCACTCTTTCTATTGTTGTTCACTGGCATTTTGTTTTTTTTATTCACTTTCTTTCCTTTTTGATCTGGTTTTTCTTGTGCAGCAAGAGAATTGTGTAATTCTTATTACTTTTGTTCAGGCCATTTCCTGTTCTTTGCATGTCTATCTGGCTAAGTGGTATAATAAATAGAGTGCTGAATATGCTAGATTTGGCATATATTTTGGCCTGTGTTACATGTATTGGATTGTTTGCCATCTGGGGGAAGGAGGGAAAAGTAGAGGAAAGTCTGAAACACAGGGCTATGCAAGGGTCAATGTTGAGGAATTATTCGTGCATATGTTTTGAGGGTAAAAAGCTTTAAAAAAAAAAAAAAAAAAAAAAAAGTGAAAAGAATTTGTAGCTTATTTTGCAATATCTCATATTCTACCTCACCCTTAACTCTTAGCAACTAACTTCTAAAAACTGAAATTGTGGTTAACTAGTTGTTTTACCTTTTAGAGATTCTATGGTAAGACATTCTAAATTCTGTTAGTTGTAGATCTTTTTTTCATAGGGATTCATCCCTGTTTAATTCTGGCAGGATCTCCTAATATCCATCAGCCATCATGTCTATTTTTATTGTGCAGTGTTCAGAAGAATCTGTTAGCAACCATTTTCCCCCTTCTACTTCCCCCTGTCTTTGATAAAATAGAGATTAAAGTAATTTATAGCAAACTAGTCAAATTATATTCATAGATAATTCCCACTTTACAAATAGTTTGTGCTAATTGCTATAAACCAATTTTTTTGAAAAGAATAAATGTTAGAATAGAAATAATGCTAGAAATGGAAACAAGGTTTCCAGGCCCAATTCAGAAAAGTCTACTTTATTTTTATATAATACAGTCTAATTAATAATACTAGGCACCAAACAATGTCAAAGTGGAAAAGGCTGAGAGGATGGCTAGAATTATGAATAAAAATCATCTAGTGGATAGTCTGGTTCCTTTGCACTATTGAGGCTAGCCCTAGTGGTAAAGCTTGTGTTTGACATCTTCATTACCATTGAGAATTTTTCTTTCATCTCTCTTGGTAAATCTCCCTGTATGTTCTAATGTGATCCATCTTGGTGTTTCACTCATATGTGGCCTCCAATGTTCTTCATGTCCCCAAATTAATTATATTTTCACCTGAAACTAAACTCTTATTCTAAGTATCAAGATGTGTTAGGAAGAAAGCCTGAATAAAAGCAATGTAATGACCCTGAGCTCTGGAAACCTCCCCAAGTAATATCTGCATTTTTTTAAAACAAGTCTGGCAAATTAAAATAAATCCTTAGTTATTTCGGGGACAAAGTGAAATGGAAACATTAAGAAAGTGAATGTTTGGAAGAGAAAATATTTTGAAATAGGTTTGGGAACTACTAAACAGTTGATTGTCTGTAAGTTTATCAACTGCTTAGCTCTACCTACACTTACACGGATAAATAATGTAAGCAATCTCTTCCTATTGAATACTAAGGCCTAACTTTAATGTCTCTTTTACTTCAGTAATCTATGATTTCACCCACATAGCAAAATCTCGCTAAATATAAATAATAAATATAAACATAAATATAACTCTACCACACCACAAAGTTTAATGAGTTACTATTAGGTCTCCCAAATTTATCACTTCTGGTGATAAACTTCTCTAAATTTAGTTGGGTTGGTCCTGAGAGAACACACTTAGGCCTAGACTTCTCATCTTAGTAAGACTCTGCTAGAGCCTGAGTCTCAGTGGAATAACTTTTGAGAATTCAGGATCACTGTATAATATTATAACAAGGCTAAGACTTCAGTGAAGATCTCTCATTAATACCTTACAAGAAACAAGAATAGAGAAAAATATTTTTGGTAAAAGACTAAGTACTTTGCAAATATTACCTTGATCCTCACAATTACCCCGCAAAATAAGTGCTATTATTATTCCCATTTTATAGTGAGGAAAATTGAGGCAGGAAGAGAATATGTGACTTGCCCAGCGTCACACAACTAGCAAGTGTCCAAAACTGGATGTGAACTCAGATCCTCCAGGCCCAGCGCTCTATTCCCTGTATCACTTAGCCGGATAGACATGCGAGGAACAGGAAATGACTTGAACAAAAGTAATGAGATACAAGACACATTCAAGAGACACCAAATAATCCAGTTTAGCTGGAGCACTGAGTCCATGAAAGAAAATAGTGAGAGACACAGGTAGAAAAGCAAAGTGATCAATACATATATTCATATTCAGTGACAAAGAATAGAATGTGTAGTCATCAAATTGTAGTATACAAATGTAACAAAATAGGGTTGCACAATAAGAAACAGTAACTTTGAGAATAACTTGGGAAGAACTGCATGAAATGAGGCAAAGATAAGTGGAACCATATATACAACAACAGTGTAAATTAAAAGAACAAGAAAAAGATGAACCTCGATTCACTAACAAACCAATATGGTTCAGTCTGAAGAGAAGCAGGAGTGTAGGAAAGAATGAAGCAAATAATGGATAGCTAAAAGCAAAATTCTCTGACTAACAGAGTTTAGAGATTAGACCAGAAACGTTAAACACACATCTCACAGATGCACAACACTCCCAAGTACTCCCTGAACCAGACTAAAATGTAACTGGGAAATGTTACAAAATAAATAAATGCAATAAAACAAAAAACATAAGCTAAGTCAATATGCAGCCCACAGAGATCCTGATGTACAGCTCAGTGACCCGTTTTTAGTTTGACATCAATGGACAACTAAAAACAAAAATGATTACATCATCTAAACAAAACTAAGCTTGCCTAGTGTCTATGTTATCTTTTAATATTAAAATGAAATCATAAAGTTATAAAATCATGTATAAGTACTTCTAAAATCATGAGTATATAATATTAAAGTCTCTGTTAGCATGATGAGATAAAACTACTGATAGGTTTATGTAGATTATGTACTTCAAAATATTTATATATAGGACATTATCTAAAACTTTTCAATCAACTTGATCTCAATATATCAATATTAAGAAGTCATCTTAATTTTTAATTTTGTTTTACAACATTAAAATAAAATTAAAATAAATCTTTTCAAGTCATACATTATGATTGTGTTTTTACAATTCTCAAACAGGTCTGTTATGTCAATGATTTGGACATTCTCTATAACAGGAATACCTGTCACAATTTATTTAGCATAAGAAAATCCATTTTCTTACTAAATTACTCTTATAAGGAAAAACTAATTAGCAATATTAAACAAGAAGTTAACATCATATAGTTTCATGAACAAAATCTTCCTCAACATCAGTTAATTAATGAAGAGGAAATCTTATAAGTTTGTAATATAAAAATGAACATTTAAGAAAAAAATTTTAATTGTGCTTCAATAATATGTAGTAAGAAATGTCAGCTTTAAGTCATTAATACGTACTATAATGTTAAAAATAAAGTAAATTTTAAAAATTTCTTACCTCTTAAAACATTAGATACATTTTCCTAATCCTAACCCCAAATTCATACCTCGTTGCCAAATTTTTTTTTTTTTTGGTATCACAGAAAATGAAAATTTTATACTTACGGCTAAGGATATTTCAGGGTCTTCATCAAACGAGTCAGTGTCACTTTCCTCTGCCTGATATACGGTTACCTGGTATATCTAAAACAAGGCCCAACGATTCCATTAATACAAATTTTTACTTCACTTTACCCATAGTTTCCTAGATCTAGTTTCTTAGATTTAGTACAAGTTGTGTTCTGACAATGACGAATTGACCCACAACCAAACAGAAACATGGCTTTGGAGCAAAGCAGAGTCCAGATCAACTCTGCCACATGGAGTAAAGGGCAAGCAATTTCACCTTTTTAAATTTTAACTATAAAATGGGAACGACAATGCTTTGCTACCTGCTTCTCAGTTATAAGGTAAACAAACTGTATGCTTTCAAATACAATAAATGTGAGGTTTTCTTCTATTCATGAGAGGTGAGGGAGGCAGGGAGGCAGGGAGGCAGGGAGGGAGGGAGGGAGGGAGGGAGGGAGGGAGGGAGGGAGGAAGGAAGGAAGGAAGGAAGGAAGGAAGGAAGGAAGGAAGGAAGGAAGGAAGGAAGGAAGGAAGGAAGGAAGGAAGGAAGGAAGGAAGGAAGGAAGGAAGAAAGAAATTTCAGGGATTTTAAGTAACTCATTCATTACATTCAAAAGTTGGAATTAAAATTTCAATTTGCCTACCTCATCATCGTCATCTGTGAGTTCTTGTCCTTCTTCATTGTGACTATAATCTTCTGAATCAATAGACTCAACTTCAAACTCAACACTGAATTGGTCTGAAACTGAATCATCTGAATTTTCACTTAATACACCAGTATCAATATCCTAAACAAAAGAAAAGGAATTTTAACTCGAGAAAAAAAAAATGACCCATAACTTCCTAATTCCCCCCCCCTTGCTTGTCCAATTCCCTTCCCACCTTCAAATCCAATCACAGCACATCAGACTAATTCTTCCTAAAATATTTTCCTTGTACAAAATAGGTCTAAACCTATACTCCTTATCCTGGCATTCTATAATGTAAATGTTTAAAACACTTTCAACCTCAAAATCCAATTCCAGCGAGCCTGTCCCTATCTCCAAATTTTAGCTCTAACCTTTCTTCTTAACCTTGCTCCCTTCCCAGTCATATCCCGTTCTTCTCTAGTTCTTGAGGATCAGCTCAAGTTGCATGTTCCTGGGAAGTTTTTCCAATCACACATTTGAAAATGATCTGTTTGCTGTGAATGTTTGTGACTCATTGTCTGAATTATCCATTTGGCCTCAATATTCTACTTCCCTATACTTATCACAGGTGCATCTTATTTTCCCAGTAAATTACATATTTGTGGACAAGGACTAATCTCCACATTATCTTGCTTCCCGTACAAAACCTAGCACAAAACTTGTGCATACTTGGTGTTTAATCTGTAGACTTGAAAACATGAACAGTTTAATAAATAGAATTTCAGGTTGAATTTGGAGAGGTAAAAGAATGGTCCAATTCACAAAATTCTAGCACTTACCAGAGAGCTTGCCCATTCAAATTCAAATAATTGGTCATATTATTCTATTCTATTATTCATGTTAATCTAGATTGAGATTATTCATAAAATAAAAAAAAACCCTCTTAAAATCCTCAATTTTGAGACAATTCCCATTCTGAGTTATTTCTAAGACTTTCAGGAATCAGGAAAGATTAATGTTCACCAGTATTATGTGTCTTGTACAAGATAAGGTTTAAAGATGGGTTTTTTTAAGACTCTGAGCCCCAGATCTATTAAATTTGTTAATCAAGACAGGTGTGACAAAGATCCTATGGTGGAATGAGATCTAGTCCCATGGTTTAATGTAAAGAACAATGGATTTAGGATTAAAAAAAAATTTAGATTTGAATCTTACTTCAGTCATCAGTATCTGAGTGACTTAACTGCTTAGATTTCAGTCTCCCTATCTGTAATATGAGGTCTACTAAAATATTTTTAAAGTGCCTTCCTACTTCTAAATTCTATCAACTATGAAAAAAACAAGTAATATCTCACTAAAGAGATCAATGGAAACTATATGACAGTTTAACTGCAACTTCTATGGACTTTGGATCTTTGCACAGAAAAATGCAAAGATCAAAATTAAAGAAAATACTTTAATGAAGTAATCAGCCCCTACCTGATAATCTATATCCCAGAGAAGATAGAGGTGGAAGGGGTTTTCAACAAACCACTTCTTTGGTCCATCATCCAGATATGATTGGAGAGACTCCAATTATAATTCATTATAATTACATACATATATGTCTAGTTTTTCTACTAGAAGTCCACATTCTCCATTTGTAACATAAGTTGTTTATGTCACCAGTAATTATACCTCCAGGGCCATCTCCAATGGTCCTGATCTATATATGACCACTGGACCCACAAGGCTTTGGAAGATAAAGTACAGCAGGTGACCTTGCCCAGCCCTCCTTCACTTAAATCCAATTCACTTGCAGGTCATGGAATCACCTCCCTAATATCATGGTCCTCTTCAAAAACGAAGGACAAACAACAATCACCAGTTTGTAGCGCTCCAGTCCTAAGTACAGCCAAGTTAGTAGCCAATGTGTTTGATGCCATATTTCTCTAGCATGGAGAATTCCATAATAAACTTATCATCCCTTCCTCAAATTTTACTCCTCTTTTCCCCATGCCCTTTTTAATCACTATGATTTATCTGTTATGCAGCTGAATTAAAATTCACTTCCAACTTTTCCCTGAAAAAAAAAAATGGTTTACAAATTTTCTGTATGCATCATGTGCATGCATACAAAGAGCTTGAGAAATAATTTTTTAAAGCTTTTTGAATACTGAGAAAACTTTAACACTTTATTCATTAAGAGAATAAAAGAGTTTTAGGCAATTTAATCCTAGTCCACTTTCTACATTGCAAATTTTGGGGAGTAGAAAAGAAGGTTTAAATGCATGACAAGGAAAGAATGCCACTATGTTCTAATTGGTCATTTATCCAGAGGATACAGATGAAGCTGAGCAGCAGAACATTTGCTATTATTTCCTAAGTTCTCCAAGAGAAAGAAATCTTGAATCTTGAAATTAAAAAATCTTAAATCACAGAAGAGCTTCACTAGAGACTATCCTGCATATCTGACTTACAGGTGATTGCTTCTTAAAGGAGAATAAATAGTAACCAAACTCAAACTAAGATGAGTTTGTTGTATCTCCACAGCTAGCACCCACTTGGACAGATAAGCATTAAGTACAGACCTATTTTACCTAAGATTGAAAAAAAATTTTAATTAGCACATAAAAGTATCAAGTTGGAAACTGAATTATCATACTTAATCACTGCCAGAGTTATAAAGACCATGCATTTTTTTTTCTATGCTGGCTGAAGTATAGTATCTCAGTCACAAAGTGGGTACTACATATGTCAATAATACTGACAGGAATTAAGTTTCCAAATGCCCCATATTTTAAAAAATATATATATTTATAGCACTATTTTAGTAACAAAGAACCAGAAGGAAAGAACATCTTTTTATTCAAAGAGATTAAGCTAACATAATTAACTGAGCTTCTGAATATTACTTCTCAAATATTTTGCTGCAACTCAGTTTTTACAATTCATAAAGCATTTTAAGGAAAGGTTTGAAAAGACATGCATTTAATTAACTATCTGAAAACAGATAAACATTTCCTATTTCTAATTAAACCTATATGACTTCTTTAGGCATAGCTGTTCAGAAAGGGTAGAATCTCAATCTGGCAAGAAAAATTTACACTTTATGTTCAATGCCCAACAAATTGACATCAAATAGAAAATTAATACATCCATTTTGATATTCTCATAAATATGAATAGCATAGTAAAAGATGTCACACATCTAAATGGGTGAGCAGCTTATAGGTTTTACTCTGGAGGCAATGAATAAAAAAGCTGGCTGTGTGGGATTCACAATATACTCAAAATCATTTCAAAAGAGACTCGGTCATCTTATCCATTAGCACTCAAAATAAACATAAGCAAATGTACCACCATTAAGATAACTAGCTTATGTCTCAATATCTATTACAGAGAGTAGTAGATAAATTCTACTAAAGAACTTGACAACATTCTTGTCAAGCTAAATCAGTATATACTTTGAAATGCAACAACTTCAAAATACAAGTTATCATAGGGTATAGAGTGAAAATTATACTGGTAAATATGGCTTAGGATCAAGAAATCAAAAGCCAAAGTCAAAGTGGACTCCTAAGAATCCCATATATAAATCAAATGATAAATATAGTTTGGAAGAGCTGAAAGGCACTAAACAGGGCAAGTAAGAAACAACATTAAAAATTTAAATTTGCCATTTCTCAACAGACAGGAAACAAATCACATCAAATCAGCTGTCTGTGGAATCAGTTAACCAGATAAGAGATTGAAATAAGCAACAAATAAGAAGAATAAAAGTACAGACACTGCATATAACAGTAGCTCCTACAAATCTTATCAAATCCAAAACATAGGAAACAGACTTAAGAAACTGGCTAGCACCATTATCACCATTTCTAGCCCAACCTCTCATCTTAATTCTGGCCTATCCTTAATCATATTTTATTTTTACCATTTTGGTAAAAGGAACAAAAATGTCCTTACTTCATTTTAATCCAATTCCAATCTTAATACACAGTAATCACACTAAATAAACACGGGTCTCTTTAAATTCTACTAGTTTCTTAAAAATTCAAATTCTCTATCCCTCCCATTTAGACATGAATTAAAACTGCTTTTCCTTTCTCCATTCCTATTTTTTTGCTGTTAATTCTCCACTTTCTTCACCTTTGATGCTTATAATCAATTTTTCTTCTTCCCTCCTCCCTTCTCCCTCACCCTTAAAACTCAAAATATTTATGTAATTATATGACTTACTATCTTCCTATGGTGATTACATTGAGTTAAATTGTAAAATTCACTTTGGTTTTCATACCTTGATGATGATCTTCCTTCTTGTTGGAAAGCTGCCTTAAGACTGGCTCTCTCCTCCACAAATCCTTGAAATTCCTGTAGACTCATAATGCCCATCTTTTTGTCTTCAAAAAGATTGTATTAGAGACTCAGCACAAAATGGGAAACTAAACTGGTTCTGGGATGAAATTTTATAGTTTTAATTTTTAGAAATAAAATATTTCAGATTTTGTCCTTTCTCCTTTGTTCTAGTAGAAAAATATATAATTCAAACTGATGTTTTTTAGTATAAGATGCTTTTCTTAAATTACTTGCAAAACCATCTTCTTCTTATAGCAGTCATGAAGCTTGACAATGATGTACCTAGGTGAACTGATTAGGATTAACTCTTCCGCTGATTTATAATCTGTCCCTCTTTTTTCAATATATTTAAATTTCCCTATATGCTTTTCAAGGACTTTTTTCTTCTGTTTCCACAAACTTTGACAACATTAAAATTCTTTTTTCCTCTGGATTCAATTTATCCAATTGTTCTGTATCTTTATCCAGTTGTGAAATTTTTTGACTATGCTTCTCTTTCTGTTTCTTCAGTTTTGTCCCCCAAGGAAATAATTCTATTTTTAAAATTTTACCTTTTCTTCAGATATTTCTAAGCTGTTGTTTCAGAAATCTCAGGAAAGGTATCCAAAGTTCTCATTCAGTTCTTTTTTCCTTCTGGTATTTTTTCTTAAATTCTTCACTACATCCACTCTTCCAATATCCACTGTGTCCTAAAAGTTTTGTTTTTGTTTTGCAATATATATACTTCTCTATCTGGTGCTTATGCTTCTATTCTCAAATTCATTTTGACTGTATTAGAACCTTTTCTCTTGTTTGTTCAAGCCTTGGATATTTTTTCCCTAAAATTTTTCTCTTCAAAAAAAATGATAGTAGTTTATTTCTCTCTCTTTTGGGGGCATTTGTTGACAGAAGATTTTTGGATCATTTGGGATCTTTAGAAGGAAGGTTCTCCATTGAACTTTTACTCTTCCATCTTCACAGACGTTCACTAATCCCATTTCTTAGAATTTTGACTCTTGTAAAATAGTCATCACAACAAAGTAGTGAAAGAAACAAAAAACCCAGAAATCGCCTCAACCAACAAACACTACCTCATTGGCAAGTTGGCACATATGGCAGTCAAAGGCAACACCAATTGAATACAAGCTCAATTGTAAAACTACAGAAAAATGCTGTAAGACTACAAGCAGTATTACCTCAAAAACAATGAAAAGCTGTTAAGAAAACAATCCAACAAAGCTGCTTTGAGATCCAGATCAAACCAGCTCATCCTGAACGAACTTCCAGATAAAACCAGATGGAAATCAGAGCGACATAAAATAGCAGAATTGTGAGAATTTTTATGGTAAGTATATCATTCCCAAGATATGAAATCGCCACAGACTTCATATACAATAAAATTTGTAAAGAAGTGGCAATTATACTAAAATCAGAAAGTTGGGAGCTACTGGAATTGGCCAATTAGATATACAAGAAATCTGTGCTATGGGAAACAATTTCTAAAGCTCTCAAGGATCAATTATAACAAGATAACCAAGAGGTAAAGATTCCTAAAGATTGAAAAAGTTGTTGATCTTGCTTTTCTCCACCTTCCAACCCCCCTCCCCCACCAAAACAAAAATATGTGGGGAGAGGAATAGGAAGGAATTGAGAAGATAGCAACTTACACTCCTTTTATATGCAAATAGCCCACATGCTCATATCCATAGTAACCTCAACAAAAACCACAAAATGGTTATTTTCTTAGACAATTTTCTACAAAAAACCACAACTTTAGTCAACTCTAAAGCCTCAAAGATACAAACAACACAATACCCCCACTATTTATTATTCACTGATTTTTCTTCTTTGGAGAGTGGGTCTCCTCAACCAGTCCAAGATGAAGAACATACAGCATCCACTAAACAAGCCTGATCCAAAACTGACTTCAGTTTGCTCCGTCTATGGATCTGGGACAGTTTGTTCCTCCTTAGGTAGCCTGGTGGTCTTCCACTCCCAAAGTCTGACCACACTGGTGCTGGACTTAGCTCACACAAATAGCTTCAGCCATACTGCAGCTCAGAACTCCCGAACTCAAGAAGATCCGTCAGCCTACCCCAGTAGCAAGAATTATAGATGTACACCATCATGCCTGGCTATTATTCAGTGATTTAAAAAAAGAATTTGACTTAATAAAACAAAACACAGACTTGAAGAAGGGAGGCACATATCAAAATCACATCACATAAGGCTCCAAAGTAAATATAACTATAAGGATAATATTCATTGATTACTAATGGCAAATAACACATAATAGAAAATGTACTATTACACAAAGTCTGAACAAAGAATTCCTTATCAATTACAAGCCTATCCAAATGCTTCTAATCAAATAGACTATTTACGATTTGCATCATCCCCTGGAACACTACACAAAATTTCAAATAAACTCACAGCAATGTGAGAATGGTCTAACCATCCGTAACAGGAAAAAATAACGGATTAAAATATTACCTAGACAATGCCAGATTGGCCAGATGGCCAATCAAATAAGTTTGCCAATATTTGTAGGATAGGTGTTCCAGAGGGAAAGTGAATTTGGATATGGATGAAGTGGAGATGAGATTAAGTAGGGATGGATTACATTCAGAAAATAAGATCATGGATTCAATGATTCTAAATTGCTTGATGATGCAAAAACCTATTTTAACACCAGTGATAGATACTAAATGATTCTCAATCATGAAACAATGATTGTCAGGAATAAGAAAGTAAGTTATCAATGGGGAAATTCACTGTATTAAATACTTCATAAAAATGAGATGTCTGTAAAATGCTTTGCAAACCTTAAAACACCATATAAATGCTAATGGCTATCATCATCATCACCACCACAAATTAACTATAAAAAACTATTCCTCAATGGTTAAGTGGTAAAGGATATCAATTTTTCAAAAGAATTACAAACTGTGAATAAGCATACAATATACTCCAAATCACTATTAATAACAGAAATACAAAGTTACAAGTCTGCAGTTTCATCTCATACTCAGCAAATCATAATAAAAAATGAAAAGTCAATGCTGAAGGATATATGGAGAAAACAAACAGATGAATACACTATTGGTGAACCTATAAACTGGTCCAACCATTCTGCAAAACAATGTGGAACCCCTAAGTCATTCATAATCTTTGACTCAGAGATCCCAATGCTGACAGCATAGCTCCAGGGGAGAAAAAAAAAAAAATACAAGTAACTCTCAAATACAGAAAAACAATCATAGCAACACTTTATGCAGTTACAAAAACTAGAAACAAAATGAGTGTCCATTAACTGGGGAAATAGTTAAACAAATTGTGGAATATGAACATAAAATATCATTGTAACATGAAAAACAATGAGAAATTTAGGAAAAAAAAAACACGACTAATATGAATGCAAAATATGAAGTAAGCAGAAGCAGAAAAACAATTTATTGTTGTTGTTGTTCAGTCGTGTCCTAATCTTCATGACTCCATTTGGGGTTTTCTCGGCAAAGATAATGGAATGATTTGCCATTTCCTTCTCCAGCTCATTTTACAGATGAGGGAACCGAGGCAAACAGGGTTAAATAACTTGCCCAAAACCACATAGTTAGCACGCGTTCTGGGCCAGGTTTGAATTCAGGAAGATGAATCTTCCTAACTCCAGGCCTGTCACCCTATCCACTGTGCCATATAGCTGCTCAAAAAACAACATATACAAATGATAAACAAAGTGAATTGAAGCTACACTTAAAGGCAAACACTTAAAATCTAATGACCAATACTGGTCCCTCCCCAGGAGAAAATATACTTCTCTTCTTTCTGAGAAAATAAGGAACTGTGTGTTTAGAATGCTGTAGAATACTGTCAAACACAACTGCTGACAGTTGGTATTGTTTACTTTTCTTTGTTACTATATATATATATATATATATATATATATATATATATATATATATATATATATATATATATATATATATATATATATATATATATATATATATGTATATATGTATGTTGGGAGGGAAGAGAAAATATAAACTGAAAGAGTGGCAATGTAAAACAAAGAATTAATAAAATTATTCGTAACAATTCAGCTGTACCACTTTGATCTCAAGTCAAGGGATCTGATTCATCCCTTTATTATTATAAATCGATTCTTCCCTCAGTTGCCACCTCTTTTCTCCAAATAGCCTACCAAATCCCTTTTCCTCCTAATACTGTTTTCACAATTCCTTTATTATATTCTCAGACTTTGATAGCAAACCCAAATCTTTCAATTCTGACCCAGCAAAACTCCCCCATTCTTCCTGTATTCTCCTCATCCATAAATATAGGAGAAAAAAAATCTAAAAAAGGACTTTGGCCAGACTCAATCTATACTAGTAATCTACTAGCCTTTCCTCTCTCTCTCATAAGGCCTGCCCCTCGAAGTAGGGGTAGAATTTTGGGATCCAAGTTTGAATGAGTAAATTTTGAGCCCAGTTCCAAAGAGTCTGATGAAAGTAGCCTAAGTTTTAACGGAGCAAAAGGTACTCCAGATTCCCACAGACTGATCAAGGCTCTAAATCAGTTAAAGAACAGAAAAAAAAATTCATAAAAGTTACCTACTATCAGTGAAGGAACTAAAAGTATCCAATGAGAGGCAGCATGTTACAATGAAGAAGTCCTTAACCTTTTTGTATCATGCAGTCTAGTGAAACCCATGGACCCCCTCCTCAGAAGACTATTTTAAAGTAATTGAAGGAAATGTTAAATTTCATTTAGAAATTTGATGAAAATAAAGATGTAATTTTTTCTCATTTAAATCTTATCATGGGCAACCTGAAATCTATACATGGATGGGTCCATGGATACCAACTCAAGAACAAATAGTAAATAGAGCTGGTCTCAGAACTCAGTGCTCCAAGCAATTCTGTAAGACTTTAAATTACAGAATAGCTGCTAATTTGCATGACTAGAGAGGATGCCTCCTCATCTGGGACTCATTTGGAATCAATAAACTCACATGGTAAGATTACAAAAAAAAAAAAAGTGTTCTACCACAAGGTGCTGAGAATTACATTATACGATGACAAGCATTTGAGGAGTATTATATCTAATTCTGGGTACTACATTGTTTGAAGAAATGGTGAAAAGTTAATATTCAACTTGGAGTATGAATATGACTATGATGGGAGAAATACTCTATATCACTACAGGTTTCATTAAAAGAAACAGGAATGTTTAGCCTAGAAAAAAATAACATTTAGTAGGGGATACTGTAATCTTCAAACATATAAAGCACTGCCATATGGAGGCAACATCATAATTGTTTTGACTGGTATCCAACTGATAAAAATTAAAGAGGAGTAATTTTAGCTCAAACTAAAAGAAAAAAAAAAAAAATCTCCTAAAACTGAGAGTATTCAATGGCCCAGAGAAAATCTTCACTTAGGTTGAATGATCAATGATTAGACATCCTGGAATTAAACTGGGAAAGAATTAATCAAGAGGATGTCTCAATCTATGGTTCTCTGATTAAAAGACATTGTATCAAGGATACTTACAACCAGTTACATAGTGAAATAGCTAGGAACACAGCTGAAATAATAGTTAACTTCAAAGATATGAGACAGCTAGACGGACAAATTGGAAACCAAAGCCATGATTTAATTTTCCATCAACATCTCCCACAGTATTGAACACAGTAGGTACTAAATAAAATGTCTCTTAAATTTACATGGAAATCAATATACTGTCTTGCCATACATAATAATGTCACATCAGTATTTTCTTCCATCCAGCTAAATCTGAACTTTTCTCATTTTCAAAGCTATCACACTATATGTGATAGGTGAGTAGGTGGTGAATATAACTAACAATGACTTACTTGCTGGTAGCTGAAACATAAGGCATTGCCTTAAGTTGTAACTAAGATTTCCAAAAAAACATGCAAATCCTAGTAGTTAAAACCAGCTACAATGCTCAGACCCATAAGAACAATAGATATCTAAGTTCAAATTGGAGGATGGGAGGGAGTGTTCTGCCCTTGATTTTTAAACTTTTCCAATCATTAGAATGAAATTGCTACAAGTTCCTAAAATCTATTTAAGTTTGATTCTTTTAAATGTCTTTCATCAAGTTTAATAATTTTATCATCAAATCATATCCCTAAATAATCTTATACAGCTGCTTTCCTTAAACAGAAAATATTATTTCAAGTTTAAAAGCTCACACCTATCTTTGAAAAAGTTCTTTCAAACCACCTTTACCTACATTTTTGCTAACAAGTTATCTAATCTATTTTAATAAGCAATGATTACCGGACTTGAAGGGATTTCTGTTGAGTCACTGCTATTGCTTCTTTCACAGCATATCTCACTTATGACACACAGAGCACAGCTTTCATCAAATGTAAGGGAAATACTATCTGATTTATGCCGTTTTCTGTGTCTTTCACCAGGCAATTCATCCGAATTTTCTTCTTTGTAAGAAAATAAGAGAAAATGTGTTAATTTATATAATTATTAGCTAAAAACCATGCTTCATGTACATTTATATTGAAACTTTTTTCATCAAAAATTATAGGCATAATGAACTAAAAGGCAACACAAAAATGTTTGAAAAGAAAAAAAATAGCTCTACTGAAACTTCTCAATCTTTTAAAAAACCATCTAATATTATATCTTTTACAGAACTGTTTCTCCATAAGTAACAATTTATAAAATTCATAAAGAGGTTTTCATCTTTAAGATCCTCTGTAAGGTTTTGAAAATAAAAATCTTTAATTAAAAAAAAAATCTACTGTATGTTACACCCAATATGATATAGAAATCTATCTTATCCTATGGGAAAATAGCAGAGGAAAGGGATACAAGAAGGGAAGAAGGGGACAGAAGAGGCCATATTGAGTAAGGAAGTAGACAGAAGCAAAACACTTTTGAGAAAGAACAGGGTGAAAAGACAGAAATATACAAGAAGAAATGCAATTAGCAATAGTAATTGTGAAAAGAATTTTAAAGCAAGTTTCTCTGATGAATTCCTAATTTCTCAAATGATTGGAAACTGAATCAAATTAATAAAAAATAGCCATTCTCCAATTGACAAATGATCAAAAGATATGATCTATGCCCAAAGGGCTATAATATCATATATTTCTTTTGACCAATATAGGTATAATACATATATATATATGTGTGTGTGTATATATATAGTGTGTACGTATGTATTTAAATGTAAAATGTATGTATCTGTATGTATATTGACTTATGTATAAAAATATTATAATGTATAATATATACATATTATTACATATGTATACACACATACATACACAACACACACAATATAAAATATAAAAATAAGCAAAGATGGGAAATACCCATCAATTGGAGAATAGCTAAATAAACTATGGTATGTGATTATAATGGAATATTATTCTCTGGGAAATGATGAGCACAGTGCTCTAAGAAAAATCTGCAAAGTCCTCCATGAACTCAAGCAAAGTGAAATGTGTCATGCACAAAGTAATAGCAATGTTGGGAAATGATCAGCTGTGAATGACTGCTATTCTCAACAATACAATGATTCAAGACTGCTCTAAAATGATGATGAAAAATGCTATTCCTACCCAAGAAAGAACTGACATTATGTCTGAATATAGACTGAAGCATACTTTTTTTAAACTTTATTTTTCTTAAAGGTTTCTTCTTTTGAGGGAAAAGGAAGGCAAGAAATCGGTTTTCTGTTACAATATACTTTTATGGAAATGTTTTACATAACTCCACATGTGCCTTCTCAATGGGAGGAGGGTGAGGGTGAGGAGTAAGAGAGAGAAACTGGAACTCAAAAGTTTTTAAAACAAATGTTAAAAACTGTTTTACATGTTACAGGAGAATAAAAATTAAATTTTTTTTAATTAAAAAAAAATAAAATCCTCTATGTTGACAAATACCATATTTCTAGAATATGAATTTTTATTGTTGGTTATCTCAAAAAAAAGAACAAAACAAGTTTATTGCAAAAGTGGCTTTAATCATTTAATTTCTAAATTAATCTAAATTTAATTTAATCAAAATAAGTAAGAGCTACTCCTCCCTCCTCCCCCATGGCAACTGGGGTTAAGTGACTTGCCCAAGGTTACACAGTTAAGAAGTACTAAGTATCTGATGAGAGCAGATATTAACACAGATGCTCTATCCACTGCATCACCTAGCTGCCTCAAGAGCTACTTTTAAAAAGATTTTACTTCTATGACTTTAAAAAAAAAAGCAAAACTAAGCTTTATTAATATTTAATAAAGCTTAGTACCAATATCCTTACTTAAGATGGGTCACTTATTATGACTAACATCTGAGGTATTCTAAGGGAATAGTGGGAGAAACAGCACACAAAAGGATTGAGACTGGCACCTTCATTCCTTTATTTGCTTTCAGCATATAACATATTGTAGCTGGTTAAATGGATTTACAGTATTATCTGGGTTTATCTAGACTAACCCTCACAAAATAGACAAGTAGCTTAAAAAAGATTCCCAGAAAGAAACTATGGATTGAAGATAATGTTAATAATGCATGGGCACAATGGACAAACTGGAAGAGCTGTCATTTCTTACTGCTAGCAGTAGCTTTTTATCAGTCATATTAAAAGATAAACATAACAATACAATGAAATGAAATTAAATCAGGCAGAAAGTCAACCAAAATAATTTGATGTTACTAAAATTCTTTAAAATATTCATTTCTACCCATTTTTACTAATGATGTTAATGATGTACCTTAAATTATCAGGATTTTCAAAGATAAAGAAGTATATTCAATTGCTTTCACCAAAAATATTACTATTTTATGTACCATTAAAAAAACTTAACTATTGTTTTTTTATCTGTCATACTTTCACTTCTATTCTTGTGTTCTTATAATGTATGTAACATATTAGTACAATAGTTCATGTAAGCAATTTATATGTCAATGTATTATGAGGGTGTGTGCTTAATTTTTTGTTTTATTAAGAAAAGTACAGTATAGTGAGAACATATATGTAATTTTACACATTTCTAAATAATAGTATCCTTTTACATTTCTATCCAAAGATATCTTCATTTTTATTTTCTCAAATGAAGTTACCTTATCAGTGGCTTTAAAAAAAAAAAATCTTAAAACACACTTCAGTAAGATTAAAATGCATTAATAAGAAAGAAATTGGAAATAATTTAAATAATTAGTGAGAGTTAAATAAATAAGCATTTATTATATATAAAAATGAAAAGGAAAAAAAACTCAAAAGATTCATCAGCCTACCAAACAAGTAATCCTTTCAGCAATGATTATTAAATCAACTACTATCAATGTAAAACAATTTCAAGGTAGGAATGAATGAAACAAAATTTTTAAATTAAGTTAAATATTACTTATTATATACCTGTTTCACTATGTGTTCTCCTTCTGGATGAGGTAGTTGGTCTAGAATTAAAATTTGGTGATGATTTCTCTTCCTGCATTTCTTGCATAGATTCCTAAGTATTCAACACAAAGGTACTAAATAAATACTAAGCTTAAGAATACAATTCAGGTACAAGTCATACACTTTCCAGTGTAAAAGAATTACTGCGTAAAATATTAAAGTTTAAAGATCACCTTTTGACCACTTCTGATTTCAAGCTGACACCTGGTTTCATTTGAAGATGTGTTTGGACTAGAAAATTCTAAAGAAAAGAAATATAAATAAGGTGTTTCGAAAAGATAATTTAAACAAAAACAGCAAGACATGAACCTCTTATGCAGTTGAAATCTTTGTCAAATATGTTCCTAATAGGTGGCACAAAAGCATTTCTTTAAAATAGTATTTTCCCCATTAAAATTTAAAAATTAAGAATTTATGCTTTTGGCTAAGTTTGGGAGGCTGTATGATCATAGGAGTTATTTAACATCTTTAAACCTGTTTCTTCCTCTATTGAATAAGGTATATAACTGTACCCTGTCTCATAAATGTTGAAAGGTTAATTGATATTATACATGACATATTTTAAGTGTCAGTCATTATCATTATTAACACAGAGAGTGAAATAGCCCACTATATTAGCATAATTTTACAGATTATTGTTTTGGGGGGGAAAAGAACATTTAGAACATAGAAAATAATATCTGAAAATACAATTTCTATATTTATAAAGACTTTAAAAATTATTAATTATATCTCCATACCCCAAAACAAGAATATCACCATTCCAACTTAATGGGTTAAATATATTTTGGTTTGATAGATTTAAGGCTCCAAAATTTTTATTATACAATATAATAATTATTTTTAAATGTGGCATTAGGAAATAGTGCCACAAATCTCTATTATGAGTAACTTTCTTTTAGATAACTGAAGGGTGGGGATAGATGGATGGCTATTTTACCCATATATAGATAATACTAGATCTTTCATCAAGGACAGAAATCAGAGGATATGGGGAGAGAGCTTGGGCTGCAAAGAAGTCAGAAAGTAGCAGAAATTCTGGGCAAAGGGGACAGTGGCAACTAGAGGTCCAGGTTGTTTCAAAGAAAAGAACTTGGAAATAATAATCAGGGTCTAACTTAAAACAAACAAAAGAGAAGATATGATATCTGTGGAAATCCAGGAATTCATTAACTCTCATAATTCAAAATAAATTAGTATCTTAATTTTCTAATTTTAAAGTAAATTTTCTGGTATTTTAACAATAAGATATGCACAGGTAACTATCAAGTTTTTTTTGAGTGACAAATTATTTTACTGAAGCTTTTCAAAGCTAAGTATGAAGCTATTAAGTATAAGGCAGGAATGAAGTTAACAGATAAAGAAATGTATACAGTGAAGAGAGGCAAGTTTAAAGTCAGAGGACTCTGGTACCAATACTGGCTGTGCCACTGTGACACAAGGAATTACTGTACCTCCTTGGGCCTGAGGTTTCCCATTTATAAAATGAGAGGGACTCAATAGCATCTGGGGTCTGGAGCAAGAAATTAGCCTGCTTTTTTTGGGAGGACACAACACTGATAGGAACTCCACATTTTATTGTGAAGCTCACACCAATTTCATTGGTGTCCCGTTCCCCCCCCCCAAAAAAAAAATCCTTCCTCTCAAAAAGATCAATTTAGGTAATTTCAATTCATAACACAAGACTTAAGGACTTAATATAAATTCTGTTTGCTTCAGGAAATGACAGATTCCCCTCAAATCTGAGATATCATAAGTCCAAAGTTCCATTTAATTTCTTTGACCTTCACATAGTACTCTAACTTTTTGCCCAATTTGCCAACATTAGAAGGTAGTACTACCAACCTACTTTTTTCTCCTGAGATGAAAAATAAAATTAATAGCTATAAAGTCATTAATAGTTATAAGAAGGATTCACTTAGCTTCTTTTATATTACAGCTGCAAAGAGTCTGGTAGCAAGAGACAAATACATATGCAAAAATAATTAAGTCTAGTTCTAGCCCAAACGAAATGAACAGACCCAACCACAAGTAATGCCTGGGCAACCTATAAGCTTCAAAGGCATAGGCAGCTTGGCACAACAAATAATTTACTGGAACTAGAGTCAGGAAACGTAAATTTACATTTTTCTTCTTCCACTATTTAGTGGTAATCATGGACAATAGCCAGACTACCCCAGACCTATACTGAGTGCTGGGAGCTCTGAATGACATTATTATTTAAGATAGTTTTTAATCACAAGCATTATATAAAGATGTCAATTACTATTATCATCTCTGCATTCCAGAGCTTGTTGATTTTAATTTAACTTGATTTTAACACAAAGAGTATGTCTTATCTTGCATCTGTGTCTTGTAATAATCTATGGAATGGGCTTTGGTGTCTTCTGGAGAAAGATTTCAGTCAGAAGTTAGGGAACAGGTATAAGGCAGACATTCAAGCTTAGTAATGGCTAATTCAAGTCAATGTTAAAACCAATCTTGCCTCCAGAAGTATTCTTAGGATAAGTGAAGCCGGTTAGACAAGGCAAAATCTTGAATTATCTATACTGAAACAGAACCACACACTGGGGATAGAGAAGCAAATTATCATTTTCCCAGACACAATGATCCATGTGGTATTGTTAGTATTCCAAAACATGTAAATATTTATTCAATGGTGCTACTAGGACCCCTAATAAAAAGTAATGCATCACTAATCAGGACATGAAATCCACTCATCAGTGTTTAAGTTCTGGCTATCCTGATTACTTCTACAAACTGAGGACTTGTAAATTACCCAACTTTCAAAATAAATCAATAATTTCCAACTTAATGAAGTTAAATTTATATATATGAGGAATATGAAAATTCATATATTATGAAAATAAATTAAAATCTACAATTCCACATCATTAATGCAGTATTTAATGAAAACTAGTTATGAAATGCTGGAGTGTAAACAACAATAAAAAAAATGCTTTGGAATTCTTTCAAAATCAACTTACCCTGTTGATTGACTGCTATCAAGTTTCTAGATATCATTGCATATAATCTCCTTGGAGGGGAATTAGATGGGGGGGATAAAAAAAAAAAAAAATACAACTGTAATGGAAAATCTGCATAGTGACTGAATTCAAATTAATACAACCAAACATTTTAAAACAGTTATGCTACCAGAACATTGTACATAATAACAGCAAGATTATATGATGATCAAGTATGACAGACTTAGTTCTTCTCAGCAATACACTGATTCAAGACAATTTCAATAGATTTGGGATGAAAAACGCCATATGGATCCAGAGAGAAAACTATGGAGACTGCATGAAGATGGAAACATACTATTTTCACCTTTATTTTCTTGTTTTTTCTTTCTCACGGTTTTTCTCTTTTTATCTGATTTTTTTTTCTTTCACAACATTACTAATATGGAAATATGTTTAAAATGATTGCACATGTATAACATATAAGATTGCTTGCTGTCTTGGGAAGGGAGGAGGTAAGAGAAGAAGGGAGAAAAAAATTTGGAACTCAAAATCTTACAAAAACCAATGTTGAAAACTACATGTAACTGGAAAAATAAAATGCTATTGAAAAAAAAAAATTAAAAGGGTTTTGCTATTAAACAAGTTTCAAACTGAATTGACATATTAGGGCCAATCTAGCATACTACCAATAGGATTCAAAGCTACATAAAGAACTGATTTATTTTAATGAGTGTTAAAGTAAGCTAATAAAGACAGCCTTTTTAGTCTGAGGATTTAGAAAACTATATTCTTCTTAGCAGTTTCTTCTGAATTTGTCAAAACAGGAAAAAAATTTCTACCTTTCTCATAAAGAATTATTCAATTTTGTTTCTACTTTAATATTAATTTTAAGCTAGTCACTTCATGCTCTTTTTCTATTTGTTTAACATCTACAAAAAAAATCACTTAAGTAACCAGACATGAAAAATATATTTGGAGATTACCATACATGTCATCATATTTCTAGTTCTCAAAAGAAGAGAAAAACTAACATTATCATCTATGTGCCTGCTAGTGTTTCAATAAAATTACTGAATGGGAAAATGGAAATAAACAGAATGTATAAAACTTCCATTAAAAAATCATTTAAAAAGTAAACCATACACAACAGAAGCTATATTATCAAATTAATATGTCACGTACAAGCAAAATAATGAATTCCAGATGTAAAGAAAATACTTGGTCTCTAGGTTCCATTTAAATATCAAAACAAAGTTTCATGACAACATGTCAAAAAAGGAAATAGGTACTTTTGAAAGTTGCTAAGATATAGGCTCTTTATATAGCAGTAGTGAAACCTATAATGGTTCAGTAAGGATATAGTAAGGCAAAGCTGAAGAATTAAATTTCAGAACTTTTCATAAAACAACATAAAGTTTCTAATTAAGACTCTCATGACACTTAGCATGATATATAATTATAAAAACCTTTCACTAAACAAAGATGACCTTATAAGTTTAAAAAAATGAACCTAAAGTCATAGCCAGATTTTTAAATGGAGTGAATCAACAGAAACAGCCTACCTATGTTCTTTCACAGAGAAGCTTGGTACCCCAAATAGATCTCCAAGAAGGTCATCTGAACAATAAACAATGTGCTGTTGCTTTTTGTCATATAACTGTTTTGACATAATATACTGGCCAAGATAGAATAAAACCTGAAATAGAAATGAAATTTATAAATACTGAGAAACCAACGCTATAATCTAAAATACATGCAAGGAGAGCGAGAGCGAGAGCGAGAGCGAGAGAGAGAGAGCGAGAGCGAGAGCGAGAGCGAGAGCGAGAGAGAGAGAGAGAGAGAGAGAGAGAGAGAGAGAAGTGCGCACATAAGAAAGTATAAGCAGTCTGTGTATTAAAAGATAGCCTTCCCACCAGGGGTAGATTTGGAAAAGTGGGAGCAAAAAGAGCAATTCTATAATTTAAGTCAAAGACAAAAGGAATCCCCAATGTAACATACCCACAAGCAATCATTCAGCCCATGCTTGAAGGCCTCCATGAAAAGGTAGTCTGCCACCTCTCAAGCCAGCCCATTCCAGCTTGACACAGCTATTAGAAACTTTTTTCTTAAAGCTTAAATGCCTCTGTGCAATTTCCACCCCTGCACTAATTCTGCCCTGTGTGAAACAAGTCCAGTGCCCTTTCAGTGCTTGAACCTCACTGTCATGTCTCCCAAGTGGTCTCTTCTCCTGGTTAAACATATCCCATTCTTTCTACTGAACCTCATCAGTCATGAACTCAAAATTCTCTGCATACTCTCCAACTTATCACACTGTCCTTGAGATTACTAATAATTGAGTATGATTCATTTAAAGTAAGTCTGATGAAGCGAGAGCAGTGCAGCTTTTGCCTTCCTCTAAAATCCGGACTTTTCACAGAATTGTTTCAGATAACTGAGAGATGATACGTCCATCAAAAGTGATTAAATTGCAAGAACTTTCTAACTACACGGATTTAGCATATAGTTTCTGTTCATTGCAGTCACAAAGCTCAAGAGCCTGTGAGCACATCACCATGAGAGAAACTATCAGCTCACTAACAACACAAAACAACCTCTCAGGGATCTCATTGAAAGGGCAAGTTAAATTTTATCTATACTCAAGGATATTTGTTTTCATAAATGCCAAAACTAAAAACCTAAAAACTTTACCAAGTACTCCCCTACTGTCTCCTCTCATTCTAGTTATATCATACACTTAAATTCCTAAATAAGTGTGGGTTCTGCTCTCTCCCTCTCTACTTTCCCAATACAACCCTGAATATACACCCTAAGATCTAAGAGTCTCACTAGACTGGCCACATGTCACTGCTACATATATACTAGTAGATTAATCCCTCTCTTCCCTCTGTTTTTTACTTTCAACTATTGACACCCCCTGCTCTTATGGAATCTCCCCTTTCCCTTCCTCTCCTTCTGCTCCTACTCTGTGATGGTTCTAAATATTGTCAATTTCCTCATTCACTAATAAAATGAAATCCCCAAAGTTCTGTCTTGTTTTTCTCCTCTCTCTCTCTCTCTTAGACTGTCCTCAGTTATCTCAATCTCCCGTGGGTTCAGTTATTATCTTTATGCAGATAATTACAAAATCAGTATTATCAAAAATAATCTCTTGGGTTACAGTACATTTCCAATGAATGATATCCAAATGCCAAAAGAACTCATCTTTTCTCTTGAATCTGTCCCTATTCCAAACATCTCTCTTTCTGCTGAACACCATCCCCCTTTCTAGTCACCCCAGATGCACAAACTCAAGACAACCTTAATTTTGACCCCCTCTCTAATTCCACACTGTTGTCAAGTTTTCTCAACTCTATTTTCATTAAATCCCCTTCTTTCAGATTAACATAAGCACCACTTACCTTAGACCCTTATCTACTACCTGGATTATTCTAATAACTTCCTGTTTTTTTGTTTTTAAGTTCTAATCTTCCCTTTCCAATCCATCCTCCATACAACTGCCAAATAGTTTTCCTAACACAGAAGTTCAGTCATATTACTTCAGTATTATTTGCTCTAGAGTAAAAAATGAACTCCTGAGAACATGGAATCTAAAATCCTTTCTAACTGCTGCTTCTCCTTCCAAACATCTCACACATCCTTTCATTCATGTACTCTCTTTTCCACCCAATCTGGCCTAATTCTGGTTCTCTAAATTTAGCTAAAGCTCAGAAATCTTAGATTCCTTCCAGACACAATCTTAGTGTCATCTTCTGAAAGCCTTACAATTTTTCCTAATCCCTTTTGCAAATAGTTAATTAAACGCTGTATTTCCAATCTCCCAATAGAAAGCATGCTCTTCGACACCAAAACTATTTTCATTGTCTCTGAAACCTTTGCATGTACTAGGCGCTTCATAAATGTACAATAAATTGAAATCTAACATTTCTTTCGAGGCAGAATATGAAATGGGGGGAGGGTGAGTAAAACCTAAATTATTGGTCTTAAAGCTATTTAACTTGATGAATTCTAAAGAAGCATATAAGCTAGAAACACATACTACATAAGAACTTCCCTGATTGGGAAGGTGAAAATGATAAAAATCTTATAAGATAATCTTCCTCTTTCTTCTTCCTGGTGAACAACTAAGTGACACATCTCTTCTGATAGATCAAGCTCAAGGGAAAAAAGCACCCTAACTCCTGCTTACCCAACTATATGATCACTGAATCAAGGCAAAAGTAGTGAAACCCACAATAGGTATACAGTAAAACCAAAGACTTCTGCTAAGTCTCCTTCCTTCTCTTTTACCCATCAAAATTCCAACAGAGATTCTTTTGGACTAAAAAGATCTTTTTAAAGAAAATTATAATTACCCCAAGGAAGGAGAGTAGTATAATGACCATAGCAGTGTAAAATTATTTTTAAATAACATGATGAGAATAAAATTTCTGACTTGGAAAAGGAAAAGATAATTCCACAGAAGAGAATTTGGGAAGAAGACCACAACTTTGGATGTGATATCACTGTAAATAGAAGAATAATCCATGAGTTAAAATGCTATTCATATTATACAAAGTGTCCATAGGTAAATCACCTCAATAGTACTCAAGCTACAAACATTATCTTCCCTATGACCTCCCTGTCTCTTCCACTTGAAACCTGATACTAGTATTTTCCAATTAGTAATAAAAGCAGTATATTAAAGTGTTACACACCTATAAGAAGAGTCAAATTCCTTCCATTATCTCATCTCTCTAGCTGCTGAAAAAATTTCTCCACAATGCAACTATTTCACCATTACTGCATTCTACATTAGGTTGAACAAAAGAAATTTATCTGTATTTCATCTCGAAATACAATTTACCTCCTTTATAGTCTCTAAATATAACTTACCTCCTTCATTGTGAATGTGTCTTTCTGTGCGCCAGCAAACTTCAACAACTTCAATAGCAATGGTTTTGGTCGAACCTATAAAGTAAAAAATGATCCATAATACTTACAAAATATTTCTATAACCACAATTTTCTTAATACTTGAAAACAATAATCAAAATAAATGAAATTATAAAATATGGTATGGTAGTACTGGATTTGGAGGCATAGGACTCAGATTCAAAACTTTGATCTGCAACTTCTGGGGCTCACACCTTATTCATCTGCAAAATGAGGGAATAGGACCAGATAATCTTTCTAAGTTCCCTATTAGTTCCTAATCTATTCTCTATCCAGACACTTTATGGACTATCATAGAAGTCTATAAAAGAATCACAGTATCTAGAATTTCACAGATGAAGAAAATGAGGTCCAGAGAAGCAAAGCATCCTGCATTTATGGTTATAAGATGAGCTGATAACAGAATTCAAACTAGAACCTAGCTCTTCTCTCCTCACTCAATGCTCTTTCTATCAGCTATGCTGCTTCTTTAGAGCCTGGGTACTTTGCTTACAGAGAACACAAAACTTGGGAGTTACAGGACTTGAGTTCAAATACCTGCTCCACAAGTTACTACAGTTTAACCTAGGGCATGTCACATACTTCTGTGGGTCTCAGTTTCTTCACCTATAAAATGAGAAGGTTGGATTATAGATAGGAATGTAAAAACTCCTTTGTATCTCCAGAGATATTTGTCTATAAACTACTAAATAAATGTGTGACAAACTCCTGCAACTCTCAAGTCAAAAATTTAGGAAAAAAAAAAAAAACAAAAAACCTGTGATTTATCTTAACCCATCATAATAACTTGTAAAACTTTTTATGTTATTCTTTAAGGTGTGAAATTACTCGGTTTATTAATTTCTAGTAGATAGTAAATTATAAGGACTGGAGACTTCTTTTTTATATTTAGTATTCTTCACAGCACCTAACTAGATTTTATTTGCAAATAAGGAGGACCTCAGTTCAAATCTGGCCTCAGACACTTAATACTTCTTAGCTGTGTGACCCTGGGCAAGTCACTTAACCCCAATTGCTAGGAAGGGAGGGAGGAAGGAAATGAAGGGAGGGAGGAAGGAAATGAAGGGAGGGAGGGAGGGAGGAGAGGGAGGGAGGAAATGAAGGGAGGGAGGAAGGGAGGAAGGGAGGGAGGAAGGGAGGAAGGGAGGAAGGAAGGAAGGGATGGAGGGAGGGAGGGAGGAAATGGAGGGAGGGAGGGAGGGAAGGGAGGGAGGGAAGAAGGGAGGAAGGGAGGGAGGGAAGAAGGGAGAGAGAGAGGGAGGGAGGGAGGGAGGGAGAGAGGAAGGGAGGAAGGAAGGAAGGAAGGGAGGGAGGGAGGGAGGGAGGGAGGGAGGGAGGAAGGAAGGAAGGAAGGAAGGAAGGAAGGAAGGAAGGAAGGAAGGAAGGAAGGAAGGAAGGAAGGAAGGAAGGAAGGAAGGAAGGAAGGAAGGAAGGAAGGAAGGAAGGAAGGAAGGAAGGAAGGAAGGAACGAACTAACTTCAGGATTTTTCAGAAAGTAGTTCAAGTTAAAAGAAAATTTTTTTCTAGTTCTTACCAACCTACTGGATCATAATTAGACAACAATAGGCACACTGTTATGGGTTTTTTCCATTCAAATACTAACAATTACAGTGTTTAACTTGTGGAGCTATGAGATCACAACTTGAGAACAAACCCATAAAACCTGTGCTTATGGAAATAAGTTCATATTCAAATACTAAACAAATGTTAATTTAAGAAGCAACTTTAAAATATAAAAATATAATAAATGTAAACAAACATCAACTTTTGTAAAAAGTTATCTATAATCCTTTTTAACAGACAAAACAGATAATAATAATAATAGAATCAATCAATTCCTGATCACAAACCTCTGAACTTTTTATCAACTTTTTTATGCCAGTCAGCAAGTGTCTACTATAAGCTCTACTACAAGTATAGATAACATATACAATATACAATAAAATATACAAGTTAAAGGACTGACCCCTTAAGTAAGAAGGAAAAAAAGACTTCTCTAATTTAAAATGTAATAAACCCAGTAGACTGAAAAAGAAAAAATTGCTCCCAAAAATCTTTAATTTCATGCTATGCAAAATTATCATGAAGTACATCTTGACCAGTCATATTAGTCATTTTAACCTAAAAATTGTAAGACTTCCCAAAACAGCTAAAAGTGGTGGAGAAAGAGAAAGACTTGAGGCACAAATCTAAAGTATAAATGTCAATTCCTTTGCTAGTTTTTATTGCGGAGGGAGGGAGGGAGGATCCTTACTCCGTAAATGCTATCAGAAATAGGCTAAACGTCAAAATTAGGATTCTGGTTTTTCAGCACAGAGTTCTTTGAGGGGCAATTTTATCAATTAATGTATTTAGAAGAGAAAGACCAAATGATGATTTTTTTTGTTTTTTGCTTTTACTGGAAAGCCCCATGCACAGAAGGACGGAGGGAAACAGAGTACTTTGGATAAATATACTAACCAGAGCCTCTTGTTCCGAAGCCGGAATTTGGGAGGTGCTTAAGGCACCCTCTGTGTCAGAAGACATTTTGGTATTGCACATTTGCCTAAAATCAGGAAAAGAAAAAACACAAATGACACAAATGTAAGAAAACCTAAATCGTTTAAGAAAGACACGAAATAAGACGAAGCAGGGCTACAAGTGAACAGGAGTAAACGACCCAGAAAAGGGCAGGAGAGAATGCGGCAGCCGCGGCTTGCGGGGAGCGAACAGCGCTTACCTGGATGAGGGCGGGAGGAACTCTCTGGGATCTGACAGGAGACCACAGCTCCTAGAAAACACAAAAGCCGGCAAGTAACGGCGTCACTCGGGCTCCAGTTTAAATACCCACAGCGAGCAGACAAGTCGGGACTTAGCTCCCCGGGACGTCCGCCTCCTGACGTGTCCAAACATGACCAACCAAAAGAGAAAAAGCTGACTCAACGGGCGGGCCGGCCCAGCCCCACGGACCGGGGCGCTTGTTCGGGCTTGCAGGGGAACCCGCACCTGTTCTCGCTGTCCCCCAGCCAGGCGGGAGAGCCCGCCCCTTCGCCGGCCCTGACTTCCGGTTACCTTTGCCCCGGACGCGGAGACCCCCTCCCCAATCCCGTCCGGTTCGTCCTTCCCCTTCCCGCCGGTGGCTTCAAACCCGCCCCTTTGCCCCCACCCTCATGGCTCGAATCCCAGAAGCCCCAGAAAAGTTGGGCGCCCCTCGACCCGCCAAGCCAGGCGAGGCACCGAGTCTACCTAATCCTAGTGACCCAGGGCCCCAGGCTCACCTCCGGCTCCAGAGCTGAGGGGAGCTTCTGGCCGTGCTGGCGACGGCCCGCTCCCCTGGCGGAACGGGGCCCTACAGCCCTCGGATGGGGGTTTCTGGCGCCATGCCCAGCTTCGTGGACCCTAGGAGGGCTGTGGGGGGGAGGGAGAGAAAGACCTCGGCGGCGTCCGCGCGCCTAGGGAAGCCCCGAGCGGGCCCGCGCTGGAAGCCGCACAGTCTTCGTGCGCGCTGCCGGGCGTCGGCAGCGGGCGCGCGCCCTTCTTCCTCCAACGGCCCGCGCCGGAAGCCGCGCGCTAGGCGCGTGCCCCTCCCCCTTCGGCTACCTAGGGACCAAGTGGACCCGCGCCGGAAGCCGCACGGATCTCGCACGCGCACGCCTTTCACCCTCACCCGCCCGCCAGAAGCCGCTGCTACATTCTGCGGGGTCCTGCGCGCGTCCCAGAATAGTACACGCGCAGGCGGGGCGGCGGGGCGGCTGGAATCCCGTCGAACGTCGTTATTTGTATTTATACACAGCTCCTCGTAAGTAGAGCGGGAGAGCAACGAACTTCGCAGCCTTGCTAAGAATAATTATTAAAAAAAATCCACAATGACCCTGTGTAAGAACGATTAAAAACAGAGACCAAGCTGAAGTTTAGAGAAAGCGTCCATAGTAGAGGGACCGCAGGGAATTTGTTTGGTCTGAAAGTGAGAATAAGGGCAGAAGGCCACACGGCAGATTTTTCCCTCTTACGTGCTTTATTGTCAGCACGATGGGTCCCAATCTTGCTTTCTCAGTAATAGTTATACAGCGCTTTATAGCTACCTCTCTATGTCCTCGGTCCCTGTCTGAACCGATAAAGCAGCGGTCCTCACACTTTTAAATGGGGGCCAGTTCACTGTCCCTCAGACTGTGGGAGGGCCGGACTATAGTAAAAACAAAACCTCACACTCTGTCTCCGCCCCTAAGCCGTAACCCAGAGGGCTGCATAAACGTCCTCAGCAGGCTGGCTGTAGTTTGAGAACCCCTGATATAAATTATTGCCCATTTGCTAATCTGCCAGTTGGAAGGAATTAAATCCGTGGGAGTTCCTTGAAGACCTGCAATAAATAATCTTTATACATTTTTTGATTATTTGTAACAGTTTACTTACTCCCCCACTTCCCTTAGTATTTCATTTTTTCTGATTACATGTTAAAATAATTCTCAACATTTACTTTTGTAAGATTTTTGAGTTCCAGATTTTTTCCGTCTTCCTCTCCCCAAGATAGTAAACAATTTGATATGTTATATCTCTATAATCATTTTAAACATATTTCCATTTTATTCATGGTGTGAAAGAAAAACAAAAGGGAAAGATGGGGGGGGGGGAGTAAAAATAGTACGCATCCATTTGCATTATCTTCTGAGTTTTCCATCCCACGTCTATTGGAATGATCTTGGATCATCACAGTACTGCCACCGAGTTGATCATCACACAATCGTGCTGTTTACTGTCTACAGTGCTCTCCTGATTCTGCTCACTTCACTCAGCATCGGATCATGTTTTAAGTCCAGGTTTTTCTGAAATCAGCCTGCTCCTTTATACAAGCCTAAAAACTTTACCTTACGCTCCTCTTTTATCCATATGCTACTGATTATTTAATGTATTATGGGGCAGCTAGGTGGCACCAGCCGTGAATTCAGGGCCACCCGAGTTCTAATCTGGGCTCAGACACTTAATACTTCCTAGCTGTGTGACCCTGGGCAACCCCTAGCCTCAGAAAAAAAAAAAAAATGATCATTTAATGTATTATTTCTCTTGATGCTTTCTAGAGGAAGCTGGACTTTCCCTCATTTTGTTGTTAATACCTGTCCAGAGGAGGAAGATACAAAGCCATAAAACAATAAAAATAAATCTAATAACAATTCAGTGCTTAAAAAAATCATGGGTATTCTTTCAGTACAAAAATCAAAACCCAGCTAGTCCTCCACAGAAAGTTTAATGAGTTCCTGGGAGCACAAAAGTAATCTTGGCCAAGCCACCTACTGTGAATGAGTCTCATGATCTGTGAGGTAGACACAGTTTGTTGTATTTGTAACCTATTTGCCTTGAACAGAATTTGCAGGCATAGTTTTCAAGAACCCGTCTTAGCTCTGTTCCTCCAAAAGTTACAGAGGAAGAGCCCATAGTCTTCAGTGGAGGAAACCCAGTGTTATGCTATAAAAAGCATTCACTTTCACCACACTACCAAATTGACTTATGATAAAGATAAATACAATAGCTATTTGGGGGATGGTTTAAGTAGGCCTTCAAGGTCTGAAGTCTCCAAGGTAAAAAAAAAAAAAAAAATATATATATATATATATATATATATATATTAGATTATAGAAGCAGCAAAAAGCTATATGTACACTTCATATAACCAGGTCACTAAAAAAAAAAAAAAAAAAAAAAAAAAAAAAAAACTTGATTTGGTCTTTAGCTACTTCATCTCTCGCAATAGACAGCTATCAACAAAACTAAGATCCAGACATTCTGGAGCACAATTTGGAATTATGTAACTAAAGTTATTTATTCACATCCTTTTTAGTCCCATCCAAAATTTCATCTTAATGCTTTTCCCTCTTTGAATTATTTTTGTATATATTTGTTTGCATGTTGTCTCCCTCATGAGAATGTAAGTTCCTTGAAGACAGACTATCTTTTGCCTCTTTTAGTATCCCTAGCACTTGTCACGGTGCTTGACACATAGATGCTTAATAAATGTTGACTGATTGAATGCGGGGAGCTATTGGAGCACATGCTTCATTCATTGCAGTGTCCCTATATCTTTTCTCATGATCTCACATTTTTCCCCTTGGACAAGTCAGACCTACTGGACAGATTGCTCTTTTGGGCCCCTCAGACCTAATCATCACAACCTAACACTCCAGCTGGATTCTCTGTACCTGCTCTTTACTGGGTGCAGCATTTCCCAAATTGTTTTAATCTAAAATGCCATTGCCAATGAGGAAAGAAGAGAAATACTCCTGTGGGCTTTAGAAGAGGTTCTAGGGAAAAAGTAAAGAATGATTCCTTTCAAGAGCTGGGTTCTTTTTCTATAGCTACAAAGGATGACCCAGTTATTGGAGCTTGCTTTCTAAGACCACCATGGATAATGCTGCTCCTTCAGCTATTCCCATTGCTAAAAACACATTTGGTGGCTCTGTTTTTGTCTTTTGTCTTTTGAACCCCAGTTAATGAACAGAACTGAGCTTATATCCCAATGCATGATTCTTAAAAGTTCGTTTTACTTATTGTTTAAAAAAGAAACTAATTCTTTAACACAATATTCTTAGAGAATTTTCACTACATTACTCATTTGTGTCTGTTTTTTAGGGTAAATAAATGCAACCTACAAAGATGATATATGTTAAGGTATAACAGGAGAAGGAGATTTTATATTGTGATATATTTTTTACAATGGTGGGGAAAATTCTTAGTTTAATCACTGAGACCTCAGTTGGGAGTATAAAATGAAATTCTGTTGATTAATATTTTAATAGCTTCCCCAAAGCAAGAAATAATAAATGAATTGGATTCTGCTAGGCATTAAGAGTTAGCAGGGTTGATGAGATTTGTAACAGAACAGGGTTAACTGTTCTGAAATAGTCACTTCAGGAATCTTATAATCACCTCTTATTCTACCCCTAGAGAAGTAAAGAAAGGAAGAGCTGTAGGAAAATATTACTTCATATATGAGAAGTTCATGTAAAAGAGAGTAGCTCTTTTCTGCCTTTATCTCTGTCCTTAATATTTCCAATTTGTCCTATCTATATCTTTTTTGCACATAATGTTGTAACCCCCTTTAAAATGCGAGCTTCTTGAGGACTTTTTTGTTGTTGTTGCCTTTCTTTGTATCCCTAGTGCTTAGCGTAAAGACTGGAATATATAAAGTGCTTAATAAATGCATATTTACTACCTCAACCAAACACCCATTCCCTCAACTGCTCAGTGAGAAAGGAAGAGAGAAAAAAAAAATTGAAAAAAACAACTCCTGACAATAACAAAAGTGGAAAAGTTTGTTTTAATTCCAAACATGATGAGTTTGATTTTATGCACATGTTTATATTTGAGGGGAGAGAAGGAAGGCAAAAATGACATCCAAGTGAAGATATTTAACAACAGCAATTCAAATTTGTATAGCCTTTTCAGTTTTACAAAGTGCTGTCCCTAAAAATATCCTAAAAAGTTTAATGTGAAATTATTAATAGCCTTATTTTATAAAAGAAACTGAGGCTCAGGTTTAATGACCGACCCCATCGTCTTCCACTAATTCTGCTTCTAGTCTCTTGTGATCTAGAAAGATTGCTTAATTAATCATGTCCCTTTTCCTAAAAACAAAAAAATGGCTCCCTATTACCTACCAAATAAAGGGCAAATTCTTTAACCTAACACTCATGTTCTTTCAGTATTTTACTCCAACTTAGCTTTCTACCTTTATCTTCCATTGGGGACTTGATGTACTTCATGCCTTTGCTTATTATCAATCCTTGGTTCTTCCTGCCATCATATCCACCTCCAGTTTAGTTGGCCAATTCTTCCTACTTCCTTAATGGGCATCTCAAATGTCTGCTTCATGAAGCCTTCCCTTATTCCCTGAACCCAGAGTAATCTCTCCTTTCTCTGAACTACCATATGGACTTTGTGCTTCTCTTAGGGCATATTCTATATTATATCATAATTATTAATGTATACGCTTTATGAGGCAAGGGGTCATGTCTTTTGTTTTGGTCTTCAGGAGGAGATACAAAATAGGCACTCCATAAATGTTATTACAGTCAGAAATTATAGTGCCATAACCATAGGGGGAAAAAAGAAATAATTTCTCCCTTTTACTCTGGAAAGATGCCCTCCAAAATTCACTAGAGAGCTGATGAGGAATCTCTGCTTTGTACATCTAATACTTGTCACCCTGACCCTTCGTTAGCCATGGAATTTCAAATGTAGTTTTGCATATAATTTTTTTCAATCAATTACAATTGACTGACAAGCATTTGTCAAGTACCTACTATGTTCCAAGCATTCTTGTAAGGTTCTGGCAATACAAGTACAGAGTATGGAACCATCTCTCTTCAAATCATTTTAATGAAGAAGACAATGAGCACATATATAAGTATATACAGAATAAATAAGTGAATAAATTCAAATAAACACAAAGCAGGTAAGTACAGAGTAATTTGGGAAGGAGAGCACAACCAGCTGAAGCAGGAGTGTTGTCAGTTTCTTTAGGTTTTGGTCATTATCCAGCAGTATATGTATGACAGTCACCTCTACTAAAATCCTGTTTGTCTGAGATAGGTGCAATTTATTTTGCGGTTTATTGCCAGTTTAAGTATTTTAGTTCTATCAGTTTTCTTGAACTACTAAAAAAAAGTCACATTTCTATTGATACGTACTTAGCTGGTCTATCAGCAGCTGTTGTTCCCCAGCATTCCACAGCTATGTTATGTATGTTAGGCAATGGGCTTAAAGTCGGGCTTTAACACATTAGTACTTTTCCGAGATGAACTTCTTATTTATTGCACAATTTCTAGAAACATTGTTTTGCTTCAAAACAAACTTCAAGTTTTTTTGTAATACTTATTAACTCAGCTACTCAAACACATCCAGAATGGACACTTTCATTACAGTCCAAAGACATCTTTACATCTGGCTTAATTTGTGATAACTGACTAATCTTTATTGAATGGTAAGAAACAAAGTTTATCTGGGAGGGGACAAAATGTTTTGCAATACATTTTCCATTGTAATCAAAGATAAAAATTCCTAAGATGACCCACATTCCATTATAACCATTGAAATAACAAGGTGTGAGTAATTTATTTTAAAGGAAAATTTTCAGTAGTTGTAGAATCTTAAGTAAATTTGAATTGTCTTCATATTTCTTGTTTTGTGGGAGCACTATCATAATCAAGATTTTATAAGAGTACTTAAACTAGAAGAACTAAGCCTAGTCCATAAACAACATAGATCACAAACTCTACAGCCTTTTCAACTTACTCAGAATTTTTTTTGACTTTCTGAAGAATATTTTCAATTGTCTGTAACCTTATCAATGTGGTTATTTCCTGCAGTGGTACAAGTCTCAAACCATCCATATCTTTGCAACTCTTGTCCATTGAGCCTTACTTTAGATTTCTAGATATTGCACAAATACCAACTGAATATATGGTCTTTCCATTAGACAGCACTAATTCTCATTAAGAATTTTTTTATGGTCATAAATTTTTCTGATGATTTACATCCTTTTTCCTTTTAAGTTCCCCATTTGCAGTATATAATGTTGTCCACTCATACTCATTATCTGCCACTCTTCAACTTAATTTTTTTGGAGACGGGTATTCTTTGACATGCACCCATGTAGAATTATGGGAAACATAATAGTGCTAAAAAGATAAGCCTTTGTTCAAGAAGAAATTTGAAGTCATAAAAAGAACAGTGAAATTTCCTAAAGACAGTCCAAAAAGATGGGATAGTTTCATAGTAAACTAAGAAGATCTCTCTAAACTATGAATCAAAGTGAAGTGAGCATAATCAAGAAAAACAAGTTAATGACAATATCACAAAGAAAAAGGGTTTTATAAAATTTGAGAACTCTGATCAATACAATGACAAAGGACTAGAACAAAGAAGGTAAAGCATATTACTCTCCATGTCTTGCCAAAGGGGTATCATGGATTTTAAATAAAGAATGATGAATACATTTTGTTTTGGTTTTTTAATTTTTATGATTTATTTCACTAAATACAAATAAAAAAAAAATGAAAATGAAAAACAAAATAAAATATTGGCATGTGCCCAACAACATCAGGGAGAATTCAAAATATATAACAATAAATTTTCATTTCAAGAAAGAATATGTAATAGAAATTATAATCATGAAAGAAATCTTTGCTTCCTTGTAAGTTGTTATTTAAATTTCTACTATACACTTTTTTTAAACTTTATTCTTTTTTTCCTTTTTCATCCCCTTCCCCTCCACCATCTCCAAGCAGGTTATAGTTAAGCACAGAAATATTTATGTATACATATATAGATACATACATACATTCACATCCATCCTGACCCATACCCATATACATATATTTGTATACACACATATATAGAGCTACTTGCATATATATCTCCAAAGAGACATATACATTTACCCATATACATCTAAAACAATATTTATTATGGCTGATATAAAAGGTAGATGTCTCTTGATTGAATCTTTAAGTTTGACTTTGTCTATGATTAGTGATTACTAGCCCTACTTTTTTTTCTTCTAATAATTTTTACTCTAGATCTTTGATAGTGTTTGTATGTACCTCTTCTTTACTATTCCTGCTAACTCTTCTACTTTAATTCTGCTCCTTACCTTGGCCTTGCTATTAGTCTCCCCTACCTATGGATCCCTCCCTTGTCTTCTTCCCCCACCTTTTGCTTCCTCTTCATCCTATCCTTGCCCTCATTACTTTATAGCTTTTGGAAGATTCCATGCCCTTTGTGGTATGTATGTAATACTGCCTATTTATCCCATTCATGATGCAAGTTTTTAGAACTACTAGCCTTCCTCTCTCCTCTAAAGGCTCTATCTATTCTTTCTCTGCACCTCAATTGTATAACATAATTACTATTTTTACTGAGTTTACTTTTCAGAGTCAGATCATACATAACTCTGGCCCAATCCTTTCTTTTGAGCTAACCAATTGCTGATGTCAATCTTAAATGTATAATATACATTTCCATCTGAAAAACATAATTTGTCCATGTTTAGTTCCTTGAAAATAATCTTTGATATTGATCTTGTATGTTAAATTTTCTATTAAGTTTAAGTTTGGTTGAGAGAAAGTCCTGAAAACCTTCAAATTTGTTGAATGTCTTTTTTTTTTTCATTTAACATAAAGTAATTTTGCTGGATATGATATTTTTGACCACAGGCCAAAATTCTTTTTATTGCTGGTAGATATGATTCCAAGATCTGCAGTCTTTTATTGTGGTTACTGATAATTTCTGTACCATTCTATTTGTAACTCCCACTATATTTGAATTGCTTTTTTTTCTTGTTTCTTGTAAAATTTTCTCTTTGCTCTGGGGGTTTTGAAATTTGGCAATATTATTCCTATGTGTTTTCCACAAAGGATCTCTTTGAAGTGGTAATCAGTGAATTTTTTCTATCTCTACTTTCCTCTCATGTTCTATCACTCCAAAACAATTTTCTTGGATTATTTCTTGTATCTTTGTGTCAAGATTCTCTTTTTGGTCACAGCTTTCAACTGGTCCAAGTATTCTTATAAATATAAGGTCTCTTTTAGACCTGTTCTCCAGATCTGTTGTTTTTCTTATAAGATGTTTCACTTTTCTATTTTTTTCATTCTTTATATTTTGTTTTGTTATTTCTTGGTCTCATATCTTCACTGGCTTCCCTGTAGTGAGCTGTTGTCTCTAGAAGCTGCTGGATCGCTCTCTGGGAAGAGATCTGCTGTGTCTTCTACTCAAATCTCTCCGACAGATTCTTCTTCCTGTAATGAACCGTTGTCTCCAGGCAGTTGCTGTTAACTCTTGTCCAAAGAAGTGACTTCCCTTCCTGCAGAGAGCCCCGTCAAGCCTGATGCAATTCACAGTCTTCTTCTTGAATCCTGGCTCTGAATCTCCTCCAGCTCTTATCCTTCTCCAGGCCGATCTGCTCTCTGCGCCCAGTGCTGTCTCTTTTTATCCTCCCAGAGAATGGGCGTGGGATAATGCAAGGGCTTCTGGGAAGAACCACCCCAGCCAATGAGCTTGCCCCCTCTATCAAGTCAACCTGAGTTCTCACCTTGTAATTGTCCAGAAAACCTCAGTTCTCACTTAGTAATCCTAACATCTCCCCCTTTCTTTTGATTTAGAACATAGGACAGTCATGACCTTGAAACATAAATCCATCAATATGGGAAGTATTACAGATAATTACATAAATTACATAAGCACATAGTAACATAGTAACGTAACACATGCTAGAAGTATATAACATAATCATAAATTGAAAATTTATAAATGTCCATAAGTCCATTGTCCATTAGTCTCATCTTGTGTGAGGAAGTCCAATGATTCCTGCTGGTTTTTAAAGTTCTTTAACAGTCTTCTTATTATCCATGCTCTTTCAGTGTCAGATGTTTCTTAGATCTTCTCCTTTATTTTGAGGCCTTTCTCTTTTTCTGTCTCTCTCTGATGGACAAGGCGAATATGACTCGTTGGCACCCATCTGATTCCTTCTCCTGCTGAAGAAATACAAGCAAACCCTCTCTCCCAGGCAGTTAACCTATCTAATTACCTTCTATTTACCACTTTCTAAATATCTTCTCATCATCTGACAATTACATTGGAGTTGTTTGCACTGGGCACAGCCCTGTTGGTTTATAAGGCCTGTATTCTCCCCAAGTGTAATCCATTTTTGCAATCTGATTGCCTTTTGGCTCACTTATCAGGTAATCCCTTTCTACCATGTGATTACTTTTCTGCTGGTTGATCAAATCAGAGTCCTGACCTTCTAAAGGCTCTTTAGGTGTAACATCAGCTGCCATCATGCCCCAAGTCTTTTTTGCCTGGGGCCCTGGATCTGGGCCCCTCATCCTATTTCCCTGAATTAGTTTACACTCTGATGCCCAATGGAGTCCTCTGTTGCATTTTGGACATGGGGTTTTAGGTCTTCTCTCACCCTGTCTTCTCACTGTATCTCCATACCTACACTGAGCTCTTAGATGTCCAATTTTTCCACATTGAAAACATCGCCGAGTTTCTCTAGAAGTCCCTTGCCAGGAGGGACCCTGTCTTTCCACATTCATCATTGTCCGGGTGTAAAAAGCATTTGTTCCCACTGTAGCACAGCGTCTTATGATCTCCTCTAAAGGAGCATCTTTGTCTAATCCCCATATAATTCTTTTGCAAATCTCGTTGGCATTTTCCTTAGCCAGATGTCTGGTCATTATTTCTGTAGCTGAATTTTCTCCAATAGTTCTTTTGACAGCAGTTTGCAAACGTCCCACAAAATCTGCAAAAGGTTCATTGGGACCTTGCTGTATTTTAGTGAAAGCCTCTCCACCATCTTTCTGTCCAGGAAGGACACCCCAAGCTTTTATTGCAGCCTTAGCAATTTGTTCATATATTGTCATGGTATAATCAGTCTGTTCTGAATTCTCTCCATACCGACCTTCACCAGCCAAGTGCTCAAAAGTGAATTGTGTGTTAACTCCTATTTCCAAATTGCATCTGACTTGAATTTTACATAATTCATGAAATTCTGAAAGCCATAATAAATTTTCTCCAGGTTCCAGGCATATCCTTGCTATGGATTTCCAATCATTTGGGGTTAGGACTTCATAAGACAAACCATCTAGTAACATTTTGACATAAGCTGATGTAGCCCCATAAAGGGTACAACCTTTTTTCAAATCCTTAATTGTATTCAAATCTAAAGGTGCATATCTTCTCCTTTTTTTACCTACAGAGTCAGTATTTTCAATCACAGGATATGCATGTATAAAATCACTTATATCCTGTCCTTCTCTCTTAGCTTTAACCAATGCTTTTTCTAATCTTGTCATAGGCTTAGGCTTCTTCACAGGCAATTCTGTTTGTGTTTCTGCCTCTTCCCCTCTTTCTTCCTCCATCTCTGAAGGTGGGGTTGATGTGGGCCTGTCAATAATCTGTTCTCTAGGCAGGGTTGAAGCTTCTTCAAGAGAATCATACCATAATTCCTCATTTAAATCCTCTTGCTCTAGGGAAAGATCTTGATCTTTCCTTTTTTCCTCACACTTCCTCCTCTGTTCATTTTTAGAACTTTTCCTTCTCCTACAACTTGCTTGATAGTTTAAGGCTAATTGAACTATGTTGTAGATATAAAATACTTCTGCAGAAATTGAACGAGGCCCATTTTTTGCTTGAAATTCTTTCATTTCATATCCCACTAGCTTCCATTTATCTACATCTATCTTTTCTTCCTCTAAGAACCAAGGGGATGTGCGTCTTAATGCAGCCAAGAGTTTAGCAATCTGTACCCAGGTTACAAGTAAACTCTGCTCCTCAATTATGTTGATTATACTCTCTATAGTACCACTCCTGAATGGGGGTGGAGCTGAGGTTGCTTCTGGGGCTGGGGATGAGTCGGCTGAGGTCCAGGGATTGAATATAGCTAACATCTGCCCCATTTCAGCTATAAGAGATTCCTGGTTTAGCCCGTAACAAGTTAAATTCCTTATTTATCTATTAGCACGCTCACTTAATCTTTAACAAAGTTTCCTCGTTACTCACGGTTCTGGGTCAGAGAGACTGAGATCTAGATCGGAAGCTTTTCCACTGGAATCAGGACCGTGTCTGTCCCTGTTCAGGCGCCAAATTGCGAAGATCTGTTCTAGCTCCTCTTGTCAGGATAAGCAAATGTCCTTGCCCCACGTTGGGCGCCAAATGTAGCGAGCTGTCGTCTCTAGAAGCTGCTGGATCGCTCTCTGGGAAGAGATCTGCTGTGTCTACTCAAATCTTTCAGACAGATTCTTCTTCCTGTAGTGAACCGTTGTCTCCAGGCAGTTGCTGTTAACTCTTGTCCTTAGAAGTGACTTCCCTTCCTGCAGAGAGCCCCGTCAAGCCTGATGCAATTCACAGTCTTCTTCTTGAATCCTGGCTCTGAATCTCCTCCAGCTCTTATCCTTCTCCAGGCCGATCTGCTCTCTGTGCCCAGTGCTGTCTCTTTTTATCCTCCCAGAGAATGGGCGTGGGATAATGCAAGGGCTTCTGGGAAGAACCACCCCAGCCAATGAGCTTGCCCCCTCTATCAAGTCAACCTGAGTTCTCACCTTGTAATTGTCCAGAAAACCTCAGTTCTCACTTAGTAATCCTAACACTTCCCCTTGCCCAATTCTAATTTTCAAAGAATTATTTTCTTTAAATTCTGTATCTTCTTTCTAGTTGATTAACTTTTTTCATAATCTTCTTGTTTTTTCTTGGCTTTTATTTAGTTTTTTTAGTTTTTCCTCAGTCTCTCTCATTTGATATTTAAAGTCTTTTTTTGAGTTCTTACATAAATTCTCTCTTGGAAGGGAGCCATTTAGCATTACTCTTTGGGGTAGAAGAAGCTTTTTTTTTTTTTTTTTTTTACTTTAGTGTCCTCCTTTGAAGATGAGCTCCCATCTTCTCTATTCCCATAGTAAGTTTCTATTATTGGGTTCTTATGTTCTGGTTCTTTTTTTTTTTTTTTTTTTTTTTTTTTTTAATGAGAAGTATTAGGAAAAGCATATTTAATCCTGGGATGGGGAAGGAATGGTGCCTCTAGCTTTACTTCAGCTCTCCCCTTTGACCTGGAATCCCAAATCAAAAGCTCCATCTTCCTGCAAGTGCCCACAGACAACAATGCCTCTGCCCCACTCATTCTGCACTCCTGGTGTGCTGGTTCTTGCCTAATGGTTGTCTAACCATTATATGTTGTCCAATATTTTGTTCAAATGTTTTGGTAGCTCCTGCTTCTTCCATTATTAGGATTACAAGTAAAAAATTATTTTTGATTCATTTTTTATAATTTTTGAATTCCAAGTTCCATACCTCTTGTCCCCTTTCCCCTCCTTGAGAAGGCAAAGTACTTTGATACAGATTATAAATGTACAGTCATGTAATACATGTTCACATATTAGCCATGTTGCAAAAGAGAACACAGATTTTTAAAAAGAAACTTTTAAAAAAGTATTCTACAATCTGCATTCAGACTCTTATTAGTTCTTTCTCTGAAGATAGATATAAGTTGACATTTTTCAGAGGTGAAACCAGTATGTTCCAATCTTCCAGAATCTAGGAATTTTTGTTTAAGTGACATGCATTTGTAAATTATCTCTCTATGGTGTTTCTTAGTTGATGATAGCTATATTGATAATGAAGATTTTCCCCTATAAGAACAAATCCTATTCATTAACCAGATGTGAATAGATTTTATTGATTTAAAATTAATTTTAAACACCTCTGTGAGATTAAGATTTCAGAGTTGAGTTTTCCCATTGGTTCCACCTAAGGGCAAGGTGATAATAAATTTATTTGATCAATTGGAAGGAGATTTATCAGTCAATCAATCAACAATTATTAAGCACCTACTTTGTGCTAGGCACTTTGATGTAATGCTAATATGATAATAGGAGGAAAAAGTGTTACTTAGAAACTTTAATTACTTCAAAGGGTATTTAGAAAGTTAAATGAAAAAACACAGGTCTTGGAGGTAGATTGATTCTGTTCTGAGGGTCTAAAGAGAAGGGAAGGTAAAAAGAGGAATATGTTAGCAAAGAAAGGAGGAAGAAGGGGAAGAGGAACTTATTATTTCTCATAATTGGGTTGAGAAGAGTATTCAAATATGCTGTAAGAAGTTCTTATTTATAGAATACTTAACATCTGATCTTGCCAATATTATATACATGAAACACCATATAAACAAAAACATTGGTTATTGTGATTTTCAATGCTTCATTCTGTTTTAGTTGTGATTACTATGTTTATTGTTCAGTCATTTTTCGGTCCTGTCCAACTATTCATGATCCCATTTGGTATTTTCTTGGCAAAAATATACTTGAGTGCTTTGCCATTTCCTCCTCATTTTATAGAAGAGGAAACTAAGGCAAACAGGGTTAAGAGACTTGCCCAGAATCACACAGCTAGTAAGTGTTTAAGGCCAAATTTGAACTCAGGTCTTCTTGATTCCAGTTTAGTGCTCTTCCATTGTGCCACTTAACTGTCCCCACCAAACACAACAATAGTAGTTGCAAATCTAAACTTACAGAACTGTTTGTGTGTGTATGTGTATATATATTTACACACATATATGCACATAGAGTCCCTTATCCCAAAAGAGTATATAAACATGAAACAAAGGTTGAGTCCATTGGGAATCAGATGAACCATACTCTGATCAAAAAGACAAAGGAGCATAGAGTACACACAATTTGATGTAGAAATACATTAAAATCAATATGGAAACAATTGAGGATAAGGGCATGATTAGGAAAGAGAGTAATTCTGGGGACATTGTAGCTATAATGAAACCACTAGTAAGGACTCTTTGTTTTTTTGCTGAGACAATTAGGGTTAAGTGACTTGCCCAGGGTTGCACAGCCAGGAAGTGTTAAGTGTCTGAGACCAAATTTGAACTCAGGTCCTCCTGATTTCAGGACTGCTGCTCTGTCCACTGCACACCTAGCTGCCCCCACTTACTGATTCTTAAAGAAGAATTAAAAGTAGGTGAAAAAAAGAAAAGGAAAACCAGAATCTAAGGGAATCCTTAGATCCTATAAACAATTGGAAAGTGTCAGAACAAGTTTTGGTATATAAATGTAATGCAGTATTATCATCCCATGAGAAATAATGAAGATGATTTCAGAGAATCTAGAAAACATGAAGTGAAGCAATAGAACCAGGAGAACAATTTAGACACGGATAATATTGTAAAGAAAAACAATACTGGAAAACTTAGCAACTCTGATCAAAGCAAAGACCAACCATATCTCTAGCATATTACCTACTTCCTGACAGATGTGATGGATACAAGTTGCAGAAAGACATAGATTTTCTAGACTTAACTACTGTGTGGATTTATTATGTATTTTTCTCCTCTTTCTTTTCTAATTAGGGAGAGGAGCTATCAAGAAAAATGGAGGATTAGCAAGAGTGATACCAAAATGAAGAGGGTATAGAAACATTTTTTAATGCACAAAAGAAAACAGAAGGAAGCATAGAGAAACAGGACAATTTTGAAAGTAAGATATAGAATATATATATATATATATATATATATATATATATATATATATATGTATATATATATATACATATATATATATATATATATATATATATATATATATATATATATTTTAATGAGACCTGCTTTTAAGAAAAAAAGACATGGACACACAAAAAAAAACACAAGAATACCTATAATTTGTTTTAAAATTGTTTATTCACTTTATTTCTGGTGAATATGTCAATTTACAAGCTATTTTAGTGCTTAATTATTTCACTTAATCCCTTATTTATATATGCATATGTATTTATATATGTATATCTTCATAAAACACAAAGAAAATCACTTTACTTCCAAAAACTTTTATAGAATTCACTTGCCAATGCAATTTATACCATCCAAAATACAATTTTATCCCTAGAATAGAGAAGATGATGACTGAAAATCAGAAATCTTGAGTGTTAGGAATAAGATTGCTTATTTTAGCAGTAAAGTCTAGTGTATGAGTAGTGTGACCTGAAAAGTAATTGATCTAGTCTGTCAATGGTCTCTCCTCTCCAGGCCTCAGAAGAAGTGATACTGTGAACCCTTTGGAAGCCCACATGATAATCATGTTTCTGATTCTTTGTAAGAGTTGAGTCCTTGGTATATGCTGCCAGGCCTGCATGTCTCATTCAGGGGTGGCTACCTGTTTTTACATCAGGCTTTAACATAAAAGCTTTTACAAAAGTCACTTGACAAAATCAGTATATGATTTATGACCAAGATTAATTGTGGCAATATGCTAATGTTGATGCTATACTCCAAGGCAATGATACATTTTCAATAAACACTTCTATTAGCATACATATTGGATCATCCTATTGATAAACAACATATGGTTATAGTGACTTAACACAAATTTCATCAATACATTTTTTCATTTTTTTACTTACTAAGATGCTTGGGATATACTTACCTGCTCTGGTTTCAATACAAAGTCACTCATGTAAAAAGTGCTCCTATGACACACGGGACATGTAAGTATTATTGTTCTTTTACAGATGAAGAGATTGGCTCTTAGGACAGATAAGTGACTTAAAAAAATTATTAATTTTATAATTATAACATTTTTGACAGTACATATGCATAGGTAATTTTTTACAACATTATCCCTTGTACTCCCTTCTGTTCCGAATTTTCCCCTTCTTCCCTCCACCCCCTCCCCTAGATGGCAGGCATTCCCATATATATTAAATATGTTATAGTATATCCTAGGTACAATATATATGTGCAGAACCGAATTTTGTTGTTGTTGTTGCAAAGGAAGAATTGGATTCAGAAGGTAAAAATAACCTGGGGAGAAAAACAAAAAAATGCTAACAGTTTACACTCATTTCCCAGTGTTTCTTCTCTGGATGTAGCTGATTCTGTCCATCATTGATCAATTGGAATTGGATTAGATCTTCTCTTTGTTGAAGATATCCACTTCCATCAGAATACATCCTCATACAGTATCATTGTTGGAGTGTATAATGATCTCCTAGTTCTGCTTGTTTCACTCAGCATCAGTTGATGTAAGTCTCTCCAAGCCTCTCTGTATTCATCCTGTTGGTCATTTTTTACAGAACAATAATATTCCATAACATTCATATACCATAATTTATCCAACCATTCTCCAATTGATGGGCATCCATTCATTTTCCAGTTTCTAGCCACTACAAAAAGGGCTGCCACAAACATTTTGGTACATACAAGTCCCTTTCCCTTCTTTAGTATTTCCTTGAGATATAAGCCCAGTAGTAGCACTGCTGGGTCAAAGGGTATGCACAGTTTGATAACTTTTGGGGCATAACTCCAGATTGCTCTCCAGAATGGTTGGATTCTTTCACAACTCCACCAACAATGCATCAGTGTCCCAGTTTTCCCACATCCCCTCCAACATTCATCATTATTTATTTGTGTCATCTTAGCCAATCTGACATGTGTGTAGTGGTATCTCAAAGTTGTCTTAATTTGCATTTCTCTGATCAATAGTGATTTGGAACACTTTCATATGAGTGAAAACAGTTTCAATTTCATCATCTGAAAATTGTCTGTCATACAATTTTACCATTTATCAATTGGAGAATGGCTTGATTTCTTATAAATTAGAGTCAATTCTCTGTATATTTTGGAGATGAGGCTTTTATCAGAACCTTTAAGACAGGTAAGTGACTTAACCATGGTTCAAACAACAAGTAAATCTCAGAAGTAGGATTTAAATCCAAGTCTTTTCTGATCTAAGTCCAAAGTACATTCTATAAAACCACCCTGCCTTTCTAAAAGAGATTTAATTGGGTTCTTCTATTCCTCTTAATTTCTACCCCATTTTTATATGTAGCTTGATAAATTTGTCCTTGTTTATGTTGTATAATTATTCTTAGTTCTTTTTACATGTGTATGTGTGATGACAGTCTCTGCCTCCTCATATCTTCTATTTCTTTTCAGCATTCTTTACTGAACTTAGGACAGTATCTATGGCCCAAATATGGCTTTAGTAAATGTCAAGCTGTGAATGAGGGGATGTAACAGGAGTGATCAGCACTAATGAATGGAGTCATCTGGATTTGTTAAGCTAGATTAAACCTGCAGTCCACAAAGTTCTGTGGATTCCTGCTCTAGCCAATCCCTATCAGTCAGACTTTAGGTCAAATAAATGTAATACTCTGTTAGGTATAATCATAATTATACAAACTTAATCCTCTCCCCTCCCAACATGTGGGAGACCTAATTCCCCCTTTCATCTTATACCACTTTAGACTCTGGGGAGGGGAAGAAGAGAGGTCTGTAGTTTAGCACAGGCACAGTTCTAAGTTCAAAACTCTTCAGGCTTGAATCACAGGCTTCTCAGGGCTGGCATGCTGAGCAAGGAGCTGCACCACCCTGCCTGTGATCCTGGCACTGTGGTTTGAATTGCCACTCAGAGGGGATAGCCTGCAGGCCCTAAAACTGAGGAAAACAACTCAGAATAGAAACAACCCCCACCAGGCAGAGTAAGAGGGGGAGCAGAGGAAGCAAAGTTCTTATCTTCCCACTGGTTCAGTCCATGGTATACTTCTGAGGTAAACTGGGATCTTTACTGCTGAACACAGCAGAAAAAAGAGCAGCAGAAAGAGTGATAGGTTCTGGTTAGTTTTAAAACTGTAGGTAGCCTATCAAAGGATGCTATCCCCACCCAAGAGGAAGGGGATCCAGGGGGCTCCACACTAGGCATCAAGACATGCTCCAAATCCTCCTGGAGGAGCCTCTATGTCAAAGGACCCAACCATTCCCAGACATGCTATATTGCATCACATATCACAGTGACAGCAATCACTTAGTGCTGAGAATTCTTGTGGAGAAAAGTGGTAGAGATTCAACCTCTCCAAGAGAAAAAGATCAGCCTTTGGCATTTAACTACTTGTAAAACTTTGGACTAGTTAGATCACCTTATAGAAGCAGCATGGCCCAGTAGAGGGTGCTGAGTTTATCAGGCTAAAGGACCCAGGTTAAAACCCTTGCCTGCCACTTGCAATCTCAGTTCCCTCCTCTGTGAAATTCCCTCCTCTGGGAGTGGACTAGATACTTTTAAGCTTTGAATATTTAATTCTTTGATAATGACAAATTAGGGAAAGTTTTAAAAACAGGTGAGGAAAGTTCTATTCTGTTTGCTGCAGGGGAATAATTTTTTTAGCCATATTCACAAAGTAAGTCCTGAAACTCTTGAACTCTTAAGTGACCTAATGGCAGCCTTCTATCATAACTCAGGGGCTCAACAGTCCTTCCATCTATTGCTCACTGATTACCTTTTTCTTTGTTTTTTTTTTTTTTTCTCTCTTAATCCCCTACTTCACCTTCCAAACCATTTTCACAGCCCATGACCTGCTTCACTAAAACTATTACATCATTCTCCCAATATTTCCTCAGTTCTACACCTTTATACCTCAGAGCTTTTTATAATCTTTTTAGAAGATTTTCTTCTTCTATCTATCTCAAGAAAGGAGGGAAGGAAAGGGAAGAGGAATTTTTATAGTATCTATTATGTGCCAAATGCTTTACAAATATTATTTCACAACAACCTTGCAAGGTAAATTCTGTCATTGTTTCCATTTTACAGTTGAGGAAACTGAGGGAAACAGGATTAAGTGACTTGCCCAGGGTCACAAGAATTTGAGGCCAAATCTAAACTCTGTCTAATGCCAGGCCCAGAGCTCTGACCCATGTCACCAGCTGCCTCTACTATAAAAGAACTATTTGACTATTATTCTTTTTGTCACAAGAGAGGATTTAAAATATTGAGGGAGGTGGTAACTGGGGAGGAAAAAAGAGTGACAAGTGATGGTGATGATGACCAAAAATAAAGAAATGGGGTAAAAAAAAAAAAGGAGCTTTTGAAGGATTTGAAAAGAGTACATGAAGATGTGAACAGAGAAATTCTCTGTTCAGAGATATGGTTTTAAAACCATCAGGTTGAATTAATTCTTTGCTTTTTACTAGTATAGAGAGCAGTAGTGGTCAATGTCCTCAGGTCAGTCAATTTAACAAGCTAAAAAGATGGTAATGAAGTTTGGCCACAAGATGGCACTTTGTCTACCCTCAAATGGGTAGCTAAGTTGCACAGTGGATAGGATGAAGTGTTGGGTGGGAAATAAGGACGACTCTTTTTCCTGTGGTCAAAATCTGGCCTCATGTCTCTTAGCAGCAGTGTATCCCTAAGCAGTCACCCAATTCTGCCTGAGTGTTCATCTATAAATTAAGCTGGAGAAGGAAATGACAAACCACTTCAGTATCTTTGCCAAGATTAGCCCAAATAGTGTCATAAAGAGTTGCACACAACGAAAAAAGACTGAATAACAACTGCCACAAATACAACTTTTTGTTTCTACTCTCCTGCCTTGGCACTAGCTATTTTACTTATGCCTGGAATGCTCTGCACCCTCATCTTTGCCCTAGTTTCCTTTACTCTCTTAAAGATTCAGCTTAAAGCCCATCTTCTAGGGGAAGCCTCTCTGGTCTTTTCCTTTTAGATGCTAATACTGACCAAGATCTACTTCAGAGAACAATTAAAAATCAAATTCATTATGATTTTATTTATATTTTCTTGGTAGAAATTAAATGAAATCCAAGGTCTTCCATTTCTAATCTTCTCTAAACCTGTTAGTTCCTGTTATACCAAGAGGAAATTCAGGGATACATTTTATAGTTTGATTTAGTTAGCACATGGCCTGGCTTTTCTTTTCTTTTTTTTTTTTTCCCTAAGGCTGGGTTAGTTAAGTGACTTGCCCAGGGTCAACAGCTAGGAAGTGTTAAGTGTCTGAGATCTGATTTGAACTCAGGTCCTCCTGAATTCAGGGCTGGTGCTCTATCCACTGCGCCACCTAGCTGCCCCATGGCCTGGCTTTTCAAGTATAAAGGGCAAGACAACTCAAAATAGAACTTTACTTACTAATATGACTGGGATCATGGAGTTCAGGCTAGAAAGAATCTCTGAGAAGTCCAAATACCTCGTTTTATGCTGAGGAAAGTGAAGCACAAAGGTTAACACAGGCAGCAAGTAGCAGGGCAAGGTCAGACCACTTTATGTTTACTCTATACCAGGAACCTTTGTATTAAAGATAGACCTATTACAGGAAAGAATTTATAGAGTCTTTGATTATTAATTTATAGCTAATTAGCTAGGGGGTCTGAAACTCAGGACTTGGAGTTGAGAAGGCCTAAATTTTAAATATTTCCTGTGTGACCCTAGGCAAGGTCACTCAGCTTCTGCTTCCTTACTTCCAGTAAAATGCAGATGACAGCACTCACCTCCTGAGGCCTCTGTAAAGAACAAATAAGATCATCTATGTAAAGCACTAAGTTAGGTTATTATGTTTTAATTAAATCAAAATGTGAAAACCCATAATCAATTGTACTATAGATCATCCATCTAATAAATGTCACATATTAAAATCACTATTTTGGCTTGAGAAGTAAAATTGCAGGGATATTGCAGTAATAATTACAAATGATTTTACCTAAACTGTTAACAGAGATTAATAGTGTTATTTATTACATGCTTCTTAGATTTTGAAAATTGTCCTGGGTATATAGATTCAAGGAAGCAAGAGAATTCCGATCCTTAATGAGTTTACTTTCTAATGAGATCAAGATAACACATAAAAGGGAGCTGGAAAGGAGCAAGAAGTAAAAGACAGCATGGCTTGGAGCTGGTGGACCAGAAATATGATGAAGGCTGGTTTTGGGCAAAAGAAAGCCAGAGGTATCACCTATCAGAGCCCAGGATGTTTACAGATATGAAGTAATAAGAATAAATCATATTTATATATGGTTTTAAGGTCTGCAAATAACTTTCCATACATCACTTAATATGATCTTCACAACAACCCTTTATAATAATAGTAACTGTTCGCTCTCATTTTATAGATGAAGAAAATGAGACAGACAGATTGTGACTTGCCTAGGATTTGGAGGGACCAAATTCACATCTTTCTGAATCCAAATCCCCTAAAAGATCACACTGCCTCTCTTTCTGTTTTTTTTTTTTTTTTAATTTAAAGAAACTTGATAGAAAACTAAAACATGAAATCCAGATAGGATAGTTTAGAGTGATATGGTACAGCCCTTAGGAAGAATGTAACAATAATCCTAAAACCACCTGGCCTTGGGAATGGTATAGTTAGAAATGATATATTTCTTCCCTCAGGCTATGTTGCCCAGGTTACTCTATATTACCAGGATGCTAAGGCTGCAAATATTGCTGGCTGTTACAAAACAACCAGCATTAGCCTCGGCAATAAGAGCCAAGAAAGAGATTCAAGGAATTAGAGTAGGAAATGAGGAAATCAAACTATCACTCTTTGCAGATGACATGATGGTATACTTAGAGAACCCCAAAGACTAAAAAGCTATTAGAAATAATTCAGAATTTTAGCAAAGTGGCAGGATACAAAATAAATCCACATAAATCCTCAGCATTCTTATATATCACCAACAAAATGCAACAGCAAGAGATACAAAGAGAAATTCCATTCCAAACAAATGTTGAGAGTATAAAATATTTGGGAATCCATCTGCCAAAGAATAGTCAGGAATTATATGAGAAAAATTACAAAACACTTGCCACAAAAATAAAGTCAGATTTAAATAATTGGAAAGACATTCAGTGCTCTTGGATAGGCCGAGCGAATATAATAAAGATGACAATACTCCCCAAACTAATCTATTTGTTTAGTGCTATACCAATCAGACTCCCAAGAAACTATTTTAATGACCTAGAAAAAATAACAAAATTCATATGGAAGAATAAAAGGTCAAGAATTGCAAGGGAACTAATGAAAAAAAAGTCAGAGGAAGGTGGTCTAAGTGTACCTGATCTAAAGCTATATTATATAGCAGCAGTCACCAAAACCATTTGGTACTGGCTAAGAAATAGAATGGTAGATCAGTGGAACAGATTAGATACAAAGGACAAAAAAGGATACATATATAGCAATCTAATCTTTGACAAACCCAAAGATTCCAACATTAGGGACAAAAATTCATTATTCGGAAGAAACTGTTGGGAAAACTGGAAATTAGTATGGCAGAAATTATATATGGATCCACACAACACCATATACCAAGATAAGATCAAAATGGGTCCATGATTTAGGCATAAAGAGTGAGATAATAAATAGATTAGAGGAACAGAGTATAGTCTACCTCTCAGACCTGTGGAGGAGGAAGGAATTTATGACCAGAGGAGAATTAGAGATCATTATTGATCACAAAATAGAAGATTTTGATTACATCAAACTAAAAAGTTTCTGTACAAACAATACTAATGCAAACAAGATTAGAAGGGAAGTAACAAATTGGAAAAATATTTTTAAAAGTAAAGGTTCTGACAAAGGTCTCATTTCCAAAATATATAGAGAACTGACCCTGATTTATAGGAAACCAAACCATTCTCCAATTGATAAATGGTCAAGGGATATGAACAGACAATTCTCAGATGATGAAATTGAAACTATATCCACTCACATGAAAGAGTGTTCCAAATCACTACTGATCAGAGAAATGCAAATTAAGACAACTTTGAGATACCACTACACACCTGTCAGATTGGCTAAGATGACAGGAACAAATAATGATGAATGTTGGAGGGGATGTGGGAAAACTGGGACACTGATACATTGTTGGTGGAGTTGTGAAAGAATCCAGCCATTCTGGAGAACAATTTGGAACTATGCCCAAAAAGTTGTCAAACTGTGCATACCCTTTGACCCAGCATTGCTGTTATTGGGATTATATCCCAAAGAAATACTAAAGAGTGGAAAGGGACCTGTATGTGCCAAAATGTTTGTGGCAGATCTTTTTGTTGTAGCTAGAAACTGGAAGTTGAATGGATGTCCATCAATTGGAGAATGGTTGGGTAAATTGTGGTATATGAAGGTTATGGAATAGTATTGCTCTGTAAGAAATGACCAGCAGGAGGAATACAGAGAGGCTTGGAGAGACTTACATCAACTGATGCTGAGTGAAATGAGCAGAACCAGAAGATCATTATACACTTCAACAACAATACTGTATGAGGATGTATTCTGATGGAAGTGGAAATCTTCAACATAAAGAAGATCCAACTTACTTCCAGTTGATCAATGATGGACAGAAATAACTACACCCAGAGAAGGAACATTGGGAAGTGAATGTAAATTGTTATCACTACTGTCTATCTACCCAGGTTACTTATACCTTCGGAAGCTAATAATTAATGTGCAACAAGAAAATGGTATTTACACACATATATTGTATCTAGGTTATATTGTAACACATGTAAAATGTATGGGATTACCTGCCATCGGGGGGAGGGAGTGGAGGCAGGGAGGGGATAATTTGGAAAAATGAATAAAAAAAAAAATTAAAAAAAACAAAAAACAAAAAACAACCAGCATTGCTGGTCAATGATAACAGAGTTTCTGACACTAATGAGCAACAATTATGAGGTATTTAAAAGTTGATACAGGTACAGAACAAAATTGACATTTGACATTTCAGGCCTAAAAACACACCTTTGGAAGATTCTCTCCATCTCACACCATTCCCCACTCCGGTTCTGCCCAGAGAACTATAGGCACAAAGTAAGCATCAGACCTCTGCTCAACTTTACCTCTAAGCCATAAAATTTGCATAAAAGGGACATGAAGCACCTAGTTTCTTGTAACTTTTCCCTATAAATTTATTTTCTTGCTTCTGGTTCTCTGTTAACTTATTTGTTTGCTTTTGTATATATATATATATATATATATATATATATATATATATATATATATATATATATATATATATATGTTCATTTCTTTTTGCATATTTTCTTATGAAGCATGTTGGGAGAGAAAAATCAGAACAAAAGGGAAAACCATGAGAGAGAAAAAGACAAGAAAAAGAAAAAAAAAGTGAACATAGTATGTGTTGAATCAGTCTCCACAGTTTTCTTTCTGGATGTGAATGGCATTTTCTATCTAAATTTTATTGGGGTTGCCTTGGATCACTGAACTGTTGAAAAGAACAAGTCTTTCATAGTTGATCATTACACTATCTTGCTGTGGCTATGTATAATGTTTTCCTGGTTCTGCTTATTTTGTGCAGCATCAGTTCATGTAAATCTTTCCAGGCCTTTCTAAAATCAGCCTGCTCATCATTTCTTATAAAACAATAATATTTCATTACTTCCATACACCATAACTTATTTAGCCATTCTCCAATTGATGGGCATCTATTCATTTTTCAATTCTTTGCCACCACAAAAGGAGCTGCTATAAACATTTTCCCTCTTTTATGATTTCTTGGGGATACAGACCCAGTAGTGACACTGCTGGATCAAAGGGGTATACACAGTTTCATAGTCCTTTGGGCATAGTTCCAAATTACTCTCCACAATGGTTAGATCATTTCACAATCCCCCAACAATGCATTAGTGTCTCAGTTTTCCCACATTACCTCCACCATTTATCATTATTTTTTCCTCTCATTTTAGTCAATCTAAGAGGAACATAGTGGTACGTCAGAGTTGTTTTAATTTGCATCTCTCTAATCAATAGTGATTTAGAGCATTTTTTCATATGACTATAAATGTCTTTAATTTGATTAACTTAAAATTATTTGTTCATATCTTTTGACCATTTATCAACTGAAGATCTTTGCTAATTTCTTTGGGAATTTAGCCAATTGTAATTGGCATTACAATTATAGTAAATATTGCTCCTTGACTTGATGAGTCCAAGCCTGCAAATTTTTTTTGAGATATCTTATAACATTGGTCTGGAACCCCAACATTTTTGAAGACCCCCTTGAACCTTAACCAGAGGAATCTGCTATAGCACATTTTTATTCTTGCTAGGATTCCCTTTGAACTCAATATCTTGCCTTCCTACAGCCAAATGAAAGTTTAGGAAACTATGGCTGATAAGAGGGAGAAGGTACTTGAATAAGTATTAAATATCTAATATGTGCCAGGCATTATTCTAAGTGATTTCAGATATTTCATTTGACCCTTTTAACAGCCCTGTGAGGTATGTGCTAGTATTATTTCTATTTTACAGATGAGGAAACTGAAGCAAACAGGCTGAAGTGATTTGTCCAGAGCTACATAGTTAAGTATATGAGGCTAGATTTGAACTCAGAGTTCAAAGTTTTCCTTACTCCATACCTGACATTCTATCCACTTTACCACCTATAACTAGGAGGAATGGTGCTCTTGATCATACCAATTTTAAAACTCAGGTCCTTTCATTGCTTCAACTTATTCACAGCAATCAATTACACTCAAAAAGAAAAGTCTTTTCCTTGAAAAGGAGGTTCTTTTTATTCAAAGAGTTAAAATAACATTATCATTGTTTAAAATAATGCTATCAATAAAAACAGCTCTAACTTTGGAACAGAGGTCTGATAACTGCTTTGCTGTATTGCTGGCCATGACATGTACATGAGGAAAGCCATACTTTTAAAAAGTGATACAAATTTGCTGACATAAAGGTACCAAACTTTGGCAACTTTTAACAACAATTTGAATGTCAACCAGGCATATACTTTTTTGAAAGATGAACATACTTTTTTCCCTGAAATACTATTTAAATAGGAAGACAAGAATTATATTCGAACATAGCAAACATATTTGTAACCTAGGCAAACTATCATGAAATAGATACGTGCATTTCCTTTTAGCATTACAGAAGCTGTTAGAAGTGCAAGAGGTTTTGAGGATCATTTAATTTATACAAATTAAAGTAAATGCCTCAAGCTTTACTTATCAAACAGAAACTGCTTATTTTGTGACTAAAGAAGGCTTTAATCATTTCAGTAACCAAAAGACCAATTTTGTTTTCTTCCAAAAATAGTTCACATTTGTATAAATCTTTAAGATTTGAAGAACCTTTTACATATATTATCTTACCTGATCCTCACATCAACTCATCCCCATTTTCCAGATAGAGAAACAGGTTCAGAAAGGTTAAGTGATTTGCTCAGTGTCACATTCAGCTGGTTTTTGAGGCAGGATTTGGAAGCAGATCTTATTTTTTTAAGTTTAGAGCTTTATCCACTGTGTCTTCAAACATACTGCCTTTCTGGCTTGTTTTCAATCTTGGATTTCCAAGCGCATTTTTCCATCTCTGTGCCATTTAGATTATCTTCTGTGCAGAAAACATTCTGATCATGTGGTTCTTCTAGATTACATTGTATGCTTCTAATATTATTTATATATTTATAGGTAGCATGTTCCTCCCCACCCCGCCTCCCTTCTGCCATTGCTTAGGCATCAGTCATATTTCTTAACCCTACTAAAAATGCCCCCCATTTTTATTTATGATAAAGAGTTTGTGCACAGCACAAATCAATGCATATAGTATAGAATTTACAATTCATTGTTACTGTACTAATAACCCTTGCCAGTAGCTTATCTTTATTTTAACATGGCATATGTTAAAAATCAAACTTATGCAGAACATAGATCTGTATAAATTGCTTTATAATTCTTAATACAGTTAAATAGCTCTATAAATTGGAAAGAACCAAAGAATGTTTTAAAAAAATACAAATACAAAAATAAACACAATAACAAACTTGCAGCTGAAATGCTATCAAAATAGATTTGAAGAGAGGTCAGATAGTTCAAAATGTGAACAGACTTTAGTTAGCCCCCTTGGTCTTATCAAGCGGCTGCTACTGCTCAAAATGTACAAAGAATTTTTAAAAAAATTTCATCAGTGCAGAGAACTCCTTGTATGCAATTTACTTCTTTGGAAGTAGATCCCGAGCCTTAGACACGAAGAGGTTGAGATCTGCCTATGTCCCCCAGCTAGTATGGAGCAGGAACAGGTTATCCAAACCTGTTTTTTGCCTCTAAGGCAAGGCTCTTCATCCATAATGCCACACTGCCTCTCACAAATAACACTGTTTAACACATAGAACCTCTGTCAAATTGATTGTTATCTTAGGAAGAGGGGAAGAGAGAGAAAGAATTTGGAATTCAAAATTTTCAAAAATTAATATTAAAAATTGTTTTTACATAAAATTGGAAAAAAGTAAACAGATAACAATGCTTAGAAATGCATAACAAAACAATTATCCAGTTCCCTTTATTGTGAGAGACAATTAATATCACTCTCATCTACCTTATACAAAGTGCCCTAAAAGTCTTAAGAGGCATTGTAAACTTTGATAACTTAAAAATACTTTATCTAAACTCCAATTTCAAGCATTGACATAATAAACTATCCTAAGTATACAACACAATATTTCCTCCCTTATTATAACAACAATTGTTCTTTCTACTGGCCTTTCTAAATTCTGTCTTTAAGTTAAAAAAAAAAAATCCATCACAAACTGTCATGGAAAATAATTACAATATAAATTCTTCTTGAGGTCAAATTACTCTTTCCAATCTTTCTTCCTTATTTCTCTCTAGATATTCCTGAGATTTTGAACAGTTTCTGCCTCAACTCACTGCTTTAGATTCTTTCTTCTAGTGAACTAGGCACAGTTCTCTCGGATATCTGATGCCAAAGGAAAAGGGGGCATTCTTAGAATATCTCAATACTTATCTATTGCTTCAAAAGCTGTAGTTATGAAATGCTTAATATTTAGCTTGCCAAGGAAAATGGGAAAACCCTACAAACTCTTGGCTTGGTATCATTTTAGTCATCATCATTATCATAGTTATTTCCATTATTCACTGTACCCATTTTCATTTAGAGCCTGGGTGGCACTTTTCTATGAATCTAAAAGGACATTTGTTTCACTGAACCAGGTATACAATTTAAAAGGTCCAAAGCAAGACTCAAGATAAAGCTTCAGTATCTTAACAACTTACCTCCCTCTGCATTAACTTATTCCTCACACCTTCCAAAAAATTTTGATTTGGGACTGAAGTTTGTCTTAGCCATCTTATCTATTTCACTCTTAATTTGATTTCTCCAAATGAATCCTGAAATTAAACCAAATCCTGTGGATCTTAAGTTTTTGCCCAGAGTGATAATATATATGCTACTTGATGAGAAATTACCAATAATATATAATGCTATTTTAAATGAAAACTTATACTGTAGAAAATAGATTTGTGTCATTAATGGTTTGTTCAAACAAAAGACAACTATATGTGGTACTGGCAAAATTGTCTTTAGATTTACTATTATAACTTTAATTTTTTTGTATTTATTTGGATGAAGTCATCTTTTGTGATCAAAAAGATGACTTCTAAAATTTAACATGGGCCACCTTTGTTTTGAGAAAGCAATTATTTAAATATTCAAAATCAGTTTTAACATGTAAAAATATGATTTATTTTTATATTCTGGTAGTAGAATCTACTGTGGTGATTCTGAAATTAATTTTATTATTTAAAAAATCAGTGCATATTTGGCAACATTTTTCAACTGCCTGAGGCAATTATGTTTTCTCTATGAATACTCCCTTAAGGACGCTGTACCAATTTGCTCCTGTTGCCTTCCTGCTCACTAAGTTTAAAATGAGTATAGGTGAGAATGCCAAATAATGTGCATAAAATGCCAAGTCCCTGATTAATTGACAGTGGATCCTTAAATAAAACATATCCTCCAAATAAAGTAATACAGAATTTGAAGTGTCCAAACATGTTATACCTGTAGTTTTGGTTAAGGATGACATGCAAATTTCTGACACATTTAAATAAATTCATTCATAAAAAAAAACAACCTCAAATTGATATATCAATTCCTGAAATTTACACAGCCCATCATTTCCAAATGTTTATGTAGCTCTAGGGACTTCTGAATAATAATCAATCTACATTAGGTTAAAGGTGAATTTTTCTTGATGATTTAACAAGCTATTTATTCATTCAATAAGCATTATTAATTAGGCATCCATCAAGCAGGGCTGTATTCTGGAAATACAAAGAAAAAAGCAGTGCCTTCAAGTATCTTTCTACCATGGGCAAACAACACATCCCCAGAGAAGTAACTACAAAATGTACAAACCGGACACAATTTGGGGGTGAGGAAAGAGGCTGGGGAGGCCAAATGAAGACATCAGGACATCTTTTAATTAGATGTGGTGTTTGATCTAAGCTTTGAAGGAAATTAGAAAAATGAGGGAATGGATTCCAGACACAGGGAATAGATAGTATCTGCAAAGATATGGAGATTCAAAACAGAATGTCCTGAATGAGAAGCCTGTAAGGCAGGCTGGCTTATTCCAGGGGGTCTGTGAACTTGAATGGGAAACAATTGTATCTTTATTTGATATAATTAGTTTTTTTTGTAACTATACATTTTATTTAAAAACATTTTAAGAAAGGGTCCATAGATTTCATCATACTGCCAAAATGAGTCCCATGACATAAAAAGTTTTTAAAATTTTTGGGCTCTCAAAGCAATAGGAAAAGGTCCAACACAAACAAGAATATTTATAGTAACTCTTTTGGTGGTGCCAAGGTACTAGAAACCAAGGGGACGCCCATTAAATTGGTAATGGCTATTATGGTATCTAAATGTAATGGAATACTGTTTGTGCTCTAAGAAATCATGAAGGAGACAGTTTCAGAGAAACCTGAAAAGACTTGTGTGAACTGATGCAGAGTGAAAACAATTTATTCAATAACATCATAAAGACTTTGGAAGAATTAAGAATTCTTATCAATGCAATAAGCAACCACTCTGCTAGAGGACCCATGATAAAACACACCATCCACCTCTTGACCAAGAGATGTGACACAGGATGCAGAATGAAATATTTTATTGGATATAGCTATTCCAGGAAGTAGTTCTGCTTGACTATATGTACTGATTATAAGGATTTTTTCCTCTCCGACAATGTATGAGGAGACAGGAAGGACAAAATATAAAGTTCTGTTATTTGAAGAAAGATAAAATGGAAAAAAAAACAAACCACCTCTGAGATAGAATGTGGAGTGTGTGAAGGAGTAATATGTGCTGAGTAGGCTGGGGCCACATTCTGAAGAACTTCAAAAGACTAACAGAAGAATTTGGAGTATTTTATCCTTAAGGCAAAAAGAAACCAATAAGATTTCTTGAACATACTTCAGGAATATGAATTTGGCAACTATGTGGAAGATGGATTGAAGAGGGAGGGAACTGGAGGCAGAAAGATAAATTAGGAAACTACTATATCAGGCCACATAAGATATAATGAGAGCTATGAACAAGGTGGCCAGGGAAGGAATAGATGTGAGAGATATTTTGGAAATAGAATTATTAAACCTTGATAACTGATTGTGAGTTGAGGATGATTCTTAGGATTGCCAACTTTTATAACTAGAAAAAAGTGATGCCCTTGACAAAAGGTATCTAGGTATGGGGGGAAAGAACAGTTCTGTCTTGAATATATTGAATTTGCTTCTTCTTAAGGTAGATGTAAGACATGCAAACATATTTACTGCTCCCTTTGTCTGCCAGCTGCTAACAACACCAATGTAGAATTTGTCAGGACCAGAAAAGCCATAATTCACATTTATTAGCTATAACCAAGAGATCACCAACTCTGGTAGATTGTGGTGCCCTATCTATTTTTTTCATGTATGTGTAAGCAACTAAACAGTAGCACTGTACTTATTCAGATTCACCAACAGACAACCCAACACTTAGGAGCTCCAAAACTCATAAACTTTTCTTAATTTTAAAAGTAGGCCACTGAATGGAAAGAGCACTAGACTTGGATCAGGAAGATTTGAATTTTAATTCTACCTCAAACATTCAGGGTTTAAGAATCAACGATCTGATGTATGCAGAGAGGATTGCAAACTTTAAAAAGCAATATAATATAAATGTTAGCTATGATCATTTTTACTATTCAACAAATATTTATTATGCACTTTCTTCTATGTAAAGAACTAAGCTCAATACTGAGCCATAAAAGGTGTAAGGGCTGTTCCAACCACTTATTTAATTTGTATGAGAAAAAAAATTTGACAACAAATTATCAAATTCCTTCCTTAACCCAGGGAATGGTCAGTAGCTTGGCTTAAGTTTATACTGTGAATCACTGAGACATTAGGCTGTCTCTTCTAGGAAGGTGTGAGGTCTAGTAAGGAGAGCAAAGATGAAGAAACCTGGATGGTTTCCCAGATATTTCCCCAATATGCTATGATTTCATTATTTAGTTTGAAATGAAAACAGTCATGCTCATATAAAAACTCATCCCAAATTGAAAGAGAAGTAGTTTAGAGGCTAAGGAAGGGGGTAGCTACTTTCTTGGCTTGGCCATACCTTATTCTTTAGTGTGGAAAATTCAGAATTCTACTTAAATCTATTATTATGCTTATATTGGAAAAAATGGTATACTATTTAAGGTGATTGAACCAGTTGAAAAATATGAAATAACAAGTAGCATTTTTTGGTAATCATTCACAACATAATTGATAACAGTTATTGGCCCATTTTTCTGAGCAGACTTTTTAAAAAATTACCTAAATCTACTGACTCTTCAAATGAAAACATAAAAATATCTATAAATGTGTAGTTGGAAATCTCTCTAGAGCAGCTATGCCATGGAATAGATAAATAGCTAGACTAGAACTCAGGAAAACCAGAATTTAAATTCTACCTCAGATCCTTATTATCTGGGTGACTCTAGACAAGTCGCTTAACTTTTACCACCTCAGTTTCTTCATCTATAAAATAGGAATCATAATAGTCCCAACTTCAAAAGGTTGTTGTGAAGCTCAGATGCCTTAAAGAGGTATAACAGATGCTAGTTGTTATGGTAATTATTATATTTTATATTTATTATTATAATTATGATCATATTTATTCTATTACTATGAATCAGGAATTCCATCAACAGAAACAGCTTTCTATGTGACCTTATACTGCTTAACCTCTTAATAACTCAGTTTCTCCACCTATAAAGACTACTATTCCTACTTTTCCTAGTTTAAAGTATTATAATGAGGAGCAAATAAGATAATAAATGTGAAACATATTTGTAAAAATCCTAACATATCATACAAACTTTAAAAATTGTTACTATCATTATTAAAAAGGATACGTGACTGGTGAAGTATTTCCAATGATCCAGTATATGGATAAATTTACCATAAAGGCTATTATCCCAGATAGCAGAACCATAAGCTAGGAAAACAAAGAGAAAGTCATTATTATAGTACAGTCATAAAGCTATTGCAAGCATGTTTGACTCATCTTTTTGATTACTTTCAAATATAACAAAAAAGAAATTGAGTTCAGTTGAGACAGAGTTGAGTGCTCATTCTAGAGTATAAAAAGGAAAACTGAACAGCATCTATTATAATATACTCAAATACTCTAAAAGATTTGTGATTTCCCTTATAGATTCCACTCCAACAGCCAAGATCACATCCCCAACATATCTTGGAAAACGTTTTTTAAAAGTGCTGTGGCCAACTTTTTGGTGATGATCCTCACAAACCCATTCCCTTGTCTATTCTGACTTAGTTAAGCAATCCTTGCATTGTATTATAGTAGCCTATTTATTGAGCCTTTCCAACTTGAAAGGACCCGGGAGAACTTCAGCTCCAGCCTTTTTGAAGCAATAGAGTGGAAATATTTTAGTAGAAATTATTCTCATCTATGGAAACCCAACTTTACTTATGAAATTAAAATCAAAATATTGAAATATCTATTTAAATCAAATCAACAAGTGTCCATTTGTGTATCAATTAAACCATATAAAGTTACATGGGAAACAAAAATAATATGACATAATTCCTGTCCTCAAGAAAGTTACCATCTAGTTGGAGAGCTGTAACTTTTAAAAATTAAAATGTTTTAAATAATAAAGTGACAAAAGACCTGTTACAGAGTAGCAGTAGCACATAACAGCTAAGTAAACAACATAAACAGTAAATGCTCTAAGAGTTCACAGTGGGGAGGGGTCACTTCAGGCTTAGGTAGATAGGGAAAAGCTTTTTTGAAAGAGATTTTGACCTGATATTTGAAGAATGGATAAAATTTAGATAAGCAAAAAGAAGGCAAAAGGAATTCTTGGCAAGGAAATTGAGAAAAAGCACAAAAATAAGAAAATACAAAGGTTATTTTACAGGCTAGTCAGTAAAGTAGTACTTACTATATGTTGTGTTAAGTACTAGGAAAACAAAAAAAGACTTTTATTAAATATTTAATTTGTTATGGTGTTATTATTGCTCCCATCTTATAGATAAGGAAGCCAAGGCAGAGAGTCATAAAGTGATGTGCCAAGGGTCAATCAGTTCTTAAGTGTCTAATTTGGAATATGAACTCAAAAAAGCTTCAGTACTCAAGGCATTTATATTCTAATGAAAAAAACATCAAAACAATTTGGTACATAGAAGATGCATAAAGAATAGATGGAAGGGAATCTTAGAAGGACAAGTTCTTCAGTTTAGAGGGACGACAAGGCTAGAATGAAAATATTGGCTATGATTTAAACCACTGAGAAATTAAGTTATAAGAGACATAACCACATATGCTGGTCATTTCTGTTTCACATAGGTTTACTCAGTTAATTTCATCATCATTTTCTTCCTTTCCTTTTTTTTTTTTTTTTTTTTTTTTTGCTAAGGCAGTTGGGGTTAAGTACTTGCCCAGGGTCACACAGCTAGGAAGTGTTTAAGTGTCTGAGGCCAGATTTGAACTCAGGTCTTCCTGACTTCAGGGCTGGTGCTCTATCCACTATACCCCCTACTGTCCCTCATCATCATATTCAAAGCAGTATTAATAAATGTAACGTATCTAGGAGTCCACAAAAACTGCCCAGCAAAAATATGGAAAACTTCAGATCCCCATCTTGATTCATTAGAGTTGCGTTATGATAAAAAGCTACACAGTTACACTGACATTAAAAGTAAAGCCTCCTTCTACATGGCAGCCCCCTTTTCCATTGGTGAACCCTTTCTAGAATCCCATTTGGGCCTGTGGGCCTATACTAGCCGTCCTTCATGCACTAGATTTTCCCTTTGCCCAACAATCCTTCTTCTTTTTCTGTTCTCTATATCCCTTTTCTTAAGGGTAAAGATGATCTTTCTTTTTACTTGTGTTGATATCCCCAGCACTTAGCACAGGGCTTGGAACGTAGCATTTAATAAAGACATTACTTTAACAGGGTGTCTCATTTTTATTATACCCTAAACCAGGGATGAGGAACATCTAGGCTACAGGCCTTATCATTTGCTAAGGCAACCACAGGCAATGAGTTGAAAGCTAGGTAAAACAACCTCCCACTGATTGAGTTCTATAAGTTGGTAATTTGCATAGTCAGTGAATGATATTATAAGTATCCAAATGGCCTCTGGAAAAAAAGATTCCCCATTCCTGCCCTAAACAGTTTCTTATTCTGCCTCTCCTAGTCCAATTATTCCATTTCTGTAGGTGACATCTCATTCATGTAGCATCATTAGGGAAATCATGAAGTTTCTAGATCACTAAAATTACCCCATTTAAGCTTTTTTTCCTTAACTATTTTTTGATAGGCAGCTATTTGAAATATGCTATAATCATATTAAAGACAGTTTGCTGAAAATAATTCCTTAATAATTCAGGGTCATCATTGTGAACACCAATTATTTTATTATGCTTTTTTATGAAAGAGCTGTAGGGCTTTGTAGTATTTTTAAAGTTTGCAAAGCACTATACACAGATTATCTCATTTGATCATTGCACAATCCTGGGAAGAGACAAGAAAACTGAGGGAGAGAGTAGTAAAATAATGTGCCAAGAGTCACACAGCTATATCTGAGATGGGACTTAAATTCAGGTCTCCCTGACTTCAAACCCAGCATTCTAGTCACTTTGTTACTGAGCTGCATGATAGTAACAGCACTAAGTCTCCCTTTCCCTATAACTAGCTATTTTAACTCCTTTGGACACTGGAAAATCTAGCATTATTGAACCATCTGCTAAACAAGAGCAAGATGACTCTGAATGAGGCCTCAAAGGCCTCATTCATGGAGTCTGGCTACACAAATTCCAGGATGACCATTTTGACTACTGAGAAATCTTATCTATTTTACTGTTACTTTTTCAGGAGATTAAGGATGCCATAAATAATCAATAGAAGTAGGATTAAACTGCTTAAGAAAAAGAACACTTCTCAAAAATAACTTACCAAGGCAGAAAATGACCAGGGGCCAAAGATTCCTCCTTTCCCAAATACAGGTTCAAAGAAGGGCACGGCCATTAATAACATGGCAGAGGACATTGGTGCTTGATAGTATAGCAACTGCATGGAGTTCACCTGCAGCTCATGTTGTTTGGCTCCTACCCACTAAAAAATTAACAAATAAAATAATTTAATATAGAAATAAGACATCATTATTCAACAGTGCAAAATGGGCTACAAAGATGGAAGCTGGCTAGCATTATACTTAGCTACCTTGCAAAACAAGGAAGATACATAAAATATGTGAAAAGACATTTAGCCTTTTGGAGGAAGGAATCCATCCAAGACTTAGCCAATTATTTTATTTGGTAAAGAATAAAGAAAATTATGGTTTTTTTTAAAAAATATGCTTCTGATTCAAAAGTTAGTTCAGCTCATCTGCCAAAAGAAAAAGAAAAGACAATAATGGGATCAATGATCATTGGAGTTCATTGAAAGAGATGCTGAGAAGATAGCTGAGCTATAACTCCTTTTTTTAAAATGGCATAAGAGAGGAGATGAGGCTACAGAGAGTCTGACAACAAATTAATTTCTCATATCTTCCAGTGGAGGCAATGATGGATTTCTCAATGATTTGATTAACTGCTACTGCCTCTGTCCTTTCAGTTAAGACATCAGATGATAAATTAGTCATTTGAGGTCACAAATCCAATAAGTATCTGAGGCAGGCTTTAAACTAAGGTCTTCCTGGCTCTAAGTCCAGAGCATTCTCCACTGACCCATCTTGCTATCACATATACAAAGCTTATTCAACTGCATGCCCAGCCAGAGTTTGTGTATCACTGGTACTGACTCTAGAGAAGTCAGCCACCTTTATGCCACAATGAGGCATCAGAAGACAATCTGTCATAATTGTTTAAATAATATGATCACCCATCAAGTTTTAATGTTTAATGACTACAGTAAAATCTGGCAAATTCTTGGGATGCCCCAGTTAATTTTTATATTGAGATGTATTCCCCCCCCCCCCCAGAAATTGTTTTTGTGCAGAAAAACAGAATATGAGAAACAGGAAATTAGGAAACAAATCTGATATATGATTTCAAAAGATCTTAACTAATGAACAATATACTATAAAGGACTGATAGCAAGCTCCTACTCCTTTCCCCAGGCACCACACCATCTGTAGCTTGCATGTCAACTCCCTCTTTGTGCAGTTCCCCACTGATCCCCAAATCTCCCATTCTACCCTCCTTTTATTGTCATTGTAGGACATGTGGGAACACATTTTACAAATCACAGTGGGATTCAAGAAGACTGTATGATCTGATTAACAGTAAATTTTGCAGGATCATACTATTCTATGAATAAAAGCACTTTACTGAGAGGTGTTACCTTTTCCCCAGTAAACTGCTCAAGGATTAGCCCTTTTTCAATCTCATCTCAAATCTCCTAACCAGTGTTTTGGCTCCTGGCTCTTTGATAAGAAGGATTCCCTGTACAAATGACCTTTTATAGAATTTAATTGTAACCCACTGCAACTTTGAGTTACATAAACAGAATGACCATTATGAGAATGACTTGAAAGCAGGATTGCATTTTCTACTGTAATACAATGAATACAATAATAAATAAATTTCAATGTTTTTAACAGATACTGGGAAACATTTAATTTTTTAATTAATTAATTTTTAGAATTACATTCCTAATTTAATTCACTTCACTAAAAGAATACAATGTCTTAGCATCCCTCAAGTATCTTCAAAATATTACTGGTTTTAAATGACAAAACTAAGCATTTCCAACCATTCTCTTTAGTAAATGACATTGGTGTATAACTGATGTTATGTGTAAAGTACACAGGAGCTACTTAGTAAAAGCATGATGACTGATTAATACAAAGAAGTTTGAATTGTGCTGTCTACTATGCTTGTCCCTTATTTTTAAAATGCACCAGACTTATAGTGACATGGGTGTTACACAATATTAAGCAATGCCTCAGAAACTATGATCATTAAAAAAGTCCATTACTTCACTTTTAACCATACAAAATGATAGGTTGAGGGCTAGATGGAAGAATTCACTGGTAAAAACCAACAAAACTACCTATACCATGCTGGTCTATATCTTTTCTGCCCTGTAATTTTAGAATTGCCTAGAGCACTAAGAAGTTAAATGACTTACCCAAAATCACAGCAAAAACTGTCAGAGAAGGGACTTGGGTCCACCTATTCTACCTGTGAAGATGGCTCACTATCTACTACTAAATGCTGCCTCTCTCTCACAAAACTGGTAATGTGTTCATTTTAAATTTGTAAGTCTTTATGGGAAGTCACGTTTGAAACTTTAAATATTACATATATTGAATCTGATTCCTTAGGCCAATACACTCAGAAATTTCACTGCCAGAGATTTTAGTAAAAAGAGATTTCTATTTTGCAGGACACTCTCGCCCAAAACGTATCAAGTGGCAATATTTATTATCTTTAATAATAACAATAATAAAAATCACTATCATTACTATATAGTGTATCATGCAGATAAAAAGTAAAATTTTTACTTATAGAATTTTTATTACTGTTACCTAAATTATTAGAAAATGAAGTCAGTCTATAGTTGTAAAAGCAACATGATTTGGGAATGTGACTACTAATTTGAAATTTCTTTATAATTCACAATATATACTAAAGGATGCTCCCATATAATAATGTTGAGTTGAACCAGCATTTCTAACTATAGAATCTTCTCACCCATGTTTTATTGCTTCTTTCTGTTTTTCACTTTGTATCCAACAAAATTTAAAATTAGATTTTCTTTCCAATAGTCTGTGTCCTATCCTTGGAGTTAATAGCTTCAAAAATTAAAATCTGCTAAGGAGTTACAAAAGAAAAAAAAATTACCAACCACTTGATAAAGAGATGTAACTACCACCCCAAGGGCAGCAAACACCATTCCAAGAAAATTAAACTTCACATCGTAATAAGAATTTAGGATGACACCTAAAGTTATGGGTATCTGCAAAGAAAAAGATGTAAATATTAATTAGACAAAAATCAAAGAGATCCAAATTTAGTTCGTCATGAGATTTTAAATGCATGTATATTAATGCTTTTACAAAGAAAATTTAGTCCCTCTCAATAATTCGGGTTTTTAAAAAATGGCCCTATTGATCATATTTTTTTTTTTAAATGGAAAGATAAGACTTTCCTGAAAACTGTTTTTTAAACATAGGAGAGTAGCCACTATAATTTTTTTTTTTTTTTTTTTTTTTGGTAAATTCTCAAAAATCCATGATATTCTGTTCAGTCTCCTTGGGTTCCAAGGTCCAGGGACCCTAGTGACATGTCATCATGAAAACAGGTTATTATACAGTCAAATGCATAATTACACAAACTGATTGTTGTAGAGCATGTGTCTCCCTTTATCAAAAGCTCTTCCCTCCAGCTAGCCAATGAACAGCTCCAACCCCTGCTACTCACTCGGGGGTTTTAGCAAAATAACGACGAATATACTGCCACAAGGTCAAAACATGGATTTCTCAGTTCCCAAGGGAGCCAGTTTTCAAAGGGAGATAATAGAGGAAGTTGCAGCTGGGAGAGCCACTCCAGCCACCAGGAGCTGCAGCTGGAGCTACTCACCAGAGTGAGCTGTATTTTGGCGGAGAAGGTTTTCTTGTAGAACAGAGTCTGGATGACTATGATCACAGGGGTGGTCATGGCCTTGGCCAACTGATAGGTGCCTATCGTGTTGTTTTGGAGAGAGAGGTTGGTGAAGACCACAAAGCCACAGAAGCTGAGGGCCAGGAGCAGCAGCTTGGAGGGCTGCAGACTCTTAGGGGCAAAAATGTCCAGTTTCTGACAGATGTACAAGCCCAGCCCGGTCACCACGAAGTGCACCAGGGTCAGACTCATGTTGGGGAAGCCGTAGTGCACATAGATCCATTTGTTAAGAAAAACGATGCAGATGGAGACCAGCAGGTTGAGCAGGAGCCCGGCAGCTATGCGCCCATTCTCCTGCACAGTGTGGACCAGAGATGCCATGATTCCCTGACCAAGGACAACAGCTACAGTCGCCGCTCCTGCCACCTTCCGACCGCTTTCTTCCTGCTGCCGCTGCCGCCGCCGCCGCCGCCGCCGCCGCTCCTCCCCTCTCAGCCGCTGTCCTCACCACCCAACGCCTCCGCGTGCAACCCGGGACAGGCAGGCACTGGCCGCGACCCCAGCAAAGCGCCGCAGCGCGCTCATCCCGCCGCCGCCGCCGCCGCCGCCGCCGCGGCCACCCATTCGGCAGCGCCCCGGACGCGGCGCGCTCGCTCTCTGGCCCGCCCTCTGCCACGTTCCCGATCCTGCCGCCACGTGACTCGGGCGCCGTCGCTTCCGCTTGCTAAAGTGCACGCCGAGCCTTCTACCGGGACGGAAAGCGCCGTGGCGTGACCGCCGTGTCCGGGGAGGGGATCGCGGCCCGGGCCGGGAGCCTGAAGCCGTCCTTGTTATTGGCAGCACAGGCTCTTAACGGGGCGTTCCGAGAACTGCACTTCAGGATCAGTGGGCTCCCTTCTAACTATTACCTGTGCGCGGTACTTAAGAATTAAAAGCCCCTCCTCGGAGAAAGGGCCTTAGGGGGTCGCGACAATACCAGAACTCCTCGGGCGCCTGTTGTGTGCCCACGGTCGCGCTGCCTAGTTTCAGCTTCCATAGGTCACTTTCTTCGCCAAACAAGCGTTCGGCAGCACTTACTACATGACCGGCACGGGGCCAGATGCCGGGATACAGAAGCAAAGCTGTCCCTGCCGCGAGGAGCTTGTATTATAAAGTGGGGAAGGGCACATGCACGTATCTGCAAACAGTTATCCTTGGCCGGAAGAAAGGTCTGGCAAAGGGGAGTGGAAGGGTCTCAAGCAGAAGCTGGGATTCCAAAGCTAAAGTCAGGAGAACCTTCTAGGCCCGAGAGATCTGGGAGACGGGGCACCATGTGAGGGAGGCCCAGAAAGCGAGCTTGTGCAGTAAGAAAGGCAGGATGGAGCCAGTTTGCAAAAAGCAGCAAACGCCGAAGAGCAGAGCTTTTATTTGATCCCAGAGCTTCATAGGGAACCACTGGAGTTTATTGAGTAGGCTCAGATGAGCACTGTGGGGATGCCATTTTGGCAGCTGTGCGGAGGGCGGACTGAATGAAGAGGACTGGATTGGAAACTGATTTGGATTCGGATTTCATCATCCGCCTCCGAGTCTGGAGTGATCCAGGGTCAGAGCCAATGAGCAATGTCAAGTGAGGACCAGATGGGTTCGGAGCTGGCAAGGACTTCGGAGGCTGGATAAGGACACCCAAGTGAGGAAGGGATTTCTCCGGTATCGCAGGGGCAGAATTTGACTCATTTCCTCTGAGTCTGAATACACCCCATTTTCCATGATCACACTGCTTCTCAATGGGTGTGCTTTCTTGCCAAGGTGTAGGAAAAATTGGAATAAAGGAGCTGGAAGGAATTGTAAAAACCATCTAGTCATTTTCTAGATGAGGAAATAAGCCAAGAGAGGGGAATGACCTGGCTAACATCACCCTGATATGTCAGGCTCAGTCAGCCCTGCGGGAAGGGGAGGGGAGAAGGATTTCAGGGAGCAAGTCAGATTTTATTGCAAGGAGCAAGGTGGGTTTATCCTTAAAGAGATTAGCAGCAAGCTAGACTTAGGGTCTCACATTCATACACATTTCTGGGCCAGGTTTCAGGGGCTGTTAGTTCTTACATGGGCAGTTAACTACAAGGAACAGAAAAACAGGATGTGGTTGCCCATCCAGCCAGGTCCAGGAGGTTTCAAAGACCTGGGGCATGTTTGCCCCAGTCCCAAAAACAGCCTTTGTAACTAGGAAAAGTTTCTGTTGTTGCTGGGCAAGTTTTCCACAAGATAGGGTACAAGGCAAAGGCCAAAGCCAATCTGTTCAACCCAATAGTGATCTCCTACCTCCCCCATGAGTGGGAAGGGAAACAGGACTTCTCAGAATAATAACCTTGGGTAAGTCAAGACTCAACACCAAGGGTCTGTTTAATAATTAAGGCTCTGGGAGAAGAGCAAAGATTTACTCTTCCAGCATTTAGACCCTTGTTCAACTACTTAAAGAAGAACAAAAATCTGACTAGTTGTTTAATAGCCCAGAAATATCCAAGAAGTCTCCAAACTGGCAATCTCTATCTGTTAATTGACTATTTACTAAAGTAAAATAGACCAGCCTTTAACCCCTCTGGTTTAATTATTAACCTTTGAAGCAAAACAGATCCCAGACCCCTTTTTGTTAACATTTTGAAACCAGTATTCCAAAGAAAAATAAAAAAGATGGAGTTGCTCAATAATTTAAAAAGGATTAACATAAGATGAGTGGGCAAATAGTGTTTCTGTAAACCTTGACTATATAACTATCATTACTTCTGTAAAATTGGTTTTCCCTGCTCCAGACATGCTGGTGAAGGGAGTGCCCCGCTTCTCCAGAGAATTGAAATAAAGAAACTTTCTGTTTTGTACCATGCTTTTGAGCAGTCAGTTTCAGTTAGGATCTTTGCATCTCACACACCCACGATCTCACAGTGGCACTCTGAGGCTCTTTACACCATTCTGCCTCCTACAGACATGAAACATGAAAATTTATTCTCAGTTTTGTATTTAAGACTTTTCACCACAGTAATGAATTGAACCAGCTACACCCAGCAAAAGAACTCAAGGAAATGAGTGTGAATCACGACATAGAATTCCCAATCCCTCTATTTTTGTCTGCCTGCATTTTTGATTTCCTTCACAGGTTAAGGGCACACTATTTCAAAGTCTGATTCTTCTTGTGCAGCAAAATGACTGTTTGGACATGTATACATATATTGTATTTAATTTATACTTTAACATACTTAACATGTATTGGTCAACCTGCCATCTGGGGGAGGGGGGAGGGGAAGGAGGGGAAAAATTGGAACAAAAAGTTTGGCAATTGTCAGTGCTGTAAAATTACCCATGCATATATCTTGTAAATAAAAAGATATAAAAAAGATTAAAAAATTAAAATAAAATAAAATAAAAGACTTCTCACTGTTTAGCTCTGCAATTACCTATATCTTAAGTCTGTGTTTTATAATGCCTGCCCAGAATGTTATATAGTAAATTAAGTCTGTTGGATGGAATGGAATTCTCCCTTTTTCATAATCTCCCATTATCTGCTATATCTTTTATTATAGTCGGAAGACTTTTTTCTTCTTCCTCTTAAAACACCGGGCTTATTACTGTCTCCAAGACTCCTTCCTTGTCTAAAAATTCCTTCCCTATTTCATCTACCAGTCCAAAACTTATCCTCCTCCAAGGTCCAGCACATAGTATTACTTTCTTCAGGGGTCCTTCTCTAACCACCTCAGCGGTTTTTGATAACATTTTGATAAATGTTGAACTATCATTTCTCTGGAAACAAAAAAAATACCCATAACATTTAAAAAGTTTTGTCTGCATAAGCATTTTCTCTGTTAGTTAAGTCTAGGCATTTAAAACAACAAAATAATCCTGATGTATAGCCTTTGCCAGTTTCTGAGGTGTAAATACACTGAAATTGTAACAACTACTATCAACTCTCAATTGATCTGCTGTCTTCTGTTTCCTGCCTGTTACTCAGCATTTAATCACATACTGTTTTGTATTAGTATTTAATAGTTCCATATCTATATTTCCTATCATCCCTTCATAGAGAATTTTTCATAGATTATTAGAGGTAGAAAGAACATCCAGGATCATCTAGCCCAACCCATCATTTTATTTTATTTTTTCTAAACAGTATTTTATTTTTTCTAATTATATGTCAAGACAATTTTTTTAATATTTTAATTTTTGTATTTTTATTTTTTTCCATTTTCCAATTTATCCTTTTATTAAACTACTAAATTAATAATTCTAAAACACAGTCCTAACCATATCACCCCCCTGCTCAAAAATCTTCAGATTCATTATTGACTCTAGGATAAAACAAATACTCAGCTTTTCTTTTAAAGTCTTTTACTCCTTTCCTACTCTTCATTCCATTTTAATTTCATTTAACTTTATTTCTACTCTCTGCTCCAATAAAATTGACTTTCTAGCTGTTTCTAATACATGACACTCCATCTCCATGTCAGAGTCATTCCACCAATGGTCTTCCATGCCTGGAATGCACTTGTTCTGCATCTCTCTCTTGTAATCTCCAGCTCTCTGCTACCTATACAGATTTTTCCTGATTCAAAGTATAAAGCAATAAATTTTCATTTCAATAAAGCCTTTATGATAAATGCTAAATATTGTGTTTGGAGCCGTCCATCTTTTCTTTACTTCTTTGTAAGTTTCTTTTTTTTTTTTAATTAATTTTATAATTATAACATTTTTTTTTTTGACAGTACATATGCATAGGTAATTTTTTACATTATCCCTTGTACTCCCTTCTGTTCCAAATTTTTCCCCTCCTTCCCTCCACCCCCTCCCCTAAATGGCAGGCATGCCCATACATATTAAATATGTTATAGTATATCCTAATTACAATATATATGTGCAGAACCGAATTTTTGTTGTTGTTGTTGTTGCAAAGGAAGGATTGGATTCGGAAGGTAAAAATAATCTGGGGAGAAAAACAAAAATGCTCACAGTTTACACACATTTCCCAGTGTTCCTTTTCTGGGTGTAGCTGATTCTGTCCATCATTGATCAATTGGAATTGGATTAGCTCTTCTCTATGTTGAAGATATCCACTTCCATCAGAATACATCCTCATACAGTATCATTGTTGAAGTGTATAATGATCCCCTAGTTCTGCTCGTTTCACTCAGCAATTTTTGTATTTTTAAAATTAGTTTTCTTTTTATTTGCTGATTTATTTTTCTCTCTTTGCATTTTTAGAGAGAAAGTTATTGACACAGAGCAAGCACTTTATAAAAGCTTTGGACTAACTGTTGACCCAAAGTCAATAGTCTACATACTATTGGTATTTTTACCTGATTAACTATATTGGACCTTGAAAAAGGAAATAATTCTTCTGATCAAGGCTATAACATTTATTTATTATGTAAAATTTTGAGTTCTAAATGTTCTTCTTTCCTCCCTCCCCCTAAAATGATATGACAATTTGATATCAAGCAAATTTGCAATCAAAAATCAAAATACAATTTGCAATAAAGTAAAACATATTTCCATATTAGTCATGTGAAAGAAAAAAACAGAACAAAAGGGAAAAAAACATACAAAAAAGGGAAAAGAGCACACTTTGATCTGCATTCAGTCTCTATCAGTTCTTTCTCTGGATGTGGATAGCATTTCCATCATGAGTGTTTGGGATTTGTCTTGGAATACTGTTGCTTGCATTGCTTAAAGGAGCTAAGTCAGTCATACATAGCTGATCATTGCACAACATGGCTGCTGCTGTGTACTGTGTTCTTTTGGTTCTGCTCATTTCACTTTGCATCAGTGCCTCTAAGCCTTTCCAGGTTTTTCTGAAATCCACCTGCTCTTCATTTCTTATAGTACAGTAATACTCCATCACATTCATATACTAAAACTTCTTCTGGGACTCATTTGACGAGCATTCCCTCAATTTCCAATTCTCTGCCACTATAGAAATGAGTTGCTATAAATATTTTTATACTTTGAGAGCCTTTCCCCTTTTTTATGACCTCTTTAGGATATAGACCTAATAGTCAACTCTATCACTATTAGGAAACTGTAAGTACCTGAAGGTCAAGAACTTGCATATCATAGAACTAGAGATCTGGAAGAGGCCTTAGCAGCCATCTAGCTATAGCTCATACAAAAAAAAAAAAAAAAAAAAAAAGGAATCCTGGATAATAACCAGCAAGGAGTCATCCAGTCCCTACTTTAAGACCTCTGAGGAAAAAGGACTCACCACCTCAAGAAGTGCATAATATTTTTGAATAGTTCTAGTTATTTGGAAGTCTACCTGACTCAAACCTAAACCTCCCAAATGTTAGTCCACTGTTCCCAGTTTTGTCCTCTGAGACCAAACGGAACAAATCTAGTTTCTCCTCCAAATGCCAGCTCTTCAAATACTTGAAAATATTTATCATATCCTCCCTAAGTTGTCTTTTTTTTTTTTTTCCTAAGAGCTAATAAGAAAAAGCATCTTTGTTTTGGGGTTTTTTTTTAAAGACACTTTTTATTGATAATATGGTATTTTTATTTGACCTTAATTTCCAAATATATACCGTTCCTTCCCAGAAAGTTGTTGTTCATCCTTTGTTCTCAGAGATAACCAATAAAATCATCAGAATGATAACCTGCCTTGCAAATGAATTGGATTTAAGTGAGGCAGCCTTACTCTCTCTTCTGGAGTCATTTGGAGTTCAGGGCAAGATGAGTATGGATGGCCTTACCCACAGAATCAGTGTTGTAACAAAAAGAAAAAGAAGAATTCAACAAATCTAACAAAATCTGACCGAGTCGTCCATCATCTCCCACTTCTGCAAAGAAAGGAGGCAGTCTATCTTTTGTATTGATTCTTTCAGCACACAACACAGTTCTACAGATAGAGTTTGAATTTCATGCTTCACTGTGGCACGGTGCAGCTGAGTTCTGGAAGACATGTCCAGTTGCACCAAACATGAACTGAAATGATAAACTCTATGGTCTGTTATTCAAAGACTGGCCTAGGTAAATTTAGAGAAGATCATTATCAAAGCAACCCTCAAGGACAGTCTTAACCAGGGGTAGATGGCTTAGATCTGACACCATTGAAATCACACATCCTTGAATTGAAGTATTGTTGAATGAATAAAGGATAAAATGGTACAAGAAACATATAAAACTAAATACAACTAATTCTAACTTAAAATAGGTTGTCTTGTATTCTGAAAGTTTCTGAAATATGTCTTAGGAGAAAGTTGCATAGAACCTAGAAATCACCCCTCAAATGACTGGAATTTAGGATTCATTTTCTCATGGAAATAAACATAAAATTTGGTTGTTTACAAAAACCTGTTTAATTCTTAACATAACTGAAATCGAAATATTAATTTCTGAGCCTCAGCTCTCTTAAACTCAGAATCTCCTTAGTCTTAAATTCCACTAAGCTCCAAAGAAGCAAGAAAGCTTTCATTTGGACAGAGGCTGATGAGGGATAGACATACTGGTGGAAGCATAAGTCATAGATTTAGAGCTATCATCTAGTCCAATCTCCTCATTTTCCTGATGAAGAAATTGCAGCCAAATGACATAAAGCCCAAAAGTAGACAATTGTGGTGAGAAATCTCCAAAAATCAGAGACCTGGGAAATGGAAGTAAGCAGAAATTCTGAATGTGGAATTCTGGTAATGATTTAGTGGCATCTGGACAATGCTGTTAGCAGGAGCAACTACAGTTTGGGAGAGTTTGAAGAAAGAACTCTGGCAACAGGGAAGAAAGGTTTCCTGTTATGGATACAGATATCAGTGAGCCATTCCATACCCATAGTCCCCTACCCCATATTGATGTTGTTGTGGTGGTTGAGTTATTTCAGTCATGTCCAAATGTGTGTAATCCCCTTGAGGGTTTTCTTGGCCAAGTTACTGGAGTCATTTGCCATTTCCTTCTCCTACTCATTTTACAGATGAGAAAATGAAGGCAAACAGGTTAAAGTGACTTGCTCAGGATCTTACAGTGAGTATCAGATTAGATTTAAACTCAGGATGATTCCCGGCCTGGCACTGTGCCACCTAGCCATTCCCCCTGCCTTCCCTCGCCCCTCCATAATAACTAACATATATCAGGGATTGTGCTGAGTACCTTACAATTATTATCTCGTTTGGTCATTATAACATCTTCAGGAAGTAGATGCTATTATTAACCTTACTTCATAAATAAGGAGACTGAGGTAGAAGTTGTGACTTGCTTAGAGTTCTATAGTTGATAAAATCTGAGGCCAGAGTGCTCTTTCCTCTATGATACCTACCTGGACCTCTTCTCCAGAAGAGTCAATCATCATATTTTAGGGTGTGTCTACATAAAATCGAATGGCAAAATGTATAGAGTAGACAGTAAAAGTTTTAAATAGTCATGATACAGAAAGACTTGCTTGAGCCAGAGTAGGACCTTCTTGGAAAGGACAGAATTCAGTATTGGGCCTTCAAAGATAAATAAGATTGGATAGGCAGTTGCAGAATCCAGAAAAAAGGAGCATGCATACTAAGTCAGATTCTAAGTTTCATGAAGCTGCCTTCAGAGAGGCCAATTATCTTTGGATCTCCAGGGCCTAGGAATAAAAATAATTGATATCTATAGAGAGCCACAAAGGTTACAAAGCATTTTTCAGACATTATCCAATTTGATTCTTATAATAGCCCTGTGAGTTTGTGCACAAACTCAGTATGTACCTGTGTACTGTGAGGTAACACAGAAAAGTGACATGATTTGCCTGTTGTAACACAGTTACTAAGTGCCTCAGTATTTAAACCAAGGACCTTTGATTCCAAGTCTAGCTTCCTTTACTATACCAGTACTTTTGATTATTATTATCTATCCATAACAGCTGAGTAGTAGGACCCTTAGATACTTACTAGCTATGTGATCCTGGGCAAGTTGCTTAACTCTGTTTGCCTCAGTTTCCTCATTTGTAAAATGCGGTTAGTAACAGCACCTACCTTCCAGGATTTATCAGAGGATCAAATGTGATAATAATTGTAAAGCACTTAGCACATAGTGACTGGCATGTAGTAAGTATTATGTAAATATTAGCTATAATTAATATTAAATCAAGCCAAACTCACCTTAGCATTCGAAGACTTCTTAAATTCAAATAAATTCAATTCACATGAGCAACATTGGTTACGTTTCTTTTACATACATCTTTGCCAGATGATGGTTCTATCTAACTTTTTCAATTGTATTCTCACATTACTCTCCAAAATATATTCTTCTGCTCCATCTGACCATACCCATCACTGCCCCTTGACTACTGCATGCTCGTAGTGCTCTAAAAAGGTTTGTCCCCTTTTTAGTTTTTCCCTGTTGTGATACTGGTTTCCCTTTCCCCCCAAACTTCCTTGCCTTTAAGTAGAAAATGGGAAGATTCATACCTGAATCCACAGATATTTCTTTTTTCTAAGGTCTGACTCCTCCAGGCCTATAAGGACCCTCAAATTATTGGGGGGAGGTAAGACTCCCCTGCAAGGATAAAGGACTTGGTATTGCTGGAGAATAGATCCCCTTCCCAGAACCTATATAATCAACCTAAAAGCCACTTCTAATGAAAGGTTAAGGCCTGCTTTCCCATGACTTTGCCCAACTGCCACATTCTTGTTTCTGGCACTCACTTAATGCAAAAATTCCACTTCTTTCTATCAACTCTCAGCTTGGCTCGGGTATGTCACAGTATTCACTCACTGCCTCCATCTACTGCAACTAATCGGGCCACACGGTTTTCCATTGGAGAGGGGGCTGATGGTGTCTATGAATTCTTCAATTACTCTAGCTAACACGTATCCCTCTCCCCTTTCTCATGCATCATAGCACATTGCACATTCTAATACCTTGTGCTTATCTGATATTTTTATTGTTCTTTGTTTCATTTGTGGGTTCTGTATCTTCAACAGAGTATAATAGAAAGAACTTCAAATTTCTATGCTGATCATTTTTCTGTCCCGTTGGAAGTTGGCATCTCAGGCAAAGCTCTGCCAACCCTGCCCTAATTATGGACATGTTAAAACTCAACCTCTGTTCTAGTATTCTCTTCATTATAACATATTCTAATATGGGACAAAAACATGGAACAGTGGATAGTATGCAAGATCTTAACTCAAGAAGGCCTGAGATCAAATCTGGCCTCAGACACTTACTAGGCTGTGAGATTCTGGCTAAATCATCTCATTTTGTCTGCCTCTGTTTTCTCATTTGTAAAATGACCTGGAGAAGGAAATGGCAATCTACTCTAATATCTTTACCAAGAAAATCACAAATGGCTCATGAAGAGTTGGACACGATTGAACAAAAAAAGAAAATGAAAAAAAAGAAGACTCCCACTTGTCAACCACTGTAGGGCAGGAATGATGTCACACTTTTTGGACACCTCACTATGGTGACTTGCTAGTAATAGGTTAGTAAACATGCTGATAATTTTGTAAAACAATCCCCATGTTCCAAGGAGTAAAGTCTTTTTATTCTTCTTTATAATTCAACAAACATTTATCTTTTAAATGTCCCCACATGAATTAAATTATTCTAGTATCTGTAGCTTCAGCACCTTCCTTTTTCCAAGCTTTTCCTATACACTACTATTATCTGCCATGTACCTAAGGATTATTGAGCATTGCCCTATGTTGCTTCACTTTAAGGACCCTAAGGCTTTGTCATCTACCTTGTCCCTTTAGAACAAGGCCCACAAGATCATTCCTTCCCCCCTGAAGCTGAAATCTCAGCTTTATCAGTATTAAGTGACTTTCCTAGGATCATACAAGTGTCTGAGGCTACATTTGAATTCAAGGCTTCCTGACTTGAAGGACAATCAATGTGTATCCACTGGGCAACCTAGCAGCCTTAGGCTAATGAATTTCAATAGTATTTTTCCAAATATACATATAGTTTTCAACATTTATTCTTGTAAGACTCCGTTCCAAATTTTTCTTCTTTTCTCTCTTATCACCTCTCTTCTTCCCAAGACAGCAAGTAATCTGATATATATTAAATATGTGCAATTCTTTTAAATATATTTTCATATTTGTCAAGTTATACAAGAAAAATCAAATCAAAAGGGGAAAAAAACCACAAGAAAAAAACAAAAAAAAAGTGAAAATACTATGCTTAGATGCACATTCATTCTCCATAATTCTCTCTCTTGATGCAGAAGGCATTTTCCATCCTAAGTCTATTGAAATTGCTTTAAATCACTGCATTATTGAGAAGAGCCAAGTCTACTACAGCCGATCATCATATGATCTTTTTATTGTGTATAATGTTCTCTTGGTTCTGCTCACTTTACTCAGTATCAGTTCATGTAAGGCTTTTCTGAACTCATAGGCTAATAAAATCTTAAAGCTGGTTTCAATACCTCTGAAGGAAAAATTAGATTTGCCTCAGTTGAACAGGAATTTACCCAGTGGCTTGTTAACCCATCAACCTATAGAAGTCATGAGTTCCTCCCTCTTACCAGCAGACCAGCACGGTCAGCACAGAAGTGAGAAAGCTATGCTCAACTGAATCTCTGCAATATGTCCTTTCCCAGAGACTGAGTCAGGTTCAGTCTAAAGCATTAGCACCAGTTTTCTTGGCACACAGGATGGGGAAAGGGCTAGACCTGTGGTTTTGCTAGGTTAAGATATCTAAGTCTGGGATGGGGAAACTCTTGTCAGTGCAGTTTGGCATCTTCTATGGACCTTACAGACTAGAGAGCTACAGAGAGATGCTTGAGCAGAGCTTCAAAGGATACCTTTTAACCACATAACTAAGGGTAAGAGAGAAGCTTATTATTGCAGTTGAATACTATCAAATAAGTTCTAAAGTCAAAGCATAAGATTCTAGAGTCGCAGCCTTTTATTTAGGTTGGCCAAATTGGATGTTGGAGGAGTGAAAAAACAAGGAGGAAAAACTTGAAAGGCGTCTGAATCTCCTTCAATTTGAGGATGTCATTATAAACACAATAACAGCAGAAGTTCATGTCTGCCAAACATGCACATAGACATCTGAGACAAGCAATGTGACCAGTTTTTAATTCTCAAACAAAGGTCAACTCAAATTATTACGTGAAGTTGTGAGGCAGCACAACTTAATGGATGTTAGTTTCAAAGTCAGGAAGATTTGGGTTCAAGTTCTGCATTGTACATATGTAGCAGTTTTACCTAGGACAAGTCATATCAAAACTTCAGGGCAAATCACAACCTCTCCACGACTTCACTTCATTTATATAAAATGAGAAAATTGGATTAGACGAGCTCTAAAGGTCTCCTCCAACTCTATGGTCCAAGATATATTTTGATATCAAAAGATTAAAGAAGATGTGAAGAATATTAAATCAAGAGATTCACAAATCCATTCAAAGACATTTTCATAAACTTAATAACTGGTTAGTAGTTAATTCATAATTGATGGAGAATTCTTACTCGTTAACAATTAGTGTCAATATGCCCTTGCTGCTATAAGGAATTTTACCAATGTTACACTTTAAAAATGTGCCAATCAGAAATTAGATATGGATCCACACTTAATACCATATATCAAGATAAGATCAAAATGGGTCCATGCTTTAGGCATAAAGAATGAGATCATAAATAAATTAGAGGAATAAAGGATAGTTTACTTCTCAGACTTGTGGAGGAGGAAGGAATTTGTGACCAAAGGAGAATTAGAGATCATTATTGATCACAAAGCAGAAAATTTTTATTACATCAAATTAAAAAGCTTTTATACAAACAAAACTAATGCAAATAAGATTAGAAGGGAAGTAACAAATTGGGAAAATATTTTTACAGTTAAAGGTTCTGATAAAGGGCTCATTTCCAAAATATATAGAGAACTGACTAATTTATAAGAAATCAAACCATTCTCCAATTGATAAATGGTCAAAGGACAAACAGACAATTTTCAGATGATGAAATTGAAACTATTTCCACTCATATGAAAGAGTGTTCCAAATCACTATTGATCAGAGAAATGCAAATTAAGACAACTCTGAGATACCATTACACACCTGTCAGTTTGGCATCTTCTATGGACCTTACAGACTAGAGAGCTACAGAGAGCTGTGAGAGGTCACAAAGTCTTAACTTACCTACCTCTTCATCCCTTGCTAAATTCCAGCCAGATTACCTTCCCAATCTGTTTCTCTCCTCTGTTCTTATGTGCTGATGCATAGATTTGGAGGAAGTTATAACAAATTTAAGGTATTAATCCACCACCTGTGTCTCACTCTGGTAGGGAATTCTATTACTTTCTAACAGATTCCCTCTCATTTCATACACAAACTTTTTTAACCCTTCTCTCTTCAAGTCTCTCATACCACCTTTTCCCTCAACTCTCTCAGCAGAGGATCTCACTTTACTTTTATGGAGAAAACTAAAGTAATTGTTGTTAGTTTCCTCTTCCTCCCAAGACAAGGTTAACTTTATCTCTCACTTAAATTTCCTGCTGTTCAGCCTAATTTAGGGGGCCTTTTCCTTTGACCTTCTACATGTTTTTGACCATCCTCTCCTATCTTCTCCATCAGATTGTTCTTTCCTCCATCATTCTCTTGCTCCACTATTCATTCTCCGATTCCTTCTTTACTGCCTTCAAGCATGTCTCTTGAAAAACCTCCCCACCATCTCTCTCCTCTCATTTTCAACTAAAAAAAAAAAAAAACCAAAAACGGTCAATACTCATGACTTCCAATTATGATCCTCTCTTCAATCTTTTGCAATCTGGCTTCTAGCCTGTACTCAACCAAAAGCTTGGTTAACAGTGGCATTATTAACTGCTAAGTCTGATGCTTTCCCCTCCTCCCCCAGTTCCCCATCCCTATTGATCTGTTTCATTTGACACAGTTGATTACCTTCTCTCTATATATTTTTATATACACTATTTTTTGCAGGTCCCTTTGCTGGCCCATTGCCAGCATTTTACCCCCTAACTTGGTGTTCTCCAGGTTTTCCTGGAGTCTCTTTTGTGTAATTTCAATGACCTCATTAACCAAGATGGTGGGTTTAATTATCATCTCTATGCAAAGAATAGTGATTTTCTTGGTTAGATTTCCTAGCAAGCTTTCTGAAAATTGGTTTCACTCTCCACTGATTCTAATCAACTATTATCTTTGCTCACCAGATTTTTACAAATGAGTTTACATACAGTTGTTTAGTGTCCCCTTTGGTTCTTATTTCTCTGCTTGGGAACTAGGCTGAACATTTCCTCACTAAAGATGCTTTTTAACTTCATTTGGTTTCCTTCTTATGGTAATAGATTTATAGTGGTTGAACTTATGTATAAAACTTTTAATCAGTGTGGCCATTTTGGCTATGAGCTATTTTTAAAAATCAAATACTTATCTTAAAAGTTCAGGATTGAGTGGTTATTTCAGTAGCAGGTCATATCTTTTTCTCATGATCTTTTTGCTAAATTTGATATTTAGGGGGGAAGCCTGGTGGCAGAGTGGATAGAGTACTGTATCTTGAGTCAGGAAGACTCATCTTCCTGAGTTCAAATCAAATTTCAGACACTTGCTAGCTGTATGACCCTGTGCAAGTCCCTTCACTATATTTGTTTCAGTTCTTCATCAGTAAAATGAGTTGGAGAAGGAAATGGCAAACCATATCTTTGCCAAGAAACTTCAAATAGGATCATGAAGAGTCAGACATGACAGACCAACAAATTCTGATCATTTACTTTAACAAATCATTGGCCTCACTCTACCCACAAAGCTGGTTAAAACAGAATTTCTTTGGGAGGGGGGAGAATTTGTTATAGTGTTTACCATATATGAGCTTCCCAATTTATTTTTCCAATAAATATGACATAAAATTATGAGACTTCTTTTCAACCTACGGCCAAATTTTCGGCTGTATTCCTTCCTTCTGATCTATATTTTGCAAAATATTTCTCTCATCTATTCCTATATTTCCATTGAAATCACCAAGCATCAAAGTATATATTGGCTTCTTTGGAGAGTTTTGTCAAATTCTTTATAGGATTTTTCTATTTCTTTAATCAATGTTGAGGCATAAGCTAAAATAACTTTCAAAGTGGCCTATTTAAAAATGCTTGCAATGTGAAATAAATATCCTTTGAAATACTTATTTCCTTTGTGCATATGATAAAATCAACCCATATCAACAGCTTTGCTTAGCTTTCCAAGGAAAAGGAAGTATCTTTTCATTAACCACAACTTCCTTTCTTTTATTTTTATTTCAATTAGAAAAAAATTTTAATTCTTTTTTTAAAAAAAAAAAAAAATGCCCCCCCCAATCATGATTGATATAATTTATCTACTTCCAGTAGTATATTTGTAATTGCTAACATGTAGGGAACACACATCAATATTTATAGAGCATTTAACCATAGGCATTTACTATCTCTCATAGTCCTCACATTGTCACTGAAAAAGTAGAAGGGGCTAGATAGGAATGAGCACCATTTTGCATTTTTGTGTGTATGTGTTTCATGTGTTGCCATGGCCAAATGTTTTATTACCAACTGGCTATAATATTAGTGATGAGCCTTTGAATACTTAACTAGGCTGATCCTTAGAAGCTGCCTTTCTTTCTGTTGAACCACTTCTACCATGGTAGAATATGGCAGAGCTCTTAGAATAGCTTTCCAGCTTTAGGTCTGATCCTAAAACCTATTTAGAATGAGAAATTTAAAAGGTAAGTGCTGCTTGAGAAAAATTATCCCCTATCTACTTTATTTAACAAAAATTGACCTCTCTAGAAAGATATGAATGTATATGTGTGTGTGTGTGTGTGTGTGTGTGTATAGATATATGTGATTATAGATATCTATGTATATATGTACATATTTGTGTTTATATATATATGTGTGTGTGTGTATGTTCATGTGTATGTCTACAAATACAAATATATCCTCTTTTTTTTTTTTTTTTTTTCCCCCTGAGGCTGGGGTTAAGTGACTTGCCCAGGGTCACATAGCTAGGAAGTGTTCAGTGTCTGAGACCAGATTTGAACTCGGGTCCTCCTGAATACAGGGCTGGTGCTCTATCCACTGCGCCACCTAGCTGCCCCCAAATAGATCCTCTTTTAATTATATTCTTTTTGGGGAGGAGCAGGGAAAGGAGAAAAAAAGAATTAAAATAAAAGTACACAGCAGAAATTTGGAACTATGCTCAGAGTTATCAAAATCTGCATATCCTTTGATCCAGCAACATCATCACTGGACTTATATCCCAAAGATATTTTAAAGGGAAAGGGACCTGTGTGTGCAAGAATGTTTGGGGCAGCCGTCTTTGTCATGGCCAGAAATTGGAAACTGAGTGGATGCCCATCAATTGGAGAATGGCTGAATAAATTGTGGTATGTGAATATTATGGAATATTATTGTTCTGTAAGAAATGGCCAACAGGATTATTTCAGAGAGGTCTGGAGAGACTTACATGAACTGATGCTGAGTGAAATGAGCAGGACCAGGAGATCATTATAAACTTCAACAACAATACTATATGATGATCAATTCTGATGGACGTGGCCCTCTCCAACATTGAGATGAACCAAATCAGTTCCAACAGAGCAGTAATGAACTGAACCAGCTCCACCTAGCGAAAGAACTCTAGGAGATGACTATGAACCACTACATAGAATTCCCAATCCCTCTATTTTTGTCTGCCTACATTTTTGATTTCCTTCATAGGCTAATTGTACACTGTTTCAAATCCGATTCTTTTTGTATAGCAAAATAACTGTTTGGACATGTATGCATATGTTGTATTTAACTTATACTTTAACATATTTAACATGTATTGGTCAACCTGCCATCTGGGGAAGGGGGGGAAAAGTTGGAACAAAAGGTTTTGCAATTGTCAATGCTGAAAAATTACTTAATCATAAAATTACCGCAAAAATAAATAAATAAATGTTTTAAAAGTGCACAGCAGAGAACAAAAGAAAACCTACTAGGCAGCAAAGAAAAGATGGACAGCTCTGAATACAATGGATAGAATTTATTACACAGACTTTCTTGAAATAGAAATTTGTTGCTTTATATTTTATGTCTTTTCTTATGTTCTCCTGTGCACATGGCAGTGGTTTTTTTTTTCTTTTTCTAGTTTGTATTTAAGTTAAAAAATTTTTTTAAAAAATTATCCTCCTTAAACATTTACAACAATGAGGAAAACATGATAATTTTCGTCTTAAATATTGTGTTACAGGGCAGCTAGGTGGCGCAGTGGATAGAGCACCAGCCCTGAATTTAGGAGGGCCCGAGTTCAAATCTGATCTCAGACACTGAACACTTCCTAGCTGTGTGAGTGACCTGTCTGGGCAAGTCACTTAACCCCAGCCTCAGAAAAGGAAAAAAAAAAATATTGTGTTACACTTTTCTAATCCCTTTGCACCAACTTGAAAATGCTAATGTTCTATAGCTATAAAATAGAGATGAGGGAAAGAATCAATTAACATGAAGCTCATGGCTTCAATAGAAAATAGAACAATTTCTTCAGCCTTAATTTCACTGTTTGTTGTTCAGGAGTGTCTGGCTCTCTGTGATCCCATTTGGCCTTTTTTTTTTTTTTTTTAGGTAGAGATACTACAGTGGTTTTGCCAATTACTTCTCCATCTCATTTTACAGATGAGGAAATTGAAGCAAAGTTAAGTCATCTGCCCACAGTCAGAAAGCTAATAAGTGTCTCAAGCTAGATTTGACCTCAGGAGAATGAGTCTTATTGACTCCAGGTCTGGCACTTTATCTACTGTGCTACCTAGGTGTCCTGGATTTTCACTGGAGAATCTGAAGAAAAAATTTTCAGCTTAGATACAAGTTTATTAATAAACACAATTAAATAAATACGGTTCTATAATCACTTGAAAAAAGACTGCCATTATTTTTATTTAAAAGTACAAAAAAAAGTTAAATTTTACATCTTTTCCTAAAAATAACAATAACAATGACAACAAAAAAACAAACCATAAATGTGCATATTTAATGAAATCTGCATTATGGTGCTGTTAGGAAATTAATGGAATTATACAATAGAAAATTAAGATTGACTCTCATATCCCAGTGGATCAAATCCCTGATCTAAAAGCATTAATGATGATTCTCTCAGTTTTTGTAACAACTTCCTTAGTTCTTCCTTAGAAAATACCTGAGAAAAAAACAAATATAAATTAGAAAATTGGCCTTAAAAAAAAAACAAAAAAAAAAAAAACCTGACTACAAGCCACAAACTCAAACTTAGTTAATGAATCTAAATGGCATATATTTTCCTGGTGCTATATTTTAAAGAGAGGAAAACTATTCTTGAAGTTTTTATTTTATAGAATTCACTTTCTATAAATGTGTAACCAGAGTACTGCTTTAACAGACATTGTAAATTTGAAAAAAGCATGGTCAGTCTAAAGCTGCAACAATACTTTTGTTAAAATTCTCAAGTTCATTACAAAACATAAAATTTTTTTTAAGGGTATTTGTTTTTAACAATCACAAAGTGATAGGACATTTAATAAGAACTCCTAACTAACAAAAATGGAAAAATATTCAATGACCTTATTAAGAGGTTTTCCTTTTTGAGTGTTTTCTCTCCAACTCACCGTATAAAGCTTGTGACGCTCTGAAGAAATCATATCAGCAAGCTGCAGACATTCCTGATACTGGCCTGTGCTGTGCAAAATTGTGTGAAGCAGGAAGCATAACATTGGCAAACAAAGCCTTCTTAGCAAGACCATCTGATGGGCTCTTTCACGGTCATCTTCAACATCCTTCACACACAAAATGAAATCAGACATCAACTAAAGACTGGGCACTAGTTGAGGGGGGCTTAGTGTGTTCCATTATTGAAACTGAGATGAGCAGAGCAGTGCTCACGTGGGGACCCTGCCCCTGCCACCCTACATGACCTCAGGCAAAGCACTTAGTCTTTGAATTTTGTCTAGTCCTTTTCCTCATCTGCATAATGAGTTGCGTCTGATTTCCAAAATTTTTTTAAGGTCAATAATATGTGAGCAAAACCCAATGATTCTTTAAAGTTGAATCATCTCTCATACTTGAAAAGGCTTCTGAAAATTAAACTTGATCATCTTTGATGCTTCCTTTCTGATGTACTATTTAAGCAAGTGCCAGGTCCTGCAGCTTTCTAAATTCTACCCTATCTTCCTACTCCCTTTACTATCACTCTAGTCTAGATCATTCTAAACTGGTTTTTCTGGCTTCTATACCGCTATTAGTGTTCCTAAAGTACAGCTTAGATCATGTCACTCTTTGGCTCAGAAAACAAATAACTCACTATTCCTCAGCTCAACTCCCTAGAGAAATAATCTGTATTCTGGTTTAAGCATCAAGGTCCTTCACAACCTGATTCGATTTGATTCATTCTATTCTATTCTATTCCTTCTTTCCTTCCCTTCCATCCCTTTCTTCTTTCTTTCTTTCTTCACTCCGACCTCTATGTTAAGGTGAAGCTCAAGTATTATCTCTCAGTAAGGAAATCTACTTTCAATCTCTCCATAGCATGTGTGGTGAGAGAGAACATTATATATAGAGGAAAATTGCAGCTGCTGTGTGATATGGCTAGCTCTACAGGCTAGCTTTGTTTATTAAATGTGTTTAATACTAGGATGGGTTCAGTGGTCAGGCTAGAGAAGAGGGAAGTAATAGGGCAATATACCAGAGTATAAAAAATAAAAACAAACCCTCAGAAAAAAAAAAAAAAGTCGTTCTCTTTCATGTTTTCTCCGATTCCTTGAATGAGAAGTAAGCTCCTTTTCACTGAACTATCATAAAACCTTGTATTCACTATAATTTCCATGACAGGAGGGATTATATCTTCACCTTTATATCCCTCACAACAGTAACCCCTGAGCATAAAGTGGAAGGCATTACTTGCTTTTTGGACAGGCTCAAGCTCCATTATATAGACTCAGTAAATCTTCTAGGCTTACTGCCTCTATTTCTTTGCTTGCCTCTTCTCTACCTCTTTCAATCTAGAATCCTATTCCTATCACTCTACTGATACTTCTCTGTTTATGGTTGCCAATGAGTTCTGAACTGCTCAATCCAATAAACTTCTTTTGATCTTTCTCCTCCTTGACTTTTTGGGTCACTTTTAACATTGCTTACTACTCCTTACTTCTGGACATCCTTTTCTCTCTCCACTTTGGTGAGTTTCTTCCTGGTTCTCCTATCTGTCTGACTACTCTTTCTCAGGCTTCTGTGCTAGATTTTCAACCTATTAAGCAGTAGTGTCCCTCAAAGTCCTCTTATGGGCCTCCTTTCTCTCTAGACACTCTGTCAATGGTCTCAACCAATTACAGATTTCATTATCCTTTTAAAGCAGATGACTCATAAACTGTTCTCTCTAGTCAGCATTTCCAATTGCCCACAAGCCTCAGGCTAGTCCAGTTGGATATCCTTCTAGAACCTGATATGCAACATGTCCAATATGGAACTTATTACACACACACACACACACACACACACACACACACACACACACACACACTCCAAATCTGATACTTCCTTTCAACTTCCCTATTGCTATTGATAGCATTAACATCCATCAAAGCACCTAGGCTCAAAATTTTGGAATCTATTTGCACTCTTATCTCTCTCTTGAATTCAAGCAATTGGCAAGTCCTGTTTATTTTACCTCTACACCATTCTTCCCTCTTCCCTCATAAAGTTATGAGTCTGGTCTAAGTCTTTAGAAAACCATGATAACTGGTTTTCCTTTGTTCGGTCCATCCTTTACAGAATTTTAAAAAGAATTTTTTAAAAAAGTGTACATGTCACTTTATTGTTCAAAAATCTTTATAGCTTAAAAAGTATAAATTCCTTGTACTTGGAATTTAATGTTCCAGATAATAATGACTTCTACCTACTTTTAAAGTCTTATTTCCTATTACTTTCCCCACACTCTATACTCCAGAGACTATCAGATCTTACCTGATCTCAACCTGCTATCTCTTGCCTCCCTATATTTGTGCTGGGTATGCCACAGGCCTAGAATATACTCCTCCTCTCTTCCCAGTTCATCAAACTTTTTTAGGCCTCAGCTCAGGTGCCGCTTCTTCCCAGAGCCTTTTCAGTTGACAAGAAGATTCTCAAATCTTTCTGTAGTTCTCTATTAAAATCCCTCCTTTACCCCACAAGCTACCTTTTCTTATTCTTATTTGTGTGCATATTTTATCACCCCAATAAAAGTTAAGCTCCACAAAGAAGAGATGGTCTCATCTCTATAATCAAAGAATATACATGTAATAGATGCTTGATAAATGTTGGCTGATCAAAGCCCAGAAAAGGCTGTCTCTGTACAAATTACATTAATGCTTGATGCTGCTTGTTCTTCTGGATAAAAGTCATATTTTGTTTAGTTCCCCAAATAAGCATATACAATACATCTTAAAGTTCAGTTTAGAGTCTCCAGATCCTTGGAAATGGAGGGAACTCCAAGACTAGTAATTGAACTCCCTGAAGCATGAAGTCTTCTATTACTAGCAGCAAGGAATCATCTGGCCTCTACTTGAGCATCTCCACTGGTTCTCACTACCTCAGGAAAAGTTACCTGCCCTATCTTGGGACAGCTTTAATTAGCAAACTCCTCTTTACATTAAGTCAAAAAACTTATCTATTAACTTATGCTCACTAGTAATTTTTCATAGGATTAAACATTTTTTATCATTGGAAGGGATGTTAAGAGACTGATGAGGTATAACCAAATGAGGCGGTCTATATCTAAATAAAATTAGGATTAATTGAGGCCTAGTGGCAGGTTTGGGGTACAGGAAGTCAAATGGAGCTCCCCTGCAATTCCTTTGGATTCAGCCCAAGGATACAGAGTTAAATGAGGTCTAGCAGTGGTGAGAGTCCTCTGTAAATGAATTTACAGGCCTGAAAACCTAGATTGATAAAAGAGGTTTATTGTATGGTTTGGAAATAAGGTTAAAGTCTGGTTAGTAAAAGGTATTAGATAGATGAAGAAAGACACCAAAAGTGGCGGGACAGAGAGTCTGTGATGCAAAGTATGGTTGCCTGCATGTCTCAACTCTCTGCCAAGAGATGATTCCAGCTTGGCTCTTTTATTTGCCTGAAGGAGCCTAGAGTGGAGTTCCAGGTTGATTCCTTGAGGGCCAGAACCCACCAGGTGGGGATGGGCTACCTGAGCAGATCATTAGAATGGGGGCTGGGTACAGCCCAAACTGGCATAGATCTGGATCTCTTCCCTTGGAATACAAAAGGGTGGTTTTGACCAGATCTTGTAAATCAAAGGTCAGTCCCAAAGGAAGTTGGAGATCAGAAAAGGAATCTTAAAGGGGCCACAGCCCCCATCAAGATCACTTTACAGATTAAAGAAATGAGACTGAGAGAAGAGAAACATTGTGTACAAGGATGCTTCCTGGCTGAGAACACAGCTCAGACTCTAAATAATGTTATTTTGGACCCAAAGAAATTCAGACATGGAAGGCTCTGCACAGAAGGCATCCAAATCCAACTTCCTAGGGCAGGGTGTTTGCCCAGCAATTCACTGATGGAATCACCTGGCCTCTATTTGGACAATTCTAGGGATAGAGTTCAAAATATGCATATTAAGGCAGCCTATAGCCTATTCTATGTCTTTCTGTAAGTGTCCCTCTTTTTTTTTTTTTTTTTTTTTTTTTTTTAAATCCCGTCAGTTAACTAGCTAGTATTTTCAGTTTAAGGTCAAACAACGGGATTTACTCATTTGAGAATAGGCTGTGAAAGATTATTAGTCTTTTTTCTAAGAAGACAGAATGTCTATAGTTTTATTTATGGACAACAAACACAACTTACCTCTCTGACATCTACCATCCACCCTCCATCAACAAATAGTAAGACATTGTACATTTTCTCTTTTACTTCAGAGGTTAGGGCATCCAAATGACCTTTCCATATACCATAGTCCATCTGCAGAAGAAATATGATTTAAAGTCAATGCATAATCTGGATTAGAGAGCAAGATGTTGTCTTGGGAGACAATAATCCTAAAAAGCATATAACTCAGCCATCTAATAGTTAATACAACAAATTAAAGATTATATAAATATTTAGAATTCTTTTATTCATGAATGCTCTCTACCAACTGAAGAGGCTTTTTCCCCCATTCTATTTAATTATTGGAAAAAATATTAGCAGATGACAAAGCAATTAACAAAAAGATTAGAGTATTTCTTTTAGTTATTAACAGTTAATTTATTGTTAACTAATAACTAAACATACAAACTAAACAAAAATAATTAATAACTAAATAATTAGTGACTTCTATTAATAAACTGACAAGGTATTTCTGTTCCAATGGGTAATATACCTGTTGAACATATAGCATCTTAAAAAAACTATGTAGTTAAATTTAATCAAAAATTATATTTCATTAAAAAATACATTCTTACATCCACATTTTAACTTACTTCATATTTCTTTTCTTTGTGCTCATGAGCTACTTTCTCTGTGAAAGAAGCTTGTGATATCAAAGTAGGTTTTTGCGGAGCTGAATTCATATGCTTGAACCACTCATTAAAGGTTTCATGAGCTTCCTAAAAGTCAAGAAAAGGCTTTCAGAAACTTATTATCATTGGTTTTGAGGTTTAGCAATTTTAATATATTCTTGCAGGGTCCAAGTTAAAGTTTAAAAAGGGTATTTGTATTTGTATTACTAAGGAACTGCTCTGACAAACTGATTAGGTTAATATCATCAAAAATATTTAGTGTTTTCTAGGTGCTATTATTTTTGGGGGCACACCAATCACTGAAAACCTGAAATCTACTGCTGCTCAATTTATCTGACCAAAAGCGCAAACATCAAGCTAAGATTAATATAAAATCATCCAGGGGCAGCTAGGTGGTGCAGTGGATAGAGCACCAGCCTTGAATTCAGGAGGACCCGAGTTCAAATAGGGTCTCAGACATTTAACACTTCCTAGCTGTGTGACCCTGGGCAAGTCACTTAACCCCAGCCTGGGGGGGGGGGGGGAATATATATATATAAAATCATGCAGCATATTAACACTGTCAACTCCTTTTTTTTTTTTTTTTTTTTTTTTAACCCAAGAATAAGACTTAGTTTTTATTTCAGAGAAAAGAATTTTAAGGAAAGACTAGAATGATTACGTCTTCCTTGACTAACATTCATTATAGACTATGCTTTACTATTTGTGTGTGTCATATCTCCCAACTAGATTATAAATCCATAAAAATGAAGACTGTGTTTCATTTAACCTATCAGTCTCCCAGAACCTGGAGCACAGTGCTCTGCACATAATAATTACTATGTAAATATTTTCGGAGCTGCACTGGACACCAAATTCTGGTTTCACAACACCATGTAAAATGGCATCATGTTGATTAGGTCAAGGTGAGATGGCTCTATGGCCAAAGGTTGTATCCTTAATTCTAGTTTCAAAAATATTGGGTTGATCTCCATTGTTCCTGGAAAATTTCTAAGAGTGAACCAATAGTGTCATGTCTAGGAAGGACAAGACATTTGTAAGGGTTTTTTCTCTTCAAATTCTCACCAAATAAGCTCTAATGCATAAGTGTTCTCTGATAGCATTGTCATCTTCGGCTGGAAGTGGACTTTCCATCCCTTGTTCTTCCCACTGATTATAAATTTCTGCTATCGAATCCTGGGGAATTTTTACAAACACTTCTTTTGCAGCTTCATGTTTTTTAGATGCTACATAAAGAACAAAAGTGCAGAGCATTTTAATATTTATCCAGTCTTTTCAGCAAAAAAAGTTTACTAATAAGCTAAGGTTGTACTTATCAGTTCATTAGTAGGCGATTTTATTCTGATGGGGAAAATGACACCCATATATTAAAGTCCCTCGTGAACTCCTAATAGACGGTGACCTGATTTTCCTTCATTTCACTTCCCAATGGTGCTCTTGCCCCACCATTGAAATTGGGAAAGGATCCCAAAAGTTTAGGGTCACAGAACAGTGTCCCTAGGTGTCTCAAAAGAACCTGCAGGCTTGAACCCATTTCCTAGTCACTGGCAAAGTTTATTGTAATTGTAAAGTTATTACCGGTGGACTAAATTCCAAGAGAATTTAGCAAAGAAAGAGGATCAAAGAGACAGTTTATCTAGTTCTTCATGTTATAGATATTCTAATTTTATGGCCCAGAGTCCGGACTAAAGAGTGGTCTCAGCAATTGGTTCTTACTGACCAACAGGTTATCACTATTGTCTCAGGAGTGATCTGTGGAACTCTCCTGAGGCCAGAAACTGTGGGACAGTCAGCAAAGAACTGAGGAGTGATCCATTCAAAATCAGATAGACTGTTATTCTTAGATTGGGTGTGGGAATTCCCTGAGGCAAACTCCAAAGCCAGAAAATTTTAAATCACTGACTTATTGTTAGAACAGAAGCAGTGTAAGATCAGGGAGCCTCAAAATCATTGCTGTCTCCCCTAGAAGCTATATTACATCACTACCACAGTGCACCCTTGTAATAAATAAGCAATCAAGTGAAAAACAAAACAAAACAAAACACAATTGTCATGTCTGAAAACAAAATGTCTTGTTCAACTATAGCACACTACTTTCTGTGAAGAGGAAAGACTACTGACTTACTGAAATCACTGCTAAGGACTTTTCTTTTTTCTCAGGTATAAAAAAACAACAAAACCATAAAAGAGAATATACTGTACCCAAGAATTTTCTCATGATAGCATTGCCTTGCTTTAGAGCCTCAGCCCTTTGTGCAGGATCAAATACCAACCAGTCAATCACATCAATCTTTAGGCGGTCCTCCTTAAAAAGAAAAAGGCAGTGATTTAGTCTAAAATTCATGTTCTTCTCAAAAAGGTAATCCCTTCCATGATTTGGGTCATGCACTCAAAAGTATATTTTAAAAGTCTGGAAATTAGCTCTCTGGTCTCTCTATGTGGTCCCTTTTTTCTAAGTTGGCTCAGAAGTGCTACCAAGATTCTGATGGTTATTTTTAAAAATGAGAATGATGCTTCCTAGTTTCATTATAAAATGAAGGATTTTTATTAATTAATTTAGTGATTGTAATGACTTAAGGAAGAGTAATCACCAGTATTTAAGAATCAATTCATCAGAACAATGCTGTATTTCTTTAAGATAAGCTTTGGCATCTCTGGTATTTCTATGGCCATGGGCAGTAGAAGACCAAAACTATATTTGTTTCACCAATAATTTGTAAATTACTTTTCTCATTTAGATGACCTAATGGCACTACCATTCAGCATGTGCAAAACAGAACTTATCACCTTCTTTCCAAACCTCCCCAACTTCCCTGCTGACGGCATTAGCATTCTTTCAGGTGTCCAGGTTCAAAATTTTGGAATTACCTTTGACTGTTCACTATCTCTTGATTCAAATCAGGTGCCAACTCCTGTTGAATATATCTCTACAATGCTGCACACAGACTCCTTTCTCTCTACTCGAACAGCAAACTACTCCAGTCCAGGTTCTCATTACTTTGTGGAACTTTGATGATTTCTTTATTTCCCTTTCTCTAATCTCTCCTTCCCACAGCTTTCAAGGCAAATTTCCTAATAGATATGGTCAAACTCCTGGGCTCAAATATCAAACAAGCTGATCTTCAAAGGAAACCAGAGAGTTTTAAGAGGTGGAAGATGTTCATTGTGGACATAGGGGGACAGTTGATACAAAAAAAGACAGGAAGAGTGTTAAGTGTCAGGAAGAGCAAGGCCACTCTGGCTAGACTAATAAGTGGAGGAAGGAGAGAAATATATAAGAATGTGAAATGCCAACTCAAGAAGTTTGGATTTGGGAACTATTTTCACTGGCTTTTAACTGCCTACAGGATGAAATAGAAATTCTTTAACTCAGCATTTAAGATCCTTGTTAATCTGAATCCAACTACCTTTCTAGCCTTATTTATTTATTCTTCATATGCTATCTATTCCAGCCAAATGGCTTATCACATATTAGATTAAATCAATTAGATAAAGAATTCTAGTTAATTCAGACTGAAAATAGATCCATAAATTAATGTCACAGAGTACTTTTGTGCTAGAAAGGTTCTGATCTATGGATCACTTAAGTTATTTCAAGGTTTCTATAAATAATCCACATGTGCATCAAGTCCTCTCTGTTCTTTATATATCTGCACAACAAAATGTATATAGTGTGAATGTTTTTTTTTTCCCCAAATGCAGCTGATATAAATATTAAAAATCATTTATAAGGGCTACAGAATTCATAATAATCTTTGCTTTTGCTATATATTTCCTCAACTCATGGATATTAGAATTAGAACTATAATCATGTTGGAGGAAAGATCTGAAAAATCTATGAAAGTTTTCAATGTGTTAAAAGAGATTCACACATTTGGAAAGGTTGGGAAAAGCTGTGTAGTATTTCGGGTTTTTATACATATAGTTACCTCTGTGGTGACAGTATCTAGAGAAGGTGCCATATCATGATGACTAAAGTCACCAGTATCTTTCTTTCGAATGTTCTCAACAACAGTTTTTGTAATTATTGCGACATCCAGACCTAGAGAATTTAAAAAAAAAAAAAAAAAATGCTTATGACCAACTCAGGATCAAAGGAAGATTTTATTTTATTTTGTGCCATCTTATAAAATTATATAGAATAAGGTGAACAAAAATCCCCAATGACAGTTATTACCAGCAGGCTCCAGGAACATCTGTCACAACACTACTTTAGCAACTTGTTGGTTTAGAGGTGATAAAAGTAAATGATAGACTCTAAAAACAATTAAATTATCTTCATCCTAATCTTAAAACATATCTACAGAATAGATAAGGATTTCTCTCAAAAAGAACATTTTATAAGTTTTGTCACTACTGAGATAGATGTTACAACCAAACAGGGCACTAAACAATCTCTTGGCCACTTGTAAGAAAAATGGGCAACATTCCTCACCTGCTTCTTTAGCCAGCTCCAAGCAGCGATGACGCTGTTCAAATTCTGTTACACCTTCTAAAAAGGCCGCATATTGAGCAACAGCTAGATCTTGAGGCAAATGGCAAGTATAAAATGCTATGAGGCCAATATGTTTTTCACTTATTAACAGCTGCAAAACAGAAAAATGTTCAATATATACCATAGAAATAAACAAGAGCAAATCAAATTGACATTAAAATGCTAAAGAGTCACAGCCTTCCGACTTTAAAAAGCATTTAATGATAATTAAATGACCTTCCCTGGTCCACAAGTATTACTTTGGTCACTTTTCTATCTAAAATAAGCTAAATATTACTTTTGATTTTATTTCATTTAATGAAGTTTCATATGTGAGTCATTTACCTGAATGTAGGCTTTTAAAACTTCCACAGACACATCTTCCTTCATGGGGAAAAAAAGTAGTATACATATTTAGTGAAAAACACACAGAAAAGCTCATGTACCTCAGCAATATAACAGAAATTCTACTAGCAAACAAGGATCTTGAAATTTTTACACGGATGCTAACACAAATTAAAACAAATATTAAGTATAATTTAAGTACCAAACATTAACCATTTAAATCACTGGGCTTTACGAATCTAATCACTGCTGTGAACTCAAATTTAGAATTGAGGTCAGGAATTGGAAGCTTACTCTCTTCTCTGGCCAGAGGTCATTCAGCTCTATATGTGTCATGTCAGAATGACCCAGAAAAAATGTGCAGATGTTTTGTAAACCTGTTATTATTGACAGATAAGTCTCAAAGCATGTCCTGATGACCTACTATAAGTAACACAGTAACTGTTTTTCTTCTTTCCCCCTGCCTGTAAGCCCAGATAAAGGCAAATACCACAACCTTCTGACTTTACTAACATGATTCAGGCTGTCTATTAGGTGTGATCTGCCTCATGTCCCCTTCTCCATTTCTCTCCACTTCTCCAAATCAACTCTTCCCACTTGAGTTATAGGAAGCTTGATTTTCAGACTCAGGTTTAATCTTTCATCTTCTCTCGTTTATCCCCATTCCCTCTCATTTCCTACAGGACTCCACTGATTATGTATCATCCCAATGGCTCTTTGCTACCTAACTACAAAGAAACTCAGGCCTCCCCAATTCTAAAACAGTTTTCAACACTTAAACTCCATTTGGCAATTGTCATATATTCTGCCACTGCCAACTTTATACCTGAACTTCATTACCTGCTCTTTTCTCTTTCCCTACTGCCAAACAGTTTGCACTTCAGGGCCTTGCTGCTTAAAGGTCAAAGATATTTCAGCAGCTAAATCAAAGCTCATTCTCCTTGAACCATGCTCAGTACTTGACACCACTAACCACCCCATTTTATTTGATACTCTATTATACTTCAAGACATGATACTTCCTGGTTCTCATTCTAAATATCTAAATCACTTTCTCAGCTTATACACTCTCACTGGCTCCTCAAACTCTTTCTGACCCTGTTCTTGGCTCTTTTCTTATCTCTATCTACCTTTGGTTCCATAGTTTCAACTATCACCATATAATATTAATGTCCAAATCTTTCCATTCAGTCCAGAACACTTTTCTGAGCTCCAGATTCAGGGCTTCAACTACATAGTACACAATTCTGCCTGCCTGTTTCACTGGTACCTTACATTAAAAATGTTTAAAACTCAACTCACCAGATGGGGTAGAAAGAGCATGGACCCTGAGCACTCGAGTTACTGACCTCATCCCCCTAAAAGTTCTATTCCTTTTTAGTTAAGGATCTCTGTGGTCCCACTCTTGCTTGGTTTTACATTTGACGTTCCTCCAAATCTCATCTGGCCAAGTCTACCTCTGCAGATTCTACAGCATTCTCTGTTCCCACCTTTGTCCAGGATCCCTTACCATAAACCCAGAGCACTGCAGTTGTCTTTGGCTAGGTTTCCTCACCCTAATCACAAGCTATCATGGCTGCCAGAGAACTCATTACTCCTCTGTTCAAAAAGTCCTTTGCTGGTTGGCATACACAGGCCTCAAGGATCTGGTGCCATCCTATCTATCCAGCCTTTTCTGTTACTTTTTTCCACTCTTGTCAAACAAGACTGTCTATTCTCTGACCATGCCTTCTATTCTCTTAGTTCTATGCCTTTGCTTAGGCTGGCTATAAAGCATGAAATGTCATTTCTCCTCATAGAGTGACTAACAAATTCTTACCCTTCTTAAATGCCATCTCAGCTGAGGCTTCTTTCTTGGAACTTTATGTAAAGTACTCTGAATTTATGTAAAGTACTTATCGCTACCCATCATGACATTACTAGCATTCTCCCTTGACACAAAGAGCTTGTTTTTTTCACCTCTGTGAAACAGATTATTGTGCAACATTTTATATTTTCTTTTATCTACACCACTGTCTAATCTCCTACCACAAAAGCTCCATGAAGGCAGACTGTTTCTTACCTAACTTTGTACTCTCTCTAGTGCCCAACATTCTGCTCTATATTTAGTAGACACAATATACATATTTGAATGAATATGAAAGACAGACTAGCCATTTTTGTTTACTTTGGTCTGTATTCCTAGTGTGCGAAAAAACAAAATGAGATGGGTCATGAAGCGGAGAAGGTGTCCTGGTAGAATACTTCTTCCTTTGGAAAGCCATTTATTAAATTCATCCATCAAACCTATAACAAATTAACCAAATATTCAGCATTAGTGCTAAAACCAAGAAAAAGGACATAGTTAACATCAAGAAATATTGGTACTGTTCCCCCATTGCTCCAATAATTTATCTGTATAATTTAACACCTTGTTAATCTTTTAAAATGCTGCTAAATGTGTCTTCACTCTCTAAATTCGAATTCCACATAACTATTTTTTTCTGTATCTTTTGGGACACAAAACTTGATGAACATACAACTGGAAGAAACAAACACTGGGAACCAACTAGGTTGATTTTACAAAGTTTAAATGTTTGTTGCGAGTCAGCCATACAGTTTCCCACTCATTCTTAGTAAAGAATATTATAAAAAATACAATAAGAAAATCACTCAAACAAAATAATAAGAAAGCTTACCATCAATGTCACCCAAGATAAGAAATTTCTGAATTATATGATAGTGCTCTTGATTCTCTTCTAAAACTCTCTGAAAAGTAGTTCATATTTTTTATAAATCATTTACTTATCTACAATGTCTATTCAGCAATATAATATTCATTAACTTCTGAAGGAATTTAGGTCAAAAGAAAGTTGAATGAGAAGGGTTATCAGATAACTTCAAAATAAAAATCAGAAGACTATTAAAATACAGAATAAACAAAATTCCTAACTTCAGCTAAAAAGAACCCCACACAACTAACACATCACAAATCTTAAAAGTAGATTCCTAGAACTGACATAATTAAACTAGATAGCTTTCTCTGTGGCAACTAGGTAGAGTGCAATGGTTTAACTCTTTAAGATTCTTTACATTATTGAGGATCTCCTCCAAAGAATTTTTGTTTATGTAGATTACATCTATTAATATTTGCCATACTATACATTTAAATGGTCTAATATTGAAAGCAATTTTGATTTTGTTCTAGAAGCCTCAGGGGCAACCCAGAACCTACCATACTCTGAGAATTACCAATATAGTGCAATAGACAGTTCCAACTTCAGAATTAGAAAGATCAGAATGCAAACCATGCCTCAGATCCTCAATGTATACTGCTAGGCAAATCACCTAACTTTTTAGCCTGAGTTTCCTCATCTGTAAAAAAGACAAGGAAATCAAGCAAAACTGTATTTATATAAAGTACTTCTGCAAACTATGAAGTATAATATCAATACTAGTGTTTATTATTATTTTAGGACCCAAGTAAGCAAACAATCTTTTCAAAGACAACTTCTTATTTACTCTGAGATTTCAATGACAATTGGCTTTTACATCCAAAACATGTTTGGATGTGAATTGTATTCAGTAAAGAAGCAGAATAAAGATTAATCATATCTCCACTACATCTAAGCTGGAGACTAAAGCTAAGAAGAGAGCATGAAACAAGAAGAGAAAGAGACTGGGGAGCTGTCCAATGCCCTTGATTTTGAAAGCAGTAGCATGAAAATGAGGATGGGACAAAGACTGAGCTTCTAATTTCTACCCTTCACCAAATTATCTATTATTAACATTAGTTTTTATCTATTTTTATCCCAAGGTATAGCCTAAATATTGAGCTTAAATAGTTACCTTTTTATCTGTAGCTTGGAGCTCTTCAAAAACTTTTTCTAAAGTCCAACTTTGAAAGAAAGAAAGAAAGGAACAGGGAGAAAATGTCAATAGTATTAAGGAAGCCCATAAGACATACTTCAAAGAAATTTATTGTGTCACTGAAAGACTCACTTTGCTTCCACATATTCTCGAGGTAGTTCTTCAGTTTCATCTAATGTTACAACGGAGGTCCGAACTTCTTGTTCCACCAAACTGTCCACCATCACCCTAAAGTAGGCCCATACTGTATCTTCCCAGGTTTCGCAGACTGGGAGAAGCTTTTTCCCCCACAACCCCCCCGAAAAAAATAATTACAAATACATAAAAAAATCATTTGCAATATAATTTGCCTAAAACTAAAAGTCATCAATAAATGATTTTTATCCAATTTTGTGGAAAATAGTTTTTCATATTATAAACATCTTCTAAAAAGTCTGCAATGCTAAGAAATTTTCCACTTTTCCCCCCCCACAAAAGAATGTCCTTTTATTATCATTTCAAACAGCTAATTTAATACCTCCCATGAAAATTTAGTTTAGGGGCAGCTAGGTAGCGCAGTGCATAGAGCACCAGCCTTGAATTCAGGAGGACCCGAGTTCAAATCTGATCTCAGACACTTAGCACTTCTTAGCTGTGTGACCCTGGGCAAGTCACTTAACCCCAGCCTCAAAAAAAAGAAAAAAAAAAAATTAGTTTAAACAGATACATGGATTTATAGCTCCTGAATACTAACTGGGATATTTGTTACTACCAATAATAAAATTTGGTATTAATCTTCAGTAATAAATTCAAACAGGGAAATTGCTTATTATATCATAGTGATAAGATAACCAGTAAGAGACTGGAGTATTCTACTGTGAATATCCTTTATTTTTCTACTCATATATAATATAGCATAAGTTTATAAAATGAATTATGTATAGATTACTAAATAATCTTATGTACCCAACTTTGATCAATGGGAAAACATTGCAAGCTAATATAAAAAAGGCTTTACGTACTTGTTTGAGATTCCCACTTAAGGCGGCATAGATTGCTCTCTCATATTTGTTAAACAGCTCCTAAAACAAAATTGGGCATAAATAAATTTAAATGATTCAATTTCATCTAATTTGTTCCCTTAAGATCAACTTGGAATTTTATACTACACTGATTTTTATTTATTTAGTAGTTTCCAAATAGCACATCTACCAGAGCAGTTGTTTGGTAGAAAAATCAACATTGGAAATTCAAATAAATACAACATCTAAATTTGAAAATAAGGAAGTGATCTGTGAATAGTGAATGATATACATATTTATTCAAATTATCATTCAGACATCTGTACACAAGTTGTTAACAGTCAAATATAAAATGTAAATTTCTGTAGAAATTCATTAAAAACAATTTCAATACTGAGCTACATTTTTATGGAAATACGAAATAAGAATGCTATATTTAAGACTTTCTACTTTGCAACTAATTTTTCTTTGCCCTGATTTACCCATTATTAGAAAAGGAAGCGTTTTTCTCCTAATCACCCAGACTTGAAATCTGTCATATCTGACTTCTTACTAAATCTTGTCAGTCCTTCCTTACAGGTCTCGTATTTGTCCTTTCAGCCCTGTTCTTTTTACTTTTAATCTTTTTTCTTCAATATATTTGTTATACTGTTCTGAGATTAGTCTTCTTAAAATACTCAAGTTTCAATTGCCCTCCCCACTGAAACCCAAATTCACAACATGAACAAGGTAGTATTATATCCTGACTACTGCACTAAATATATGGAGAATAATAATATGAAATAAGGCTGGAAAAAGGGAGGAATGCTGAATTGTTGAGGGCCTTAAATACCAAATACCAAAAGAGCTTGAACTTGCTTTCATAGGCAATAGAAACCACTTAAGATTTTTGAGTAAAGGAATGACAAGAATAGACCTGTATAGCAAAAGTACTATTTGTTTAACATTAATATTTATTATCTATAGTAAAAATAATATTCTATCAATTACACAATGGAAAATTTGGAGGAAGCAGATTGGAGATAAAAAGTTTTATGATAGATTGTTGCAATAGTACTTGTTCTACAGTGGTGGCAACAGATTTAGAGAAAGGACAAACATGAAAAATGTTGTAAAAAGGACATTGATAGAGCTTAGCAACTGACTGAATTAAACGTACTTCATGTTCCAAAACATGAGTGACTAGATGAATGGTAGTAACATAGAGTGAAAAGCGTAATACCTGCACATAGTAAGTATTCAACAAACAACATAACAGTAGCAGTGTTCTGCATGTAAAAAGTCTCCATTATTACATTATTATTACAATGATTATATCTTACATCTTCTGCCATTCTCCAACAGCTTATCTTCCAAATGCATCTATATGGATTCCCTTCCACTGGTTCTATTTCTGTTCCTAGAATAAAAACAATAAGGGAAGGCAACTGGAATATAATTTATAATACTAAGTCCTTCTCTGAGACTGCCTGAGGCTCAAAAAAAGGGCATAAATCCTAGAAACAGGCAGAAAAATCCCCACAGTACCTCCATCAACATTAGGATCATGATATAATTTCCACCCTTCAAGTGTTGCAGCTCTCCATGCTTGACCACAACGTTTACAAAGACGCTGTGCCTATGAAAACAATAAAAAGAGATTCTTTTTCTTTAAGTGTTTAAAAAGGAGGGAAAAAAAGGTCAGCAATAATTAGTATATAATATGTTACATTACATGTCACAAGTGAATGTAGCTATTCAAAAAGCACAACAAAGGGGAAACTGGACAAAACAGGGATTATGAAAACAGCTGAGTTTCAGGGTGACATTTGAGGCTCCTTTAAGATTTCTAAACTAGAGTCCCTTTCCTTCTCACTGGAAGAATCATCAGGGTAACCAGTCACCAGAGGCTCCAAAATTTAAACAATCATCAGATATATAATCTAATTCAATACATAATTAATATCTTATATGAATAATTTTAAATAACACAAGGAAGTGCATAAAAAGAGGGGGAGTCATAGTGGGCAAGTGAAGGGTTTTCTTTGATTCACCTCTTCTGTCATCCCAGAACGGATAAGTGTGAAAAGGTATTTGAGCAATCTGTTATCATCTTCTCGATCCAAATCATCAAGTGGCATTTTTTGTCTTATGGGTGCATCAGGGTCCTGTAACAAAGATTTAGCTATTAAAATATATCACAGTGGTGGCAGAGGCTATACTAGAGACATCTATATGATAATAAGACCTTTCATAATACTGTTTGAAAAAAGAATGATGGAAGAGAAGTGTATCATTAGCCACAGTTATCAAATCCTTTATAAAGAACTTTTCTCACAAGAACCTTATGAGGTAGATAAATAAATCAATTGGTCCACAACTTGTAGCTGGAGGCCTAGAACCAAAATATTGGTCCTCTGCTCTTTCTACTACCCAAAAAAAGAGGAATATAATCCTACTGAATCAGGGATGCAATGGCCACATAGTGGTCACTACCTGATAGCATGGTTCCCTAAGAGGAGGGCTGAGAATTCAAACAAGAAGGAAGCACATGTAGTTGAGCTGTCATTGAGCCTTTAAGAGTAGCTCTGAAAAGATAAAGGAACGAGGCCTTGTCCACTGTAGCAGCTACACAGCTCAGAAACTAGATTTTCTCAGTACTTTTTCTTCAAAAAAAACTTAGATATATGCCAGTACAATTTTCCCACCATAAAGTATTTATTTTAAAAGCCTGTATAATGAAAAATGTTACAGAGATAAGAAATTTTCAAAATTTCATTACTGTTTTTCATCAGAATCTTTCTTGGATGAACTTCCTGGATCTAAGACCACATATATTAATGTACCTGATTTTGACAGTGGGGAAGCTGCAGTATAGTATATGATCTGTGTGTTAAATTACAACTGAAAAAATCGCAGTAGTGGTTATAAAAGCATGCTAAGTCTATAAATGGTCAATGGACAGTTCTCACAAATAGATGTGAATACTACATTCCAAAAGCTAATAGGAAAAAAAAGGAATAACATAGTTCTTTTAAAGATTCTATTAATTTTGGAACCTGGCCTTTAACTTGCTGATTTTCAGATACTAAAAGTCAATTGTTCCAGTTGTTTCTATCATAGAATGGTTCAACTACTATTATATATTATGTATTTTGCAGACCTATTATATCAGCAATCCCCAAAATTTCAGTAAAGGAACATCTTTGGTACCTATCTGGATGTTAAAATCTGAATTCATAAACATACTCCTTATTCTTCACATTTTAAACTCCTTCCATCTACATCTCCATACATTCTTCCTGTGCACTTTATGCTCCTATTTCTTCAGAAATTCACCACACAGACCCTAAATTCTGGTTGTTATCTATTACTTTAGGATTTGTATAAACTCCTGTTTGTTCCCTTCACACCTTGACCTGTTGTAGTTTTCCTCAATACCTCACCTTAAAATGCCACTTGCAATAGATCTTCCTGGGTCCCCAAATCACTAATGCTATCCCCTTTAAGGTTGCTTTCTATCTACTTTGTATGTAGCTTACATGTTCAGATAAATAGATAGATAGATAGATAGATAGATAGATAGATAGATAGATAGATATAGATATCATATACTGTTTTTCATCAGAATCTTTCTTGGATAAACTTCCCGGATGTTAGAATGTAAGCATCTTGAAAGGGTTATTTTTGGATATATATATTTGTATCCTCTGCACTTAACCACAGTGCCTGGCACAAAGCAACCATCTAATAAATGTTTATTGACTAATTGCTCCTGAAACATCTTAGGGTGCTGAGGTACCCTCCAGCTATCTATATATTGACTCTCATTCTTGCTAGTTGACCAGCCTATATGATTTTGTCCCATGATACACAACATATACAATATCCCTGAAAGAATAATGGGGTAAGAAAATAGGCTTTTGTAGCACACTGCACAATTTCACAAATGAAATTCCAGTCATACTGGATACTCATTCTGGATTCAGTACAAATGAATGTCAAATGTCAATGAATGTCAAAGCTTTTTTAAAAAATCCACTTTGTATTTACAATTTGTTTTACATGGCTATGAAGAGGTCTAGTCTATTTCCAAAGATAAGAAGCTTAAGAATACCATATTATCTGTAAATAGGGACAGTTATCCTGTGGCTCCATTCACAATTTCTGTGACTCCTCACCAGAATTCTCTTCTCTAGTTTCCTCTCATATGTGTTGGAATCTACGTTTAGAATGCTAACTATTAGGCTGACTTCTGTCTTTGTATCCCCAGAACATGACATATCTTCCCTCCCTATCTCCTTCCTCTCTCCCTCCTTCCATTCTTCCTTTCTAGCAACTGAGGGGGAAGAAGAGATCAGATTTCTGGAAGGACCAATAAAGCTAATGAGATCAATAAAGACAGTGATTAATTTGGGCCTGGAGAAGATGGCAGGTGCTAAAATCCATTAAGCAGGACAGAACCCTGAAGATCTAAATGTCAGGACTTAGACAGAACAATATAAAATAATGGCATCAACTTCAAAGGAGGATAAATTGTTGGGAGAGATGAAAGATAAGGGAACAGAAATGGCAAAGAAGGGGGTAAAACAAGTCTTTCTGGTCCTGTCATTTAGGGGCCTATTAAGGGAGCACTTTTGGCAGAAGTGATGCTACTTTGAATAAATGTGTACCTAAGCTCTTTAAAAATATTGCTAAGTAAAATGTAATAACAAACGTTGGATCAGAGTGAGCTAAGAGGTGTATTACAAACTTTTCCAAATACAAGACAAACAAGATTGCCTGGCATAGGTTGTTTATAAACTATCATAATTACTTGTCCTCAAAGTATATGTCAACATTAGCATATTGGCATAAATACCCTTGAGTACTGACTAGACATTGAGGAGATAATCCTTAAATTAGAAGGCTAGACTGATCATAAAAACCACGCCATGCCAAACCAAAGTTACTATTCCCAATCCTGGCATACTGGGCTGATCTGGCAGTACTGACTATGGTGAGTAATCCACATTAATATGAACCTGATGAACAAATGATAAAATATACTCTGACCTCTATTTTCCAAAAATCCCCAAGAGAACTGAATGTAGCCCCAGTCAGGGTCTGGTCCCCATTCATCATTCTAAACTCCAATTCTGACTTCCCAGAACTACTGAGCACTAAGCTTCAGTCAGTCTTTTTTTCCTACTAAAAGTGATAACATTGTCCCATGGGCAATATAACTGATGCCCAACTGGGAATCCCTAATTTTTTAAAATTCTACTGAAATAAAGAAGTTTTCATTGTGTGGTATGGAAACATAAAAAGTGGGCTTTTCTCTCCTTTAAAAAACAAAATAAAACAATATATTACATGTATTGGCTCAACTGTAGTCATTAAAGTAAATCTAATAATTAAATTCAGTGTGTCCCATCTCTGATGGATACATGTTGAATATCAGATACATATATATATATTTCATAACTCCTTAAGTATCTGTATCTCAAGAAGTCAATAAAAGAACCTACAATGAGGTTATGAGGGAAAGAGCAGACAGTAACAGAAAAGGAGAAAGCACAATTTCAGTTAGTTCTAGGAGACAGAAGAAGCAAATAAGTCAGAGAAGATGAAAGGGATGCCTTCTTTTCTCCACATGCAACTGTTTTTTTTTTCCTTTTGTAATTTAGGTCCTATTCTTCCCATATACTACTCCTCTCTGAACCAGCCTTTCTACTCTTGGGCTTTCAACAGGACTTTTTAAAATGCCATTTTATATAACTCTACATCAGTATAACTACCAATAAAAAAGTCTGTAGTTGAAGATCTGACAGGCCATACACCTAATTTTTTTTTCTGATGACAAGTACTGCTAGATAATAATGTTTAAAATGCAATTTAAATAACAAAGTTTTTTTTTTTTGCTACAATTCTTTCAATATAAATATAGTACAAAGAAGCAAATTAAAAGATTTTCATTCTTACTTAGCAAAATAAATATAAGGAACCTACAGAAGACAAACACACTCAATCCCCAAAACATCAATTAACTGTTTTATAGCAGTCTTTCCTTCAAGTAACACTTACCAATTCAGTAACGAGAGGACGAACACTTCCAACATATGACATTAACTGTCTTTGTTTCAAGGTATGCAGAGTGTTTTCCCTGTAATTAAAAAGCATGTCATATTAAAAAAAAATTTTTAAGACATCTAATTTTCTATAATGTTAAAAAATTTAACCAAGGGAGTACAAAGACACTAAAAACTTTCAAAACCCTTAATTCAAAAAGGTTATTTTACCTTAAAAAAAAATTGCTGAAAATGTGAATATTTTTAATATCTATAAATGACTATATCTTTATCTTTCATAACTATTTCATATTCATTCTTTACATAAAAATCATGTAACACAAAAGTGAACCATAAAAGTTCTATTCCAATGTATTATCATATTGTGGAGATAGCCTTGGGTTCTCAAAGGCTATGCTGGCTTTAGCCCATGCCAGATAGTCTTGATGTACAGTTCTGGCAACAAATTGTGTCTGCTGCTTGAGAACCAGCTAGTTAAGTACAAACAAACTCATCCATCCATCACTAAAGGACAACCACTAGTTTATCAGTATTTTTGGTCACAGCAACCCATGATCCAAATTAAAATACAAAATGGGCTTCCCATACTGTATCTACACTGTCTGTAGAGATAATGGCAAATGACAGAAAAAGGAGCACAGGAGTGCTAAGAATCAGATTTAGACAGTCTATAAACTGTTGGTATTACATGCAGAAAGTCCCTTTGAGAAATGAGAAATCATACTAACAAGACAAGTGAATCACATCAATCTTGAAGTTCTTGTTATAAATTAAATTAGAAATTGCTGTGTTAGCTCACAGCCTCTCCTTGGAGTAGCAAATGAAAAGTTAGCAAAATTTGTTTTATCATGTACCCAAAAGCAACAAGAAATATTTCATGAAAATCCTCCCTTGCATGATAAACAAAAAGCAAAAAGACCAACACAAACTGCAGCTTATATACATCAACATCTATTGCAGAGAATGAAGAGTCAGAAATTCTTTAAAGAACTTGACAAAATCTTATAGTCAGAATTAACAGGAAATTTAATATTCAATGACATCAATGTCAAGATGGGCATGAGAAAAATGGTAAGGGAATAAGTATTAGCTCCTGTTGTGTGCCAGGCACTATGCTAATTACTTTTTACAAATATGTTGGAAAATATGGTCAGTGTTAAGAAATAAAGGAGATTAAAGACTTTTAGACTACACATAAGCCTCAAGCCTATATATCATGAATATTTTTTTCCAAATAAAGAGTAAAGAAGTGATAAGGCATGTTGAGTATTGAATACTATTTACAAAAAAATTAAACTGACTATATATTGACAGGAAACAGCTAGTTGTATACACTTAAGCCACTAATTTAATGGGCAAAAATACATCAGAATAAAGACAAGATGTGGTATGCAATTATAAAATTGTTCAAATAAATTCCACCAACATTGTTTCAATGCAAAGCAATACCCAAAACAAGGAGGCCAAAAGAGCCCCTAAAATGGCTTAAAATCTTGACCTCTTTGCTAAGCAGAAAAAAATGACAGTCAATAGCAAAATAGGCTTAGAGTATAAATCCATCTGTAAAGATTATGAAGTAATATAAGAAAACAAAAAAAATCATCCCATAAAAAGGCAATCCCCACCACCACCACCAAAAAAAGAAACAAAGCAAAAACAGGTTAGGAGAAAATGAGTTTGCAGAAACCCAAGCCTTCCAACTTGTTAATACCAAAATTCTGCCAATAATCTTATAAGATTGTGAATCATGGAAGATTTTAATCTTGGAATGAATAAAAAAATATTTACTAAGCACTTAATAAGTACCTCATGTTGTATTCCGTTTTGAGGGTCTAAATACATTGTCCCAATAATCAAGGAGCTTACTTTCGTGAGAAATAATTTTTTTTAAACAAAGATTTTTATTTTCAAAACATATGCAGGGATAATTTGAAAACATTGACCCTTGCATAGCCTTGTGTTTCAGATTTTCTCCTCCTTCCCTGCACCAACTCCTCTAGATGGCAAGCAATCCAATATATGTTAAACATGTTAAAATATATGTTAAATCCAATATGTATAAACATATTTGTACAATTCTCTTGCTGCACAAGAAAAATAAGATCAAAAAAAGAAAGTAAATTAATAAGAAAACAAAATACAAGCGAACAACAATAAAAAGAGTGAGAATGTTATGTTGTGATCCACATTCAGTTCCTATAGGCCTGTCTAGAGAAATAATTAACAAAGAGGAATGGTGATCAGAAAACATTATTTTGGTGGCAAAGTGACAAGGATGGGGGTAGATCCATAGGAGAAAAGATGAAATGCTACATCCAATAACAATGGTAACATTGATCTCAAAAAGTAGGTAAAAAATGGACAAAGCAATTGAAAAAAATTTAAATTACAAATAACTCAAGGGAAAAAGGACTGACACAGGGCAGGCCTTAATAAGAGACTGATACAGGTAACCATAAAGAAACAGAATAATGTGTAATTAGCAAAAATATGCCACAGCACATTTCTAAGATGGCCTTAATAAGATGTAGATAGAGATCTAATCCAGAAGATATATAGCAAGAGTGAGATATAACAAATGGAACAGGCTAGTACCATATTGGTATCCACAAGTCCTAGAGTAAGGCCTCCCCTGCAAAGTGTAGACATTTAGAGAAGACATGAGTTAAGAATCAAATTAGGTAAGAAGAGGTGATGGGCTGTGATGTGGACTGCATCAATAAGATGATACATTTACTGAAGTGTTCAGAAATGAGGATGTGATAAGGAAAATAAGAACATATCTTAAAATTGTTTTTTGCAAAGAGTTTGAGTAAGAGAACCACTTCTCATCTGGTACCAAGATTAACTAACTCCAGAAAAGCAATACTACTTTTACTGTCATAGCAGCTGACACTTATTACTAGAAAATTAATGTAATATCAATTGACATTTGCAGAGGAGGTTTTTTCCTCCATAGGCAAATAAATGCTCTGAGTTAGGCTAGAATTATAATTAAAATAGTTACTTCCCTCCAACTTCTAGCAATGTTATATTTATTAGAACCATTCCCATGTTTCAACTAGTATGGCACCTTTAATAGTAAAATTCTGATGGTCAATTAATCCAGAATACAAGTAGTTATACAATATATCAACATAACATATAAAGGGAGTTTTACTGGCTTTTGTCTTCCAGTGGACATTACTTTTTTTTCATTTTGCAAACAGGGAACCTAAGAGCACGATACAATTTGATGACGAACTACTCAAAACATAAGCTAGTTCCCTTGAAGGGAACGGAAGTATCTTCAGCCAATAAAGCTGTTTTCTAATAGTAATAAGAAATTTGATCACTTCACTACCATCAAAGTGATATTATTTTTTTTTTTTTTTAGATTGTGGGCTTCTTTTATTTAATTTTATAATTATAACTTTTTTTTTTTGACAGTACATATGCATGGGTAATTTTTTACAACATTATCCCTTGCACTTGCTTCTGTTCAGATTTTTTCCCTTCCTCCCCCAACCCCCTCCCCCAGATGGCAGGCAGTCTTATACATGTTAAATATATTACAATATATTCTAGATACAATATATGTGTGTAGAACCGAATTTCTTGTTGCACAGGAAGAATTGGATTCAGAAGGTAAAAAATAACAGTTTACACTCATTTCCCAGTGTTCCTTTTCTGGGTGTAGCTGATTCTGTCCATCATTAATCAATTGGAATTGGATTAGCTCTTCCCTATGAAGATATCCACTTCCATCAGAATACATCCTCATACAGTATCATTGTTGAAGTGTACAATGATCTCCAGGTTCTGCTCATTTCATTCAGCATCAGTTCATGTTAAGTCTCTCCAAGCCTCTCTGTATTTCTCCTGTTGGTCATTTCTTACAGAACAATAATATTCCATAACATTCATATACCATAATTTACCCAACCATTCTCCAGTTGATGGACATGCATTCATCTTCCAGCTTCTAGCCACTATGAAAAGGGCCGCCACAAACATTTTGGCACATACAGGTCCCTTTCCCTTCTTTAGTATTTCCTTGGGATATAAGCCCAGTAGTAGTATGGCTGGGTCAAAGGGTATGCACATTTTGATAACTTTTTGGGCATAATTCCAGAAAAGTGTTAAGTTATTTATTAAAGAGATACTTATTAATGTGGTGTAGCATAAACCTAATTTATAAGTTATATTAATTTAGAATGAGAAATTTTTGGACATGAAAATGCCTGACTATGAATATTTGTTACAAGGGTTTTTATCCTTTCCCTGCCCATCCTGCTTCATTGTACAGAGTGGGTGGAAGGAAAAAGTATTCTTTAATTGAAAAAATTAATTTGAAAAAAGTGGTCTTCATTCTAAAAGGTTATTTTAATTATGAACTTTGTAAGGGGAAAAAATAGCCAAAAAATAATTTGGCCATTTTTATTCACGGGGCTTTCAGATATTTAAGGTACATTAACAAATTCTTTTCAAAAATATATAACAAATATCATGGCTCTAAAATTCAATAATGGTTATGCTACAGAACACCTCTAAGTAGAAATTATTATTTAACTCTTAGTCCCAATAATTCTTATGTTTTCTTTCTTCCACCAATTTTATTTTGATGCCTCACCAAGACATAGGAGCCTTGAAGACCATACCAGCAGATTGCAAGCTCTGGCAAATCCCATAAAGCTGGAAAGACTTCAACTATGAGCCTGGTGACAGAGCTATGCTGTGAAGGACCAACCACCTAAGTCTGGACAGGTTCAACAAAAAATACTGACCAGAGAATCTCCTCTCTTCTCTCTCTCTTTTAAAGAGAATTAGACAAGAAGCTAGGGCTGTTTTATTCATCTCTGGAAAACTGGGACCATATGTTAAAGAAATCTGCTAAGCAAAACACTTAATTCAAGGTTCTGTTTCTTCCATCCACTAAAGCAGACCTCAACTTCTCAGTAAGAGGTCTTCAAGCATTGTTCAAGATGAAATATCAATTATTCTTTAGCCAAAGTGCTTGTGAATTTCTCCCAACTCAACTGGGCTAATCCTAATTTTAATTATTACCTTTAGCCAGCTTGTTGTAATTTTCTTATTGAGATACAGGCTGATAATCCTGAAGCAATATTCTTTTATCAGACATCCTTTAAAAAGTTTTCACATGATTTTAATCTTGTCTCCAAGGATGAATAAATGAATAAAGCATTCATTAAGTATTTCCTTTGTGCAAAGCACTATACAAAGCTCTAGAGATACAAACTGAAAAGTATCTGCCCTCAGCAGAATATTTTTACAGGAGATAACATTATTGGAAAGTTTCCCAGGTTCTTAACAGTACAGATAAAAGAGTAGACTGTGATACCTCTCCTCTAATCTCTTTTACACTGATAAAATCATATAAATTTCTGATTGATTAATCTGAAAATGCCAAGAATTTTGGTGCTAAGTATTCTTATGTGGGACATCTTAGCTGGGACTAGACTACCTGTAAGAATAGCTACTACGTTACTTTTCTACAAGGATGATGGCAGTCTGTTAGGGGTGGTTTGACTTACCTGAAACATGCTACCTCCTACCTCAGGGTACCCTGCTGCTTAAGCTAAGCCACCTTGCCTACCCTGAGGGTGGTAGTTGGTTGAGATGGCTGGCTTCTCTACAGAAATTAAATATATTTCATATACTAAGATATAGAATAGTAGTGACTCACAGTGGTAGAAGCAGTACCCATCTTCTATATTCATGTCACATCATGTCCCATGTCATGTTACTCACTAACTCAAAACCAGCAATAATTATCATCTTCATAGATGACCCTAGTATGTATTTTTTTCATATCTGTTCTTCAATCAAATAGGACTATTTGCCATCCCCTATGAACTCCCTAAGATTTCCTGCCTTTATATCATTGTTTACCATTTTTCCCTAGCCCTAAAAGACCAACAATTTTCTACATTCTTTAAATAGCAAATCAGATGTTTTTCTTTCAAAGTTATTTTCCTTAATCAATAAGTATAATCCCCTTCCATTTCACACACCTTCTTTAGAGTGATAATTTGTGATTTTAAATTATAAGTATTTATGTAATTATTCTGGAGATGTCACATGGTATAATGAATAGAGTACTGGCCCCAGTCAGGAAGACTTAACTTTCTAACATCAAATCTGACTTCAGACATTTATTAGCTATGTGACCCTGACTAAGTCACTTATCCCTTTGTGCCACAGTTCTCATCTGTAAAATGAGACCTGAAGAGTTGGATATGAATAAAATGACTGAGCAACAATAGCTATCACCCTTCTAGATCATAAAATTCCACAAGGGCTGTAACAAAACTATATTTTCTTTAGCACTCTGCAAAAGACTACATACATAAGAATTACTTAATAAACCCTGAGTTGAATGTTCAGTGACTTACCAATATACTGATTTTGCATAAAACTCGATGTTATCCGAGAAATCTCCAATATCATCCTTGGCAATACTCTCTAACCAATCTACCACCAGCTGGGAAAAGAAACAATTTTATTAACCACAATTTTAAGATCTATATTCTTTGAAGTTAAACAAAAACTTGACAAAAACATTTAAATTTCCTTCTAATTTATCTAGACATGACAAATATCTTTGGCTTAATCAGTACTATGCTAGGAAATAGGTATATACTCTTCAGTAGTAAATCCTATAATGAGCTATGTTCTCAAAGCTTACTTAGAGAAGGACTTCTGGAAGAAACAATATTTTTCATTTCTTCCACATAAAGAAACCTGGGAGGTCATATTACAAACAAGGAGCAGGCCTAACCTCAAAAAAATCAAGTAAGGTTTATCCAGACAAAGAATGTAGTGCAAAAACTTTAATCTTATATATGTTGTTGATTTTTTTTAAGATAAGTGCACACAACTTTAAAAAAAAATTAATTTTCCCCCCTATATTAAAAAAAAAATAAAGCCCCATTTCATACCTGGCTTTGTCGAATAAGTGAATCTCGCTGAAATAGTGTATCGACAACTGTTTTTTCACTGGCATTTAGAGACTGTTTAAAAACAAACATTTCCATTAAATTAAAAACTGCCATTATAATATTAATACAATAAAACAGTATAAAAGAGAATTTTGAGAATTGGGAGGAAGCATCTTCAATAAGTTATTCTATTGGATTTAATATTTTATAAAATAACAAATACATGTTTTTATTTCCTTCTTGTAAAAATTTCTTCTTATAGAAATGTTAAGATTACATCTCACTATTAAATCCATGTGTACCTACTCAATAACTATTTATTAAATGCCTATTACTACTATATCCAGGCACTGGATACAAAAAAATGAAAGATGTTAACCTCAAGGAGCTTGCATTATATCAGAGGAAATAAAATATACTAAATATGTATAAACAAAATATCCAAAATACAAAGTAATGGGGAGGAGTGGAATAGGAATTCATGTAGAAGTGGATGCAGTTTTAAAGGAAACCAAGAATTCTAACAGGCAGTAAGGAGGGGATATTTCCAAGCATGGAGGACTACCAGTACAGAGACATGGATTATGTTGAAGAAAAACAGTCTAAGGCCAATATGGCTAGACTGCAGAGTATGGAAAGGGGAACGTTTATGTAAGATGGGCCAAGTCATGAAGGGCTTTAAAAGTTGTATAGAGTAGTTCATTTGACTCTATAAAGGTCACAGGAAGCCAATGGTTACTGAGTAGAGGAGTGATATGGTAAGAACTACATTTCCGAAAAATTATTTTAGCAGCTATATTTTGGAATGGAGAGAAGAGGCTTGAGAAGAAATCAAATAGGAAGTTGTAGTCCAGGAGAGAGATGATGGGGACATGAACTAGGAAAATGGTTATATCAGCATTAAGAGTATTAGTGGAAGAGATGTTAAGATAGAAAAGGATAATTTCACAACCAAATGAACACGTGGGATAAGGGAGAATGAGTTAAGATAAAACAAAATTATGAATGCAAGTTATGAGAAGAATGATGGTGTCTGACAAAAACACAGTTCAGAAAATGGGTGAGTTTGTGAAGAAAGATGAACTGTTTTGGACATACTAAAATGATATTCCAACAGAATATCCAATTTGAAATGTGCACTATATTTGGAGATGCACAACTAGAGTTGAAGAAGAGAAGCAAGGATTCCCTCACAGATGTGAACAGAAAGACACAATAGAACAGATATGAAAAAAATACATACTAGGGTCATCTATGAAGATGATAATTAAACCAATGGGAGATAACAGGAACAGGATGGATTTTCCTTGACTTATATCTTTCAAACATTTAATTTTCCTCAGACTTTAATTTTTGTATAAAGGGGAAAAATCTGTAACTGAATTGGCCACAGCAGTATTACATATTTAAAAAGAAAGAAAAAACAAGTAGCTTAATATTAAAGATCTCTTATTGTTATTTTCCTTCCCCTGCCTTTACAAAAGAGGGTGTCTTAACCAAATTAATCAAAGGTTTATCTCTTTTGTTGTTTTTTTCATAAAACCAATTCTTAGTTTTGTTTATTGGTTCAATTATTTTCTTGCTTTCAATTTTATTAAGCACTCTTTTAAATTTCAGAATTTCTAATTTGGCATTTAATTGAGGGTTTTTAATTTTTTGTTGTTGTTGTTGCATGCCCAATTCATTGATCTTCTCTTTCTCTATTTTATTCATGTAAGCATCTAGGGATATAAAAATTTCCCTAAGAATTGCTTTGGCTGAATACCATTAAGTTTTGATATGTTGTCTCATTATTATCATTCTCTTGAATGAAATTATCAATTGTTTCTATGATTTGTTGTTTGAGACATTCTTTCTTTAGGATTAGCTTATTTAGTTTCCAATCAACTTTTGATCTCTTTTTCCTTTATTAGCATAACTTTTATTGAATTATGATCATGAATCTGAAAAGGATTTATTTACTATTTCTACCTTTCTTCATTTTATTGTGAGATTTTTATGCCCTAATAGATGGTCAATTTTTGTGTAGGTGCCATATATCACTAAGAAAAAGATATATTCCTTTCTATCCTCATTCAATTTTCTCCAAAGGTCTACCATACTTAACTTTTATTTCTTCTTGTAACTCATTTAAGTTCTCTTTTAAGAATTTGGATGCTAAACCACTTCGTGTATATATGTTTACGTAATGATAGTACTTAATTTTATCTATGGTACAAGATGTAATTTCCTTCTTTCTTGTAATTAGATCTATTTTTGCTTTTGCTTATTAATCTGAGATCATGATCACTAACCCTGCTTTTTTTTTTTTTTAACTAAAGCAAAAGCTAATAGATTCTGCACGAGCCTTTAACCTCTACTATATATGTATCTTTCTTTTTCTTGTAAACAACATATTATAGAAATCTGGCTTTTAATCCACTTTATTATCCTTTTCCATTTTATGGGAGAGTTCATCCCATTCACATTCACTGTTAAGATTACTAACTCTGTATTTCCTGTCTCCCTTTTTTCTCAGATTATACCTTTCTCTCTTTTCACCTTTTCCCTCCTTGCCAGTGTTTTGCTTGACCACCACCTCCCTCAATCTGCCCCACTCTTTTCAGTCCCTTCTCCCATTTTTATCCTTTCCCCCTTCCACTTCTGCCCTCTTTTCTAATTAGTCTCCCCCCTTTCCCTCTTACTTCTCTATAAGGTGAGACAAATTTCTGTACCCAAAATAAGTATGTATGCCATTCTCTCTTTAAGCCAAAACTGATGAGACTAAGGTTCAAAGAATGCTCATCCCTTCTTTTCTTTCCTTCAATTATAATAATTTTTTGTGCCTTGTCATATGACATAAACTTACCCCATTTTACCTCCCTTTTGCTCTTCTTCCAGTATAATCCTTTTTCCACTCCAAATTCTTTTGTATATCATAACATTAAAGGTAACTAATACTTACACCACCTAACTGCTCTGACAAAGATAAATTCAACAGAGGATCTTTTATGACAGAACAAAAGACCAATATTCTTAACTATATTAAATTTATTGAATTAAGATCATAGAATCAGGTAGGACTTCAGAGTCCAATTCCCTCATTTTACAAATGAGGAAACTAAAGTTTATAGTGGCTAAACAACGAGCCCAAAGTCATATAAGTTGTCATGATTAGAGATAGATTAATACCCAGGTCCTCCAACTCCAGAGCCAATGACAGCCCCTTTCCACCACATACAAAACAGAATTTCAAATTCCATCATTAAGGAACACATTTTCCCATTCTGAAAGTATAAAAGAAAGGAAATCTCCATTAAAAAACTATTTCTGCCATTCATTATTTAACACCAATCATAATACCTAATTTAAGACTTACAGCAATTTCAAATGCATTTTCTTCTTCTAGTACAGACTGTATTCTGTCCCTACAGAAAAAAGCACAAGAAAAAAATTAATTCATACTTGCTCACCTAATTAATAAAACATGCAATGAAACTAATGCTTGTTTAGATCACAGAAGTTCAAATAATATATATACACAATATATTAGATATTTAAGTAGTGAATATCTGATCTGACATAATACATATTGATGCCAAAGAACAAGACAATTAACATCTTATTAAAAAATAAAACATAAACTAGTATGTTTTGATTGCTAACAAGATGCACTTAGATATTAGTGTACCCTCTAATGTTCTAAAAGGGAGTACTATAACACATTAGTGTGCTACCAAAAAAACATACTCATAGCTGAAGTTCACTTCCATAGTTCTGAGCTTTTGCTTAGAAGAGAGATAGAGGGCTCTAAGGCCTAAGGAATGTGTCCTGGAGATTAGGAACCTTCTTTGTGGCCATCTTAAATATTTATTGTACTGTTATTCTTCATGGTAAGTATAATGGTATAAGCAAAAAAAAAAAAAAATTTGAGAACTAAGACTGTCATCTATACTTCTAGATTTTAAAATACGCTTATGTATATATCCTTGTGTATGCAAATCTTCCAAGCTATACTCATAATAGTGAAGCAATGGTATAAAATTGTGATATGTGAATGTAAGAATGATAAAATAAATACAAAATAGAATAGAAAGATATGAACTCATGCAAAGTGAAGCAAAATCAGAATAACAATATATTCAATGGCTATAACAATACAAATAAAAAGACCAACCAGAAACCATTTGAAATTGAGTGCTTCAAAATAAGATTGACTGAGCTTGACTCTAAAGAATAAAGATATGACACTTTTTTTGCCAGGGAAGTGGAAAGTATTTCATAGGTGTTGAACAATGTATATGGTTGGATTGTTTTTGATGGTCAATTTGATTTTCCTGATTTTTCTATCTTTTTCTTTAAAAACTTTGTCATAATGGACAATTTTCTGAAGAGGATAAGGTGGAGAGATACAGTGGGAAATATAGCAGATATAAAAATATATTTTTTTTAAATAATGACACTAAAATTAAAATTGATAGCAAAGTCTTTTGACAAACTCACTCCTATATTGTAAGCTTAAATGTATATTTATTCATGATTTGTTATTTATCTCAATCTTGTCTATTACCTGTAAAGGGAAGATAGCAGTCTCCATGTAACCATCTCCTGCTGAAGAAGCCACAGCACACTAGCTGTTTTTGAAAACTTTTGTAGTCCAGGTGTTGCTCTGCTCACTATTTTACCTAATATATTCACCTGAAAGAAATAGTTGCATATCAAGATTACATCATCTTCTGCCATCATGACCTCTAATTATTTTCTATTATCTATTTTCTCAAGCTTATTCCATGTATCATTTAAACATATTATATAAATTAGAACTGACACTTAATTGCTAATCTGTGACATATATTTTCTTGTACATCTAATAATTTATTTGATACATAACTAACAATATACACATACAATATTTATAATAGTCCCATCTATTTTTTATTTTTTAAAAATTGTATATTATTTTTAGTGAGTAAAAATGTGTCCTCTCTCTTCTGTTACAATCAAAAATAAAAGAAAAAGAAAATTGTTGGAAACACCAAGTTAAGCAAATTCCCGCATGGGCTATATCCAAAAGACAAATGTATGTGTATACATACACATGTAATATGTATTTTGTACATTTGTGTGTGTTGTTTCATTCTAGACTTCTGTGTCACTTCTCAATCAAAAGGCAAGTGGTATATTTCATTCTCCCGGTTCTATTCTATATCAGTTCATACAAGTCTGCCCAAATTTCTCAGCAACCACCCCCTTCTTTATTTCTTAACAGTACACTAGCACTCCATGACTTCTATACACTACAACCTATTCAAGTCACTCCCCAATTGATGACCACCTCCTCAGACTCCAATTGTGTGTGTGTGTGTGTGTGTGTGTGTGTACACACACACACACACACACACACACACACACACACACACTCTTCCCTCATTTAACCAGTTCAGATAATACTGAGGTTCAAGCATCAACTGCTCCCCTTATATTCTTTTTTGTAAATTTGTCAACCTTCACATTCTGATTATATGATAATTTTCTCTAACCTTTCTTTTCCCTTCCATCAGTATTCTTTTCTCCTTTGCTTTCTAGATTTTTGTAAAAAAGAGGATCAATATGTAACAGAGCCATTTCCAGACTCCCTCTATTTACATATGATATGGATCAGAGAGGATAGTTATTATCTCCCCATATCTGAATGGAAGTAATTTTTTCTAGTCCCTTCTTTTGTGGTTATCTTTTAATATAAGTTTCTCTTAACTCTTGTGCTTGAACTATCAAGGTTTTACCAAGTTCTAGTCTTTCCCAAGGCCCCCACTTCATTAATAGTCTATTTTTTCCCCTGTATAATTATACTCAGCTGTACTAATCGTTATGGTTATATAAATCCATGTTCTTTGCCTTCTGAAATATATTCCAAGCTTCCTGCTCCTTCAAAGTGCTGACTTCTAAATCATGTGTGATTCTGGCTGTGGCTCCTCAATAGCTGAATTCTTTTTTTCTGGATGTCTGCAGTATTTTTCTTTGATTTAGCAACTTTAGACTGGCTCTAATATTCCAGGAAATTTTCATTTGGGGGTTCCTTTCAGGAGTTAACAGTGTACTCTATTTCTTTGACTTTTGGTTCTAAGAGATTTGGGATAGTTTTCTTTTAAGATTTTGTAAAATATGATGTGCAGACTTTTTTTGATCATGGTATTTAGGTAGTCCTTGATTCTTAAATTTTTCTCCTTGCTATGTTTTCCAAGTAATTGTTTTTGCTCAGATATCTTACATTTGCTTCTATTTTTTCCTGTTTTTTTTTTAAACTGTTTTAATACTTTTTGTTGCATGAAATCTTCTATTTAGTCCATTATAATTATCAGAAAATTTATTGTTTGTACCAGGTTTTGTACCTCTTAGATGAAACTATTAATTATATTTCCCATTCTTTCTTCCATTAGTTCTCTTTTCTTTTTTTTTCAATTCATTGATTAAATTAAAACAAACAAACAAACAAAAAAACCAATAACAACAATTAAACCTTTGCAGCCAGGAATTCTAGTCAAATTTGTGTTCAAGTTATATTTTTCTTTGAGCTTCTCCTTGTAGGTATTTTGTAGTCACTCTTCTGCATTTGAGTCTTGAGTATCCCTGTCATCACAACATTGGGATTCTTTTTTTGTTTGTTCATTCTTCCACCAACTAACTTCCTGATTTCAAACCTTATGTCAGGGTCAGGCTTTGCACATGTCTGAGGGGAAGAGCTGAGTTGATTCCACTACAGTTCCTTTAGGAGTATTGTTGTGTTATTGCCGCATCTCAGGGACATCTTGGACTGGGGAATCTGCAAGCTTTGCAATGTTCCCAAAGTGGTCCCAAAGTTTTAATGTTCCAGAGAAGGTCCTGACTAATGGCCTTCCCTGGTTTTAGTACTGTAAAATCCTTACCTGGATTTGGATGCAAGCAACAAGCTGCTAGATTCATCTATTTGGCAGTTGAATCTTCCATGTCCTGATATAGGTCTGCCACCTCCTTTTGCAATGGCGCAGTCTTTCTCTGAGCACTGGGGTGCTGCACACACTGTGCTCCTAGCCAGACCCTGTCCTCAGTTTTTTATATCTGTTCATTTTCTTGTGTTAATCTGAGTTAGACAAATAATTTTCTTGGATTTATTCATTAGGATTTCACATATTATGTTTTTTACATCTGTTTAGCATTTTCTTTTGATAGGGGAAGAGGAAATGGGAGAACGGAGGTAGTGGATTCTTGCTTTTCCAACATCTTGCCCCACATCCATAAAGACACTATCTAAGCAATGCCTGATAAATCAAATAACTTAGCATAGTACCCGACACAAAGTAAATGCTTAATAAATGCTGTGCCTTATCTAATATCAACAGATACCCACAAGGTCTTTTTAAGGTTCTCTCAGGATCAGCAACTATCATTGTAAAAACATAAAACTACTGAGCAACTGAGAGGAAATGAAGAATTTAGTTCACTAAAACTTTTTAAAAGCAAAATTATGACTAGTTACTCAAACAATAATCAAGAGAAGTAGGATAAACTCACTACATTTCAAAATGTTTGGGAGAAGATGTGGCAATATTGGACTTGTAAATTGTGGAACTGTAAAATTTCTGGACTTGTAAAGCATAATTAGGAATACAAATCAATTTCAGTAAATGGTGGGGTGGTGTTATAATTTATTTAAAACAAGAAAACTTAAATGCTTCTCCTTCTTTCCCACCCCCTTTTTTGAGAGGAGATTAGGCAAAGAAGGAAGAGTTTCTAGACCCATGAGTTCATCAGTAGAGAAAACTTTTCAACTGACTACAGCAGAAACTGTTCTGCAATTTAATCTTACAAAAATCTCTGAGGTACTAGGAGTTCAGATGATCAAAAGCTTAGAGCTAGAAGGGAACTCAGAAGTCATACAGTTTAACCTTTTAATTTAAAAGATTAGGAAACTGAAGTCCGAGGAAATTAAGTGACCAGCCTAACACGCCATCAGTAGAAAGCATTAGAAGTGGAATTTCGGGCCAATGATTTGCTGATGGTCACATAGCTAGTGTGTGTTGACAGCAGGACTTTTTGACTCAGGCTGATTACCCTTCCATGCTGCTTCTCTCTATACATTCTCAAAAGCTAATTCTGAAAAATTCTCTTTTCTAAAACTCCTCCTTTTATTACTATATGAAGAAAACAGTTATCCTACCTATTCAATTATGAAGTATTTTTTTTTTTAAACTCAGAATATTCATGTCACTGTAGAGTAAAAAGTGTATAGTCCTTAAGGACAAAGACTATGTTTTATTAATTTTTGTAACTCCTATAGGGGGAACCATGCTTCTCTCAAAGAGAAGTTTAATGAATATGTTTAAATGAATTGGTGAAAGTGAACTTTCCTTCTGTAAGCATTTCTTTGATAATATTCTTAATCTTGCAAGTTGATTGATAAAAATTTTATCTGTCCATTCATACTCACTCACAAAAAAAGATTGTGAGAATGCAAAATGTTAGTTTCATATATGAATCTAAGTGAATTCTCAAAGTAACTACTTTATAAATTTACTTTAAAAAAAAAAAAGCTTAAATTAGTTCTTTTAAATCCTAAATTAATCTCTATTTAGAAATCAACATCCATCAAGTAACCTTACATCAATTTTTAAGACTTTCCTAAATTTTATATCTAATTCTTTCAATGACTTATCCAGACGACCAGGAAAGGAGAGGGATGACTCTCTTCATCTAGTGAAAAGGTGATTGCATGACTACTTTCTTCATAAGATGCTTCCAGGATTAACTGAAATATTATTTTAAATGTTTTAATAACAAAAGTAGTGGGCTTAGGCAACATAAAGTTGAAATTGCTTACCTGGCTATCACAAATATTCTCATACTCTTCTACTAGTTCAAAAACTGTAGTCGAAGCATGCTTCAGAAAAGTGTGCAAGAAGTCAGAATACATACTCATTGTTGCTAAAAATATATCAAAAAGAAAAGAAAATGTTTGTGCTGAGAGTCAAGTGTCCAGGCAATTTGATTTAATAACAAAGTTTTATTGAAACAATTGATTACCTATACTAGTATTAAGTAACTGGCTTTATTTTCCTCTCTTCCTGACTCTGTTAAGAAAATCTGGGGTCAAATTTCAAAAACATGATTTATGCTCTATTTCAACCTTTACAAATCAGAAATATTTAAAATATTTGAAAAAACTACACAAGCATACTGAAATATCATGTCTTCACATAAGATAGCTAAATTTAGCTGTTCTCAGAAAAAATGACAACATGAAAATTCTAAATTGTACCAAGGTTCATGATAAAATGGCACTTTGAAAAGATTTTAGATAATAAGTATGTAAACGGAAAAATATTCATTAAATTCATTAAAACATAAACAGCAAAAACAGTTACATGCTACCAAAGAAAATGACTGTTAATTTAGACCATCAGGTTGGTGAAAAGGCAGCATGATAGAGACCACAAATCCCTGGTGTGAGGTCAGAAGGCAAAAGATTATAACCATGGCTCTGCTACTAGATGGCTGTGTGATCTCAGCTTCTTCAACTACAAAATGAGACCTAAATGATCTCCAAAATCTCTTCCTGCTCTAGGTTCTAAGATTCTAAATTAACTTATATAACCTATCTGGCAATCACAAATATTCTCATATTCTTCAACAAGTTCAAAAAAGACAAGAAAGTCACTACTAGGACAACCCTTCATGCAAAGAAGATACTTGTAAAAATATACTATAGAACATAAATAGGGAAACTGAGTTCCTTTCAAAATTAATAGAAATTAGTTTCTAAAATAGGGGAGCAAGTTGGCACAATTGATAAAGTTAGAATGACTTGGTTTCTTTAGTTCAAATGTGGCCTCAGGTACTTATTAAGTGTGACCCTGAGCAAGTCATGTCACTGTTTCCCTCAGTTTCCTCTCCTGTAAAACATACCAAAGAAGAAAATGGCAAACCATGCCAATATCTTTACCCAAAAAACACCAAGATGTTTTATTATTTTAAAATAAAACATTTTTATTGATTTAATATCACTTATATTTTCCACTGTATTACTTTTCTCTCTCTCTCTCTCCCCCCAGCCCCCACATCTACAAAAGAAATAGGGGAAATATGTCTTCTTTGGCCTAATTCAGAATCATTATAATTCTGAATTTTTTTACTGTTCTGTTGTGCTGTTCATTTCATTCACACTGCTGTAGCCATTATAAAAACTGTTTTCTTGGTTTTGCTAACTTCTCCTTGTATCAGAGAAGTCCTGCTTCTCTGTATTCATCACACTCATTTCTTACATTACAATATTATAATAATTCATATACCACAATCTGTTTAACTATTCCCTAATTCATGGGCATCTACTCTATTTCCACTTCTTTGCTGACAAAAAGTACTGTTATAAATATTTTTGTGTATATGAGGCCTTTTGGTAACTGAGCCTTGGGGTATATATACTCTGCAATGAAATCTCAAGATCAAAAAATATGAACAGCTAAATCACTCTCCACATGCTTTCTAAATTGGTTGCAGCAACTCATTGCTCTACTAACAATGCACTGATATCTTTGAAATTTGTTAAACTACGAGCAAACCTCAGTTATTTCAATTTATATTCTTCTGCTCATATTTCTTTAATAATAGCTTTTTATTTTTCAAAATACATGCAAAGATAGTTTTCAACATTCACCACTGCAAAACCTTGTGTTCCAAATTTTTCTCCCTCCCTCCCTCCCTTCTCCTTCCTAAGACAGCAAGTAATCCAATATAGGTTAAATATGTTTATATCTTCTGATTTATTCTACAAGAAACTAATTTTCTAAAAAATTGAATACAAATGATTTTTAAATTTACATCAAAAGACAAATCTACTAAGAAAAAGAGGAAGAAATAGGTATTTCAGATGAAACAGAAAGGTAATGCCTGAATTAAGCTTGCATAAAGCAAAATTCTTCATCCTTCTCACTTTATCTTTCTTGAGTACTTTTCTACTTCCTCAGAGTATATTTGGAACTGTAATAGTAGCAATTCCAAAGTATTGACTACAATGATAATGACAGTAAAAAAAGGATGGTATAAAAATTTTTGCAAACCTATTTCCATGTTCCTTTTGTTTCCTGTCCTCCCATTTAATGCCTCTAGGCTGACTTTAATTCAGTGGATCTCTTTTTTTTCTATTACTTTATTTTCCTCTCTACTGCTGCTTGCTGTTCTATGAGTGTTTTATCCTCTTCCTCTACATGAAAACCTAGAGCAGATTTCCAAAAGAAGAAGGATTTGTTGTAAGTCTTGGAGCTTTCTAGGAAGTCCTGTCAGTAGGTGACATTGGATGATTGCTTCAAATCCCTGTAGCACTGAAGAATCTCCTAAGAGCTGTATCACTCAAAGGTTATGTGGTTTAAATAGTCACAGAAGGTAAGCAAAATGATACACAAAACCTGTTAGCCAGACATGGATATATGTAATAAGATGGAATTAGTCCATGAAACATGTTGCATATGGTACAAGTAATTGCTCAGGATGTGCTGGACAGGAAGCAAGGAGAGAGAAACTGACTGACAGACTTTGTGCTCCATGGGCATCCATACAATGTTAAAAGATCTGCAGCAAATATCCAATATGTTGAGTGAACTCTATAGAGAACCTTAAGAAAACATAAATACTATGATAGTTGAACTTGATGGACAGATTTGAATGGTTCATCATCTAAATTTTTGGAAGATTTATCAAAATATAAAGCTTGTATAAAGCTCCATCAAGGCAGAAAACAGGAATAAGATCCATGACCAAAACTCTTGCTAGCTTCATCAACAAAATTACCATGAAGTTTTATTTATGTCTTTTCACACCCACTTCTGCCTTAAGCTCCAAGAAAGCACAGGAATGCTGCTTCAGTTAACTCAGTATTTTCCTTGATACTTGGTATATTGCTCTACACAAAGTAGGTGCTTAAAAAAAGTTTGCTAAAGAACTAAAGCGACATTAGTTACTCCTAAGAACTAAATCAACATCATCACAAATGAAAGTCAAAGCCATTTTACCAGCTTCTCCAGGATCATCCTCACGTAGCATAACAGCACTTAAAGTCACATCTTCCATATTAGAAGGATCTATGTTTGTGAAGAGCGCCGAGCGCTGTGGAGAGAATGCTGCTGTCCAGTTACTCTCATCTAGATTAGTTACCTTTTAAAAAATGAGAAAATGATTTAAGATAATAAGCTAAATAACTAGAGAATTACAAATTGAGTCCTACAAATTATTTATAATGAATTTTGAGATTTTATTTCCCACTTTGACAACTTTTATTTGATGCAGTATTGGAAACACAAATTAGAAAAGACAGGGAAGAAAAATTAGATGGATAAATGTTGAAAATGAATTTGCTGATGCCGTGTTAGTATATCTTTGTCTACCCAAAAATAGTAAGATTGGAGATTAATTCACAAAAATTATTTATATACTTATTTTCCAACAAGAGATAAAAGTTTTAATAAAAATTTATAAAATCATCAAATATTTTATAATGAACCTAGTTAGATATTCACATGATCTGTGCCTGTGCAGCTATAAAATTATAATGACTGAAATAAAGGAAGGCTTCAAGAAATAAAAGGATATTCAAAGAGGAATTTTTTTTTTGTTAAAAGATACTAAGAAATAATAAAATTAGAAAAGAGAATCTGTCATTTCTCAAAAAAAAAAAAAAAAAAAAAACAACCAACTGATCTGAAGAACAGACTGAGGAGAGAAAATATAGAATTGTCAGATTACCTAAAAGTTATAATAAAAAAGAAAAATCCAAATACAACATTACAAGAAATTATTAAGGAAAACTGCCCTGAAGTTCTAAGTTCTAGAAAAAGAGGGTAAAGTAGAACAGAAAACATTTTACAATTTACCATTTGAAGAGATCCCAGGAGGAAAACGTATAGAAATTTCATAGGTGAGTTTCAAAACTCCTAGCTTAAGGAGAAAATATTGCAAAGCAAGAAAAATCCAATTTAAATACTGTGAAAACACAGTATTTCACAATATTGAGTAGTTTCTACCCTAAAAGACTATAGGTCTTGAAACACATTTCAAAGAGGAAGGGTTGTATCCAAGAATAAATTATCCAGCATCCTGAATGAAAGGGAAAAAAGGAAATCTTGTATGTTTGTAACAAAAAGACCAGAACTCAATGGAAAATTCAATTAAAAGATCCAGAAGAAATAACGAAAAAGTTAAAGAATAATTAAAAGGCATTCACTGCAATAAGAATGCAATAAAACTGTTTCTTTATTACATATATGAAAAGTTATTAGTCATCATTACGAAAGTAGTTTGAAAGAAAGGCTCAGGCTGGGTTGTGCATGATGAAGTGATCCTAAAAAGCAAAACTAGGTGCAAAAAAAATAAAGGGGAACATTATATTAAGAAAGAAAAAATGCAGAAGGGGATGGAGGGTTAGTCATTCTGGAACCTTAACTCTCATCTGGGTTGAAGAAGAAAGTCTCCTGAAGATATAGAGAGATGAGAAAACTAGGATTAAGAGGGAGTTATAGAGGGATGTGTGGATTGAAGTTGGGAGGCTGGATTCTGGACAGCAATTTGGAACTAGGCCCAAAAGGCTACCAAACTATGCATACCCTTTGATCCAGCAATGTCTCTACTGGGCTTATATCTCAAAGATCTTAAAGGAAGGAAAGGGACCCACATGTGCAAAAATATTTGTGGCAGCCCTCTTTGTAGTGACCAGAAACTGGAAACTGAGTGGATGCCCATCAGTTGGAGAATGGCTGAATAATTTATGGTATATTAATGTTATGGAATATTATTGTTCTATAAGAAAAGATCAGCAGGATGATTTCAGAGAGGCCTGGAGAGACTTATATGAATTGATGGTAAGTTAAGGGAGTAGAACCAAGAGAACATAGTACAAAGCAACAGCAAGATTATGTGATGATCAACTGTGATAGACAAGGCTCTTTTCAACAACAAGGTGATTCAAGCCAATTCCAAAAGACTAATAATGGAGAGAACTAAATGCATTAGAAGAATTGCATATGTTTAACCTATATTAAATTACTTGCTATGTGGGGGAGAGGAGATGGTGAAAACATAACATTTTTAATTTTTTAAAAAATTTTGATAATAGCTTTTTATTTTCAAAATAAATGCAAAGATAGTTTTCAAGTTTTCAACATTCACTCTTGCGAAACCTTGAGTTTAAATTTTTCCCCCTCCCTTTTCCCACTCCCCCCCCTACACAGCAAGTAATCTAGGTTAAACATGTTCAATTTCTCTAAAAATATTTCCACATTTATCATGCTGCATAAGAAAAAAATCAGATTAAAAAGGGAGAAAAAAAAGCAAACAGTAACAACAAAAAAGATGAAAATACTATGTTGTGATGCATGCTCAGACCCGACAGTCCTCTCTCTGGGTGCAGATCAGGGCTCTACGTCACAAGACTGTTGGAATTAACCTGAATCATCTCATTGTTGAAGACAGCCACATCCATCAAAATTGATTATTGTATAATCTTGTTGTTGTGTATAATGATCTCCTGGTTCTGTTCATTTTACTTAGCATTAGTTCATGTAAGGTTTTCTAGACTTTTCTAAAATCAGCCTGCCCATTATTTCTTATAAAATAATAATATCCCATAACATTCATATACCATAACTTATTCAACCATTATTATTTAGTTTTGAGTAACAGGCACAAGCAATTTTTAAAATTCCACATTCAACATTACAGTAAGATTCAAAATAATAGTGATTAGCTCCATCAGACTTTCTAAAAATTTATCATCTGAACAATGTCATAAATCTATTTTAAATCAATGAAATAATACATACTTCAAATTATATGAAATACAAAAATGCTAATGATATTTACACATACTCTAGTCTGTTGATAATCAGTTTATCTTGTCTGGAAAGGCTCATCAAAAATTAGCTATAAGAAGCTAAGTCTAGATGGCAAGCTGTGAAACTAACTGAATCACTATTAGTCTATTAATAGAGGTTAGGGTTTACAGTGGTCTAAGAATAAAATCATTTTTCTATTTTTAAAAATAGATGTCTGATGGAAGTACAAAAAGCATAATGGAACCATAAAAATGTTTTTGCCATTTATGAATGATCATTAAGTAACAGGTATATGCCATAAATGAGGTAGAATCTGACAGGTTTTGCTAAAATAGAAAAATTTCAGAAATGCTACAAGATTATTCAGAAGACAGAAAATGACAATAATGGCTGACATTTATATAGTATTTAAGATTTACAAGTCACTCCACATATTATTTCCTTTAATTTGCAAAAAATACTTTGCTCTGCAAGTATTACTATCTCCATTTTCCTGACTAGGAAATTGGGGCTCGGAGTGGGCAAATAAGGGACTTGCTAAGGCTAGCCAGTATCAGAGGAAGGATTTACACTCAAGTCTTTCCTGAATCCAAGTCAAGAACTCTTGGCATTTTGTTGTTTTTAGAACATATTCAGATATTAGATTAAAAAAAAACACACACACAAATATATTTGTTCTGAAGTTTTATGGTCAACATAATTTTTCATAAGCTTAAAAATAATAAAACCATCCTTTAGGAAATGCAAAAGGCTCTGCCAGTTGGATTTATTATAAAAAGCCTTTATCTTTTTCACAAATAATGAGCCAGAAATAGAGACAGCCTCTGATCTTTTACTTGAGAACCATTTGTGTACAACATAGTTTAGTTCCTCTTCATCTATGGACAGAGAATAAAGGTGTTCAGTAATTGTATTGGATTTAGAACTATTAAAAAAATCTTAGCAACTGTCCTTTACCAGTTGGAATGTAATAGGATATTGATCTATACTGTCAAAATTTTCTTATTTTATCTTTCTCTTTTCTTTGTAATGAAATTTTATTGTTATCTTTTGTTTTGTACATTGAGACTGAGCTGTTCTTTGTAATTTTGCAATACCTATTTCTAATTGTTTTGTGTTGATAATGTTTCCATTTATACTGTTGTGTTGATTGTGTGTATTTTTTTTGACTCTCCTTACTTCACTTTCTATCACTTCCTGTAAATCTTTCCATCCTTCTCTGTATTCATATTTGTCATTTCTTACAACATAGTAATCTTATATTTCATTAATATCCAATAATTTGTTTAGTTGTTTCCCAATCTATGGTTATCTACTTTGTTTCTGATTCTTTACTATCACAAAATATGCTCCTCTAAAAATACTAGTAATTAGAGGCAGCTAGGTGGTGCAATGGATAGAGCACCAGCCTGAAGTCAAGATGACCTGAGTTCAAATTTGGCCTCAGACACCTAATGCTTCCTAACTGTGGGACCCTGGGCAAGTCACTTAACCCCAATTACTCCAGCCAAAAATTGTGTGTGTGTGTGTGTGTATAAAGGTATTTATGAGACTCTTTTTGGTTCAGTATTCTTACATATTTATCAAAGCATTAAAAAAAATTAACAAAAATGTCTCATAAGTTTTCTTTTTTTTTTTCTTTAATTACGTGAAACTTAAAACTCACAGATAAAGATGTAATTGTTAACCAATTCTAGCTTTTCACATACCGCAGATAGATTTCCCAAGAAGGCTGGCGAATGTGCAATCCGTGGAGACTTTATTCCTGTTGCAAGAATAGCAGAAACATCTGGCTGCCTTAATAAACTTCGACTCGATGAAGGATCTGACAAGAAAAGTGTGGTAAAAGAATTTAAGGTTTCTGTTCATTTAAGTTTTTTGTGGTTAGAACATCCAATTTGATTTTTTCCCTCAACTATTTGAGGACTGAGAAAATTAAGAGGAATCCTTTATGGTCTTCTTATTGATCCTATTTACAATTAATTGATTTTGAACTATATCTGCTTAAGTCAAGGTTCTTTGTCTATGCTTTTAATTCAGAATTCAGCTGGCCTGTAGTGAAATAATTTTAGAGATCCAGCTCTTCTGCTCATCACTGATCTATCCTTACCTCAAAGAATTTTTGCTAATCTTGGGAAATTAAAGGGAATTGGGCCTGATTATTTTTATTCCACCAACTATCCTTCAAGAATATCTGGTTTATTGTTCAAATGCCTGCATTCAATGAGAACTTCTTAGTCTAACAAGACAAGAGGGGGAGAATTGTTGATAAATCCCCATTATTAAACTTCCAATCAATCATGTTGTTTTCTGTATCCCAGCTTTGTAGTCAATCGTATTTTCCTCAATCCCATGATACATACATGTAGTCAATCATGGTTTCTTCAATCCCATGATACATACATGTAGTCAATCATGTTTTCCTCAATCCCATGATACATACAATCTACATTGTTGTATTCTCCTCAAACCTATAAGAGGGAAACTGTTCTTTGCTCAGAGTATTTGCCACATAGGAAAGCTACTGACCCACTTATCGATAGGTAGCATGCCCTGTTACCTTGCTTGAAGATCTGCCTCAGTTTACCCTTTAAAAAAAATCTCAATCACAAGAGGACCAAGCAGATTTATCTGCCTAACGGCCAAAGGATTTTCTACATTAATTAAGCTACCAAGAGGCTTACTAAAAATTGAGAAGTATTTTAATTATAGAAAAAAAAAAAAGTAAAATTGATAGAAAAGCTAATATGATCTTTCTTTGTACCTATGATTAAAAATTTTTTAAAGCAACAATCTTACAGGTTTGGCGAAATGAAGTAGGAGTTCGAGGAATTATTTGGCTTCTTGGTGTGGTGTTAGCCAAAGTATCTTCTTGGGGAGTCAAGACTGGTAGGCAAGTTAGTTAAGAAAAGCTATTCATTTGGATGGAAGATGTCTTTCAAATTACAATTAAGCATGTTTATACAATATGTATTTAATAAAAGGACAAGAAATTCTTCTATATCAAGAACTAAACAAGAACAAATACTTGAAGCACCTACTGAATACAGAGTATTATCCTAGATACTGAGTGAGCCAAAGTAAAATAAAAGTATATTTACTGAAGACAGAAAGAAGTGTAGATAATCATAATATACAACAGAATATAACATGGCATCCTACAATTGAATGTATCAGGAGAAAGGTAATGACAGCAAGGTTATCAGGAAGGCATTCATGGAGATGACTTGTAGCTGGTGTCTGGAAAAAAGGACAATTCAAGAAATACAGTGGGAAAGAGAGGATCTTTCATGCACAAGAATAGGTAAGGAGGCATAAAAGTATAATTTATAATTTGAGTTGAGGAGGCAGGGAGCAGTTCAGTTTAGGCAAAGCACAGATCATAGAATGGATCTCTTTACTTTTTAAATATAGAAACTGAGGCGCAGAAGGGTTAAATCACTAAAAAGTAATAATAGATATGACTGGGAAAATATTTTGTCAGTATTGTAGGGAGTTTAGAAAGTCAAGCAAAGAAATGTAAATTTTATTCAACAGATACCCACAGAAATGTTATGAGTACTCAAGTAACATGATGGTCCTAGAAATGATAATTTTGGCAGTGGTACAAAGGAAGAAATGGTAGGAGGAAAGAGCAGCAACAGAAAGACATGTATGGATCCAAAAGTTGCAAATGTCATAATTAAAGAAACTAGAACTGAATCAAAGGGGGAATATTAAGATAGCTATTTCCCAAAAAAGGGAGAGCCTCCTCTTACATTGCACTCAGGAACAAGTGGACTTGTTCACACCATCTAGATTAACAGAAGTGAAGTGTGACCCAACACAAGTTCTTAATTGAGAAACTGAGGTTGAAGATAGGAGCAAGCAGAAGAAAAAAAAAAGAATATTTTGAACCACAAGAAACCAAAAGGATTAACCTAAAAGAATAATTTCTTTTTTTTTTTTGGGGGGGGGGGAGAATTTAATCATTTTATTAAGGTCAACAGGTTATTAAACTAAAAGAGATGGTCATTTGGCCATTGAAAAGAAACATTCCACAAGTCCAGATAGAATCCCAGAGGGGAAAAAAAAAAAATTCAGGTCACAATGACTAAGTGAGTGCCTAGAAGAAATAAAATAAGAGATAAAACAGAAAAGCTACATAGGAAAAAATGCCAAGGAAAGTTAATACCTTACCAAGAACTGAACGTCCTGAAAATGAGAATGGACCAAATAGAAAGCAACCATTAAATTAGATAAGAAATATTAAAATAAAATCAAAACATTGGGAAAAAACAAATCAAAACTAAAATATTAGAAACTGACTGGAAAAAAGAAAAGCTCAAAAAGATAATATAAGAATCAATGGACTACCTGAAAATCATAAAAATCATTAAAAAAAAGTAAAAAAAAAAAAAAAAAAAAAAAAGATACTCTATATTTCAAGAAATCATAAATGAAAATTGCTCAGATCTCTCAGAACTAGAAAAGTGAAAACAAACAAAACAAAACAAACAAACAAACAAAAAAATCCACCAGTCCCCTCCTGAAAAAAACTTTTTGTCCAGAAAAAAAACTCTTAAAGAATGTTAGAGCTCAGGTCCACAACTTCCAAATTAAAGTCAGATAATAAGTTTAGACATGCTGTGTTTGAGATTTTGGTGGAACATCTAGTAGAACTGTCCTGAAGGCCTGTGGTGCAACAGAGAAGTCAGAGGTTAAAGTTGGCGGTACAGATGTGAGAATCTTCTACATCAGGCCTTTTTAAACTGCTGTGTGTCATAGACTCCTGTAGTAGCCTTATGAAGCCTTTCTCAGGATTTTTTTTTTAAACAAAGCTTTTTATTTTCAAAACATGCATAAGCAAGATAACTGTATAAATATGTATATATTGCATTTAGCATATATGTTAACATAATTAACATGTAGAGGAAGGAGTGGAGAGAAGGAGGGAAAAAGTTGGAACACAAGTTTTTATAAGGGTCAATGTTGAAAAATTACCCTTGCATAGGTTTTGTCAATAATGCTATAATAACAAAACAAAACAAAAACATATGCATAGATAATTTTCAACATTTACCCTTACAAAACCTTGTGTTCTAAATTTCTTCCTCTCCCTCCTCCACCCCCTCCCCTAGACAGCAAGTAATCCAATATATGCAATTCTTCTATATATATTCCCACAAATATGCTACACATGAAAAATCAGATCAAAAAGGAAAAAAATGAGAAAAAAAAAACAAAATGCTATGTTGTGATCCATACTCAGTCCCCCACAACCCTCTCTCTTGAGTGCAGATGACTCGCTCTCCAACATAAGACCACTGGAAGTGGCCTGAATCATCTCATTGTAGAACAGAGTCATGTCCATCAGAATTGATCATCACATAATTTTGTTGCTATGTACAATGTTCTTTTATTTCTGCTCACTTCACTTAGCATTGGTTCATGTAAGTTTCTCCAAGTCTCTCTGTATTCATCCTGCTGGTCATTTCTTACAGAATAATAATATTCCATCACATTCATATACCATAGCTTGTTCAGCCATTCTCCACCTGATGGGCATCTACTCAGTTCCCAGTTCCTTGCCATTACAAAAAGGGCATTTTTTGCATATATGGGCCCTTTTCCCTTTTTTATGATCTCTTTGGGATACAGGCCCCATTAGAGAGACTGCTGGATCAAAGGATATGCAGTTTGATAGACCTTTGGGCATAGTTCCAAAATGCTCTCTAGAATGTGGGATCATTTTACAACTCCTCCAACAATGCATTAATGTCCCAGTTTTCCCACATTTCCTCCAACATTTATCATTTTTCCCTGTCATCTTAGCCAATCTAAGAGGGGTGAGGTGATATTTCAGAGTTTGTTTTAATTTACATTTATCTAAATACTGATTTAGAGCATTTTTATATGTAACTATAGATGGCTCTAATTTAGTCATCTGAAAATTATTCATATCCTTTGACCATTTATCAATTGAGGAATGAATTACATACATTGTTATAAATTTTTTCCCCCCCTGAGGCTGGGGCTAAGTGACTTGCTATCACACAGCTAGGAAGTGTTAAGTGTCTGAGACCAGATTTGAACTCTAGTCCTCCTGAATTCAAGGCTGGTGCTCTATCCACTGTACCACCTAGCTGCCCCCCATTGTTATAAATTTGACACAGTTCTTTATATAATTTAAAAATGAGACCTTTATCAGAAACATTGGCTGTCAAGATTTTTCACAGCTTTGTATTTTCCTTTTAATCTTGTTTCTCTTGGGTTTGGTTTTTTTTTTTTTTTTTTTTTTTTTTTTTTTTTTTTTTTTTTTTTTTTTTTTTGTGTGTGTGTGCAAAATCTTTTTAATTTAATGTAATCAAAGTTGTCCATTTTGCCTTTCATAATGTTCTCTAGTTCTTCTGTGATCATCCATTCCTCCGGTCTCCAAAAATCTGATAAATTATCCCTTGTTCTTGTAATTTGTTTACAATCATCCTGTATACCCAGATCATATATCCATTTTGACCTTATTTTGGTATGGGAAGTGATATAGGTCTATATCAAGTTTCTGACATATTATTTTCCAGTTTTTACAGCAATTTTGGTCAAATACTGAATTCTTATTCCAGCAGCTGGAGTTTGATCAAATACTAGATTGCTATAGGTCTAGATTATTATGCTGTACATATCTAATCTATAAGTAATGAAGAAATCAAGAAATGCTTTGAGAAAAATTATAGCCCTGAGTGCAAATGCAAACTGTTATTTTTGTTATAACATTTAAAACTGAAAGGATACTAGACACTCTCTTGTGTGCACTTTGTCTTCGAGCTGTCCGTGTCACTTCCACATCTCGGACAGCAGGAGAAGACATCTCCCCAAACCCATTCCTGAAACAGTATAATTAAGAGAATTGTGAATATTAAGGCAATACAGTACTCATCAAGTTTTGTTTCAGTGGAGTATTCAAATTAGAGCAATCTTCTTTTTCACTGACCAAGGAATGTGAACTTATTTTCCAATCTATAATATTCAAAGGGAACTCAACTTGGAAAGCCAATTCAAAATTTCTGTCCATGGAAACGTCTTTGACAACTTTAATACTTGCAGATCTCCATGTCACATGAACTGAACAAATGTTTGTAGAAGACCTACTGCATAAAAGACGACTTACATCAGATAATTCAGCATTTAGCATCTTATAGTCTATGGCACAGTTTGGCACTGATACCCATGGAATCTCAAATCACTTTCAAGGTTCTAGCACTAAGTCCTAGAAAAAGTCTTTCCTGATTTATCCATAAAACACCAATGATCTCTCCAAAATTACTTCATTATCTCCATCTCACTCCACAGGAACCTTGGATTCTATTCATAGGATCCTAGACTCTAATCAATCTTTCTTTTGCTCATCTTGCAGGAGCCCAAGTTTCTATGACACCACCCAGATATCTCCATACCATGTCTATTTCCCCATGGAACTTAGCACACAGAAGGTCTATCAATGTAAAGACAGACATAACAACTGGGAGATGTATGCTGAATCGCCAAAAGAATAGAAAACTAAAAGAGTGAAAGAAAACATTTACTTGTTTTTTAACTCCTTGAACAGAAACATTGTTGGGCAATTGGGTCTGCAAGTCACTACACACATAGCTACTGAAGACCCACTTCTTGCCCCCAAAGTCCTTGGCACATCAAAATGATCAACACCAGAAAGTTATGTGATGTTAATAGTAGAAATGACATTAAATGCTGTACCCTAAGGAGCCAGGGACTTTCCCAATCAATTTGCAACTGAAACCTTCCTTATAGATTGTCTAAATGCTTAATAAATACTTCATTCACTCACTGATTAAGATGACAATTGCAGCTGTGCTTTGGGAATACCAGTTGTTGAACAGTTGAGACCTTACCCATTTCTACTGCAACTTTCCTCAACAGGTCTTCTCTAATCCTTCTATAGGATAACAGCAATAATGATCATCTATGAATGACTTAGCTATTCACAGCAATGCAATGATACAAGACAATTCCAAGACTCAAGATAGAAAATGCTATCTATCTCCAGAGAAAGAACTGATGAAAGAATTATACTGCAAACTGAAGCATACTATTTTTCACTTTCTTAATTTAATCATGGTTTTTAGAGGAAGATTGGAATAGGGGAATCTGTTTTCTTTCACAACATGACCAAAATGGAAATGTTTTGCATAACTGTACATGTAACACATCAAATTGCTTACTCTCAGAGAGGTCACCATTTGATACAGATATATAGATATACCAGCAAAACCATACTCTGCATACTTCTACTTATCAGTTCTTTCTTTGGAAGTGGATAGCTTCTTCTTTCCTAGATCCTTTGCAGCTGATTTGATTAAGAATAACTTGGTCCTCGACAGTTGTTCTCAGAACAATATTATTGTTACAATGTACAATGTTGTCGTGGTTTTGCTCACATCACTCTTCATTATTTCATCGTCTTTCCATATTTTTCTAAAGTCAATGAAATTATCATTTATTTTTGTCAGAATAGTATTCCCAACTGATGAGCATCCCTTCAATTTCCAGTTCTTGCCACCAGAAAGAGCTACTATGAATATTTTTAAAAGTATGGTTCTTTTCCTTTTTCCCTAAAGACTGTGAAACAAATCTAAGGATGCTATTGCTAGGTCAAAGGGCATGCACAATTTTATAACTCTTTGGGCATTTTAATTCAAAACTTCTCTCCCAAATTGTTGAATCAACAGTTCACACTTCCATCAGGTTCCATTTTTTTTTTTTACATCCCTTGCAACATTTGTCATTTTTCCTCTTCTATTATTTCAGCCAATCTGACAAGTGTGAGATATCGCAAAGAAGCACGCAATTTTCACTTTTTTTGTGTTTTTTTCCTCGAGTCTTTAATTTGCATTCTTTAATCAGTAATGATTTGAAGCACTTTTTTACATGTGACTATAACATAGCTTTTGATTTCTTCAAAAATTCCCTTCGTCATTTTCAATTTAGGGAATGCCTCATTCTTGTAAATTTCATAAAATTATATATTTGAAAGGACACTTTTATCTGAGAAACTGTCTAAAACTTCCCCTCCCCCCATTTTGTTTTCCTTCTAATCTTGCCACGTGGGGTTTATTTGTACAGTAGAGCTTAAAGTCAGAAACGCCCGGGCCTCAGTTTCCATCTCTGTAAAATGAGCGTGCAGGACCAGAGCTCTAAGAACCTTTGGCCCCGGGGTGCCCGGATTCTACGTGACCCCTCCCCCGAGATGTCACGACCCAGGCGGTGAAGATCCCGCTTCCCGCCTCCCCCCGATCCCCAAACGCCCGCACTCACGTATTGTCCATGGTGCCTGCGGATCCCTCGCCGCTACGGATCAGGCTGGATGTTTCAGGATGCTCCAGCCGCGTTCCAAGCCTCCCGCCTTCCGGAAGTGTATACTCCAACCTGGAACTGCTTCGCAGCCACAACCGGAAGCCTGAAAAACCGGGAAGTTCAACGAGTGGAATGAATGCGCACGCGCAAACACACGAATGTTCTTCCTCTTCAATTTGAAGACGCAGCTACTAGGAAGATTACTGGAATTTCAGCTGCGCTTGCGCGTAGGAGCCGAGCACCAGCCCCGAGTGGCGCGGAGGAATCGTTGATGAGTGTTGCGCTCTGCCACAGCGCTCAGCCGCGATTGGTTGGAAGAGGTGGCGCTGCATGGGGTGACCAGACTTTTGCCAGGGAGAAAAAAGAGTCCCCTTTCCCTAGTCAGGAGCCGAGTGTTTCAGGAAAGCCTGAATGTGGGTAAATTCTCCCAGTCTTTTCGGGCTGATGGAAGAACAAGAGTAATTATTTTTAATCACTTGTTTTGATTAAGAGTTTTCGTCTTTGGTGGTGGGTGCGGGTTTTTGCTTTTTTTGTTTTTTCTTGGGGGTTGGGGTGGTTTGGAGGATCCCTCATAATAAGAAATCCAACATATGATGGTGCAAATTTTTAAAAAAATATTACTATTAGGGTGTGATTATTCCCTGAAAGGCAAGGAGAGTTAGCTTTGAATTCTGTCTCAGGTGTCTCCCTGCTGCATGTCCCTGGGCAGGTCACCTAACCGCGGACCACTTAGGAAAACGTCGCCCAACTCAGAGAGCCCTTAGCAGGAGCGATGTTATCTACATGTGTAAACATGTGCGTGTGTTATACACACGGAACTTAGGGATGTGCAAGATCTGAGTAATAGTAAACCTTCTGTAACCGATGTCCGTTACATTTCCGGGGATTCTTTAACAACGCACAAGTGAATTATGTGTTACTTACATACATATAACAACATGATATATAGATAACAATGTGCAGTATGTTTGTGTGTGTGTGCAGTCATTTTTTGCATCCGATCCTCCGGAGCTCCTTGGGCGGTGGGCGGGGGGTGCGCTAACATCTATTTACCGTATAAGTAAAATGAAACTGAGCAGGAAGTGTCTTTAGGCAGAAGTCAGATCCAGACCGCTCTGCCTGCTATCAGGGAAACTTGAACCTTCATATGTGCCTGTGGGGGGTGTATTAATATTATGTATCCCTCAGCAAATCTGAAAGCATGCAAATGTCAGCTGTTTTTACAAAATGTTTATACTTCTGAGCTCTCCAAATATCCCTCGATCATGGGAAATTATTTGCTTTATTAGAAATGCATAATTTGCACTTGACTTATTAGGTGCCTAGCCAGTACTTTAGTATGGCATTGCTATGATTATCGGTAAGAATAAGAAAGGAAAGGCCTAGATTAGAGTCACATAAGAGGAAAAAAACGCCTGTAGAGAGATTTTATTTGTACTGATAAGGATGAAATCAATGGATATCAAAGATCTTTTAGTGTCAAAGTAAAGTGAAAATGTGAGTAGTATAGTGATCCTTGGCTCTTAGAATCTTTTGAATGAATAAACGAATTAGTGATTTGGGCTTGCCAAAAACTGAGGATACATTTTATTTATTTATTTTTGCCGTATTTTTTTTTTCATAATTTTATAATTATAACATTTTTTGACAGTACATATTCGTGGGTAATTTTTTACATTATCCCTTCTGTTCAGAATTTTCCCCTCCTTCCCTCCAACCCCTCCCCTAGATGGCAGACAGTCCTATACATGTTAAATATGTTGTAGTATATGAGGATACAATTTAAAGAGATAGTCTCAATCCCCAAAGAGATTACATTTTAAAGAGAGAGGGATATTTTCATTTGAAAAGTTACAGGTAAAATGAGTGGAGCCACCGGAGAATAGATTAACACATTATTTCCAAGTTCACTTTTATCAGTCAAGTCTGACAATGACCCCATTTGGGGATTTCTTGGCAAAGATAATTGAGTGATTTGCCATTTCCCTCTCCAGCTCATTTTATAGATGAGGAAATTAAGGCAAAAGGTCAAGTCACTTAGGGTTACCCAACTAACCAGAAGCTAGATAAGAAATCAAGATGAGTTAGGGTTGGCACTTTTAATTGTCCAAAAGCAACATCTTTACTCTGATCATAGATACTGACTTGTAAAACCAGGATGTGGGACAGTTGCTGTTCCACTGAAGCAATTTTAAGCCTGTTTAAGCAAACAACCATCATTAGCAAGGTATGTCTAATGATTCTAATATACCAGCATAACTCAAAAGGGCTTAAAATGAAGTCTTTTCCTCTCTCTTAACCCTTTCTTCTAAGGAAAAAAGAGCAGTAAAGGATGACTCAGACACTCCTGAAAATTCCTTTTCCTTTAGGCTGTAGTTTTGCTAATAAAGCAGTCTGTCCAGACAACTGACATGGAAGCAGAATTCAGCTCTCCTCCAGGGAGTTTCCAGCAGTAGCAGATCCTCTCTAGCTTCAGTCAACTCTCTGTCTTTCTCTCACTTATCAACTCTCAGGAAATCAGCGTCTCCTGAACAGCAGGATCTGTCTGAGCCCAGGGTTTCAGTTTATAAGGCCTGAAAGCCATGCTTCTTCATGAGTACTTACCTCTTTCTAACAAGTGATGTGAACTTTAAGAAATGCACCTTTCCATCATGTTTGATCCACAAGGCCCTTATATAATATTCTCATAATCTCCAAATACTTATTTGTTTATATAATTTCTCAGTTTTCAAAATGCTGAGAATACCCAAGTGAGTAGCTGGTAAACCACCTGTTCTTCAGCCAGGTTTAATTCTGCCTTCATACAGGGCCTCTCAATACATTTATCTGGGGGCCACTTTTAGGTCCCAGCAACAGTCTTTTCTCCAAACGCCTCTTTATATGAGGGGCTGTTTCTTCTCAAGCTGATTTTCTTTAGTGTTTTTTAAACTAATGTTGTTTTTCTGTCTTTTCCAGCAAAAAGAAAGTCCACAGAACGTACCATCCACCATCCAACATTTGCCATCTCCTGCAAACTAAAATCAAGATGGGAGTTTTGCTATCTGCAAACTACTCCCTGTCTATGTGTCAAAAGTAAATATAATCAGTAATGTTGATGGACTGAGATAGAGATAATAATTTGTGAATCATTATGAGGATCACGTGAACAAGTATATGAAAGTACTTTCTAAAGAAAAGGTTTAATATATTTTTACCATGTTTAACATATATTGGATTATATGCCATCTAAGGGAGGGGAGGGGGGGAAGAGGGGAAAAATTGAAGCACAAGGTTTTTCAAGGGTCAGTGTTGAAAAAAACTATCCTTGCCTGTGCTTTGAAAATTAAAAAAAAACTTCAATAAAAAATAAAAATTAAAAAAAAAAAGAGTATTATTTTTAGTATTCTTTTCTTTTTAAATTTTGAATTCCAAATTCTCTCCCTCCCAGTTTCTCCCTTGCCTATGAGGAAGGTAAACAATGATATTAACCTATATGTAAAATGTAAAGTTTGTATGAATGTACTTTTCAACCATAAATAATATAACTGAAATTCAGGTCTTATGTATCCCTGTTGTTCTTCACTTCCTGTGTAACTCAGCTTAGTTCCATTACTCTTCAGCAGATGGATGCTATCAACTTTCTCAAAGGACCAGCTTTCTCATGTTTGAAGCTTTGGAAAGACCAGTTTGGAATCTTGGCATTATACTTCAAAGCACATATCTGAGTCAGAGTACTACCATTCTTTTTTAAACCTTCTTTTTGTTCACTGAGGGTCCCCCAGTCTTCATTCTCACTCATGCAAAAGGTCCCTTGTAGATTGATGATAATGTTACCTTTTTGCACTGTTTAGATCACTGGATGATCTCCCATTCTTATCAAAAGTTCACATTGAGCCTTGGAATTCAGAGGGGCATTCATGTTTTCTCCCCCATTGCCTTTCAATTCTCTTCCTTTCTCTGGAACAGCTGGACTGAGTGATTTAAATTACTAAGAAGCTACTTCCCAACCTAACCACAAAAGGGCACTTACTCTGTAGGAGAAAGAGATTTGTACTCCACCTAATAGCTAGCTATCTGTAATACTGTCAAGGGAATGAATGAAGGGAATGACCCTTCCCCATACCCATTTCAGACAGGTCTAACTGTCTCTTAACTATTTCATATTAGCCATGTAGTTACTAGGTAACTCAGTGGATAAAGTGCCAGGCCTTTGTTCACATCTAACTTTGGACACTAGCTTTGTGACCCTGGGCAAGTCACTTAGCCCTGTTTGCCTCAGGTTCCTCATCTGTAAAATGAGCTGAAGAAGGAAATGGCAAATACTGGCATTTTTGTCAAGAAAACCCCAAGTAAGTGGGGCCATGAAGAGTCAGGCACAACTGAAAAATAATTTTACTACAAAAGAGCCATAATAACACTTGTCTGTTGAGTCAGTATGAGTATACCATGAGTATACTAAAGAGGCAATTCTTTACTATTGTTCTGTAAGAAATGAGCAAGATAGTTTGAGAAAACCCAGGAAGACATATGAATTGATGCAAAATGAAGTGAGCAGAATCAGGAGAATATTATGCATAGTAATAGCAATATTCTAACAATGATAAATTATGACTTAGCTACTCTGATTCAAGGCAAGTCCAAAGCAATCATAATGAAAAGTTCGGTCCATCCCCAGAGAGTGAACTGGTGACTTTTGAATGCAGATTAAAGCATTCTTTTTTCACTTTAACTTTTTCTTTTTTTTCTGTTTGTGTTTTCTTTTGCAACATGATTAATATGGAAATTTTTTTCAAGACATAAAATCAATATATTGCTTGCCTTCTCAAGGGTGGGTGAGAAATGAAAGGGAGGGAAAGAATTTGGAATTCAATTTTTAAAAATGAATGTTAACAAGATTATACACATACATGTGGCTCTCTTCAACAGTGAGATGAATCAGACCAGTTCCAAAGGTTCATCCATGAAGAGAGCTATCTACACCCAGAGAGAGGACTGTGGGAACTGAGTGTGGATCACAACACAGCTTTTTCACCCTTTTTGTTGTTTGCTTGCATTTTATTTTGTTTTTCATTTTTTTCTGTTATGATTTGACTTTTCTTGTGTAATTGTATAAATATATATGCATATATTGGATTTAACATTTATTTCTATTAAGTTTAACATATTGGACTACTTGTCATCTAGGGAAGGGGATAAGAGAAGGGGGGGAAATCAGAACACAAGGTTTTCCAAGGGCTAATGTTGAAGAATTGTCTGTGCATGTTTTGAAAAATAAAAAGCTTTAATAAAAATTAAAATGAATGTTAAAAATAATTAAAATGGGACTTGATAAATGGACAAAGGATATGAACAAACAGTTTTCAGATGATTAAGAATGTGCTAAATCACCACCTCATGCCTCTCAGATTGGCCAAGATAACAGGAAAAGATAATGATAAATGTTGGAGGGGATGTGGGAAAACTGGGACACTGATACATTGTTGGTGGAACTGTGAAATGATCCAACCACCTTATATTCCAGAAGTCCCATTACTGGATCTGTATCCTAAGGAAATCATAAAGAAGGGAAAAGGATCCACACGTGCAAAAATGTCTTTACAACTCTTTTTGGGGTGGCAGAGGATTGGGAAATGAGTAGATGCCCATCAACTGGGGAATGGGTGAACAAGTTGTGGTACGTGAAGATAATGGAATATTACTGTTGTATAAAAAATGATGAATAAGTGATTACAGAAAAGCCTGGAAAGATTTACACTAACTGATGCTGAGCAAAACAAGTAGAACCAGAAATACATTGTACACAGTAATAACAAGAATGTGTAATGATTGAAAGACTTTGGTTCTTTTCACTGGTTCAGTGAGCCAAAGAAATCCCAAGAGACTTTGGACAGAAAATGCCATCTGCATCCAAAAAAAGAACTAAGAAGACTGAATGTAAATCAACATATGTTATGTTCAGTGCTTTTTTTCTGGTTTTGTTTGTTTGTTTGTTTGTTTTTTTTAATCTCCCATGGTTTTTCCCTTTTGCTGATTTTTCTCTCCCAACATGATTCGTAAAGCAATGTGAGTTTAAAATAAATGTAAAAAAAAAATTTTTTTTGAAATGCCATTGGAAAAATTTTAACAAAATAAAAATATATTTTAAAAATAACTTTAAAACTACAAAAAATAGAGATAATTACTTTTCTTAAAGCCTTTTCTTTCTATCAGCTTTAGGGTATAAAGAAGAGATTCTGAGTTCCTAAGGGACTGGAAAGGGGAATTTGCTATTCATGGCTTCCTAGGCAAACCTGTTTCTGGTATGGGGCCACCTCCAGCTCCTCTTCTTTCCTTAAATGAGGGCCTCAGGGTATCCTTATTTAATAGAGCAGCTGTAGTAGCAGTAACGGCTGGAGCGCTGAGAAGGAAAGTTGTGTCTATTCCATACTTGATTCAAATTTGTATTCTGGGTACCTTTTTAACAACCCTTTCTTCTCCTTAAAAATCCCTTAGAGCCCAAAATAGAATTGTTCCTCAAGAATTTGAGTGCTGGGGAAACCTAGTATCCACAGAGAAAGAGCCCTTTGATTATTGATCTGGCTATAGTCATTGGAGATGAAATGTTAACTAATATGCAATTCTTATAAAGAAGTTGTTTTTAAATATTGTAAATAAGCAATTCTGATGAAGGAGCTGTTTGCAAATGTCCCCACAAGACTTAGGTATTAACTTCTTAACCAGTCATAATCATTCAATGATTCTTTTGCTTAGAATTCCCATTTCTGTGTGTGGGAATAAAATTGCCAGTTGTAAACCTGATTCATGTTTTTATTTTGGGCACATTTCAACTTCTCTCTTCCCCCTTAAACTAGGGCCCAAACTGGAGTTGGGGGAGGACCAGGGGCTCAGAAGAGGAGGAGCTCTGGTTTCCCTACAGAGGAGATCCAGGTAACCCCAAAGCATTGAACCAAGAGCAAAACCTGGAGTACAGGATCTGGCAAAGGTTGCCAGCCCAGCCTGGGACCCAGCCAGGGGTGCTTAGTTAGCCGCTGTTTCAGATATTATCATTCATACAAAGGCAGTAATTTTCTTTGGCAAAGTAGAGCAGTCACAGGGGATTGTGATGGCTGACCACAAGTGTTTTCCAGGCTGTAATATGAAAGAGGAATTGGTTTATTCCATTTGGCTTCTGGGGCAGAAAGGAAATTTCAGAGGCAGATCTACAGCGTGTCAGGAAAAACCCTAAAGCAGAATGGAACAGGGAGATGTTTCCTATCACTGGAGGCCTTCAGGTGGACCACAAACCAGAGATGTTGCAGAGGTCATTGAGGTATCAGTTGAACTGGATTGTGAATGAGCTCCCTTCTACTTTTGTGTTTCTGTGACTGATCTTGTGATCCTAGGATCGTCCTCAGTGATCTGTTATTAAAGAGCATGAGCCCATTTCACATGGAGGACAGAAGTTTACATACTGCCCATAATTTCCTTCAAACATTTCATTTTCGAGCAGAACCAGGAGATTATTATACACTTCAACAATGATACCGTATGAGGATGTATTCTGATGGAAGTGGATATCTTCAACATAGAGAAGAGCTAATCCAATTCCAATTGATCAATGATGGACAGAATCAACTACACCCAGAGAAGGAACACTGGGAAATGAGTGTAAAATGTCTGCACTATTGTCTTTCTTCCCAGGTTACTTTTACCTTCTGAATCCAATTCTTCCTGTGCAACAAGAAATTCGGTTCTGCACACATATATTGTATCTAGAATATATTACAACACATTTAACATGTATGGGACTGCCTGTCATCTAGGGGAGGGGGTGGAGGAAAGGAGGGGGTGGAGGAAAGGAGGGGAAAATTCGGAACAGAAATGAGTGCAAGGGATAATATTGTAAAAAAATTACCCGTGCATATGTACTGTCAAAAAAATTATAATTATAAAATTAATAAAAACAAACATTTTCTTTTCCAAATGTTTTTATTTAATGAAAGTATTGTTTTTCTTAGGCTAGAGGTGGGGAGTTGGGAAAGCAATAAACATTTATTAAGTGCCTGTATAAATTCCTGAGAATCCTCAAAATAGCTCTCTTTACTGAAATTCATACTGCATATGTCTAACATTCATATTTTATGTTACTAGAACTTTGAATAGTACAGATTAAAGTACATGTTACCACTTCAAGGAATTCATTTCAACTAATTGGGATTTATTTATTTCATTTGATACTTCTAACAACTCTGAGGAGGTAAGTGCTATTATTTCCAACTTTTTACAATTGAGGAAACTAAGTCACAAGGAGGTTATGACTTTGCTCAGGGTCAGGTCACATAACTAGTAAGTATCTGAGGCTGCTTTTGAACTTGAGTCTTTCTGACTCCAAATCTAATAGTCTATCTAATAGTGTTAGATAGCAGCCCAGGAACAATGGGGCTGGACAACCTATTGTAGTTATGTATGGATTAATTCATAAAAGGAAAGAGACAATAGTTACAAAAGTTCTTTGATTTTTTTTTTTTTGGAAAAAAAAAAAAAAAGAAAAAAAAAGTCAAAATAGTAAGGCTGTCCAGAATTCCATGAGAGGAGCAAATTGTTGGCTTTCTTTCTTAGAGACAGCAAGGAGACCCAGGTAGGATATAGCATTGGTCTTAGAATCCTGAAGAAAGGAAATTCAGATCCTGTCTGACATTTGATAACTCTATGGCCCTGGGCAAATCACATAACCTCTGCCTCAGTTTCCATATTTATAAAATGGGAATAATAGTAGCATCCATCTCATTGTAAAGACTACTAAAATAATATGTGTGTGTGTGTGTGTGTGTGTGTGTGTGTGTGTGTATAAAGCATTTTGAAAACATTTGTAAATCTAAGGTATTATTATTCTGTCATATTTTGCTAGTAAACACTTCACTAATGCTGCCCACAAAATTTTCAGGATTCATCCACTCTATTTTCTTTATGATACTACTAATTTGGTATGAACTTCTTGAGTCTATAAGAAAATACTGATGATAGAGACTACATACATGTATTAAATGTGTACCAGTAAGATTAGAAATTTTTCTTTTAGGATGCAACGATGCAGTTCCATCCAGCATACATGCACATACTCAGTATGTATAAAGCCAAAAGTAGTAAATAGAGAGCCAGCCTTGGAGTCAGGAAGCCTAAGGTGACATCCTGCCTTGTTGTGTGAGCCATAGGGTAACCTCTTATAGTGTTCCAAGCAACTCTCTAAAAGTAAACATCTCAGAGAATGGATGGTTGGTATTGGGGGGGGGGGGAACTTTCTTCACCAGGAAACAAAGACTTTCCATTTGGATCAAACAAAACATTCCAGGATGTTCTCCATATCTGAAATGCTCTCCACCTCATCTCCATAGCTACCTGGCTTCCTTCAAATGCCAGCTAAAATACCACTTTCTACAAGAAGACTCAGTGAATCTCTCTAAAATCTAGTACCTTTTTTTAATTGATTATTATTATTTTTTATCCTGTATGTAGCTTGTTTGTATTTATTACTCCCATTAGATTGTGAACTCCTCAGGGCTGGGCTGTCTTTTGCCTTTTTTTTTTTTTTTTTTTTTTTTTTTTTGTATTCCTAGTTTTTAGCTAGGAACACAGTAGGTGTTTAATAAATGCTTACTGACTTAACCTAATAGAAGGTCCTTATATCAGAGTGTGCTAAATAAACAATAGGCTTTCCAGAAAACCAAACGAAAAGGCTGGCCTATCCCAGTCCCTATGCCATTGGTCTCCAGTGTTGTATACCCCAAAAGAGGTTCTTGAATGATCCCAGGGGGGTACCGAACCAACCAATTACAGAATGAGCCATTGTGAGGGTACCACTAACATTCATTTCTTATAGACAGCAAAGAAGGGGGTACCACGTAGAGCAGAGGTACCATATTATGCAATAAGATAGACTAAAAATTGGGGTAATTGTAACGAGGTATGGTTGGTTCCATTTCCAGAGATTGGGAGCAGGGGAAAAAGGGAATAAATAGAGAAAAGATACTACCCTAAATCTTACTACCCTCAGGAACGTTATAGGAAAGCCCTGGAATGGCACCCAACCAGAGGGAAGAGGAAGCAGTACTGGTGGCCAAATGTACTCTCCATAACAGCACTCGTGACCCATCATTGCTTCAGATGGGACATATGAAACGTTACAGCAATGCAGTACGGTAAAAAAAAAAAAAAAAAAAAAAAAAAAAAAACCCGCTAACTTTGGACTTAAGAGAACCTGGGTTCATATTCACATTGGCTTATTGCCCTCGGCAAATTTAGTTATTCATTCAATTCAATAAACATTTATTAAATGCCTATTATGTGCCCAGTACAGTGCTAAGAGTTGGAGATACAAAAAGATGCAAGAGACTGTTCCTGTTCTCATTACAATCTAAAGAGTGAGAAATCATGCAAACAAATAATTTACAAAGCAATCTATGGACAGAATAAAGAAGAAATGATTAAAAGAAAGACAACATTGAAATTAAGAGGTTGGGAATGACTTTCTTTAGAAGCTTGTTTTTATTTATTCTGATAGAAGGTAGGATTTAAAGACTGAGACTTAAAGACAGGGAACTCAATGTACTTGGGCTTCTATTTTGTCCACTGAAAATGAGGAATATGGTCTAGATAGGCTCGGAGGTCCCCTTTTAGCTCTAGTTCTGTGCTTCAGATAAGTTTGCCCAGTTCCAAATGTTCAGTAATGAAGAGAGCCATCTATAATACCCAAAGAGAGGACAGTGGGAGCTGAGCGTGGACCACAACATAGCACTTTCACTCTCTGTTGTTGTTTGCTTGCATTTTGTTTTCTTTCCCAGTTTTTTTTTCTTTCTTGATCCGATATTTCTTGTGCAAGATAACTGTATAAATATGTATACATATATTGGATTTAATATATATTTAACATGTATTGGACTACCTGCCATCTAGGGGAGGGAGTGGGGAGGAGGGGATAATTTGGAACAAAAGGCTTTGAAACAAGGGTCAATGTTGAAAAATTAGCCATGCATATGTTTTTTAAATAAAAGCTTTAATTAAAAAAAAAAATTCATTTGCAACCATCCTTTTGGTAATACAACTTTCATCTCTTATTATCTTATATTACTGCCTTATCTATAATATCCAATTCACTTCCTCCCACTTTTTCCCTCCACCAAAACAAAAAAAACAAAAAAAACCCTTAGAAATCCCCCCCCCCCCCATGACCTATCTATAAAACACTTAAATTTGTATAGTTAAACTTGGAAACAGAATTTTGTAATTGAAAGACTGGACTTTGAACCTACTTTTGAAAACATAAAGGAATATAAAAATCTCCTGGGTAAATTTAATCAAAAACCTTTATATAATTAGTGAATGGAACTGAAAAATGAGAAAATGATTAATAAGCACAATTAAGAATACTCTTCTTCCATTTTGAGCTACCTTTTTATTTCATCCAAGATAACTATTAAACCAAATACCTCAGTGAAATGAACTTAAAACATCTACAGATACATGTTAAATAAATAACATATATTTGGAGTGTATGTTCAAAATTGTTTACTAATTAGATTGTACAATCAAAAGGGCCCATTGTCTTACATACTAATGACATGACAGATCCAAACTAAGATTTCAGGAAAAAATGCATGCAATGTTATGCTAAGTTCTAATATGACCAAAGAGAATCCCTCTTCTCAAGAAGCTTGCATTCTACTGGCCACGAAATAAAGGTATGGAAATTAACAGAGTTGAGAGGCATCTTGGCGCAGTCATTTCCAATACTAATCAAAATCCAGGGGTGAGACACTTATAAGAAAAAAAAAAAAAAAAAAAAAAAAAGCTTTAGCTTTTGGTTTCTTGGTTCTTAAGTAATTTTCAGAAAATCAGAAAATTGAATTTTCTGTACAGATCAGGTTTAGTTCCTCTCATGACAAAATAGCCTTGATTGAAGACCTCAATTTACTCTTGAATTAAGGTGAAAAAATTGGTAATGAAGCAGAGCTCATCTGAGATACAGCCCCAAATGGTTAAGAAGTTCCCAGGCTTTCCTTTCCACATATTTTATAACTCAAAATCTGTATAATCATATAACCAGTCAACTGCAACTATCACATGCCTTAATCATATGATTTTTTTTTAAACTCAACTCTTATGATTTAAGGTTAGAGCTGGTCTACAAAAACTTTAAAGTGTAGAAAGGGCAATAATACCAAGTTAAGGAAAATGGAGATAATGGTGTTTTTTCATAGATGAATAGATAGGTAGAACACACACACACACACACACACACACACACACACACACACACACACACAAGAAAGTGACTCACTAGTACCATATATAAATTATTCATTTAAAACGGTGTGAATGTTCCAACATAGAGACACTTGGCAGCTGCCAGAAACATTAATATTAACTTTTTATCTAATGCTTTTGAAGCAGCAACATGTGATTAGGAGCATTTATTTAAAAAAAAAAAAAAAAAAAAAAGAAAGTCACCAACAATAAACCTCGTTAAAACCATAGATTTAAATAAAGTTTGTCTTGATGGTATTTAGGGATTTCTCTGAATACTCAGAGAACAAGGCCTCTGAACAATTAACTCTCAAATACCGTTAAGACCTAGCTCTAGGAGGTTCTACCTTTATGCATTTGCAGCCCCTTTTGTGTGCTTGGAATGTCTTTCCTCCCACTATTAGGATCATTAGCTTTCTTCAAGGTTTAACTCAAATGTTATTTTCCACAGGAAGCCTTTCCTGATTGTCCCTTAATTGTTAAGTGTTCTCTCTTTTAAAATGATCTCATATTTATCTGGGCTTTGTTAACCCACTAGAAGAATGTAATCTCTTTATGGGGAGGAATTCTTTTTCATTGTCATCCTTGATGCAGGTCCTTCCCAACATTGTGCTCACATAATCTGGGTCTAATCCTAGAGACTTCCTAAAAGTGTCATTTTCTCTTTTTTGATTTGTTATGTTTCCACCTAGAATTTACTCTGGGAAAATCTCTAAACATAGCTTAGTGATAGTTCATATTGGTAAGCACTGCACATGGTAATTAATGGACAGAATTGCAAAAAATGACATTCACTACATTTTAGCATTCAGGAAAAGACTTCTTTCTTATGGGTGTAGGAGTTATCTGTGAGTCATCTATCTGAACTTAGAAATGTCAGAGCTAAGATCAGAATTTGTTATAAACAGCAAGAAAGAATAGTAATAAAAAAATTTTTAATTAATAATTAAGATCTCATCCTGAATTATTTTTAAAAATATGTTGAAAATTTAAAAAAAGAGAAATGGACATGAGCAATGACATTAACACCAACTATAATTTCATTCAGAAGTTAAAACAATTCAAATCAATTGCTACAATAAGGAAAGACTAAGATAGGTCAAAAAGTATCTTAACAAACATTTGCCTTACTTGCCATACAAAGAGAAATGTCTGCTAAGGCAAGAGCAGTTCACAGTATTATTATGGGAGAAATATCTCCTTTTTAAATTCATGTGGTAGATAATTGCTGCCAAAATAAATCTACCACAGTGTGCAAAAGTTACAGGGGGAAAAGCCTAGTATTTTATGCATAAGCCCAGGTTTGGACGGGTAGAAAAATGGCTCCGGAACATTTATTAGGAGTCTGGTAAGTATTCTTATAGATAAAAATCACATCAAAGTGACAGAGAAACAATTCTTTTACACACATCTTATATGTTCTTTTAGGCTATAAACTTTTTTTGTTTTTTACAGAAAGATTCATAATCTCATGATTCCTTCAATATCATAAAAATTGACCAGTCAAGCAGAATCATAATCTCATATATACCATAAGGAAACAACTTTAATTAAACTAAATCAAATTACAAATTAAATCACATTTAGGAAGTTCACAATAAGTTGATTGAGAAAGGAGCCTTACATGTTACTAAGATAGCCAAGAAAATTCATTATTAGGGAAATTCTTCCTTACATAGTTAGCTAGAGAACTAAGAAATAACTAAATCACTTTAGGGAGCTCAAACTCTCCTTTGGCTTCTAACAGGAATGTCAAATAGCTTCCCATCAAACATTATTATTACACAAGTCAGGTTTTGGGCAGGTTAGGTTAACATTAGCAGAAGATGGAATTTCAGTTAATTAAAAGTTGCAAGAAGAATGATCCTGAGCCCCAAATAATAAAAATCAATAAAAAGAAGTTTTTAAAAATCCCATAATAGTAAAATCTAATTTATAACATTTTATAAAGAAAATTTATAACTTTTTTTTCTTTTTCCTTTCTGAGGCTGGGGTTAAGTGACTTGCCCAAAGTCACACAGCTAGGAAGCATTAAGTGTCTGAGATCACATTTGAACTCGAGTCTTCCTGAATTCAAGGCTGGTGCTCTATCCACTGCGCCACCTAGCTGCCCCAATTTATAACATTTTTATAAAGAAAGATGATTATGAGCAGTATCATCTCATATCAGAGAAAAGCAGTAGAAGATTTAAAAAAAAAAAAAAAAAGCCTATACATACATATACAAAGCAATACATAGAACTAAGGAAAGTCATTTTAAGGGCACTTGAGGATTACCAGAAATTACTAGAAAGCTGGGCTGGGGAAGACTATGAAGGATGCTTATGGAAAATTAGAATCATTGGGATGGAATGCTCTACTGGCAATCTCAAATCCCGTTTTCTAGGTAAAGTATGTGAATTATTAATCTGACTGCTTTAGATGTTTATGTTTATTTGCAAGTGGCTAGATGGCTAAGTGGATAGTGTTCAGCCTGGAATCAGGAAGACCTGAATTCAAATCCAGCTGCAGACACTTATTAAGGAGGTGACCCTGGATAAATCATTTCCTCAGTTTCTTCATCTGTAAAATGGGAATAATGATAGCACCTACCCCTTAGATTAGGTGAGTGAAAATAAGACAACATGATAATTGTAAAAGAGCCTGGCATACAATAAGCATTATATAAATGTTAACTATCATCACTGTTAACATTTTGAATGTATTAAGCATTCTCTGTACCTGTTTTGAAGGTGTTGCAAATTTTTTCCATCTCCCACATTTTCTTTCTCTCTTACCATGTGACAAGCCCATATTCTTTTTTGTCATATAATTCTTTGATCCCATTTATGGATGTCATGGATGAAAGAAATACATAATTCAAAATGGAGAAATAAATTGACAGCACTTATTAAATCATGATACTCATGATTCAATCCTATTCAACAAATATGCAAAGGTTTTTTATGTAATTCAGTTAGTAAATTTTCATCTTCCCTTAAAGTCAAAATAAATTAGGATCAAACTCCATTGATTTTTTAAAAATATTTTTTAAATGAAAAAAAAAATTATTTTCTTTCCCGACCCCTGAAAAAGTAAATACCAAATGCTTATAACAAATATGCTTAGGTAAGAACAAATAATAATGATGATAGCATTTATATAGTACTTTAAAGTTTGTAAAACATTTTTGAAATATTAGCTTAGTTTATCCTTACAACTCAGGGAAGGTTGGTATTACTATTATTTATTACTATTATCTTCACTTTATAAATTAAGAGACTGAGTAGAGAAAAGTTAAATAACTTGCTAGGTCATATAGCTGGTAAATGTGTGAGGTTGGATTTGAATTTAAGTCTTCATGACTCTTAAATCCAATGGTCTATCCATTGTCACCCACTTGTAAAACACAGTACCTCATTGTCCATGTTTAAATATACATATACATATATATACATGCACACATATATATCTATACCCTGAATAGATTTTTTTTTTTCTGTCATGAGGTTGGTTTATCATGGATCTTCTGGAATAGCGGTTGGTTATTGTGTTAGGAAGAATTCTTAAATATTTTAAAGTTACTTATTACATGAATTCTTCTGTTTCTGTTCATTTCATTCTGCATCAGTTGATACAAGTCTTCCTAGATTTCTCTGGAAATGTCTGTTTTTTCATTTCTTACAATATAATAGAATTCCATTATATTCACATCCTAATTTGTTCAGCCATTCTTCAATAAATGGGAAGCTCTTAAGTTTCCAGCAATGTTAGTTGTTATAATTATATAGCATTTTGTTTCCTTTTTCTGCATTTATATTCCAACATTTTCATTTTATAAATGGGGAAAGTGAGGTCCACAAAGAGTAGATAATTTACCTAAGATCCCCTGGATTCAAATCTAGACTGATTCCAAATCTGTTTTCTTATACTATCTTCAATATCATCCAACTGACAGTTATAGAAAGTTTTAAATATTATTCACTAAGAATTATTGTGAATCAGGTCCTAGCAGATGCTGAATATGTGAATCTGATAAGTCTCGTTTTGAAAAACAAATGGATCTATTTTGAATAAAGCATCAGGTATGAATAGTCTTATATCAAATTAGGAACAAGTGAAATTGTCTTAGAGTCTGACCACATTAAGTATTTATGATAGGGCTGTATATTTACAGAGCCACCTTTTCCCCCCGATTAACTTAAAGTACTTTACAAATGTTTCCTTAATTGATTAATTAATCTACTAAATATAGATTAATTGATATATTCTAGACCAGATGCTTGAACTGAACTGAACTATGAATCATATCAGATGAAACTTTCTTTGATAAAAAGGGAGATCCAACTTTTAAAAACCAAAATGTGAAACCAAAATTTCCTTTTTAAAGAATTAAGTTTAGTTCTGTTACATATTAAATGTAACATTTAGTGCTATAACTCAGACTGGGCAAAATAGGGCCATAAAATCTTAACAACAATAACGATAAATAGTGGGAGAATTAAAGCAATTCCTATTGTTTCTTTTTATTCTAACTTTGAAGTATAACTGTCATATGTGTGAACCTATATATTAACACTTCAAGATAATTATTTTTTAAAAAGGGATTTTAAAGGAATGACTTTTGTTTTTATAGTATCCTCTCTGTAGAATTTACTCTTTCCTTGTAACCATATACACAATATTATGATCCTGTAGTTCTTTTACCTTTCTGTTTGGGAGATATATTTCATTGTTTATTTTCTGAGACCATGTCTAATGATTAAAATTAGAGTTATTTTCCTTTGCATTGTTGTAAGCATCCTGTTTTATCTGTTTCTGCTAACATTACATTGAGTAGCATGATTCATTCTTTTTATAAAAATTTTCAGCAATAAATAATTAATGAAATGATAATTTTCATTTTGACATTTCAGTCATTTCTACATTACTTTTCCCCAACATCCCTCCCTTCCTCCTAAACACATCTGAGTAAAGATTGCCTTATAACAAAGGAAAACAATTAAGCAAAAATTAACTTATAGAAGACCCCAGCCTGTTAATATATGCAATGTTTGACATCTAGCTTCTCCAATGAAAAGACTAAGATACATATTTTCATATCCTTTCCAGGGCCATATTTCATTTTATACACATAGTCTGACTTCATTTGACTGTTCTTTTCATTTACATTATTATTGCCACTGCATCTATTATTTGCCAATTCCCGCTTTACAATGAATCAGGTCATACGTCTTCCCCCAAATAATTTATTTTTTGTAGAAATGTATAGAAGCATAGTCATAAATCCTCCTGTAATTCAAAAAGAAAAACTATTTTTGCTAGAAAAAAGTGGGCAATTTGCAGTCTTTCTTTCTAATCCAGTTTTTTTTTTTGTTTGTTTTTGTTTTTGTTTTTTGCTGAGGCAATTGGGTTTAATTGACTTGCCCAGGGTCACACAGCTAGGAAGTGTTAAGTGTCTGAGGCCAAATTTGAACTTGGGTCCTCCTGACTTAAGGGCTGGTGCTCTACCCACTGCGCCACCTAGCTGCCCCTTCCTTCTTTCTTTCAGAAAAAAGACAGAGACAGAGATATTCTAAGAGTCATTTGAAGATGTAAATTTGTACAGATAATAATGCTTTAGGAAAGATCCCTGGTCTGGTCTAGATAATACAAAAACATCCAAAGTACAATATCATTACATGCGAAGGAGGGATTCATGGCTCAGAAATGAAAGAGTACATCTGACTGAGGAGTAAATCGTGTACACATTGGATGAATGAGTTATTTGAACCTGATGTGGGCACAAAAGGAAATCAAGTGATATGGCTGTATTGAAGAATGTGGTGACAGGCTAGGAAAGGAAGATAATGATCATGGACATTACAGAATTGACTGTCTCCGCGCCTGTGAGTCTGGACTGCTTCACTGACAACTCAGAAGAGCCCAGCTTTTCAAAAGGGGGTTCAGGATTGACCAGCACACCTGCCTTCCAAATGATCTAAATGTGTTCAATAACACATTCATCAGGCTATTATCTAGCAACAGGTAACAAGACGACTACATTTTCGGGAATGCTCATTAACGTACATTTTTTTTGCTGAGGCAGTTGGGGTTAAGTGACTTGCCCAGGGTCACACAGCTGGGAAGTGTTAAGTGTCTGAGACCACATTTGAACTCGAGTCCTCCTGAATTCAAGGCTGGAGCTCTATCCACTGCGCCACCCAGCTGCCCCCACACACCATATTTTTCAAATCCATCTTGTGGCTGTCATTGCTGCTCAAACATTTCCTTTCCACTTAGATGACCACTCATTTCTGCTGGGCCCAGAAATTCTCAAACTCCTCCACAGCTGATCCATCAGGTGACTCAGGAAAACTTTACATTCTTTATTTCTAAAAAGCCCCTCCTTAAAATTTAATTAAATTAGCTTATCAGTTTATATTTTGCTCTTAAATTTAATAAAGGGAAGATCTGTAGTTTTATCAGTGCAGGGAACACAGATCTCTGTCAACGTAGACTGCAAATTGTCCATGACTTAGAATACTGCAGAATTGTGGATTTAGACTTGAAAGGGACCTTGCTATTGTCTGTTCCTTCTTTACAGATTTAGAAACTTAAGCTCTACTCCCTGAAGATCAGACTAGGAACAAATAGGATTCAATCCTGGCCCCCATCTCAGCCTCCTGGCTTCCCTGGTTTCCTCCAAGTGCCACGTTCTACAGGAAGCCTTTCCCAATCCTTCTTCACCTTGGAACCTTCCCTGAGATTATCTCCAGTTTACCTTGTCTACATCTTGTTTGTATAAAGTGGTTTCATTTTGTATCCTCCATTACACCACCATACAATAAATATTTATTAAGCACCTACTATTTGCCAGTCATTGTGCCAAGTGCTGGAGACACGAATTAAAAGAAAAAAAGTTTCTATATTCAGGAAACTTGTAATCTAATGGAGGAAACGAATACACAAAAGGAAGTCTAAAAGGGGGTACCTAGGGGCATGTTGAAGTAATAGTGGAGTCAAAACCAAGCAGAATGACTGATGACTAAGAGATGGCTGGATTTGTGAACTCTCTTTGTCCATTTGTTTGTTCCTTCCTTTTCTCTCTCTTTTTTTTTTTTCTCTGTTTCTCCAAATCCAACATTCTTTCCAGCCAGTCAATAAACATATGCCATTTGCCAGGTTCAGTAGAGACTTGAGAGCTCAGAGGTCAAGTGACTGGCTTAGCTCCAGGTTCAGGGTCACCAGGTAGTTCCTATTTGAGATTAAATGGGAACTCCATCCTGATTCCAGATCCTGCTCTCTGTGCTCTGCAATTCATTGCCTCTTTAAAATGTAATGAGACCTAAAAAATGAGAGTCCCTGTGATGTGAATACAAGGGCTGCCTTGGATCAAGGCCCACTGCTGACATACTAGCTATGTGACCACTAGCCTGTATGACTTCACCTTTTGGTATCCTAGGCAACTCTGGGAGTTGGTAATTTATTGATGATCTGTCAGTTTATATTGGGGGAGGGGGCTTCCACACTGGAAATATCTCCACACTAGTAAAACCACAATTGGTGTGGGGGGAACTATAGTAAATAATTTATATTTTGAACATGTGCTTTGCATGAATAAAAAATTCTTAATTATAAATGAATGACAAATATGTGCAGAAGGTTTAAAGAAAAAAATTCTGAAAATAGGCTCTGATATCATCTATCCTAGTGTTTAAAAAATTTGCCAACTTAAAATTCATCTGATCATATTTAGATCAGATGTTCCTTGGGGAGAAAATATTCTAGAATATCCTAAATCCTTTTTGAGACACTTCAAAAATATAGTAGTTTCTATATTTTTGAAGTGTCTCAAAAAGGATTTAGGACAGACAGAAAACGTTGCAGGAATGTATTTTACATTAACACAATAAAATAAACAATAGCTTAAGGTTTGCAAACTATTTTATCATCTATATTATTTCACTTGATTCCTACAATAACTCAGGGAAGTAGTTGCTATTATAATACCCATTTTACAAATGACAAGCTGCAAAGAGAGTTGAAGAACAAGTTGAGACTTGTCTATCAATATTGCTGAGGCAAAGAAAAAGATAAAATTTCTAGAGGGCTGGATTTAATAAACCTGAGTTTGTGTGTGTTATTGCTTCTGGAAGATATTGTAAAATCTACAGCAATAACCTATTTACAATGTAAATAATTAACTTTTAATCTTTAGGCCTTAGCAATACAGGCCTCTGAACTGAGACCAATAGGAGCTTTTTAGCTCAATTTTTTTTTAATGCTTATCTTTTTTGAAAAAAAAAAAAGTTGTTTTTTTTTAAACATTAAAAAAAAAATTCTTGAGTTCCAAATTACCTTCAGTTATAAAATCAAATTATACTTCAACCTTCGCTCAGAGTTCATTAGCTCTTTCTTTGGAGATGGATAGCATTTTTCATCATGATTTTTCTTGGATCATTGTGATTGATTATAGTAGTTAACTTTCACAATTGATCATCCTTAAGATGGAGCTAATCTTCTTAAAGTTTTTATATTTTTGTTAGTATGAACTTGATAATAATCAATAAAATGAATATTTCTCTCTACATCTTTTAAATTTTCTTTTTTTTTAAACTGGAAAACATCAAATATGAACAGTCCATATATAAAGAACAGAAAAAAAGAAGCTGGCATATGAAATAGGGAATCTATTAAAGTTCTTCTCCCCCCCCCCCAGGATGAGGTTAAGTGACTTGCCCAGGGTCACACAGCTAGGAAGTGTTAAGTGTCTGAGACCAGATTTGAACTCGGGTCCTCCTGAATTCAGGGCTGGTGCTCTATCCACTGCACCACCTAGCTGCCCCCTAAAGTTCTTTTAAAAAGTACATATTAAGTTAGTTCCAACAGTGCCCTATATGTGTAACCTCTGCTGAACTTCGTTCTGTTCTCCTGTTATTTATATTTTATTCATTTTTTTGTATCACCTTTACTAATTCCCATTATCTACCTATTTCTCTGTTGGCCCAAACTATGAGGATCCTAGGCTGCATCCACCAAAAGAGGCAATTATTCCAGGAACAGTTTAGTGGAATTCTCAGTTCTCTAGTCCTTGACCTAAGAAGAGCCAACAGAGAGAATTAGGGCACTAAGGTATTACATTTTAACAAAGAAAATACTTTGTGTGAGGAGGGTCTTTAAGGATAAGCTGTATTTACAGTGAGGAAAACACGCCAATGGATCTATGATTTTACCTGAGTGAGTTTTCCACCCAGTGATAGTAATTTCTACCCATTCATGCCTGCCTATCCTATTGGATACTGGTATAAACCGTTCTATAATTTCACTACAAGGGTCCACTCAGGATGGTAAGGGCCCTCTCACAATCTTTACAGCATGAGAATATCAGCAGAACACATTAAAAACTCTCCACCGACGTACTCTTATCTTCTCATCAACCCTTTTTAAAAATCACATTTCTTTGGTGATATTTATTTATATGGCTCCTGCTAATTTCTTGTTTGTAATGTACTGTAACCGGCTCATACCCACCACATACTTCTGAATCCTTCCATGAGTCACAACTGCAGTATATCACCAGAAGATTAGTATTAAAGGGGCGCTTATGTTTCAGGGAGATGCTTGGGGGGATTGAAAGAATTTAGTCAAATAGTCTCATTTCTTGTTCAATTGTGAGCCCAATTCACTATCCATTCTTAGCATCTGTATATGATATTTATGTATCTATCTGTATAAACACATATATACATATGCCAAAGGACAAAGCTTTATTTTAAGCTGTGTGTCTACTCTAAATGAGAGGTAGTTTACATTCATTTTGTTTTTCCTGTTGCATAGTTAAGCCAAATTGCTTTGAGTAATGTCATTTATGAGGTTCATTCATACTTTCTTGAGGAGAGCAGCACAATGACCATAGCATTCACAAAAAGGAACATTTGAAGATCTTCTCCATCTACTAAGAATCCATTCTTTTCTGTGCCTCTGCTTTAATCTCCTCCACAAAAACAAAAACCTTTGGCAAACATATCTATTGCCCTGTTTTGCTTTCCCTGATATGATTGAAAAGTTGGTAAACAAATTTGTCTCTTACAATTTTGAGACAACATATATAATTTTGTATGAGAAATGGCCGGTTGAAGTAGAGCTTTTAAGGTAGCATTTTGCTTTGTTGTGGTAAAGTATTTTTTTTCACATTTCCTTTTTATTCTAAAATTAACACCAAATGAGAATGAGCACTTCCATGTATAATGTGGAAAAGAGAAAATTGTACATGAAAGTGAAATTTTCTATTATATGACATAGTTTATTCATTTTATGTATATATTAACATATAAATTTCAAAGTTGTCCTATTTATCTGGGATTCCTTTTATCCTTCTCTTCTCATTATTTTTTTCTTAAGTAGGAGTCAGGGGATGGATGCTATCTTGAGCCTATTCATGTATTTTTTCTGAATGAAAAAAAAATTAGCAAAGAGAGGTATTATTCTCAACACCTTTCAGAATGTAAAGGTACATTCTACTACGGAATATAACTTTTGAAAGCCTGCTTTATTTATTCCCTTCTTGTGTTACTCTAGGTTTACTGTTCTCATAAATATTCTTAGTATGAAAATTTGAGCTTTTCTTATTCAATTAAAAACAATCTTGGTAGCATAAAGTTATGAGTGTAACAAATACTATCTCGATGTGCAAGCAGCAGTAAATGAATACTACTTATGGTTCCCATTTAAGGGTCTATGGTTTTCATTTAATTACAAAGCATCAATCAATAAACATATATTAAGCTCCGATGTGCCAGGCACTATACTAAGCATAGGAAATACAAAAACAGGCAAAATATAATTCCTGACCTGAAGGGGCTCACAATCTAATGGAAGAGAACTAGCTGTGTGACTTTGAGTGTTTCCTTGTTTCCGTCAATTTCCTCACCTGTAAAATAAGCTGGAAAAGGAAATGATAAATAACTTCATTGTTTCTCCAAATGGAGTCATGTAGAGTGAAAGAAATGAACAACAAAGCTATTTACAGGACACATAGGAAATAATTAACAGAAAGAAGACACTAGAATTAAGAGGGTTTGGGAAACTTTTCCTGTAGAAGATGGGCTTTTAGTTGGCAGTTAACAGAAGCTAGTGAGAGCCATCTCCAATTATCCTGATTTATATCTAGCCCCTGGTTTCAGATGGCTCAGGAGGAGAAAATGAAGCTGGTGCCTTACTTACATTCAACTCACTTGCATGTCATGCCATCGCCTCCCAGATGTCAAGGCCCTCTTCCAGAAGGAAGGACAAACAACAAAAGGAGCCAATAAGGAAGAAGAGGAGGGAAAACATTCCTAACATTACAGTAGTAGGATCTTACATCACAAATGTTCAGCCCTTGCTAAATTGGATTTTAACTTAGAAAATGAAAAATCAATATTAAATGCACCAAGATCCAATCTTTTTTTGTTTCCCTTTAGAACATTTAATCATTTCAAGTTTTCTCTTGAAATAGACTTTACTTATTTGAAACAGAATCTCAATGTTCTAGATGCTAGAGTCAGGGAAGCAAATAGGTGACTTTACAATCTAATTAGCTAACAATGACCAACTTTTGATAGAATGGTTATAATTTATCTCCCAGGTTTTTATATTTAGGTTTTAATGTTCCTATTAAAGCTCTTTTTGTAATGACAAGAAATTGGAAATAGAGTGGATGCATATCAGTTGAGGAATGGCTGAAAAATTTATGGTAAATGAAGGTAATGGGATATTATTGTTCTACATGAAGTGAGGAACAGGATTACATCAGAAAGGCTTGGAGATATTTATGAACTGATACTGAGTGAAGTGAGCAGAACCAGGAGAACATTGTACATACTAACAAGCTTATGTGATGATTAGCAGTAAAGGACTTGGCTCTTTCTCAACAATGAGGCGATTCAAGGCAATTCCAATAGACTTGACATGGAAAATACCAATCATCCAGAGAGAAAACAATCGAGATTGAATATGGATCAAAGCATAGTATTTTTTTTTCTCCTTTTTTTTCCCTCCAGTCTTATTTTTCTTATTTATGACAAATATGGAAATATGTTTAAAAACGATAGCACATATTAACCTATATGAGGTTATTTGCTGTTTTGGGCAGGAGGGAGCTGAGGGAGAAAAATCTGTAATAAAAGTTTTACAAAAATGTTAAAAAAAAACTATCATTACATATATTTGGAAAAATAAAATACTATTGAGATTGCTCAAAAAAAAAAAAAAATTAGTGCTCCTGCAAAAGTACTAATTACTATAAGGACTGGAGTTGTTTTATTTGGTATTACAATCATTATGAAACACGTTTTGAATCCTCCTATCACAGTTCCAGAACCTGCTGGATCTGGGAACGGCATTCACCAATACAAATGTGCTCTCATTCTCCATACAGAACAACAGCTTCTCATAATACTTGTAACCTTATGACTTGGAGCGTACAATTAGGAATCCATCCTCAAGGTCTAACCTAGTGAGAAATTAAGTCAACATTTTTTTCTGGGTCTTAGTTCCTTACCTATCAAATGATATAGTTGGCCATGATCTTTTTTTTTTGGAGAGGGGGGCGGGGTTGTGTCTCACTGTTTCATCCACCCTCAAAGTGGAATGGCCATTCAAAAACCCAATTCCACTATCCATTCTTTGGAAGTTTTCAGGGCTCCTTTTCTGTTTGTTCCTTCTAAGGCAGAGAACCCTCCTCTCTACCATACTGGTGCTGGATTTAATTCTGACACTGGTTAGGGTTTTTTTGGGGGGGTGGGAGTGGAAACAACAATTGGAGTTATGTGACTAGCCCAGGATCACAATGCTAGAGTTTCTGAGGTCCTCCTTACTCCAGCACCAGTGCCCTGTCCACTATACCACTAGCTCTCTCTGGGATAGGTTTTAATTCTACTGCAGGTGGAACGCCTGGGCTCAAGCTTTCCAATACCACCAGGCTTCTCAGTCGCAGGAATTAGAAATGTGTACCACTTTAATGATCTTTTAGATTCCTTATGGCTGTAGAAGTCTATCATCATGGACATAAGACACTGAAAAGAACACTCAGGATTCACCCTCCCATTTCCCAGCTTTCTGAGGGCTTTTGTTCTTCACCTAGAAATGCCTTAGTCTTCCCAAGAGCCAGGTCAGCTTCTTAGATAAAGCAGCCCCTAAAGCTCATGGTGGCGGAGGTCTGGGTAACTGCTTCTGGGACTGAAGGCAGGGACAATTTTGAGATTTAATGCTTCACTGTGGAGATGTAGAGAACCAGAGTTGGGGGAAAAAAGTGCTAGTTGAAAAAGTAGGAAAGTCTATGCCAACTTTAATGGATGTTGGCTCTGAGGACAATAACAAAGCTATTGACAGGATAAGTAGGAAATAATTAACAGAAAGAAGGCAGTAGAATTAAGAGGATTTGGGAAAGCCTTGGAATGGGATATTAGTTGGGACTTAGAAGCCAGGAGGGGGTCAGTAAGTAGAGATGGGGAGAGAGATCATCCCCGGCACCAAAAATAGTAGAATCTTCCATCCCAGATATTTAACACTTAGTAAATTCAACTTTAATTCAGAACACTGGAAGCTTTTCAATGGAAGGAAAAAATAATGAGCTGAATTTTGGAGGAGACTGTTTAGGGCTGTCATTCTATCTCAGTGACTTTACAATAGGATTGCTGCCTATTCCTGGAATGTATTCAGGTTTACTTCAGAATTATCCTTAACTTCTTCTCACATATCCCATATGGTCATTTATGTATCTCCACAGCATCTCTCATGTAAGTTCCATTCTTTTTACTCACACAGCCTCCAACCTATTCAGGCTCTCATTATTTTCCCTTTTTGCAATATTGCAACTAATGCAATAGACTTATACCTGATCTCCCTGCCTTAAATGTCTCACTTCAATCCACAAAGCTTCCCAAAACAAAACTCTGTCACGTCACTTACCTATACAATAAATTCCAGTGGCCTTTAATGGAATGCTACGATTTCAGCCAAAACTCAGTGCCACATTCAGAATGAAGCTTTTCAGGATCTCCCCCAACAACTAGTGTTCTCCCTTTCAAACAAGATAAATGTGTGCCTATCTTGATAGACTATAAGCTCTCTGGGGAAAGAATTTCATTTTTTCCCCTCTCTATCTGCAGTGCTTAACACAATGCTTGATAAAATAAAAAGTCCTCGGTAAATGCTTTTTTAATGCCTGATTGCTTACCCTTTGGTGTGGCTGGTTCATAGGCTGATACTTATATGGAATTATACCTGTAAGTGGCTGTGTGGGAGCTTGATTACTCCTTGACTATTGCTCATCACTAAGGGACGAGTGAAGCCATTACCAAGAATAGACTGAGGCTGAGGGAAAAACCATTTCTTGTTCATGTCTTCTGACTCCCTCTCCTTTTTTTGTAGTTTAGTTGTTCAGTCATGTCCAATTCTGTGACCTTGCAGAACAGCATGCAAATGTTGTTTATAGGGTTTCCTTGGCAAAGATCTTGGAGTGGTTTACCATTTCCTTCTCCAGATCATCTTACAGATGAGGAAACTGAGGCAAATGGGGTTAAATGATTTGCCCCAGATCACTTAGCTAGTAAATCTCTGAGGCTGGATTTGAATTCCAGTTTTCCTGATCCTGGGCCCAGCATTCTATCTACAGGAGACACAATAAATACTTGCATAGTTCTTGAACTGAATTGAATCAGAGAGCTAGAGAATTTAGAGATGAACTAACTATAAGCTGCTGGTTTCCTTTTTTACTGTCCAGTTCACCCCTGCTAGGAAATAGGTTCATTAAGAAACCAAAAGGAACATAATTAGCAAATTCTACTTCCCATTAAGAAAAAGACAAGAGTTAAGTGCCTCCTTTCCCACATCCTCTTGAGTTGCTTGGAACACACATTCCTAATTACTCCTCTGGTCTGGGATGCTTGACATTTATTCTCAGCAGGAACACTCTTGGTTGTGCCTGACAGCATAGTCTTATTTGTCTGAAGCATGGCCAACCCCCATCTTACACTTGACCCCTTTACCCCTCACCCTTGACTCTTCTCTCTCAACCACATTGAATTATATTTGAGCAATCTGGTTAAAATGAATATATACAGCTCTACTAATACCTCTCAAGCTGAGTAAATTTCCATGATGTCAGCAGAGCTATTAGGGAGGAAATAATTAACAAAGGGGTCTTCCAGGGTACAGAATCTCTGTCATTAGTAAGAGGAATTTTAGTAGATGAATAACCATTGCTTCCTCCATTTCTGACTAAGGACAAGTCAGTATTAGCTTGAATTGAGCTAAATTAGCCCAGTCCTGGAAAGAACCCTATGATGTGTTTTCAAGAATTTTTGCTTTTTGAACAAATGTGATCATATAAATCACCTTACATATAAAACTGAACAAGTCTCTAATTGAAAATTTTTGTATAATCAAAGCTGGATTGCCAAGTTATCAAAACGGAGGGAACAATTAAACAAATGAATGAATGGAATATAAATGCCTTCCAAAATCCTATCTAAAAAGATACTGGAGTACTCAGCACTATATTCATATTTTAAACATGTGAACCACACAGATGGTGTGAGTCTCCTACACCATTAATTCCACTCATTAGTTGCAAGCCATTTCTGGAGAGAATCCAACTTTGTTTATGAGAAAAGATTAGAAAACAAAATAAAACAAATCATTACACAAAAAGCTGGATACACCCAAGAGAAGACATTTGCATTTCAAAAAGTTAGGGTTCTACTTCTTTTTCCCTTAGCTCCCTCATTCCAAACACAGTCAATTATTTGCCATCAATATTAGCTGCTCATGTCCATCCTCTCCCACTCCCTCTTTTTCAGGCCAACAATGAATAAAACATCCAGTTCAGCAAGAAAGGCAGTCCAATGAGATGTCACTTCAATTAAAAAAAAAATTAGCAAGCTAAAGGGGTCCAGTATAATGGAATGACAACCAAAAAACCCAATCAACAACTCTAGAGACCTTAGAAGACATGAAGCAGAGAAAAGTAATTAAGCATAGAAAGTGTGGGCTGAATGGAAAGTTCAGTGAGGTAAGAGCTTTCTATGGTTTGAGATGGGCTTGGATACAAGCTGGTATTAGGAGTATTAGTTCAGAATAGGCCAGAATTCCTAGAGAACCTCAAAGTTTAGTTTTATTTTAGGTTACCCCAGGATAAAATCTCAGTGTAGGCTCAACTTTTTTTTTTTTTGCTGAGGCAACTGGTGTTAAGTGATTTGCCCAGGGTCACACAGCTAGGACTAGGAAGTGTTAAGTGGACTCAATTTTCATATTCAGTCTCAGCAATTTCCACCAAATCTGGTATACAGGAAGTGCTTAATTAATGTTTCCTAATGAAACAGATTAAAAACATATGGCTTAGTCCATAGAGTGTAGGAATTGAATGGAGTCAATATTCAAATTCTGTGTTCAAATCCATCAGATTATGCGTTGGGGATATTTAGGTTAAAGATAAATTTAGGGTCAAGGTCTGAGGAGGAAAAAGCATGATAACTGTCTTCAAATAATTGAAGGGCTGAAACATGGGAACATGAAATTGGGTTTTGATCTAGATTCAGAGGTCAAAACCAGGACTAATAAATTCTGTGCCATCTTTTAGATTAAACCTTTTTGATCTTGATGCTAATTCTTCCCTGCTCTCCCTTTCCCATTTCCCTCTCCCTCCTATTACCTTTTATCTAGGCCTATAGAGGTAAGGTGGTAGAGTGTAAAGGGTGCTCAATCTTGAGCTTGAGAAACTGGCTTCAAATTTCAGCATTTAATATGTGATCTTTAACTTCTTTGCAAACAATCTGTCTTCTCCTTTATGTACAGATGGTTTTCTCCAGCTAGATGGAAACCTAAGGGCAGGAATTTCTCCTTTTTAAAAAAAAACTGTAGCCCACAAGTTGTTGAGTCTGTCCAACTCATTGTGACCCATCTGGGATTTTCTTGGCAAAAACACTTAAGTGGTTTGCCTTCTCCTCCAATTCATTTTGCAGATGAGGAAATCAAGGCAGACAGACCTAAGTGACTTCTCCAGAGTCCCATAACATGAACTCAGGAAGATGAGTAGGTGCTAAAGCATTGGTAATGTAGCTGTTTGAGCCCTATCAATCACTCATCAAACTACATTTGAAAGCAACAGACCACAAATTAAAAATCTTAGCTTTTGCCCAGGGAGGTTGCTATTGCTTGTCCTACCACTACAAGCAAAGGGATTGGATTGGAGGGAGGGCTGGGCAGGTTCACCTGCCTCACTTTCCCCTACAGGGTCAGACAGAGATCAGGATGACAGAGACGGTCCTGGAGGCAGGGAGAGTCCTCGGCCTTTTTAAGGGTCTCAGTTTAACTGGACAATGACCCATTCTGCTTGGTATAGTGGGGCCTTCCTGGAATCCCCACCAAGGCTGGAGAATCCTGAGAGCTGACCTGATGGAATAAGCCATTTTTTGGTCCATGCTGGTTGAGCTGGAATAGGTTGTTTTTTTTTGTTTTGTTTTTTGAAATATCAGTGGGATGGGGGCATTAAATTCTAAGAAGAGGTAAAGCAGCTTAAACTGGAAATGGTACAGACCAAAGGCTGCCAACGAGATTAGAGTGAATCAGGTTTGTGAATACTTCTAGCCTGGGACAGAATAGGAGACCTAGTCTTAGAAAACAAAGCAACTCCAAGAATCTCACGAAGGGGGTGGACTGGATCAGAGGTGTCAAAATTGTGACCCTGGAGGATGAGGCCCAACATTGCTAGGTGCAGTCTGAACTAGATCACAATGTAATTGAAAACTACTTAGCAAAATAAGTTAGATATTAGTTTGTGGGTTTTTCTTACCTGCAGAGATCTCTACTATGGTTCAGTTAAAAAAACTACCTGTTTTGATTTGAGTTTGACACCCTGGATTAATGTCCTCTAAGATTCCTTCTTGTTCAAAATAGGAATCACTTAATCAAAAGTTGAGGATTGGGGAAACTCCGATGTCACATAGGTGTAAGATTACTATGGATAATTTTTGTGAAAATGATTGCTTGGCTCACAGTGCCAAAATGTCATTAGCAAAATTATTCAGATTAATATTTAGTTTTCCCTCTTTGGACCTAATTCCAAAAATTCTACATTATTACAACCTGTTTTTTTTTTTTGAAAGATTCTGAAAAATTCTTCCAGAGGCAGCTTCATTTTTGCATTGTTAAACTACTGAGGAGATAGCTTTTAGGGAGGACAGAGGCCAATTTCTCTGACCTTGTGCAAGGGCCAGTTAGCAAATGATCTAGAAGGAGACAAGCTCACACATCAGCAGTCAGATTCAGAAGTGGGAGTGGGAAGGTTCATAGAGGGGGAAGTGGTTTGAAATCATCCTGCTTGGCTGGCCTTGCCCAAGATCATACCTGTGATAAGTTCCTTAGAACCAGAGTTGTTTAACTTGTTACCTAGGTTTCCAGAGTAAGTAAGCAACAGCATCTGGGTTCCTTGTGGCTTAGGACATTCAGTCACCATCACATGAAAGGTAAACAAGAGTGTGGTAAGACCCTTTGGTTTATCCAATTCCATCTGCTCCTTTGTAAGCTACTACTGACAGTGTGATTCCTAGGCCGATAACATCTTGCTGAGGCCAAGTCAGTAAAATTTAGTGCAGGATAAAAACCACTGATGGCAATCTTTAGTGACACAGCAATGTAGCAACAATAGATCCCCAAAGATTTGGGTATTTAGAACTCCTTACATTTTTTTTCATTTAGAGATCTTTAACCCTCAGAAAAAGAAAATAATCCTATTTTCTCCAAAAAGGAAAAAAAAAGGCTTGGGCCATTAAACATAGTTGGAAAAGTTGGACAAAGTGATATATTTGCAAAATGCATTATGAGATTATTTCCATTTAAACTTTTGTCATCTCTGGCTTCCCAAAAGGCTCTTTTATGATCTCTCTAGAGAAGAGTTACAAGCACCCTGAGTTAAGTGATGGGGAACATATAGTTCCAAGGAGCTTAGATCTAACCCCAGGGTTTGTGTGTGTGTGTGTGTGTGTGTGTAACATGCAAACAGAAAAACATATAAGGTGTTCCAAAAGAAAAAGCTTAAAACTACAATAAGACTTTTAGGACACCTTGTATAAAATGAGGAAGAGACTATTAACAATTTGAAGATACCCAATATTCTTAATTATCCCAGTAGGTTGAAAAGATCGCACAGAATTACAAAGATACTTCCACCCTCTCCCAAGCCCTAGTGACACCTATATTTTCCTGCATCACTTTACAACCCTATTCCTGGACCTGGAGCCACACTTAACTTTCATGATCCTGGGCTTGTTACTTCCTTCTTTTGGGGCCAATAAAACCTGTAGGCCCTAACTCACTAGGTTTGTTATGAAACACATTAGCATTTCTCATTTCTAATCATACACTTCCAAGATTCTTCCTGTACCAATAGTAGGGTCCTAAAGAACTTTGTAATGAAGCATGTAAGCCAAAACAGCACATCTCCCATCTAACCCACCACTATTTAAAGCAGCCCTACATGAAGGAATAACAATTTTGATACATGAAAATGTTACTTTCATCAGCCAATGAACACATTTCCTAAGACTGTTAGCAACTCATGATGAAAGATCATTTCCTATACAAATTACTCCCATTACTTTCAAGAGTCTTCCTCCTTTATTCATTCTCCCCCAAACCTATGCTATTTGTCATCATAGAAATGACATATTGACTTAGTTTATTGTCTCTAAAAAGACAAGACTGTAGAAAGTGGGCATTATCAATTGGAGCCAGAGATTTTAAAGTAAGAGCGACATATAGCTGGTATATTTTGCTCATTTGTTGTTTTATAAAGATTCTATGGAGAATACTGAAGTCAGTCAAAAGCCCATTGTTTGTATAATGAAAAGATCTTTAATAACATTCTCTTATTTTTGCTTGTAGCACTCTCCAGAAATTATTTCCCAACATACTTCCACATATGGATTAAGTTCTATTAACATCTAGGAACAAGAAAAACCTGTAGTTGAACTGAGCTATTACTGATGACAGACAATTCTAAAGAATATCGGCATTGTTTAAGGAAACCTAGGAACATTTAGATTCAATAAATTTTTATTAAGGACAGGGGCAAGTTGCTGTCTGAGTATTCATCCCAGGAGGTAAATATACATAATGAAACAGAAGGTGGTTTGAGGAGGGAAAAAAAACAACACAGGTGCAAAGCTTGAAGGGGCAGGTTAGAGCCAGACTGTGGAAGGCTTTAAATGCCAACCTTGTTAAAATTTGCACTTAAAATTAAATGCAACAGGAAGTCACTGTGGATATTTGAGGCTAGCAACATGGTCAAATCTGTCTTACAAAAATTATGATTAGGATGGAGAAAAGACCATTAGAACCAGACTTAAGAGTGACAACTTCTGAGACAGCAGTTTCAGTTTGTATTGAAAGCTACAGAGAAAATGAAGAGCATTGATAAAGGCCAGTAAAGGAAGAGGAGGGATGAACTATAGGTGTCTTTCTTAAGATCAGGGGAAGAGACACAGGACAACAGTGATTATAGATGGTCAGATCAAGTGTATATTGTCGATTTTAAAGACAGGAGTGTGTGCATGTGTAGAAAGTGGTACAGTAGATAGTGAAACTATACTGGAGTCAGGAGAAACAGAGTTCAAATGTGATTTTGGGTACTTACTACTCCGTATGTGACCCTAGGCAAGATACCTCACCCAAATTTCTCTTTCCCCCTCAAGGGCTTTTATAAGATGTAGGCTAGCACATAGCCATCAGGCAAGGAGCCAATAGCCAGAAACTTAAGATGACCAAGTATGATTGGGCAATTTGTTGGAGAAGTTGAGGGGTGATGAGATCAAGTGCACATATAGGAAAGAGATTTATGTTCCTTTTCTTCATGTGGAAGAACTGGACATTGGAAATGTGACAAGTCAAAGGTTAAAGGAATAGGAGTGAATTATAATGTAGGAATGAGTTGATTCACAAATGGTAAATACAAAGATTTGGGCCAGGTAGGTGGTTAAGAGTGCTAGGCTGGGAATCAGGAAGACTCATCATCCTAACTTCAAATAAAACTTCAAACATTTACTGGTTGTGTGACCCTGGTCAAATCGCTTAACCCTGTTTTCTTTAGCTTCCTCATCTGTAAAATGAGTTAGAAAAGGAAGTTACAAACATTCCAGTATCTTTGTCAAGAAAACCCCAAAGGGAGTGAGTCAGCTATGACTGAAACAACCAGACAACAAAATATACCAACAACATAGGAAATAGAGAACCGTCTGCAACCATGACATCTAGGGAAGGAAATGAAGGATAGGGGGAACAGCGGTCTCACTGAGGATAAAGAAACCATAAGGCAGAGATGATAACATAAAAAATATGATTAGAAAAGGGTATTTTAGAATTTATAAATATGGCAGTAGAATACTTGTGTGTGCTGGTATGATCATTTCTGTGTATCTAAGGTGATAACAATGAAATGGATAACAGGGATCAGGTAGATAGAGGAACTATAAAGTAAGGGAATATTCAAAGGGCTATCATGTATGTTGAAAAAAATCATAAAAGAGGGGAAAGGACCCACCATAAGCAAGAACATTACAAGCAGGTCTTTTGGTGGCTGAAACAACCAGAAATTAAATGGCTGACCATCAATTGGGGAATGGCTAAATAACTTATAGTATATGAAAGTAGTATATTATTATTATTCAATAAGAAACGAACAGGCTGGTTTTAGAAAAGCCTAGTTATATGAAGTGATGCTGAGTGAAGCAAGCAGAACCAAGGAAACATTGTACACAGCAGCAAGACTGATTAACTGTGACACACTTCGTTCTTCTCAGCAACTCAGTGATCTAAGTAAGGAAACTCCAATAAACTTTGGATGGAAAACATCTGCATTCAAAGAGAGAACTATGGAGACTGAATATATACTATTTTAACATATTTGTGGGGTGTTTTTTCCTTTCTGTTCTGATTTTTCTCTCCCAACATTTCCTATGGAAATGTTCTTTAAAAAGCCATACAGGCATAACCTAAATAAAAAAATATGTACGAATGGACCATGCACTGAACTTATTGAGGAAAAATGAATGTCCCAAGGGACCTAGAGATAACTGGAAATTAAGATCTGGAATTAGTGATAAATTTGATAATGTGATGCTCAAATTAGCTGTGTCAATGAACACCAAAAAGTAAAAGATCTCTCCCACCATGACCACTAAGTTGGGCAATATTAAGGCAGTGTGATCTGTTTTGGAAAGGGTATCAAGGGAACTACTGGGGTTAGGAGAATCTTATCTCAGTGGTGGCTAACAGAAATGAGACCAAAGCAATTTAGAGACTAATATAAGTTTTAAGGTTAAAGATTGTTAATTCTGGAGCAGGCATTCCATGGACCACAGTGGAAGAGCTGGGCAGATCTGGAGTGGGACACTGGTGGATTTGAGTTAAGGGAATGACTTGGGAAAGTCAAGGTAAATTCCAGTGGGCCACTCATGTCCAAATTTAAATATGTCAAACATGACCACAAATACCATTAAAAAAAAATCTACAAAAACAACTTTTATAACTGGATGAAGATGATTTTAGAATTAACTCTGATACTGTAATCTGGTTTGAGAAAAATGAAAACATGACTGATTTTTGTTATTAAACAAACATAAAACAGTTGAAAACTTGCTCAATAGAAAAAGTTAAAATCCTTTATATTTTAAATATTTAAAAAAAAAAAGATGAGGCAAGAAAAATCAGAAAATTCAACTTAAAACAATTAAAATAAAATCTGAGCATTAAAAAAAGACTAACACCTTTGTCACATCTAAAGACTGGAAGTCCTCTAAGTAAACAATTTTGAAAATCAAGATTCTTGTAAAGGCTCATCAGTTAAAGTGTAGCTACTCTGTTCTAACAACAAAAAGCAAAACCAACATATTTTACTATTCTATACAATTAAAAAAAACTTTCGAATAAAATATTTTCTCCTAAAAATTGAAATTACTCCAAATGTCCTTAGGGAGCTGAACAGGAATTGATACTTTTTTCCCTAGCTAATAGACAAATATTTTAACCATTATTAAGGAGGTGCCATCTCAAAATAATTATTTGTATTCTTAAGCTTCAGTTATTATGCTTTTGAACAAAAACGAACAGTGCTTTTTGTGAAACCACAGAAGTATTACTATTAACACTTTAAAAAAAGTTTCTGGAATATGCAACAGGTTTTTTCTACTTCCTTAAGCAATTTGATGAAATGTTTTTCTCTAACAGTGATAGTTACATTTGAGTAATTCTAAAATCTAGGCCTTTAAAAATATTCACAGATGATTTTATTTAACAACTAAAATATAACTCAATAATGCTAACTAAACCTTTTCCATGAGACAAATTCTTTTTAGACTTTGCTTCTATTAAAAAAAAAAAAACACTAAAATCTTACTATAGTTTATTTCCTCTAACAATATTGCAGAGGAATTAACATGTAAAATCAGTTCAACAATGAATTAAAAAAACAAAAAACAAACAAAACAAACAACAACAACAAACCTGTGCTTTTTAAACTTTCCAGTATTGGAAATTTTTTCTTGTATGGTTAAGGCACCCCTCCCCTCAAATAAATTAATTACAGTATTATTCACTTGTCATGATAGTAGGCTTAGGTTAGAAAAAAGGGACCTGAGATATCACACGCTCCAAACAACCCTATTTTAAACAGATAAGGAAACCTGAGAGGCTGTATTACTTGGGCTCATTTGGAATACATCTATTATGAAATACAGAACTATTATTCTCCTAGTTAGCACTTTTAAATTTAATCTTCTCAACTTGTCCCAAGTGACTGATATGATCCTGCTTTTATTAGAGCAGATCACTTATTTCTTAAACCAAATGAAGACCTTTGGTTGTAGGATGTTTACATGGTACTCATTCTTGGACTATAAGGGAACAATACAGTAGACAGAAATCCTGAGATCAAATTTCACCTTTCCCCCTCATTACTATCACTTGGATGACGGTGGAAGGTGAGAGGGTTGGACGGGATTGCTAAAAAAAAAAAAAAAAAACACAAAACAAAAAAAACCTAACACTTACTCTACGATCAATGATATCCTCAAAGTTAAGTTATGAAAACATCTTATAATGTTCTATTCCAATAGTACAGATCTGGAGGCTATGCCTAACCTAAATCAGAGCATTTCTCCTATTAAGAGTTGATATTCTTATACAGTTGATTGCTATGAAAACTCAACTTGCAGAGCTTTCCACAAATGGGCAACAAATTACAGTGTATCTTCAAGACAAAAACCAATCTTGTTTCCATCTTAAAAGAAAGTAGTACATAATTCCACTTCATTCAAAAACATTTATAACCATGATATGCTAAGTATAATTTCATCATATATAAAAACAATTAAAATAACATGTGTTAAATTATTTGTAACGGCTTACCCATACTCTCCAAAATAACTGCTAAACATTACCAAAAAAATGCTCATAAGTGATATTGCTCGAGTTACAAAATGCTTTTCCAGGTGGCTATGTGGATATTAAAATATAAGCAAAATATGACATCTTTCATTCCTGCCATTATTGAGAAGTTGGCTTGCCCAAATGGTAAATTATGAAACCACACTGTGCAGAATGCACCCATTACATTTAAAAAAGTTAAACCCATATTTATTTACTAGCACTGTTAAAACATTACACAAAACATTCAAGTGGCAGATAATTATAATGCAAGCCCTTGCATGGCAATCCAAATTTATTGAACTACTGATGCTAAGTTATACAAAATTGCACCACTTTAATTAAGGCTTTTAGTTTACATTTGGCCACCTCAAAGTAGTTGTAACATTAGGTTGGTCAATTTAAATACTGTGGCTCCCTGTTGGATATACACACGATCTTTACACCCAAACGTTAAATGCATACAAAGCAACAAGGCATTGTTAAATAAATCTGCAAAAAGTTAGTTACTGCAACTTAGGCCCTGTGACCAATTACACATGATTAAAATTACTTCCCACATTCACATCCACAGTACTCTTCCACCATTTAACATCTCAACCAAAACGTTACACATGTGAAACAATCACTAACAGGCAAAAGTACTAAACCTGCATATTTGGTATTGCAAATACACTTATGCATGAGCAAGCAAGGGATTCACAGTGAGAATCTACAGCTGCAGAAGCCTGAAAATGATTTACAAAATTGTTAAATCATTAAAAAATTATCTGAAAATATACACTTCTTGTTGTAGACCCCCACTGTACACACAACTATAAACATTGTTCCCTATGTAAACAAAAAGGAAACATACAATAAAAGATTGAAAAGTCTGGACATTTCCTTCCCAACAGATATTAAAGGCAACGTCTTTTATCTAAGACATTATACTGAGAGGACTATCTTATTTTTTAAAGACAAGATCACTGTCTCCACAGGTTTTTCAAAAAATTAAAAAAACTATATAGCTGTGTTAATCAAAGCGCTTTTGTACAATGATGATGACCTTGTATTTCTTTTAAAAAAAAATTACAATAAGCTACAAATATCAAAGAAGCAAAGTTATCTGGAGTAGTCTATATAGGAGCTCTTTGGACTTTCTTTTATTATGCTAAAATAGTGGTGCTTTTAGAATTTACATTATTGTACTCTCCAATAGAAAGCATGGGGCATGTTAAAGTATACAGTACGACATTTTCATAATGTACAACATTGGTGGATGAACAATGTCTCTTAGCAATAATACTGGATGTAGCCTCTGGTTTTACCAGTTGCATACTCAGACTACTATAAGTAAAAATCTTTCATGACACTGCAAAGTGATTAGAATGTGCAAACTGATAATAGTAGCTTTCATCCACTTCTTAAAGGGTACCACCACAGGAAAGTCCGTTTAAGATGTTGGTAGGTTTAATTAAAGTTGGAATGCTGCTGGCACTGTTGAATTGGGCAACAGTTCTTCAGACCTGAAAGAATTAAGATCTGAATTATGATCTGAAAACACCTTGAGAAAAATTTAAAACATTAAGAATCACATTAAGGGAGTAACTAACAAGATTTCTGCACCCCGAGTTTAAGAATCCTACCCTTTTAAATTTTTTCTTTATACTTAGGATATCTACTTGTGGATTGAACATACACACTTAGGAGCTGTTTTTCCATTCCTTTATCGTATAATCCACCCTGTTACTTGACATCATAAGCATTGGTATACTGAAGACCTGGTTAAGTCACTGAGACAGACTTAGCTTCCTCATCTGTAAGATGAGGTTCTCCATTTCAGTTCTATTCTGATATCACAGGAAAAGTGTCCAATATTTCATACTTTAAGGCTGGAGTTTATGTTAAATATGATCTGAAAATTTAGTTTAGGTCAAACTAAGAACACAGAAAATACATTTAAAAAAATCTATCAAAGAATGTGAAATTACATGACAATATTTAAATAAAGGCTATTTTCCCTAAAAAGCACAATCACTCATGGAATGTTTAACTCATCAAAACCATGATTATTATCCAAATGTATGTAACTAGCTCATTAATAGCAATCTTACAAACTCCAATAAAATATCAATAACATAATTGGCAATGATGATAATGATACCCCAGAGTCACAAATGTATTACACAAGAAATCAAGCAAGCATAGAATAACTTTTAGAAATATTAAAATTTTTGGTGTCTGAATGTGTGAACTTCAGCTACCTGAAAGATCAACTTATGCATCCTTGCCTCTTGCTAGATAGGACTTCTTGTTCTACTTTGTTAGTGAAATACCATACTAATCTAATGATCATTCTTTTTGAGGTTAAAAAAAAAAAATCTTTTACTTAGGTTCTCCATGTAACAGTAATTTATGAGACTAAAATTGAAAGATAAAAAGTATCTACTAGACATACCTGGCTCAGAGCTACAATGCATCTCTATATTAAAGCAATTGACACGATGACTTTTTACGTGCCTTCCCAGGCACTGGAGTTTTTCTGTTAATTTGCCGGACTAGGTCATAAAAGATCTGCAAATATAAATGTAATTCAGTTAATAAATAAAAATGAAAATAATGCATGGTTGTTCACCAAGAAAGCAAACATATTTATTTAACATGAAAGTATTATAGCAGCCAAATTTATCTGATTGCTCTAAGACATCCAATTCAACAAAGATGTTGCCTAACATGTAGATCTGGCATTCCAGGGGAATATTTATGGTCTCTTTTTTAGAGATATCGAAGAAATTTTCCTCCCGTGACACCTTCTGTTCTCACAGGTTACGCCATGAAAACTCGATTTCTATTAGATCAGGAAAGTCTGTAGGTTGCTAGAAGATAAACCTAACTAAGTAAAGAGAAGATCCCATAAGGATTTTTTTTTTTAAATCTTAATTTGCAATATAAAGAATTAGCAGAGGATGTATTCATATCAATATATCACTGATCATTGAAGTTACTGAAGAAGTTACTGAACTACTGAAGTTACTGAAGAAAAAATCCAAACAATCTCTAAAACTTTTCCTGCTATTTTATGGTGTATTTTCCCCCCTTATGTTAAGATTTTCAAAAATATAGACATTAATCTTACCTCATTAACGTTTATCTTTGATTTAGCGGAAGATTCTAAGAATGCACAGTTGTTCCATTGTCTTGCTAGGTTCTGTCCTTGCTCTTTACCTACAACTCTTTCATCTTCCAAGTCACACTTATTACCAACAAGAATCATTGGCACCTAAAAAGCCATTTTTAAGAGATTTGTCAAATGGACCCCAATAAATATCAAAGGAATGAAGACTTCAAACCATAAGTGTCTAAGCTTTTAAACATAAGTTTAGAAAAACTAAGTCTCTAAATCAACTACTCCTCTTAACATTTTCATTACAAGATTGTAGTAGAGGAAACTAGTACCAAAGATGAAAGGATTTCCTTGACAGCACACAAATAGCACAACTGGAAATTAAACCCAAGCGTCATGACCAAATTCAGAATTGTTTCTACCATTCTGTATCATTTAGCATATTTTAGAAGTTGACTTAATTTGGATTGTAATGTAAACTAAAAATTTGACATCATACAACATGATAACTGACTTAAGATAAAACCACTGGTATTTTTTGTCAATTTTCCTGCTATGCTGCTCCAGGTTTTGTAGGACACTTTAAAGGAAAATGATCAATCTCAATAAGATTGTGGCAATTAGCCTTTTTCCTCCTAGACAAGAAGAAATTTGGCTACAGCAAAAGATGTTATTTGCATCAGGACTATACTTTAAGAAGACTCAAAGTACTAGTTTGTTCATCCTTGTGCCTGAAGGAAGATTTAGGGTTATTGCATGCTATTAAACTCATGTTCACTTAAATATATATTTATAATCTAGTTAAAAAAATTCATGGAAAATTATGTTTAGTAAAATGATAGAGAAAAAAAAAACCACTCATTTCAACTCCCATTCCAGAAGTGCCTACCAGCTGTTGTTAACAGTTATTAAACTATATCTCTAATACAATATTTAAAACCACTTAAAAACATCTGATTTGCTCTTCCCCATTGCTGGCACTCTTTTGTTACTTTTGCTATGAATGGGAACCAATTCATATGTGAGGATATAGCTTCTAGATAATTTAGTTTTAGGAATGGAAGAAAGGAAGAAACTCTGAAGAACAGTAGGATCTTAAACTAATTCTGGGGTCAAGATACCTATATTTGATTACTCTTCTTGCTTATTGAATCCTCCTCTCGAAAACTCATCAAATATAAATAGAAGAGTGTATGCTCTCACATTGCTTTTAAAAATACTAATTTGGATTAACTGGCATCCCCTTTCAAGGAGTTTACTTTCTAATACAGGGATACAAAACAGTTTCTAACTGCAAGTCAGACAAAAACCCCATTGTCCTAAGGGTTTAAAGGTAGATAGCAATTTTAACTATATTGGTTTCTGATGACAAACTATGACAGTGCCAAGGGCTTTGGTGATAAGAACTTTCTCTGCCAGGTCTTTAGTAACTGTGATCCCCTCCCCCCAAAAGGAGAGTTCCAAGAGTTGAGCCAGAAACAAGGCTGATGGCATGGTCAGTGCAAATACTTCTAAAGCAAAATGGCTATTTTAATCCAAGCTCTCACGGCAGGTGGTTAACCCTCCTGGTAAATACTCTCTCTTTCCTTTTTCCCCTCAGGAGGCACCTTAGTATTTCAGCTAGGCTAGCTGCTGGTTTTGGTGGGGATGAGGGACTTCCTTTTGATGGTTAGAGGGCAAAGAGGCGTTGTTTCCAGGATTCTTTGGCTTATATGCACATCAAAGCAGTTGGGCAGTGTTGGTGTAAGTATATATGGTATGCCCTTTTCCCACAAAGGCTGGTCTCCTCAAAGGTTGCAAGTTTTGGAAGCAGATTTTTTCAAAAAATATTTAAAAATTTTTCCTTTGACTGGCCCTATGCCCAGAAAAGAAGGAAATTCCTCTTCTTCTTAACCCTGTTCTTCCCAAAGAAGGGAGGACATTACTTCCTCCTAAACTGTAGGGCCTTTAAGTTCAACTGCTTCATGGATTAAACAGACTTTTGTGTGCTGTCTTAGAAACCTAACTATAATTTACATCCTTTCTTTGAAAAGATAAATAAATTCAGAATCCTCAGCAAATGACTAGAAATTTTCTTTTGCAACAAAATCCTTATAAATTCACAATTATGTGTCTTCCCCACCCTCCTTATCCCCAGCAATCTGTTTTTATAACAACTAGTTGAGATAAAATTTAGAAATTATTCCGGAATAGAGAACCCAAAATATTGAGAAGAAATCATTTTGGAATAGTCATTTACAGAGAAGATTCAAATTCAAAACAATAGTAGGAAAAAAAACACTCAAATCTCATAAAAGTAGGTTGAGATGAAAGGGATTAGGCTGCATGAAACCATAATTCAAAAATCTTAAGTCTAGCAGTCTTTTAGGATAAAATTCAAAGATTATTTCCAAAAGATTATTTAGTGTTCAGCAAGCTGGACAAATCAAATAAAAATTAGGTATGACTTAGAAATGAAAGGGGTGGGTTTATTGACTAGTTGTCCATTAAAAATGAAAATATTCTAAATCAGTATGTTTAGGAGACCTGGTAGTGAAAAATCAACATTTCATATTCTATTTATGGTTCAAAGTTAATTAATCCTCCAAGTTCCTGTTTAAGTTTGCTGAATGAATGATTGTTTCTACTACTCCCACTTGGTACTACAAGCTTCCTCCAAGTAGAAATTGGTCTCACTATATTAGGTACAAAGTTACTTATTTTACTAGTTTTCTACTGAGCCCTTCCTTCCTAATCAGATCTACTTAACCCCCACTCCAATTCAGTACTTCTCTCTCCCAATTCCTTTTTGTGTGCCGTAAGAAATCCTTCTGTATCCTTAGACTCCTTTATATATAGGTCGAATGTTTCAAAATATTCCTGCCTCCTCAGTTTAACTTTTCTCTAAAGATGTCACCTCCCTTAAATCACCTTCTCGACCAGAAGTGGATATAATTTTGTACTCTGTAGATTCTCTAGTAATACTCCTCTACTGTGAATTCTCCACAATCTTTCCTCTTTCAGTCTCCCAACTAGTAGCCAATGCTACTACTGCCCACATGACTAAAGTTGGTCAAACTGGCATTCAGAACTCAATCTCCTCCCTCACCACCTCCAAATACCCATGTCATATTTAGGGGTTCAATGATCATGTGTTGGTGACTAAATACTCCAACCTAACAAATGCTCAATCTCTTTAACTTCAACATTCAACACAGCATTTTTAGCCAATAGCTGTCTCACAAAACAGTACAAAGATCACTAACTTCAGGTATCTCACTGACTTCCACGGATGAAATTACCTATCTATATACATGACTATGAAATCAATTTGCCTAATATAAAGTCTCTACCTGTTATTTCATAGGCATCTTGAACTCAACATACCTCAAAGTAAACTCAGCATCTTCCTTATCCAAACTTTTCCCTTTTCCCTATCGTATTCAAGGTGACATAAATCTCCAAGTTACTTAGATTTGTAGCCCAAGTGTCATTCTAGCCATCTCGCTTTCACCTTCCACATTTAATCATTACCAAGTTCTATTGTTTCTGCCTTCTCACCTCCTATCATTTCTTATATACTCCTCTGACAACAGAAGCATCAGGATCCAAATCTCATATCTCCCAATGCAAGAGTTATTGCAAAGGACTGCTGGGAAGTACCAGATAAATTTCCTACTAACTTTTTTTTTTTTTTTTTGCTGAGGCATTTGGGGTTAAATGACTTGCCCAGGGTCACATAGCTAGGAGTGTTAAGTGTCTGAGGCCAGATTTGAACTCCGGTCCACCTGACTTCAGGGCTGGTGCCCTATCTACTTGCCACCTAGCTGCCTCCCAGGTAAATTTTCAAAAAGAAAATACAAAGTCAATAATGTTAAATTTGTTTTTATCCTAGAGGTCACTAATTAGTTTGATGTACAGAAATGTAGAAAAAAAAATGGTGTGATAATCTTAAAACAAATCAAATTTCTGGGGAAACAAAAACTGTTCTTTTATGTAACTTTAGTATCCAATAATTGATTTATGTAGAAAAATGAATTAACCAAAAACTAACTAGGTGCTTTAAGAGGGAAACAGTTCCTGAATCATTTCAGGAAAACACATTAAAACTAAATCGATGCTAACATAAAATAACAGAATTTTATATGTAGTGCTCTTTGAAGTTTATAAAATGCTTATGCTTGAGATCTCCACAACAACCTTATGAAATATTTTGATTTCAGTCTTGTCTGATGTTTTGTGATCCCATTTGGACTTTTCTTGGTAAATATAATGAAGTAATTTGCCACTTCCTTTTCCAGTTCTTTTTACAAATGAGGAAACTGAGGCAAAACTGAGACAAATACTTGTCCAAGGTTAAGTATATGAGGAAGAGGAGCTTTCCTGACTCCAGGGCCACCACTATGATAAACTTAAGAGGATCTGGCCTTGATCTTGCAGAGTTTAGAATCAAACACAGATCTTCTGCAAGTCTAATATTCTTCATGCAACATCAGACAAAACAGAAAATTCTTCAATGTAAATGGAAGTAAGATTTTAAGCAAATAGATTTTAAAAGTTAATCTAAGGCTGATTTCCCATACTTTGGAGTTAATTCAATATCTTTCTATCTTGATAACCTAAAGAAAACATTCACTGTAAAGTCTATAGCATTTAACTGAACCAATCATTTTAAACTCCTAAATTTTGGGTCATACTATTTTAAAAGCCATTTAATATTCCTAAAAACATTCCCCCCCCCCCCCAAAAGATACCAAAGCTAAGAAAAAAGTGAAAGTATTCACGATGAGGGAAATTAAAATTTGTATTAAAAATTTAATTCCAAGTGGTTTTCAGATAATGAAATATGTCAATTTTGGAAACATGCAAACTTCGAATAAATCAAAAAATTGATTCATAGATCATATATTTAGGTCTGGAATGAACTTTAAAAAGCCACTGAATCAAATGTCCCACTTTATAGATAACAATAATGGAAATATTTCACAATTATATAATATTTTACTATCTAAAAAGTGCCATGTATACATACTCCTTCATCTGACTCTCATAAATATAAGGCAGGGGTGCTATTTATAGATGAGAAAATAAAACCCAGAGAGATTAGGTGACTTGCCCAGGATCATACTATTAAGAATAGTAGGCAAGATTTGAAATCAAGTCTTTTTGACTTCAAGTCTAGAGATATATTAATCATACCCGATGACCTCTAACTCTTGTTAAATTACACTAAATCTTTATCATGGGAAAAGAATAAGTGCAAGAAGACATCACAGTGACCGCTAGACCCTTCAGTATTTTTAAATGTGTTGCAGAAAGGGTAGACATCAAGATTTACTCTTCTCTCTACCTATCATGCACAAGTTTATATCATATCAATTTTATAAGAAAAACTGTTAACTTGAAATTTAAACCTCCAAGTGAAAGATTTTTATGATTTCTTGTGCAGTCATTATCAAAAAGGTCAGGAAGTTAAATTTTATTTTAAAACACTGAATTACAGCTTCAGGATTATAAAAAGGATTTGAGTGCTACAAAAATTCTTTGAAATTTGCACTTAAGAGAAAATAAGACACATATTTGCTGGGTTTTGCTAATAATCTGCTAAAAATCCTTTTTTTCTGGCAAGAATACATTTCAGGCAATATAATGCTCTTAAGAAATGCCAATGCTAATATACTTTGCAAATAAGAAACTAAAAAGCGATTATACTTTATAACACTTCCACATTTTAAAAATAATTTACACATTATTTTAAAATAAAATAACACATTTGGAAGTCATCTTACATCATCAGTATCTTTAACTCGAAGTATCTGTTCTCGAAGATCTTGTAAATCATTAAATGTGGACTGTGCTGTGATGGAGTACACCAATGCAAAGCCTTGTCCATTTTTCATGTATAAATCTCTCATTGCTGTAAATTGTTCCTATAGTGGAAGGGAAAAGCAGTAAAAGAATAATATTGTCTTGACAACTGATCTGACAACTCCAGTTACCAATAAAACTTCACTAATCACTAACATTGTGATATTGTGCAGTATTTCTTTACAATACAGTTGAAAATAAAACATGTACTAGGAAAATATTAGAATGGGGTGGGGAAAAGAATCACATATCTATATCTCCAAAAGTATTTTTAAAAATGTAACTATAACAATACCACTAGGATTAAAGTTACCTGATAATTTTTCTTAAACATCTGACACCTACTACTATACCTAAGGATTGTTAGACACTAACCCCCTCCCCCACCCCCCAACTTACTGTTTCACTTAGAGAAAGTACAAGTTTATGCAAAAGAAATAAAAATTTTAATGAAACATTGTCTATTTAGATCCGTACTTATAATTGTCAAAAGGCACAAATGACATAGATGGTCTGAGTATTATCCCTCTACTTGACAGATAAACAGGACCACTGATATCAAATTGTTCAATGAGTCGTACTTCTATTTTAAGTAAAATGTACTCTTATCAAATAACAATACAATTTTTTTATTTGTTTAAAAATATTGAGTGTCCTATCATTACTACAAAATACTATGAAGAAAACATGTAACATGCAAAAAAGCACCTGTAATTATTTCCTACTTAGATGCCTGCTCTATTCCTATATGTTGCTTTTGGAAGAAATGCATGAGAAAAAATTCAGGAATAATAAAACTTAAAAAAAAAAAAAAAAAAATCCATTGATGCCCAGATTGATTTAAGAAATCTGACTATTTTAATGGCTACTATAAAAATGTCAATATAAACACTGTTTTTAATGTAATTTTTCCATAAGGAGCTCCCAATATGAAATCACGTGTCTGCACAAAAACATCACCCAAATAATGACAAAATGAGTTTGTTTGAAAACAAACAATCCCATACCGTTCCTGCAGTGTCCAAGATTTCAAGCATGCATTGTTGAGCATCTACTTCAACTTGCTGTTAAAGGAAAAAAAAAAAAACCAAAAAAAATGTTTTATAAAAATTATTTCCATACATACGATGATAAAGCTTTAAAAAATAAAACAAAAACAGTTACTCAACAAACATTTATTGAACACTTACTGTGCAAAACACAACTAAGCCAACAGTCCTCCATCCTCAAAGAACCTCTATTCTATCAGGATAAACACTATATACATACATAAGCATCTACAAAATAGATTAAAGGTGATGGACTAATCAAAAGTTAATAGAAATACTCTAGCTAAATTTAAAAAGATTGCTAAAAGTCTTGTTTACTCACTATATTTAGAATAGTTAGGAACCATATTTAGAGCATTTTTTAAGGAGCTGGGAAGGGGAGGAAGGAAAATATATAATTAAATACAATATTTCCTTCCTTTTCATATTATGTCCTTTTCCTTCACCCTTTTTCTAGGGTGAGTTTGTGAAAACTCTGTTTATAAATTTATAATTAAAAAGTAGTTAAAAACAAGGGGGAGAGAAAGATATAGGAAAACAATTGCTGGTGATCAAAATTCCAGCTCTTCACTAATTATGAACGAGTTGTTAACATAGCATGAAGTCAACACACAGAACAATCCACTTTTAGCAGAAATTATACTACATTTAGCTATTTTTTACAGCTTTATATTTGCTAATTTATGAGAAGTTAAATATTTAAAGAATTAATATTCAAGTCAGATTAACCATTATTAGAGTTTCTGAAGATTTGAAGGGAAAATCTCCCTAAATATCAGAAGTAAAAGAAAAAAAAGTAAATTCATTTTAAGGTCACTCAATGCAGTGTCACCATCCCACATCTAATTCTGTTCATGTTGCTGCCCCACATATTTTTATTTTTGAATGTGATTTTAAAATGATGAATAAATTTTGTACAAGAGAATCTGAGGAATAACACAGAACTTCCCTGGGCTTTGATTTCCTCCTCCTTTACAGCAAGGGAGAATTGGCCTAGATGGCCTTCAAGTTTTTTTTTTTTTTTTAAACAGCTCTAAATCTACAAGCTATTTCATAAATTTCGTAATGTATTGTTCACAAAATTTCCTTTCTTTGCAATATATTTAAGAATTTTCCTTCTTATTCCAAAGACAGATCTTTGGTAGAAAAGGGACAGCCAGGGGACAGCAATTATCTAATATACCCTATAGCTACCACTCCTTTCCCCCTTTTCCTTAAGTATCCTTGATGCCATAGCATTTGTAGCACAAAGAGGAACTTAAGTATTTCCTTGACTTATTTTTTTTTTTTTTAACAAAATTCATCAAGTATCTTTTTGTCAGGTGCTTTTTAAAATAGTTAAATGGGATGTAGTATAATTCCTGCTAACAGTGGATTGTGAAATTATTATTTTCAAATAGTACAGACAAACTTGGCCAGTTTACAATTAGTGAAGATCTGGGATTTTGATCACCTAGCAATTGTCCTAGTCAAAATGAAACCATTCCTGACCTCAAAGAGTTTCTACTCTATGGAATATGGACACATGCATAAATGTGAAAGGGACAAGCATTTTAGGAAATGCAAAATAATTGGGGGGTGGGAGGGCAAGAAGACAGAACATATCTATGAAAGGAGAGCAGGGTAGCAAATATATGAGGGTTGTACTTAAGCTGAGTAGTGAAGGAAAAACTAGAAGATACTAAAAAGGCAGAGATGAAAGGGGCCTGGAAACAATGATGAATAAATTTCACCTTGCTCAGAAAAGCTGGCTATATTACATAACAGCCAAGTGTGGTGAGAAATGATTTATTTCTCATCATCACTGGTTAAAAATATCTAACATTCTTCCTACTCTGTCATATTTTGGTGTTTGTGGAGACAGCAAAATGGAAATACCTAACCTCCATTTAAAAACAAAACCAAAAACCTCATTAAAAAAATCTAAACAAAAGCCATTTAGTCCTATGAAAAAATGCTTTAAATCACTGATTAGAGAAATGTAAATTAAAAATACCTAACAGAATAGTTAGTATGTCAGGGAAAAAAAAAGTTGGAGGTGATGTGGGAAAACAAGACACCAATGGCATTGTTAGTGGAGTTGTGAACTGATCTAATCTTTCTAAAGAGCAATTTGAAACTATGCCCAAGCAACACAAAACTGCATACCCTTTGAGCCAGCAGTCTCACTACTGAGTCTTTATCCCAAAGAAATCATAAAAGAAGGGAAAGGATTCACACTGCAAAAATATTTGTAGCAGCTCTTTTTGTGGTAGCAAGGAACTGGAATTGGGAAATGGTTGAATAAGTTGTGGTAGTACATGAATGTAATGCAATACTATTGTTGTGTAAGAAATGATAAGCAAACTAGACTGATTATGGAAAAGCCTGGAAAAACTAATATGAACTGCTGTTGAATGAAGTAAGCAGAACCAGGAGACTATTGTACACAGCAAGACTGTGATGATCAACTATCATAGACTTAGTTCTTTCTTGGCAATACAGTGATCCAAGATAATTCCTATGAAAATGCCATCTGCATAGAAAGAGTACTATGGAGACTAAAAGCAGATTGAAGCATATTTTCACCACTTTGTTTTGTTTTCCTTTCTTGTGTTTTTTTTTTCCCCTTTTTGTTCTGATTTTTCTTTCACAACATACTAGTATGGAAATATGTTTGAAATGATTATACAAGTGTAAACTATATCAGATTGCTTGTTATCCTGGGGAAAGGAGAAAAAAATTTGGAACTGAAAATCTTACATAAATGAATCTTGAAAACAATCTTTACATTAGAAAAATAAAACATCATTAAGTATGTGTGGGAAACCAACCCCCTCCCCTACACATTATTTTCATACACAGAGGAACACTAACCTTCTAAATGGAATTTCTTAAAAAAACAAATAATAAACCTTAAATGTTTACTTTTATAACTGTCCTATGTGTCTATGCTCCTTCCCATTTCTTTGCTACTCAATCCCCCCCAAAAGAGGGGGGAAAAAAAAAAAAAAAAAATCGAACAAATACTCAGTGCCAAGTGTATGTACACCCCCCCCCACAAGAGTGGGCATATTCAAAATGCACATTTCTGCACCTTATTCTGTTACCTCAGTCAGAAGGGAGGTAACATTCATCACAGATCCTCAGGAGATGTGGCTAGTCATTGCACTAATCTTTCACAGCTGTTTGGATTACTATTATTCTTTGTATAGGTTTTTTTCCTTCTCCTGGTTCCTGCCTGCTTCACTTCTTTCATCTTAGAATGCTCTGAAATTGCCTCTTTTAAAAATTATATCGTATTATAGTCACATGACACGTTTGGCCATTCCTGAATTGTATAAGAAATAATCTAAGGCACATTCCGAAGCAATTCTTGGCTTTTTTTTTTTTTTAAACTTTCTTTTGCTCTTCATAATTAGAAATTTGTTTTATTTAATTATTCCCCTCTCAGTGTTAACCAAGCATATTCCTAGTTAGTTTTCCTGCTGGGATTGGGGTATATGTGTGGTTTCTCAACTTTCTTTTACTCATTTCAGACAAGACTAAGGATCTCTTGATAATCACTTCCCCTCTTCAAATTTATATATTCTTCTTTACACAAACCTCATATTTTTTATTGAGGAAAAGAGTGTTTCTAGATCATTTTGGGGGCTGAAGTGGGGATAAGGCCGTAAGTTTTTGTATTACATATTTTAGATTTCCCCCCCACTACATTGTTTTTCTAATGTTCCTTGCTTTCAAAGAATACAATTCTTGGGTAAAGTTACTTTCTCTTCTAATATACTTATTCTCCTACTTTTTTAAGAGCTTTAATCTAATTTAAAAAAAAATCATCTTTAATCATTTCTTCTAGGTAGGAACTCCATTTCCCCTTTTGAATGTGGGCATGTATCTTTACCAGGTTTTAATTTTAAATAAATATAAAGGGATAGTTAAATGTCAGGAAGTCATATACCTGAGATATCCAAACAAGAAACTGACACATTCCCTGTACTTCATTTAATATAACTCTTCCCACAGAAACATTTTATTCCAGTGAAATTTTTTTTAAATTTTTTTAATCAGCAAGAACAAGTATTCAAGAGTGTTCTTTGTTCATCTAATCATTTTTTATAAATTAACTTTCCTTAGTCATGTCTATATTTTATAAATATTAAACAAACAAAACTGGAATAAAGCATTAGCTTTGAGGTATAAAGCAAAATTATTTTGAAATTTTTTGTGAAGTTCTTATCAAAAGCAGTAACTTTTCCCCACCTTTCTATATGAATCTTCTATCGTAGGATCATATTTTTCAACAAATATTCCTTGAACAAACTGTACAGTCTATAAAAAACAAAAACAAAGAAACAAAAAAACACAATCAATTCAACCAATTAGTTATTTAAGTGCTTAGTAAGTGAAAAAGACAAGATACAGAGACAAAAATGGATGGTTCCTATCCTAAAATAGCATTCTACTACATGGAATGGGAAGAGGCTAACAAAAAATTGTAATCTACATAATTAAAAAAGGAGGATAATCTTGTCATGTAGCAAAAGAGACATGGGTATTTATCATCTTAGCATCTATGAAATAATAAAAAATTCAGAAAAATGAATTTGGGCAGAAACTTAACACAGAGATAATAAGTGACAGAGATGGGATTCAAACTAAGGTTCTCTTAACCCTAAAGGCAACATTTTTCGCTGAGCCTGGAAAACAGCTTTCCAAAGTAGGTCGTTTTTTTTTTTCCCCTTAAACTTAATACTAATATGTATTGTTTTTTCTTTTTTTCCAGGGGGGGGAAAAGAGTAAGACATAGAAAAAAGCAATTTCTAAGAATGAAATAATCTTTAAAAAAAAAAAAAAAAAAAAAAATTTCTCAGTCAGTACTTCAGCCTTTCATGGGCATAGAGATAATATGTGGTACTTAACTACAAAGTCGGGAAAGAGATTTGGATGAGTCAGTGTGATCCAACATGAGACATTGGATTCAGTCTCTAAGGACCTCGTTTGAATCTCTGCTTTGTCACTTATCCACTAAGTGACCGGGGGAAAGTTACAATCTTTATGAATCCCAGTTTCTGTTATCTATATGATGAGGGGTTTCTAAATCTATGAGGGTGAAGGTTCATGTACATTAATTACCTGGTCAAGTATCCTATTCTTTTCCTTCTTGTTTAATTAAATCTTAATTTAAATTTGCTTATAACAGAAAAAGAATTTAGAGAAAAGCAAATGCTATTCATTTTTTGTTATGAGCCCAAACTTGATCTGACAACTTAATGGTAAACAACTAGAAGCTTTAAAATATAATGTTAAAAGTAAAAACAAATATAAAAAGACACTATTTGTCTAGAAATATATATCTAAACTTTAAAAGACAGTGTTTCAAAATCAATTTGTTCAAACAGAACCACACTCACCAGGGCAGACTTCCCAACACCTCCTGAACCAAGAACAACTAGCTTGTATTCACGCATGGTGGAAGGTTGTAGTCAACACACTTCAGTATCTAAAATCCAAAAAAATCCATTTGTTTTAAAAGCATATACAAACAATAATTTACTATTCATGTATATTTTATAATACTTTTAAACAATTTTAAATTTAATTTTTCTTTACTTAAGATAAAAGACAAACTTTGCTGCTGCTGCTGCTACGGCTACTGCTGCTACTACTACTACTACTACTACAACAACAAAACTATATACTAATGACCTCAACATTTTAAAAACCACTTTTTTAATGTGGTAATACAAATTATTAACTTTGGACCCTTGTGAAAGGTCAATATTACAAAAAATAACTAAATGATTGCTCCTACTTTTGATCTCATGTAGCTTCCAGGTTTTAAATAAAACAAAAACCTTCCAAATGCACAACAATCTTAGCAAAGTCTTGAGTGAGATCACTCTGAGGTTGGGTTATCTGAGAAAAACAATCAAAGCTTCATACAAAATTATCACTGTACTTTCCCCTCCCCCCCAATCACCAGCTGAAATAAGAAAATGAAATTATCCCTGAAAATCATCTCACAGGAATCTTAAATTGATGACCTATGACATAGGGTATATATAATAATACCACTATACACTAGTGAAACGGGGTAGCATTTGACCTAGACTCAAAATAACAATGAGGCATATTATGATCAAGTTTTACTCTAACTACTTTTTAAAGATCTGAACTCTTTGCTATACTAACACCTAACAATGACGTGCTGACTTTGACTAAGATGAAAAAACGGATTACCTATGGAATATGCATTACATGTATGGAACACTTACAATACTACACCTATAATCAAGTAAGCATCCATCTATTCATTCATCCATCTAGAACTGTAGCTTTACTCACTTGCAAGCCAAAGATTTTGGTTCTTCCATTAATTCATCACAAAAGTCTTCAGATTTGTAGAACCATTTACAAATGTTTTGCATATTTTCCTCCAAATATTACTTCTATTATGCTAACAATTATAGATAGCACCACCAATGTTTTTCCTATTTAATGATACTTTTTTTTATTCTGAATATTTTTTAAAGAAACATTTTACATGATGGAGGGAGGCAAATCATTTACTATCACATGGTTTAAAAAAAAGTTTGGGTTTAGTTTATTTTTAATACCTAAAAAAATGATCTTGCCAATGCCATATCAACAGATTAGATTTCGTGCTCTCTGCTGCTAAACTTAAGAGCTTTATATTTGCAGTTTAAAGTGATTATAACTTGTTTTGGGTTATTTCCATTAAAAAAAAGTTGAAGGGTTTTTTTTTTTTTGAAGGTGGAGGAGAAATCAGTTTATTCTTTTGTACTTGCCAAAATTAATGTTAAGAAATATTAAATATTATTAAACATTCATTTTAATTTCCAAGCAACAATTTTATACTCTGAGCATATAGCATTATATGACCAATTTGAAACAAATTATCATATTAATAAATGTTTGTTTCATTAAAAAAAGATGAACAACTTTATATGAAAGTTGTACCTAAAAATATTTAAGATATTTAACCACATTTGGCTTAAGTGAATTGAGCCAGTTTTGGTTTTGCCACAAATCTTCTGTGTAACTATAGATTGGTCATTAAAATGTCTAAGGCTTCTTATAGGGCTAACATTGTAAGGCACCTATGTTATTTAAAGGCAAACTCTTCTGGATCATATCTCTCTCCATAAAACATTAACATAGAATGAATTTATTATGAAGAGATGTTTTTTTAAAAAGTGGTTAGAGAAAAAGGAAAGAGGATAATAAAAATATTGCAGAGAGGAATCTGGCCCAGTGAATATGCTGTCAAAACCACTGTGGTCATTTAGTTTTTTGAAGTTTCATAGCTTTAGACCTTAACTCATTTTCAACTGGGAAGCAGCCACAAAGTTTTGACAGAATAACCGTAGTAGCCCCATCTAGTTGAATACATACTTGAAATCCATTCCCTCAACACAGTGGTCATTAGTCTTTGCTTAAAGACTTCCACTGCAGCTAGTTCTAATTGTTAGGACTTCTTCATTATACCAGTAATTTTCATTATGTCACGAATTTACCTATTTGCAATTTGTAATTTTACTGTTTCCAATGATTCCAGGCAAGCTACCTCCTTGGACTTCAATTTCACCAACTAAAAAAATGAGGGAGTTGTTCAAGATAACCTCAAGTTCTAAAGCTATGATCCTAATTTTAATTCTTCCAAGTGAATGCCCTTAGAATACCTGAAGATACCTTCCATATTTTAAGGGGATTTAAAACACACATACAGGCACACACTCCAAAAAGTAACTTCACCTGATAGCTTAGAATAGCATTCAGTTTAAAGAACTCTTCTTGGTCTAAAGGTCAATCACTATACTTTACAATTGGGCAATCCATAACTTACTGCTTATGTTAAAGAATTAACTTCTAGAAAAGTCTCTTCAGGTTAATCTTTTGTCTGTGCTATTATAAGGCTCCTTTTCTTAACAACTTATATATTCAATGTGTACTATATTATTTTATACTTACTACTTTGGTTTGTTCCAAGTAATACATACTTGGTTTATCTCTTTCAATTAGGAGAGACCCTCAGGAAAGAGCATGTTTTCCCATTCTGCTAAATTCTTCAGCTCCCCCCCCCAAAAAAACCCTCTTAGTAAACAGTAAAAGAAAAGGTGTTCAATAATGTTCTACATTTCCTATTTACTGAATTTAGAACAGTTGAATTTTCAAAATTGCGTGACAGAAGGTATTTTATCTTGTAAAAATTATTAGGATGCATTACCCCTCGTCAAAAAAAAAAAAAAAAAAAAAAAAAAAAAAAAAAAAAAAAAAAAACACCAAAAAACAAACAAAAAAAAAAAACCAAAAAGTATTTTATCAAAATATATTTATTTTTTCTTTTTTTGGCACATACACAAAATAATAATAAACGAAAAACAGAATATAAATCCATGCCAGGTTTGTTGCATGTGGAAGAAGAGCAATTGTTGGAATTGGCTTCAGATGGATTCTTGAAAAATAAACATAAGGAATTTACTTTAACATCATTCTGGTTACAAATGCAACATGTGTATCATGTTTTAACAGAAAAAGTTCTGAAATACATCTTTTTTGCCTTTTCCAACTTCATATGTATGTGAAGTTGCTTTTTCAGCATTTGTAGACATTAAGTCAAAAAAAGGAACAGACTATTGGATGTGGAGCCTCATCTCAGATTAAAATTAACAACCAGGGAACCAAATTATGACGATCTGTTATCTCAGCACAATTTCATCCTTGTATATAAAAATAATCAAAATCAGCGGGACTTACTATAGCACATAAAGCTTTCCTATAAGAAAAATCACACAAAAGCTAAAAATACCCAGCCGCCTGGAGAAGCCACTATTAAAGAAGTAAGTTGTCTCTGTAACAAAGTGCGGAATATTCACTCAGTGTCACACAAGATCATCTCCCACTTCACAAGATGGTCTTGACTTAAGTCATGAGAACCTATAATTAGGCACAGCTAAGCACAGTGTAGTACATATCCCCAACCAAACTCTGGTACAACACGTACCCCTGGAGGTACCTGTACTACACACTTTGGGAAACAGAGGTATGTATAGTGGGCTCTGAAGTCAGAAGGACCTGAGTTAAAATATGGCCTCAGGCACTTAACACTTCCTGGCTGTGTGACCCTGGGCAAGTCATGGCAAGTCACTTAACCCCAATTGCCTCAGCAAAAAACATACGGAAACAATAACAACTAGTAAACATATCTCTCAAATCATAGCACTTGTTCATAAATGATAATAATTATACATAAAATATACCAAAATATTGTAAGAATACTAGAATATTGATGGCTACAGAGGAAACTTTTCTATTTGAGAGACACAAATGATACCATAAATTAGAGGAACATGGAACAAATTACCTGTCACATCTAAAAATGATTGTGACAAGAGACTCACTGGAGGTGAAACAGAATTTTGATTACATAAGATTCCAATTTTTTTTTTTCATAAACAAAACCAAAGAAGCTAAAATTGTTAAAAGAAAAATGGGATGGGGGAGAAAAGAACTTGTACAGCAAGTTTCTTCTAGAAAGGTCTCACTTTTAAGATACTTTGGAATCAAGTTCAATTTCTAGGGAAGACTGAATTCCATGAAGGACATTAGCTATAACATGGAAAGAAGAATCAAAAAATACTTAGGAAATTCTCAGGAGCATTAAGTATTGCACTAAGAATTAGGAAGTCTTGGGTTTCAATCTGATCTCAAAATAGTTCATTTGGCTTTGAGCAAGTCACTTAAAATCTATCTTACATACACAATTGACAGACTAAGACGATGGAAGGTACTGTCTCTTTCTCAAAAGGTAAGAGGTATGATGAAGGGAACTACTATATATAATTTAACCCAGCTTTCTGCTAATAGCCATGAGGAATAAATAGCAAAAGTTTTTAAAGAAATCTAAATAGCTACAGAATGAGCTTGGTCTTTTCAAGGGCATGTATCAGCCCCCTTGCTGCTTCTCCCTCCCCCCCACCTAGAAAAGAGGGACACATAAAAGACAAAAATAAAATCGCAAAAACATACATAAATAATGTTTAGAATTAGCTAGTGAGGTGAGGCTTTAAAAAAAAAAAAAAAGAAAAGAAAGCAAGCTGTATTATATTTTAACAGCTATAGTATTTAACAATATCAAAACCATTGTAAAAGAACACCTCTCATAATATCCTTTCTAGTGTTGCCCATTTGACTGTAAATCATAGGTTGTATTCTTGTTGGAATTCTTTTTGTGATTGTGTTGGACTAATTTGCTACTCAGATTCCTTCCAGCTTTAAAATTTAATTCTAATGTTTATTCAACTAAAATGTTAGGATTTTTGCCAAGTTAATTGACTGAATTTGGTTAAGATAATTCCCTAAAAAATCCACAAAACCCTGATTTGGTCAAAAGAATGCAAAGTTGCACAATTAACATATGGAGTTGTAAGATAAAAATGAAAATTTTTACACTACAGTACAACATACTGATAACACACTATGGTCTGTCTCACTTGAAAGAATGTTAGAAGTTAATGGGGCTTTGCAGACCCAGAAATTTCCTTTACCTTCAAAGGAAGCAACTGTCATTTGAAGTAATAATCTTTGTTACTGTCACTTCAGGTAAAATTGTATTGCTTAATTTCAAGAATCAATTTAGAGATTTGTTAAGATACTGGTTTTTCTACATGTCACAGTGCAGATAACCTAAACAGTTATAGAAATGATGTGGAGCACTAATTTAATGGATTAAAATAATAAAATTGGAAACTGGAGCCTTGAATAGCACGGATACACTTTATATGAATGAATTTGCCCATATAGAGTTAGTAATTGATTAAAAGAAACAAACCAATTTGTGAAAGAATTTTTTAAAATTAATTTTATAACTTTTTTTTTTTTGACAGTACATATGCATGGGTAGTTTTTTACAACATTATCCCTTGCACTCACTTCTTTTCTGAATTTTTCCCTCCTTCCCTCCACCCCCTCCCTTAGATGGCAGGCAGTCCCATACGTGTTAAATGTATTATAGTATATCCTAGATACAATATATGTGTGCAGAACTGAATTTCTTTTTGCACAGGAAGAATTGGATTCAGAAGGTAAAAATAACCTGGGAAGAAAAACAAAAATGCAAACAGTTTACACTCATTTCCCCAGTGTTCCTTCTCCAGGTGTAGCTGATTCTGTCCATCATTGATCAATTGGAACTGAATTAGATCTTCTCTTTGTTGAAGATAATGCACTTCTTGTGAAAGAATTTAAATAAAATGACAAAACAGTAGTTCCTAGAATGACCTTTTTTTACGATGTTCTCAACAAAATAAGAGCAAAGAATAATAAAATACTCCAGTTGCCTTAAGAAATTCAAGCCTAGTTGATACTTTTTTAAAAAAAAAATCCACTTTTATGTACTTTTTTTTCCTTTGATTAAACTTTCTAAGTCATTCTACAAATGTTTGATCAAAATACTATGGCATAAAGGCCTATACAGATTTCATGACTGTTATGTGATGGTCACTCCCTAAGAATGTTACAGTATGTTTGCTTTGTTACTTGGGGGGGAAAAAGTTGTGATGTTGGTTTATAATCTGAACAATAATGAGTGATCCACACACACACCAGAGTAAAAGCAAATGAATTGAGCCAATGCCAGATATTAGCTTAAATTTACTTTTAATGCAAAACTTTTGGCTTTTTTTTTTTTTTTAAATAAAGACAGTGGAATTATAATTTCATCTTCTGAGTTGTTTCTTGGGGTTGTTTGGTTAGTATTTCAACAATCTCTGTGTAGTACATATAACTACAAGACAGAGAGGCCCTTGTTGGAGGGTGGGGAAATATTTGTAATTTTTTTTTTTTTTTTTAATTTTAAGTTATCTCCTTAATGGAAACCATGCAATCAGATTTCCTCTCACTTAATAAACTTCAAGTTCCTCTTAAAACAAAAAAAACACGCTTCAATCCACATTAAGTCTCCAGAGTTCTTTCTCTGGATTTGGATGGCATTTTCTATCCCAAGTTTATAAGAACTGTCTTGGATAACTATATTGCTGAGAAGAGCTAAGGACACATATTCTTGCTGTTAGGAGGTGAAGTTTAAGAGCTGATTTAATTTGCATATTTTATTATTAGTGATTTAAAGCAAATCTTTCATTTGATTTAATAGTATATATTTTTCTTTCTTTTTAAAAAAAAACTGTTAGTGCATATCCTTTTACTATTTAGCAATTAGGAAGTGTACCTATTCTATTCTTTTATGCATTTCTATCAGTTCTATATATAATCCTGGAAAGAAGGATTTTTATTGCAATGACTCTCCTCTCTCAATTAGCTGTTTCTCTTTTTATTCTGGCACCACTGATTTTGGTTTATAGAAAAGCTTTTTAATTAGGAATTGATTGAAATGACAAGTTTTATCTTTTATAAACTCTCGCTTATTCAATTAAGAATTCTTCCCCTTGGGGGCAGCTAGGTGGCGCAGTGGATAGAGCACCAGCCTCGAATTCAGAAGGAGCCGAATTCAAATCTGGTGTCAGACACTTAACACTTCCTAGCTATGTGACCCTGAGCAAGTCACTTAACCCCAGACTCAGAAAAGAAAGAAAGAAAGAAAGAGAAAGAAAGAAAGAAAGAAAGAAAGAAAGAAAGAAAGAAAGAAAGAAAGAAAGAAAGAAAGAAAGAAAGAAAGAAAGAAAGAAAGAAAGAAAGAAAGAAAGAAAGAAAGAAAGAAAGAAAGAAAGAAAGAAAGAAAGAAAGAAAGAAAGAAAGAAAGAAAGAAAGAAAGAAAGAAAGAAAGAAAGAAAGAAAGAAAGAAAGAAAGGAAGAAAGAAAGGAAGAAAGAAAGGAAGAAAGGAAGGAAGAAAGGAAGGAAGAAAGGAAGGAAGAAAGAAAGGAAGAAAGGAAGAAAGGAAGAAAGGAAGAAAGAAAGAAAGAAAGAAAGAAAGAAAGAAAGAAAGAAAGAAAGAAAGAAAGAAAGAAAGAAAGAAAGAAAGAAAGAAAGAAAGAAAGAAAGAAAGAAAGAAAAGAAAGAAAAGAAAGAAAGAAAGAAAGAATTCTTCCCCTTGAAGCAATAACATGGGAAAACATTTTTACAGTCAAAGGCCTCAGATAAAGGCCTCATTTCCAAAAATATATAGAGAATTGACTCTAATTTATAAGAAATCAAGCCATTCTCCAATTGATAAATGATCAAAGAATATGAACAGACAATTCTCAGATGAAGAAATTGAAACTATTTCTAGCCATATGAAAATTATTAATTATTAATCAGAGAAATGCAAATTAAGACAACTCTGAGATACCACCACATACCTGTCAGATTGGCTAGAATGACAGGGAAAGATAATGCAGAATGTTGGAGGGGATGTAGGAAAACTGGGACACTGATGCATTGTTGATGGAATTGTGAATACATCCAGCCATTCTGGAGAGCGATTTGGAACTATGTTCAAAAAGTTATCAAACTGTGCATACCCTTTGATCCAGCAGTGTTACTACAGGACTTATATCCCAAAGAGATTTTAAAGAAGGGAAAGGGACCTGTATGTGCAAGAATGTTTGCGGCAGCTCTCTTTGTAGTGGCCAGAACTGGAAACAGAGTGGATGCCCATCAATTAGAGAATGGCTGAGTAAACTGTGGTATATGAATGTTCTGTAAGAAATGACCAGCAGGATGATTTCAGAAAGGTCTGGAAAGATTTACAGGAACTGATGCTGAATGAAATGAGCAGGACCAAGAGATCACTATATACTTCAACAACAATATTATATGATGATAAATTCTGATGGACGTAGCCCTCTTCAACAATGAGATGAACCAAATCAGTTCCAATAGAGCAGTAGTAAATTGAAACTGCTACACCCAGGGAAAGAACTCTGGGAGATGAATATGAACCACTACATAGAATTCCCAATCCCTCTTATTTTTGTCCGCCTGCATTTTTTATTTCCTTCACAGGTTAATTGTACACTATTTCAAAGTCCCATTCTTTTTCTACAGCAAAATAATTGTATGGACATGTATGCATACATTGTATTTAACTTATACTTTAACATATTTAACATGTATTGGTCAACCTGCCATCTGGGGGAGGGGGTGGGAGGGAAGAGGGGAAAAACTGGAACAAAAGGTTTTGCAATTGTCAATGCTGAAAAATTACCCATGCATATTATATCTTGTAAATGAAAAGCTATTTTAAAAAAAATTCTTCCCCTTGTCCATAGTCAAAGAAATCTTCTATTCTCTAATTTTAAATGTTCATGATCTATCTGGAGTTAACTGTGATATAGTGATCTAAATCTAATTTTTGCAAGAATGTTTTCCAGTTTTCCCAAATGAAAAAAATTTTAAGACCAGAAAAACTGACTTTTTGCCCCTTATGTTAGAACAACTTAGAAACTTTGCTATTACCCCATTATGATTTATTTTACTAGTTCTGGCATTGAAATGGCACAAAAACAAGATTACAAAAGGAAACAATTCATACCTATTTTATTCTTTCAATGGTAGCAAACAGAAAAGATCTGCAGCCAGTGTCACAATGGAGAGCAATTAGGGACACGGAAGTATTGTGAAACAGAGAAGGGATCTGAACTCAGATCTGACTATTAAAATAAGAGGTATTAAACTCAAGTGTGCCAAATCAGATTGAATCATAATTAGGAAATGTTTAACAAAATAAAAATAAAATATGACAACACAAATAATGCCAATTCGAGTCCGATACCAGTTTTTACATCATGCTATTTCTTCATGAATTTAGTAACTAACTTGCAGTCTACTTCCAGCTGTTGTTATCAAGTTCCATAAAAATAAGAAAGTTGTATTGTATTGATTCCTAAAGTCCCCTGAATTCTCAATTTTAGTATCTAAATACTAAGCCATAGAACAAATTTAAAATGTAACTTTCACAGATAAATGCTTTGCAGTACTTCTTTCCACCACTGTTGTAGAAAATGGAGTCAAATTTGTTAAGAAATATTCCCCAATCAATAAGTGGTCAAAAGATAAGAGTAAAGATTTTTTTGAACTGCTATCTTTTCTTTCACACTGATGTAAAAAATACAGAAAAAAAATGTAGGCAAAGAGCCATTTTTTATAACAAAGATTTTTTATAAAAACAAAAGGCAAAATCTAGTAAAATCGATCCGTACATTCAAAGAGATATTAAATATCATATTCCATATCTGTGAATTATGACTTCTACAAAGGAACCGGGGAGTTAGGAGAGCATTTTTTCTTTTTCCTTTTTTTTTTGAATTATTATTTTTTAATAATAAAAGCTATAAAATGCTTTTTATTTACAATATATATGCATGGGGAATTTTTCAGCATTGACAATTGCAAAACCTTTTGTTCTAATTTTTCCTCTCTTTCCCCTCACCCTTTCCCCAAAATGGCAGGTTGGCCAATACATGTTAAATATGCTAAAGTATAAGTTAAATACAATATATGTATACAGGTCCAAACAGTTATTTTGCTGTCAAAAAGAATGGGACTTTGAAATAGTGTACAATTAGCCTATGAAGGAAATAAAAAATGCAGGTGAACAAAAATAGAGGGATTGGGAATTCTATGTAGTGATTCATAGTCATCTCTCCCAGAGTTCTTTTGCTGGGTATAGCTGGTTCAATTCATTACTGCTAGGAAAACATCTTTTCATAGCTCCTCTTTGGGGACTAAACTTGTTTTTCAAAACACTATTTTGATTACTTTGTGATTATTTGTAGTCAATGTCCATTATTTTCTTGGCTATGTTTATGTCATTTTATATCAGTACATAAAAAAAAAAAAAAAATCTTTTCATGCTTTTCTGTATGTTATACTCTCTAGTTGTTACAATAATATTCCAATGTATTAATTGATCATTTTTTAGCCAATTAATATTTATCTATTTTGTTTGTACTTCTTCACCAAAAAAGTGCTGCTATAAACATTTTGATATATATGGAGGCTTTCTTTTTGTCAATTACCTACTTAAGAGTAAATTCTAGCAGGTAAATCTCCTGGCCCGACATTTTAGTCACTTTATTTGCTTAGTATAAACATTTAAAGGACAAAAATTCAGACAGATTTTACACTTTCCTTTAAAATTAAAATTTAATTAAATTTAAAATTGTATAATCAAAATTTAAAAAAAAAAAATTATTGGGACTTGCTCTGTTGAAACTCCTGGGGGAAAAAGTCCTTGAAATCCTTCTTTCTAATCTCTATGGGAAAAAATTGAACACTAATGGCAATGTACATTACAATTTCAGTTAAGAACGACTTCTAAAAAAAACAAAACAAACAAAAAAAAACAAAAAACAAAAAACCCACACAAATAAAGCAAGTGAAGAAGATAATCAAGGATTTGTACTTTCACTGGTCTGAATACTTCCTATACAAAACTGTAGATTACAATGCAACATAAAATTTAAAAGCTATCTAGGAAAATTGTCAGACAAAAAAATCCCATATACCATGGGCAATATGGCTTCTGACCTTTGTTATCAGAGGATCAATGGACCTATAACTTAAAATCTTTCCAGTTTGAACCTGCTAGAAGTTATGCTCCTTTAGCAAAACCCAAGAACCCAGAATCATTGCCGTACTACTACTGAATAGAATAGAATAGCTGATTTGTATATAATCCTGTAAGCATTTATTGTGATGCATTATTTTATTTATTATTTTATATCAATATCTATTATTTTACATTTGTTTTATTTGAGGATAAAAATTCGGACCAGTGATTTGGGTTCAGGATAGAAGAGAAAAATTACCACCTGAGATAACCAAGAAAGAGCTCTTTTAAAAGGATGTAATCCTTTTTGCTAGAGAAAGAAGCTAGAAATTCCATAAGTGTGTCACACATATGTGAAGAACAATGAGGGGTGAAGAGGAGACAAGAGAATGTGCGGGAATTAGTAAACTAGCATGAATCTTGTGCAGAGTGTTAAGAGGTTTGAAGCAGCTATAGCCAGACTGGTTGGTACACTGGAAATAGCTATGTCAAAAAGAATTAAGTTATGAGGAGGGCCAAGTTTTGGGGGAAAATACTTAATTCTGCTTTTGCACATTGAATTTCAGATGCTTAAAGGACATCTAAGTCAAGTCCAGCAGCATCTGAAGATTTGGATGAGTCCAGACATTAAAAATAGATAGAGGACAGAGATATCTGTGTCAAGATAACTGAACCTATGGGAGGAGTCAAGATCATCAAGAGAGGTTGCAGACCACTCAGGACAGAGATGATATATACACCAAACTGAGTGGATGCCCATCAACTGGAGAATGGCTGAATAAATTGTGGTATATATTAATGGAATATTATTGTTCTGTAAGAAATGACCAACAGGATGATTTCAGAAAGGCCTGGAGAGACTTACATGAACTGATACTGAGTGAAATGAGCAGGACCAGGAGATTGTTGTATGAGCCACTATATATAATTCCCAATCCCTACATTTGTGTCCGCCTGCATTTTTTATTTCCTTCACGGGCTAATTGTACACTATTTCAAAGTCCAATTCTTTTTGTACATCAAAATAACTCTTTGGACATGTATACATATATTGTATTTAATTTATAGTTTAACATATTTAACATGTATTGGTCAACCTGCCATCTTGGGAGGAAGGGGGAGAATAATTGGAACAGAAGTTATGGCAATTATCAATGCTGTAAAATTACCCATGCATATATCTGGTAAATAAAAACCATAATTAATTAAAAAAAAAAAAAAAAAGATTTTCTCACAGCTTACTTATTCATTACTTACTATTTATTGAACATTGTGATAAACTGTATATTAGCACAGGTGGCTTAATCAGGAAGCACAATATACCTGATGTCCTGGCCAGCCCTTATTTGATTTCTATGGAATGTATTCACTTCTCTATCCCAAACCTCTTACACAAAGAGTATTTATATTTAATTGCATGTGGTGCTTTGCACAGCTACTCAGTACCACAGCTGTTTAGACACATTTATCCATAAACAGTACTTACAAGTTCTTTAAAATTCAGTTTAGTGAATTGTATTTGTTTTAGCATCTCCCCTCCCCCCTTTAAGGAAACAAAGGAAAAAAAAAAAAAGAAACAAATCTCATGATAAAAACAATCTTCAATCAAAACTTTCTTATCTAGAATACACCTGTATCCTGGTTCTTCCTGGTTTCCCTCAAAATGCCACTTTCTGAATGAAGGCCCCTAAACTCTAGTTCCAGGAGTCATTGCCCTCTCCTTCCCAAATTATGTATTTATTTTGTATATACTCAGAAACAAATAGTCTCCACCAATTGAGTGCAAAAGATCTTGTTACTTGATTTTGTCTCCTCAGTCCTACCAGAGTGTAAGACTCAATTCTTGCTGAATTAGATTTCCTAAAAAAAAAAAAAAAAAAAAAAAAAAAAAAAAAAAAAAAAATCCAACTGAAAAACAATATACTATTGGGAAGATATACAAGAACACTGTCAATTTAAATAAAATTTTGCTATAGCAAAGGGTTATTACAGAACCAAGAAATGTCAGATGTATACACATTTGTCAAGTATTACTGATAAAGAGAAATTCTACTTCGGGTTTTGTGATATAAATTTCCTTTGAATGTAACATTCTAAAACTCACTATGTTATATATTCCTAGTGTAGATAAATAAAAAGGCATGCTGATCAAAACTTCAACTGTCATTGATGTTTCTTGAAGAAATGTTACAGAATGAGAAGGAAGTAATTATATTCTGCAAAATAGAACCCATTAAGAAACTTATAAAAATTGGGCCCAACTAATAGTTTGTGATTTGGCCTGTCATGAGTATGAGAAATAAAAATTTTGATGTTACTAAGGATATGCACAAGAATCCAGAATTAAAAAAAAAAAAATCTTCATTCTCCTTAGTTATTAAGTTCTTATTTGTGAAAGCAAAGATCACAAAAGTTTCTTTACCCAACCATCTATATAGGATGGTAAAACATTCTCAGAAATCATAATAAAACATGGTAGAAATTCCAACCTATGGCAGAATTCATAAAAAGAAGGAACACAACAGCATCTTCTCTGAAATAATAAGTTACACACACACTCCTTTGCTTCACTCCATTCCAAATTGAATTTACAAGCTTTCCCCCCACCCCCAGGCTAGGGTTAAGTGATTTACCCAGGGTCACACAGCTAGGAAGTGTTAAATGTCTGAGACCATATTTGAACTGGGGTCCTCCTGAATTCAAGGTTGGTGCTCTAACCACTGCACAACCTAGCTGCCCCAAATTTACAAGCTTTTAAATGGTCAACCAAAAAATCCCAAGATATATGCAATTCTCATATTGAGAAATTAATTATTACTGTGAACTCAGGGAAAAACAAAAGATATGAAAAAAATAAAATAAAATAAAAAACACAACAGCTTAAAGGGGGGAAGGAAAGAAAAGAGAGAAAAGAACCTCCCTAAAGTATCTCATCAAATAACTAGCTGTCAGACACTGTACTGGGAGCTAAAAATTATGCAGTACTTGCCCTCAAAGAGATCACATTCTATGTGGAAAAAAAACAACACCACTTAAGTATATATAAAAGGTAATGGGAAAGGGTATTAGCAGCTAAGGTATCACATGAAGTGATGCTTGAGCAGAGCTTCGAAGGATACCTTTTAACCACATAACTAAGGGTAAGAGAGAAGCTTATCATTGCAGTTGAATACTATCAAATAAGTTCTAAAGTCAAAGCATAAGATTCTAGAGTCGCAGCCTTTTATTTAGGTTGGCCAAATTGGATGTTGGAGGAGTGAAAAAACAAGGAGGAAAAACTTGAAAGGCGTCTGAATCTCCTTCAATTTGAGGATGTTATTATAAACACAATAACAGCAGAAGTTCATGTCTGCCAAACATGCACATAGACATCTGAGACAAGCAATGTGACCAGTTTTTAATTCTCAAACAAAGGTCAACTCAAATTATTACGTGAAGTTGTGAGGCAGCACAACTTAATGGATGTTAGTTTCAAAGTCAGGAAGATTTGGGTTCAAGTTCTGCATTGTACATATGTAGCAGTTTTACCTAGGACAAGTCATATCAAAACTTCAGGGCAAATCACAACCTCTCCACGACTTCACTTCATTTATATAAAATGAGAAAATTGGATTAGACGAGCTCTAAAGGTCTCCTCCAACTCTATGGTCCAAGATATATTTTGATATCAAAAGATTAAAGAAGATGTGAAGAATATTAAATCAAGAGATTCACAAATCCATTCAAAGACATTTTCATAAACTTAATAACTGGTTAGTAGTTAATTCATAATTGATGGAGAATTCTTACTCGTTAACAATTAGTGTCAATATGCCCTTGCTGCTATAAGGAATTTTACCAATGTTACACTTTAAAAATGTGCCAATCAGAAATTAGATATGGATCCACACTTAATACCATATATCAAGATAAGATCAAAATGGGTCCATGATTTAGGCATAAAGAATGAGATCATAAATAGATTAGAGGAATAAAGGATAGTTTACTTCTCAGACTTGTGGAGGAGGAAGGAATTTGTGACCAAAGGAGAATTAGAGATCATTATTGATCACAAAGCAGAAAATTTTTATTACATCAAATTAAAAAGCTTTTATACAAACAAAACTAATGCAAATAAGATTAGAAGGGAAGTAACAAATTGGGAAAATATTTTTACAGTTAAAGGTTCTGATAAAGGGCTCATTTCCAAAATATATAGAGAACTGACTAATTTATAAGAAATCAAACCATTCTCCAATTGATAAATGGTCAAAGGATATGAACAGACAATTTTCAGATGATGAAATTGAAACTATTTCCACTCATATGAAAGAGTGTTCCAAATCACTATTGATCAGAGAAATGCAAATTAAGACAACTCTGAGATACCATTACACACCTGTCAGATTGGCTAAGATGAGGAAAAAATAACGATGAATGTTGGAGGGGATGTGGGAAAACTGGGACACTAATGCATTGTTGGTGGAGTTGTGAAAGAATCCAACCATTCTGGAGAGCAATTTGGAACTATGCTCAAAGAGTTATCAAACTGTGCATACCCTTTGATCCAGCAGTGCTACTATTGGGCTTACATCCTAAAGAAATACTAAAGAAGGGAAAGGGACCTGTATGTGCCAAAATGTTGGTGGCAGCATTTTTTGTAGTGGCTAGAAACTGGAAAATGAATGGATGTCCATCAATTGGAGAATGGTTGGGTAAATTATGGTATATGAATGTTATGGAATGTTACTGCTCTACAAGAAATGACCAGCAGGATGAATACAGAGAGGCTTGGAGAGACTTACCGTTTGCACTACTGTCTTTCTACCCAGGTTACTTTTACCTTCTGAATCCAATTCTTATCGTGCAACAAGAATTTCAGTTTTACACATCCATATTGTATCTAGGATAGACTGTAACACATTTAACATGTATGGGATTGCCTGTTATCTAGAGGAAGGCGTAGAGGGAGGGAGGGGAAAATTCAGAAAAGAAGTGAGTATAAGAGATAATGCTGTAAAAAAAATTATCCATGCATATGTACTGTCAAAAAAAATTATAAAATTAATTAAAAAAATGTGCCAATCAACTCATAAAAATGTCTTTGAAGGAGCAGTTAGTTGGCTTCAGACACTTAACATTTCCCAGTTGTGTGATCCTGGACTAGTCACTTAACTCCAATTGCCTCAGCAAAATGGGTGAAAAAAAAAAAAAAAAGAAAGAAAAGAAAAAGAAAAAGGAAAAAAAAGAAAAAGAGAGGAGAAAAGAAACTAAAGGTTTCATGAATTGTCCAGAATGGTTTGACAATCTGAAGCAAAGACAGTGAATGGATAAGTGTGATCATTTTGTCACTCAGAAGGCTTCACTTGCTTCACTTAGAAAACATTTACTGCAGAGATAAATAAACTCCAGAAAAATTTCTTCCTAAATTAAAAGCTCAAATATTTTAAAAACAGAACTTATCCTGTTATCCAATGAATGATATATCTACATAGATATATTATTGATACAGCAACTTCATGAAGGCTGAATAATTAAATGCAGAAGATTATGGTCTTTGTGTCTACATTGATGAAACCACAAACTTAAATTATTCTACTAATCCACTAAGATCTACCATCACCACAAAATCTAATTCCTTTAAATACAAAAAAACCCCAAACCCTTCAAAATGAGCTGATTTGCCCTCTTGTTCTATATCCTTCTTAGATTAAGTCATCAACTACATCTTTGAATTGACAACTCTTGAAATGATGAATACTCTAAATCTCACCAGCTTACTGGATTTCTACACTAAAACGTGTGTCAAATATGCAGCATATTGGCTGTGTGCATCCTGAACCAGATAAATATACAATTAGGAAATACAAAACAAAACAAAGATAGAAAATTATTTATCAATGTCCGTTTTATTGCATCTTTATTTATTTTGTTCTAATATACCATTCATGTATATCTTAGGCTCATTTAACATCTTCCTTAGATATGAGTTCATCTTTTCTACACCAGCAAGAATATGTGGTTCTCAGACAGCCATTTTTTATTTTAAAGGTTGCCTAATTAGGCAATTTCATGGTAACAAAGCAAAAGACTATCACAAACCAGCTAAATTCACACTTTGCTGTCTATCCTTTTGTTGTTGTCATTTTCCAGGTGATTGGAGTTAAGTGACCCCACTAAGGATCACACTGCTAGTGTTATGTGTCTCAGTCCAGATTTAAACTCAAGTTCTCCTGATTTAAGGGCTGGTAATCTATTCACCACACCATCTAGTGTCCCCATTGCTGTCTCAAAGGAAAATCTGTTCATTTATATCTTTGTCAGACCTGTTTAAAGAAGCAGCTTGGCCTAGTGGATGAAAACCTGGATTCAAGTCCTACTCCTGATGCATAGTAGGTAGTATGATCCTTTGCAAGATTAGTCTCAACTTCTCGGTGCTCTTGGCAGACCTTAAATTGCTCCCCTCCCCTACAAAATTTCCATATATATTCTCACATACCCTTAATCATACCCTTAGCCTCCCTTACCAAATCAGCACATATTTAAGTGTCTGTGTAGATGCATGCAGAAACAGGGTTGGAAAAGTGTCCCAAAAAGTCTTAGTGCAGTTTTAAAGTTATTAAAGCTTTGTTATGCCATTTTCTACATAAATTCCACCAAGAACTTTTGGGACATCCTGTGTAACAAAGATTTATGAACAGAATGCAAATTTAATTAGGTTTTGGAAGAGGAATTGACATTTGGCTAAACTGAGAACTGGTGAACAGAACTGAAGTAAAAGTGCTGAGGCTGGACAGCACAGGGCTTAAGTGGTCAAACAACAAGGAATAATAAATTATTAGTTAAGATGTGAGGCTGGAAAAGTACATTAAACCTAGGTTTGTGGGGTCTTTTATATTTACTCTTCCTAGTAAGATTAATTTATTGTCACAGGGAAAAGCTCAGATCGGAAGATTCTACCTTTAGACAACTGAAATAGTTTTACTCAGTCCATTGATTAACTCAAGGAGTAATTCTGTGTGTACAGATCTAATACCATGATAGAAATCTTAACTACTTTTCATAAACTTTAGAGTAGTGGTGACAAATTCAAATAGAAAAGGAGAGTTACTAAACTGATATATTTAAGACATTAAACATGGACACAATCTTAATGGGAAAAATCAACTTAACACGTATTTTCTTCTCTTTCCCTCAAGTTAGCTTGTCATTGCAGAATTTGGTTTATCCTTTGCTTTTTCAGTTGGGCAACCAAAAGAACAGAAATCCTAGCCAATGGCAACCTAGTAATTAATTTTATGTTCTAGATTAAAATATCTTGGCACTCGATGTAACAAGAGCTCTGTCAAAACAGTTAATATGAGAAGGACCAAAGTCACTTCCCTTCCTCCCTTTCCCTCCCTAGTGGGTTATCTCATTTAAGGGTGGGTTCTAAAATATTTAAAACCACTGAAGCTCTACAGTGAAGTTAATATTTTCACATTGGGTCTCAACTACTCCACACCCCTTTCTTCTTCCTGTCAAACTCAGGATAGAACTTTTTAGACTTGTTACTCTTTCTGTCCTCTCTTATATATCTTGGAAGCCCTTTGGCAGGTCCTAGCTAGCTGCAAAAGTTTTTAATACAGTCCTGATTTTTGCTAAGTTAGAGGATGTGTACTCTCTTTAAAAACTTATTATGAGAGCCCCAATATTGATTATTACTTATTAAGGAAGGATAATAACTATAACTAAATATCTACCTGGCGAGCAACTATGTGGCCAATACCAACATAGTTTCAACCTCTTTATTTGAAGTTGGTAATCTGATTCTTAATGTGCAAAAAAAAAAAAAAAAAAAAAAAAAAAAAAAAAAAAAAAAAAAAAAAAAAAAAAATCCCATGAAAATCACCAAGTAAAAATTCAAAAGATGAAGCTAACAAGGATCACTCCTGAAAACCTGAGAGAAAAAAGTATTTATACTTGATGAATTGGAACATTATGTTCAAACCATGAAAGTACATATTTAGGTCAGGATATTTCAGGTGGGGGATTAAAGGAGATCTAAAAGACATTAAAGCTAACCAGAATTGAAGCTTATCCAATTGTCATTTAACCACTAGCATAATCTATAGAAGTTCAAGTACACAAGAGAGCTCAGTCAATGTATAAGTACTTATGGAATAATGACAAGAATTCATAGAGAATTAACGAACTTACTGGCATTTGCAGTCATGTAGTTGTGGTGAGCAAAAATGAGAGGATATGTTGCCACATAAGACAATGTGTTGGGTTGAATAAATATAATTAAAGGATGAGTTGTATTTAGATTGAGGGGGGGAAAAAGTCAGTATATAGGCAGAATATCCATTTTCTAACAACTATGGCTAAAAGCATCAAGATCTAATTTGCAGTCCACCAAAATAATGTTACTTTTAACTTCCAACTATTCTTTAACTGGACCATTCTCATTTCAGTTTCACTTATCTTCATGGTCACCTAGCTATTTTCTAGAACTGAAGGGCTGGAGAATAAAGTATGTGTGAACTCTTGGCTTTTTGCCTCTTCTTACAGTATTCCCTCCCCACCCCCTCGTACCATCAATATAACCTGGGACATAATTCAAATCACTGAGTATACTTTCTTAGCATTTGGAATGTTTTCTTCATTTTACTTCCCTCCCCACTGCATCTGAAGAATTAAAGTAAAATGCAGAAAACTCCATATTTATATTGGACTAGACCAGATGTGTTTAACCTGGACTTCCGTATCTTTCTTTAAAATAATGTTTCCATATGAACAAAATAAGATACAAAAGATTACAGAGAGCAATTAAAAGAGGAAGTGATTAGTTTTAGAAAGGTATTTCTGTAAGGGTACACCTAATCTGACTTTACTATTGCTTTGTTTTAATTTGCTGTAGAATTTTGTCCTTTATTTCAGAATTACTATAAAACAAAAGTGGAAAATGGGCTGGGCAAAATTCTAAGTAGCAGAGGGAACTTTGAACCTCTTTTTCATTACAAATATAGGTATCATTCAAAGTACGGAGTTTTGTTCTTTATATTAATTCTGGATATGTCCAAGTACATAAGTACCTGCTATCTTCCCTGTTACAATGTAAAATCCTAGAGAGTAGAGATTACCTTGTTGCTTGTTAAGATAAGAATAAAATAGTTCTTTTTCTAGCTTTAAAACTTATTAGGGGTGTGCTCTGGGGGAAATGAATTCAAGTTCTTGGGCCTTAAGTTCCAATTTCTATCAGCCCTACCATTCTCACACGGCTAGTATAAGGATCAAAATGAGCCATCATTTGAAAAATGAAGTACCCTATTAAAGATAATATATATAAGCATTACAGGTGGCTGTGGTATGGTATGGTGATTGTAGGATTGTTAGAGGCTATCTTGTAAGGATAATAAATAACTTCAGCTTCTACTTGGATACTTCCATTGAAGAGATCTTTTAAAAACACAATCGTTTTTCAATTCAATAAAAATTTATTTAAGCACCAAAATGAGGTGCCAGGATATGAAGAAAAGAAACTAATCTTGTCTTCATCGGTTATTCATTGTACTGAAGGAAAGGAGAGAGAACAACACAAGCAAGTATACACACACACACACACACACACACACACACCAGAAAAAAGGGGAGAAGCACCAACACGTTGGGCAATCTTGAATAGAAGAATGAGAGGTTTCCAAAAGGTAGGTGAAAAGTAAGAGGAATATTCTCTCTTGGGCTGTGTGACAGAGTCAAGTGATGGAATGTTACATATGGGAAACAGTAAGTAGGCTGATTTGGTTGGACCTAAAGGGGGGGAAAGTCCCATGTAGTCAGCCTAGAAAGACATGCTGCAGCCAGACAGATGATCAGTATACATCCATAAGGGGCTTTGAATGCAGATCTTTTGGACTCTGAGCCTGGCTTATTTATTTATTTATTTTTAGATCAAATACAACATTTTACATTGATTGTTTTAATGTTCTAAAGTGGCCAACACTGATGAAATTTAAGTATGGGAACAATAGATTCTTTTAGGATCATCAATCTGTCTGTTGGGTAGAAGATAGATTGTAAAGAGAGAAAAGGCTAGATGTAGGGAAGTTAATTTGGAATGCTGTTGCTATCATACAGAGGAAAGGCATAAGATCTTGGATTAAGGTAACATCTTAATGGCTAGAAGTAAAGAAATGTGGACTAATGGGAGATATATGAAGATAAAATTGACAAGGCATAATTACTAGAAGTCTTCCCAGCTGAAAAACATGTTTCAAGGATGCTATTTTGTCCCTCTGCTGATAGAGATCACAATCCCTATAAAATTTAATAATCATCGAGAATCCTTGTTGCTGAAAAGTCCATCATCTATTAGGCAATTTAGCGTCAAACATCTATAAAAACATCTGGTCTAGTCCAATATAAATATGGAGTTTTCTGCATTTTACTTTAATTCATCAGATGCAGTGGGGAAGGAAGTAAAATGAAGAAAACATTCCAAATGCTATGAAAGTATACTCAGTGATTTGAATTATGTCCCAGTACAAAAATGTACTCCTCATCACTTGCACTATGATGGCACAGCCTTGAAGAATGCAGGTTCGTCTCCAAACCAAGATAAATCATCAGAACAGGAGTTTAAAGAGGCCAAAAACAGATCTTTAAAATTAAAAGATTCAAAGCACCAACTTTTGTTGTAGCAGTAGTCAATAAACATTTATTAAGTACCTACAATAAGACTATTTGGCTGACACTGTGCTAAGTGATGGGGATACAAAAAGAGGCAAAAGATTATTTCCTGTCCCTAATAAATAGCAATAAACTAAAGGATAAAACTGTATTATGTGCATTGTTTTCTAGGAAAAAATAATAAATGAGAAATGGTGAGAAAGATATGAAGACTTATTTGAACTGATGTAGACTGAAGCAGAACCAGGAGAATACACATTGACTACAACAATATAAATAAAAACATTAAAAACAAAGCCCGAGTCTCTCTAAGCAAACATAATGCCTAATGTTGGTTCTTTGTAATAATTATGAAACCTATCTCCTCCCTTTTCAGAGGTACTAAATTCAATTAAAGTAATTGTATAGGTCATTGTTTTGGTTTTCTTAACTATTTTTCTGTCATAAAGAAACTTTTTCAATGCTTGTTTACATGATATATACGTACAAAAATAGTCATAGCAACTCTTTTCATAGCAGCCAAAAATATAACCAAGTCAACCATCTACTGGATGAATAGCCAAACAGATTATGGTTTAAGAATATAACAGATTATGCCATAACAATTACTATATGAACACTTTCAGAGGAAAATGGGAAAATCTCTATGAACTAATACAAAGTGAATGAACAGAATCCTAACAATAGCCCAATTTATACAATAAAGATCATGAAAGGAAAAAAAGCCTTAACTTTGTAATGATAAACTATGCCAGTGAAGACAAATCACAACACCCAAATGCTACTAGCAGAAAAAGACTTAAAATGAAGAATTATATTTTTTTGGACATGGCCGATGTGGGAATTTATTTTACCGAGCATATTTGTTATGAGAATTTACTTTCTCTAATAGAAAGGCAATGAGGAGAGAGAATACATGCTAAAAATACCAGTGAACTTGGGGGAGAGAAGAAACATGTAACTAAAAATGTAAAAACAAAAAATACATAGAATTTTATTCTGAAGCCTGAATATAGTACATTACAAAGTCAATTTAGTTGATATGTTTGCTGCAGAGAAGGGAGAGAAACTGGGATGACCTTGGGCAGCAAGAACAAAACATGAAGGAAAGTGAGGCACCTGTATGGGAGAAAATTCAGAAAAGTAGGTTGGGATAAACAAATTTTGAATAAGCAATTTTGGTTATAACTTTAAAAACTGAAAAGAGTGTTCAAGTTTGCTGATTGCTTGAATTAAAATATTTAACCTAAGTCAGTTTAGTTGCTCTAATTCAACTCAGTTTTCATCTATTCCATTCCAATTCTCCTTACTCCTTCCCTCCAGGAAGGACATACACAGAAGACTGGGGTTCAAATTTTACCTCTGACACTTAATTGCCTGTGATCTTGGAAAGTAATTTGTTGTTTGACTAACTCAGAGAGCCAAGTATGTGAGTTGCCAACTATATGGACTTATGTTAGTCAAGGGAATGCCCTACTTATGTGAAATCACAGGTATAGACCAGAAAATTACTGAACATGCTCTAATAGATCTATCCAGATCTAGACCTATACTGCCTAAGGGCAATTTAGATATCCCTAAAGCATCTCAAAACCAACATGTCCAAAATACAACTTATTCTTTCTTCCCAAATTCATCCCTCTTTCAAACATTCCTATATCTGCAGAGGTCACCACCATACTTAAGTCACCCACCAGATCAGAACTTGACTCCTCTTTATCCTTCATATTGTTTCCAATTCTTGTTGATTATAATCCAAATCTTCTTTTCTCCATTCATTCCAGCCATCCCAGTACAGAGACCCTTATCGCCATTTGCCAAAATTATTGCATATTCTTCTGATTTCTCTGTCTTGAATCTCTCCCCTCTTCAATCCAAATCCTACATGGTTACCAAAAGTGATTGTCCTAAAATAAAGATGGATCTATCTGACCATGTTCAGGAAGTTACAGGACCTTCCTTCAGCCTCAAAAATAAATACAAACTCTATGTTATGACAAAGTCCTTCATAAAATGGTTTTGATATAGGATCATTACATATTACTCTACTTCATGAACTCTTGGAAACCATAAAAATGAGCCTTCTTGTAGTTCTTCACTCATGACATCTCATCTCCTCTTCCCATGCTTTTCTTTATAAGGGCTTGCTCCCATGTTTGGGATACACCTGCTCTTACTTTTGTCCCTTAGTTTCTACCTTCCCTCAAATTTCAGCTCAGGTGTCATCTCCTTCTCTTCTTATGAGGTAGACCTTTCCTGATTGAACAAACTTCCATTCCTTCATGCCCAACACCTTGGAAATTATTGTATTTTTTACACATACCTGTTTCCTCTCAAAGAACATAAATTCTAAGAGCAGAAAGCTTGTTTTTGTATTGCCAACACACATCTTTCTCAAGATTCTCAAGGGATATTCAGAAATAATGCCCACTTCCAACAGTTGCAAATCAGAATAACTGATTTTGATAAAAGTGTTTTCAAAATGTTCTACATATATTATCCCATTTCCATCTCACAAAAACATTTTGAGGTAAATACCACAGTTATTATGAATCTCATTTAAAGATGAGGAAACTGAGGTTAAGAGTACATTGTCACAGAGTTAAAGTCAAGTGGAACTTCCTTACTTTAAGGCCAATGATCTATTTCATGCTGTCATCTAATCAAAGTTTTAGGAAGGGCTGATAAAAACAATCACAAAATTCCATTTTTGGAGTGGTACTCAGTGTATGAGAAAGAATAGAGAACATAGGAATCCAGGAGATTTGGATGTCAACAATATGACTCTGGGCAAATCACTTAACCTCAGGATAATGAGGCCTGTACTCTGTAAAGCTTAAAGCTTTACTTTGTCCCCCAAAATGCATCATCATCCAGTCCCTAAAATAAGAGATATTAGCCTACTGCCACACAGTTCTAACTTTTTAAAGAATTCAAATTTATTTAATGGGAAAAAAGTTATACCATTGATTTTTGTCCTTTATTTTGCAGGTAAAAAAGACTTCTATCAAGGAAGTCTCTGCTGAGGAATTTCAATGAATCAAAAAACCATGAAGAAGTGAATGAAGGCCCTGAAAACTCAATAGGAATTCAAGTTAGTCTCCAAAAAGTTAATAACATTCTTGGTAAGGCTTTAAATGTAGTTTAATTCAACAAAAATTATGATTGTGTGTTAGGTATAATATTAGTGAGATTTGAAGATAAATTAAGAAGCAACTCTTACATTCCATCAACCTAGAATTTAGCTTTTACTACTTTAAAAGTGTTACTCTATCTCTCACTAGAATTAAAAAAATTTTTTAGCCAAGTCTGAAGATTCAAATGGATTCCCTTATCTCAATATTTAAAACTGAAGTCTCTTTGCCAATTTCTTCCCCTAAAAATACAATTCAACAACACACAGGGTTGAAGTTTACAAAAAATTAATTTTCGCAAATTATTAATCTGCTTACTTTAGGAAATCTGACAGTTTTGGGGCATCAGATAGAACTAGAAGAATAAGAATTTTAAATTTAATTGAGAATTATACTGTTATTAAACCATCACTCAATACTTAACAGGAAATTTAACTTTGTTAACTTTGAGATAAACACATTTCTAACAGCAAAAAGATATAGTATGCACATGATCAAAGAAGTAGAAACAAATCAAATATAGTTCTATATTAGAGCAGTGCACCTTTCTATAGAATAAAATCCAAGGGACCTTTCTGTACCAAATTTAAATTGAACACATTTTTATAAAAATATTTCACTTAATGTCCCAATATCTACATTCCTCCTATATCTAGCTAATTATTATTAGTGTTCCCTAGAAAGAGACGAATTTTTTTTTTTAAACAAACTCTGATAACTGAAAATTTTTTTGCAAGCTGATGTGGAGATTATTAATAGTAACATAGTACATGTTTGACCTTTAAGATAACTAGATACCAACAGTTAAATTATAGTGGCTGGAAGTTTGAGAATAAAGGGAAATTCAATTCAAAAAGATACATTAAATGCCCAACACATACAAAATATCATGCTAAATGCTGAGAATATAAGATAAGGCAAGATGCTACCTTGACTAAGGAGTTTATAATCTAACACAGAAAGGAAGTACAAATGGTTCTGCTTTAAGGAAGAGTGAACTAAGCAAATATAGTCCAAATCAGTAAATAAGCCCAAGCAAAGTGCTATAAGAAATATGCTGGAGAGGAGGGTTTCTTGGGGAAATTTTCAAGAGATGGTATGGAATAATTGGGTCTTGAAGGAATGAAGAGTGTTTAGTTCAAGGAAAGAGAGAATCCCTCCTAAAAGGATTTCAGATGGAGATAATGGATTAAAAAGGAAGCTGGAGAGAACAGTACAATCTGACTAGAAGATAAACTGGATAGATAGGTACAAACTAGATGAGAGGCTTTGATTATCAGAATACCCAATTTATATTACATTCAGAAGGGTACTAGGGACCCACTACTGAAGATTTTTATTTAGGAAAGTGACATGAATGGAAAGAGTCCATTAAGATTACTCAGTAGTAATCATCTATGAAGGATATAAAGTGATTTTATTTGGATTGTTACATTAGTGCCATACAAAATTTTTCTTCACAAAAGAACTTCATAAACCCCCTAAAAATCTCAAACCAAAGAGTCTGACTACTGTATAATAAACAGTTTAATACACTTCAAAAGAAAGAGGCAGCATGACTATGGAAAGAATAGTGACTGGTTTGTCAGGGGACTAGTGATGGAATACTAGCTGTTTCCCTTTGCTCAATAACTACTTGCCCAATATCCCAGCTTCCTAGCCTAAGTTTTTTCTTCTGTAAATGAGGGGGTTGAATTAGATAATGTCATGGTATCTTTAACTCTTAATGCCATAATAATTTCTAATCTCTGAAGCAATTAGACCTAGGCTTTTGTATACAGTTTGGCATCTTATAAATCTAATTAAGCCTGAAGATTTTTTTAAACAAAACTTTAAAAAGTTTTGAAATGGTAAAATTACTATTAACAATATAAATTCAGAAAACTGAATGAAACAACAAATATATATATACATTTACAGATGGTTACACTCAATTTTATCTGTTACACCGACCTCTGAAAGAGTCAAGAAAATCAATGACCACATTTGTACTTTTAGTGCAACTAGTAAACAGTTGGCCTGAGAAACTTCCAACAAGTTTGGCTAGGAGGTAAAAGCTCTCAGTCCCCTAATCCCCATAGCCACTTAGTCCCTCATATAGGAAAAACAAAAAGTTATGTATCATGACACAACTTAGTTCTTTTGCTTCTTCACTAAGTAAAACATGCAAGCACGCCAGTCTTCCATCCCAATCACCAGAATGTTTTATAACAAAGTTCCAAAGCATAATCACAAATAAGTCAAGATTGGTCTTTACTTTGATATATGTGCTTTGATTATATCAATAGATTTCCAGTGACACAAAAATATGGTAAAGTAATTTGAAGGTTGAGAGGGAGAAGGATGGTAAACACTAGAGAACCACCTCTGGTATTAATATGAATAGAAACTACAGTCTATAACTAAGGGTCATTAAAAAAAGACAAGCCAGAAACATCAATAAGCATTTTCACCTATGCTAAAAGTTCATCATTTCTAATTTTTTATTAGTCAAATTTGTTAAGATTATAATTCAAGCCAAAGAGAGTTGAGAAGTTTCCTACTCAATTTCACCAATTTTAAGGTGTCACTAGAGACTAAGAATAATCATTTAATTAATGACATTAGCTGCTAAATTATGAATCTTTACATTGGCTATGATTGTTGAGATCCTTAAGTATATGGCTCAGTGTTTTCTGTTCTGATTCCACAACTCCACAGGAGTAAGAGTAGGTCACCTGGCAATAATTCTGCAGTGTTACTTTGAGGATAAACTAAAATATAGATGGAAAGCATCTTAAAAATTTAAAGCACTTTAAACAAAGGCAAGAGATTTCATAACCTTCATCTGCCTCCCCACTTAACAAATTACTAGCAGTTATCCCAGAATCCCAAATGCTGAAGCTACTTTCATTCCCCATCTGAAGAGGCAGCCAAGTGCAGAAAGGAATGACTCTGGAATCACATCTGGCTAGATGCAAGTCCCTAAACCATTCCATTTTCTATGCAACTCCCTAAGACTTATGCTGAAGAAAAAGTGTGACTTGCATAAAAGGCCATTTCCTTATCTAGAAATTCTCCATATCCATGAAATTATAAAATCAAATTCGGATCTGGTCCCAATGTACAATTTCACTTGCCATTCACCTGTCTGCAGGACCATCCAATTTGGTAAATGAAGACTAAACCCTGTATTTCTGAGTTCCAAGGCCCTCCCTTCTCCAGGCCTGACAAGATCTCTCTAATTTATATATAGGTAACCCTTTTTTTCCCCCCTGAGGCTGGGGTTAAGTGACTTGCCCAGGGCCACACAGCTAGGAAGTGTTAAGTGTCTGAGACCACATTTGAACTCAGGTCCTCCTGAATTCAAGGCTGGTGCTCTATCCACTGTGCCACCTAGCTGCCCCTATAGCTAACCTTTTAATTTCCTATCCCATAAGCCTACTCAAAGATCATTCTTGTCAGACAGAATTTGTCATTCTGTCCTTTATGGTAAAGAGGAAAAATAAAAAGCCAGTGCCATTTATCAGGCATTATTAGATATCTTTTCCTTATCTGGAAAATGAGGAATTTGTACTAGATAAATCTCCAAGGTCCCTTCCAGCTAGAAACATTCTGATTACCAAATTGGCCAAAAGGAAGCCCTGGGTCAGTTTAGAGTCATTAAATTGGGGGTAAAAGGCATTCTTTTTCTTTTGCGCATCATTATCTTGCTAGCATAACGCACATAAAATCACAAATACTTTATAGGTACTAAGCGTAGTAGTTGTAAACCATTATGTACCAAATGGGGTGAAGGAGACCCACTTGTAATGAAGTATAGCCCTACAAGTTTATACTTATATCCACAAACCCCTCAAATACAGAGTAGTATAATTACTCGAAATTCTCATTTGATACAAAAATGAAGTTAATGTGGCTTAATTTAAAGGTAACCTAAATACCTAAAAGTAATTTTATTTCTGCTTGGGACATCAATTTTTGGCTGATGTTCATCTAAAGAGGAAGGAAAAAAAGACTAAGCTAAATCTATCAATAAACATCTGTACTGTGGCTATGAAAGCAAATACAATATTTGCAAGAAGCTCTCCTATATAAAAGCTTGGTGGCAGGTCCCCAAAGAAAATTGTCCTAATATCAAGAGCACTGCTTCCTCCAGTGGTAATGGGGGTAAGGGGAAGAGGAAAATGATAAGTTAAAAACTAACAAACAAAACCCTATTTTGAGGCTTTTAAGAATAGTGTATTGCACTGCCATTATATTTTGAGCTCCATGAGAATAGGAATTGGGTTTCTTATCTTTAGTACTTAGCAGATGGCTTGGTACATAGGAACTTAATAAATGCTAGTTGACTTGAGAGTGCAGTACTCTTCCCAAAGGGTATCCATTTATAAGAGGGGCATGTGATAGGGTTAAAAAAAAAAAAAAGCCCTACAAACCACTTTTGAGCCTTTTAAAATCAGTTTATTGCATGCATTAGAGTATGAGAAAAAGGACTGGTATACACTAGGTACTTAATGCTTGCTGACTTGACAATGCAGTACTTTTCCAAAAGAACATCCATTTATGGGGAGTGGGAGAAGACACCTTTAAATGTCAGTTTATTGTATCCCCTTTTAGATCGTGTTCTCCTTGAGAACAGGAATTGCTTTACTTAAGTATCCCCAGCCCCTAGTACAAGGCCCGATACATAGTAGATCTTAGTAAGTCCTCGTTAAGTGTGAAGCGCTTTTCCCAAATGATATCTAGGAAAAAAAAAAAAGTGGGCCAACTCTGTCGGAGCAGTTTTAAATAACCTACTTCAGCTGTAGGAATTATCACAGTTTATGGGCTCCTCATTAGATTGGGAGCTGCAGGACGGCAGGAATCAGTTTTCTGAGCATCCCCAGCGCCGGCCACGAAATAGGTACTTAAGAAATGTTAACTTGAGAGTTTAATACTTTCCTCAAAGGATATCCAGGGAAAAAAGGGGGGGTGGGGGGTGGCCAGCAACTCCACTGGAGCAGTTTCAAATAACCTACTTCCAGGCAGGGAGGAATCCCGATTAGCTGCACCTCCCCTTGGACTACGGGTTCCCCGAGGGCAGGGGCATCTTCCCGGGCGCCGGTCTGACCCGCCGTGACCCCGGGCAGGCCGAAGGGGCAGAGCAGCGTCCCGGGACTCGGGCAGGGGCGGGCAGTCTGCTCCGAGGAGGACACTTCCTGCCCGGCTGCAGGGAGGGAAGGCCCTTTAATCAATCGTCTCTCTCAGTGCGCTCTGGGTGCAGCACCGGACTAGGTGGGGCTCGCCCAGCCGCCTTCCTCCTACCACTTCCCGAAACAAATGCGAGTCCTCCGGCCGGTCACGAACAAACTTCCCCCCCCACCCGGCCCTTCCCTGTCAGCCTCGCAGCCCCAAGGGAGGGGGCCGGGGAGTGGTTTCCCCTGAACCTTCCCGGCCCCCTCCCGCCCCCACCCCCGGATTCGGGAACGGTCCGTCCGGTCCAAGGACAACTTTTCTCGTTTCCGCCCTCTAACTTCCCCCCACAGCCCGAGTGGGGGCCGGGGACCCCGGCGGCGCCAGGGGGGAGGGGACGGCCGCGGCGGGGGGTGTGGGGAGGCGGACTCACGCCTCACCCCGGCAGCGTCCACGCCCGCCCGCCCCGTTCCTGCCACAGACTGAGTGTGAGCGCGTGAGAGTGTGCGTGTGAGTGTGCAAGGGGGGGTCCTCAGGCTCGCACTTCCTCCGCCATGTTTCAGACATTTGACCCCTTCCGCAAAAAGGAGCGCGCGGCTCCGGGCGGCGGCCGCCTCATCCCTCCCGGCTGTGGGGGGGAGCGCCCCGGCCCGGCCGGCTCCGTCACCTGCACGTCCCGCTCCGGCCCCGGGCTCGCTCAGCCCGCAGCCCCGTCCGCCTTCCGGCTGCGCCTCGCCCGGGCCTCCTCCCCGCCCCGCCGCCGGCCCCCCACTCACTCAGGGCGCTGCCACCGAGTCCCCCGGAGGACCCCCTCCGCAGAGCCGGCTCTCTCTCGGCGTCTCCGTCTCCGCGCTCCGACCGCCAAGGCGGGTGGCTCGCCGGGCTCCTGTCGCTGCCGCCGCCGCCGCCGCCTCTACCGCTGCCGCTGCTGCTACTACCGCCGCTGCCGCCGTCACCTCCCTCCTCTTCCTCCTCTGCCGCCGCCGCCGCTCCGGCTCGTTCCACGCCTGACTCTGGGCGAGGTTTGGCTGGGTCGCCTTGACGTCAGGCGTTCAGCCTCGCTTTCGGTTCCTTCCGCTGGCGGAGAGGGCGGGCGTGGAGCACGGGAGGGGGCGGGGCCCGCGAGGGGGAGGGAGAAGGGAAACGAGGCGGGAGGGCTGGGCTGGGCGGGGCCCCGGGAAGGCTGACCTTTTCTCTCCCTCCCCTTCCTCCTCCCTCTCCTCCTCTCCCTCCCTCTCCTTCTTCCTCTCTCTCCCCCTTCCTCCCTCCTCCCTCCCGGCCAACTCCCCCGCCCTCCTTCCTCCTCCCTCCTACGCCTCCGGGAGCGGAGCGGGGCTGGGCCGGGTCCACGTGGAGCGTGAGTCCGGCCCTCCGGCAGGAAGCCTTCCGTCACTGCGCCTACTAGGTGCCGGTCACTCTCAGTGCCGAGTGCCGTGATAAGAGGGTGGGGGAGGCAGAAAGGCAGAAGTCAGTCCCTTCTTTCCAAGAAGTTATTGTCCAGTGCGGAGATAACTTTATACAAACGAGATATATGGAGAATACATCGGAAATGATCAACGGAGGAAGTGCTTAAATCAGCATTTATTAAGTGTCCGTTACTGACTTCTGAGAGAATAAAGGCAGGAGACAATCCCTGTCCACCAATCAATCAGCATTTATTAAGCACCGTCTCTCGCGCCAGATACCGAAAAATGCATTGAATAGGAAGAAAAGCAAACGATTTTGGAGTCTAATGTAACAATAAGTCAAGTTCAAGGATATGTTGGAAATAATACCGAAGAGGAAGGTTCCAGAATTCCAGAGGAGTCAGGAATCCCGAAGAAAGTGGGATTTTAGCTGGGCAGGCACGTGACCTGGCCCACCTAAATCGGGAGAGATTCTCCCTACTCGGTCAAATTCTGTCAGCAATCTCTTATTAAATTCAGAGTGTGGGTGTGAAGGCCTGGGGGTACAAAAAGAAGAAAAGAGTAGTGCGGTGGCCAGGGAGGAATTTACATTATAATGGGGGATTGCGAGGTAGGAAAAATCCTAGAAAAAGAAAGACTTGGAATTCTTAAAATGGAGGTTTGAGTAGATAACCTCCTTTTCGTCTAAATCTCCGTCCCAGTGCCCTTCCTCCCCTAGTCAGCCGCACTTCCAGATGTAGCCTATTTTCTCATCTATCCTCCTGGAACTTTGTGATGAATAAAAATCATCTGCTTTATCGCTAGCCAAGAAGTTGCGTTGATGGGGTTTTCTTCTTTGACTTTCGATTGTAAGGGAAGAGAGACTGCCCAGAGAGGAAACTCTGCCAATGCCAAATGGTTCTTTCTTTGTAACTTATACTCGGTGTCCCGGGTACTGGAGGGCTATGAGCTGGCCAGGGTCACACACAAGGTTGCAGACTGTGCGAGAAATTAATTTCGGTAAATTCATACTATCCATTTTTCCCTGAGGCTGGGGTTAGGTGACTCGCCCAGGGTCACACAGCTAGGAAGTATTAAGTGTCTGAGACCAGATTTGAACTCGGGTCCTCCTGAATTCAAGACTGGTGCTCCATCCATTCATTTCTTGAACTCAAAGGAAGATGACACGGAAGACTACAGAGATACTGAGCAGATAAGCTACTCACAGACTGCTTTCTCATCCTCTTTCATGAAATGTATTATCATCCCCTGTCTTCTTACAGAATTAGCCAGAATTTTTACCATAAGGAAAACATAAAATACATTGTAAGATATATAATGCACCTTTTTTACATCACTGAATTTGAGCCTCACAGCAATCAGGTGAGGAAGGTGTCATACACATCCCCAGAGGGGGAAACCCAGTGTATGCAAGTGTCAGAGGGGGGTGTTCTCAGGCAGCTGGATGATACAGGGGATAGAGCAGCCGGCTTGCGCTCAAGAAGACCTGAGTTTAAATCCAGGCTTAGACACTTAAGTAACTGTATGACTATGGCCAAGTCACTTAACCTGTCTTCCCCATTTGTAAGATGGGATAATACTAGCACTTACCTCCCAGGATTGTTGTGGGGATCAAGTGAGATAATATTTGTAAAGTGCTTGGCACAATGCCTGGCCGGTAATAAACACAGTATTGTTGTCGTGTTGCTTCAAGTGTGCCCTACTTTCTGTGATCCCCTTTTTGAATTTGTTTTTTTTTTTTGGCAAAGATACAGAAATGGTTTGTCATTTCCTTCTCCAGCTCATTTTACAGATAAGGAACTGAAACAAATTGGCATTGAGTGCTGACCAGGATCCCACAGCTTAGTAAGAAACCGGGGCTAAATCTGAACTCAGGGCCTTTTTAAGTCCTGAGCCCGTGCCAATTAGCCCTAGAGTTGTTGTTGGGGATCAGATGAGATAGTATTTGTAAGGTGCCCAGAACAGTGCCAGCTACATAGTAAGCGCTGCACAAAAGAGTATGGAGCCTGGACTAAGGAAAACCTCGGTTCAAAATCCAGCTCATTTAACTAATTGTGTGATTTGGCCAAATCACTTAACCTCTAGCTATCTCAGTTTCCTCATGTGTAAAATGGCAATAATAGCCCCTTTTCCCCAAGTTTATTATGAGGATCAAATAAGATAACATTTGAAAAGGGCTTAGTTTAGTGCTGACATATAGTAGGTGCTTAGCGCATATTTGTTTTCTTCCTTCCTTCCTTCCTTCCTTCCTTCCTTCCTTCCTTCCTTCCTTCCTTCCTTCCTTCCTTCCTTCCTTCCTTCCTTCCTTCCTTCCTTCCTTCCTTCCTTCCTTCCTTCCTCCCTTCCTCCCTTCCTCCCTTCCTCCCTTCCTCCCTTCCTCCCTTCCTCCCTTCCTCCCTTCCTCCCTTCCTCCCTTCCTCCCTTCCTCCCTTCCTCCCTTCCTCCTTCCTTCCCTTTCTCAAAGACATGTATTATCAACTATTTCACTACAATTCAACGTAAACATGAGAAGGAATCACCACTATGACTGCCCTGACAAGTTCATCTAGATTCTGGTTGATGACCTCCTGGTCCATCTTATATGTGACAATCTCAGTGACAATCAGCCAGTCCTCTGGAAGGTATCTGTTGATATGGAAAAGTTATACATTTAATCAGCAGATCCAAGTTGTCATTCTTAAGTTCCTTTACAATTATATATTTCTAGATGCCACCTAGACCCAAGTGACTGTTTAATTAGATCCAGAACATTTTGTTTGTTGATATTTGATCATCTATACGTAAATACTTTATGCTTCTAAATACTATCTGGGAATAGAGATTTCCTTATGGGTATAAGGTTATAAGAGGAAGATGTCCACATGGAAAATTGGAGTTTGAATTCTTGTTGGGTTCGGTATTTTCTACTAGGACTAGGACTCTTATTTTTCTCTTTAGTTTCTGGGAACTTGATATTTCTTCCTTTACAGAAATCCAAATCTTTCCTCAAATATCTGTCCATTAATCTCACAGCTAAAGATTAGAACTTGCCAGATTTTTTTTTCCTAAAAAATGGGGATGGAGGGAAGTATGAAATAATAGCAATAAAATTACAATGAACTAAAGCAAAAGACATTTCTGATAATGTATTCAACAGTTACATGCCCATATCTCCAAGTTCTTTAATGAAAACAGTTGCATTTTCTTATTTCTTATGGGCTACATTTTGTCATTGTAATTATAATGGAGCAGTTCCATGACATAAGGAATAGAAGCTTTTTAGTCCGGAAGGCTTGAGTTTAAAGCTGGCCTTGCATACTAGCAATGTGGCCTTTTCCAAGTTACTAACTTAATTTTCCTCAACTATAGAATGGGGATAATATTAACATCTGTATACCAGGGTTGTTATGAAAATCAAATGAGATAATAATAATAAGAATGAGCTTAGCACAGGAACTGGCATATAGTAAGTGCTATGTAAATGTTATTTCTATTTAGCAATTTTCTTCACAAAGTATTCTATTTCATTTTACTGTACCTTCTGTTTACATTATTATAGTAATCATCTTTGTACTTATTGTTTTCCTGGCGCTACTTGCTTTTCCATGTTTAAGTTCATATTTGTTTTCCCATGATTTTCTTAATCCTTGTCATACTTTACTGAGCAGACATAGTTGATTCCATTCATGAACCACAGTTTGTATTTCTCAGTTGTTGAAAATGCATCCTTTGTTGCCAGTTCTTTGCTATCACAAAAAGTATTGCTATGAATATTTTGTTATTGTTGTTATTGTTGAGTTGTGTCTGGCTTTTATTAGTGACCCCAGAATAGTTTGCCATTTCCTTTTCTAGCTCATTTTACACATGAAGAAACTGATACAAATAGGCTTAAGTGACTTCTCCAGGGTCACATGGCTAATGACTGAGACTGGTTTTGAACTTATTTATTAAAATGAATTTTCATGATTCCAGGTCTGGCAACTCTACTATGTTATCTAGTTGCTTTCTTCATTATATATAGGTACTTGTTATCTTTGATAAGAATTTGTATCTTTTTTCCCTCCTATTTTGGTAATAGGGAGCAAATGAAGGTATTTGAGCAGGGGATTGTCATTCTCAAATTATTTTAATAGTGTTAAGAGTGGATTGGAGGGAGAGTCTAACAAGAAGACCAATTAGGAGGCTAATAGAAGTGGCTAAGGAGGGAGGTATTGAGACTTTAAACTAATTTGGATCTGTGTTAGTAGAGAAAGGGAATATATTTCAATGATGTTATTAAAGGAGAAGAATGAGGACTTGGCAGGTGACTGATTAGATGATGAGAGGATAAGGACGATGGAAACATCTAAGAAGAACCATTAAAGTTATGAAGTCGGGTGACTGAAAGAATGTTATTGCCCACAAATGAAACATGGAAATTTGGAGGAATAGTGGGTTTAGAAGGAAGATAATGAGTTCTGTTTTGTACACATTCACAGGATTGATAGATACAGGACAGTGAAGTCACATTCAAATGGAATCAAGGCCACTATTCTATGTATAATGATCCTTGCAGGCCCCCTGTTGACTTGCCTTTAATATATATTTATTGTATTTTTACTATCTTGTTAAATATTTCCTAATTACATTTTAATCTGGTTCTGGTTGGACCAGGAGTATTGATCCATATTTGATACCTCTGGTTTCTGGCCTAGAATATCTAGACTTTTGCAATTTCAAGTTGGTTTTCTTCTTCCAATAAATGTAGATCATCAAGATTCTAATTCTAAAGTTCCTTGATTATTTAGAAACTACTTAATTCCAGTAAATTACAGAATTGTATATTTACATAGTTATGTATATTGCATATTTACATATTAAAAATATAAATATCAAATGAGATAACTGTAAAAGGCTTAGCTCAGGGTCTGGTATATATGCCATAAAAATGTTAATTATTTCTATTTAGCTATTTTCTCTATTAAGCATTTAGTATCATTTTAATGTTCCTTCTCTATTTACATTATTATGGTCACTGTCTTTATGTACAATAGTTTTCCTATTTCTTCCCTCTATTTGTGTAGTTGCATATGTCATTGCATAGAGCTATAATTATACTATAAGGCAGTCTGCTACAATGCATGGGATATTAAATTTAGAGGCAAGAACTGGGTTCCAATTCTATCTTTGATGTTTACTGTATGGTGCTGGTTAAACTACATATTTAATCTCATTTTGCCTCAAGTAGCATTTTTAGCATTTAGCATTTTTAGCGTGTATATCATATAATCATATAAGAGTTATTGGCTTCTCCTCTACACTGCCAACTCCTGCTGACTGGATAGCTCCTCCCAAAACCTTGAGTGAAGGTAAACACCAGGGCAGACTGGTCTCATTCCTCTCCAAGATGCACTTAGGACTTCTTCTACCACATTCCCAGTGGGGTACCATTTTCCTTCCCACTTACCAGCTTCTTTTATGTGTTGTCTCTACCCATTAGAATGTAAGCTCCTTGAGATCAGGAACTGTCTTAGAAGCAGTAAAGTGGTACAGGTGAAGAGAGCCCTAGGCTTGATATAAGGAAGATCTGAGTTCAAATTTAGTCTGAGATAGTTACTAGCTATGTGAATCTGGGTAAGTCATTTAAATCTCTGTTTGCCTCAGTTTCCTTTATCTCCCAGTGTCGTTGTGACGATCAAATGAGATAATAATTGCAAAGCACTTGAAAAAGTGCCTGGTACATATTAAGTACTACATAAATTTTAGCTATTATTATTATCTTTCTACTTATCTTTATAGTCCCAGTTTTTGGTATATAATAAGAGCTTAATAAATGCCAATTGGCTGACTAATGATTTTCATCAGCATTGTTAGGAACTCCATACTGGGACTTCTCTATTTGACAACTTACAGATCTGTCACAAATTGTGTGTGATTTACAGTGGATGCTTACATTCATGTGAGTTTTCCCTTTGCGAGTACAGATTATAACTAATCCATAAGAGATACAGTGTGATGCACAATGTTAGGTTGGAAAACAGAGGGACAAGGTACAAATATCAGCTATACCACTTACTTTGGGGTAAATCACTTTAGTACTCTGGGTTTCAGTTTCCTCATCTGTAAAATGAAGAGGTTGGATTAGCTTATCTTTAAGTCCCAAATGGGGAATGGCTGAATAAGTTATGACATATGAATGTAATGGAATATTATTGTAAGAAATGATCATCAGACTGATTTCAGAAAGGACTGGAGAGACTTACATGAATTGATGCTAAGTGACTAGAACCAAGAGAACATTGTATACAACAACAAGAAAATTATGTGATGATCAATTGTAATGGACTTGGTTCTTTTCAACAATGTAATGATTAAGATCAATTCCAATAGACTAATGATGGAGAGAGCCATCTGTATAAAGAGAGAGAGGACTATAGGGATTAAATATGGATCAAAACATAGTATTTTCACCTTTTTGTTGTTGTTTGCTTGCTTGTTTTTTTCTTTCTCATTTTCCCCTCTTTTGAATCTGATTTGGTTTTTTGTGCAATGTGACAAATATAGAAATATATTTAGAAAAATTGTTCATATTTAACCTATATTGGATCATTTGCTGTCTAGAGGAGGAGGGGAGATGAGGAGGAAGGGAGAAAAAATTAAAACACAAGGTTTTGCACAAGTGAATGTTAAAAATTATCTTTGCATATCTTAGATCTTATATACCTCTGAGTCAACTGCAATTGTGATTCATTGGACAAGGTCATTGCCCAAGCTTTTTTTTTTTTTTTTTTTTAATTTTATTAATGAAGTAATTGGAGTCCTATAGTTAGGACACATTCAAACTTTGGTCCTCCTAACTTCAGGATCCGTGCTCTATCCACTGTGCCATCTAGTTGCCCTCTTGCTTTTTTGGCTATAGAGCATCACTTGTAGAACGTCGATTGTTGCGAGATTGTTTTGAGAAGATTCTAAAAATTACAGCTAATTAAATCTTTATGGTAGCCTCAACAGCCATGTGGAGATTTCAAGCATGAAATAATATCAGAGCTCAAGAGAGAGAGGACATAGATAGATATCCAGTTTGGGGAGCCATGTACCTAGAAATAATGAATTGGATCTTTGGAAGTTGATGAAATCACTAAGAGATTGCATAGGCAGGGATACTCCTTTGGCATAAAGCTTCTCATTTCTATTGATATTTCTTTAAAGTTTTGCCTAACTTAAATTTGAAATATTTTAACCAAGCAGAATATTTTCCCCATCAAATACAAGCCCATTCTAATATAATATTTTTGGAATTAACATTTAGTACAATGACAAGAAATCATACACTTTTACTTCCGCATCTATTGATAGTTTCTGGTCATCATTCTTGTTAGTATCTCATTCCCAAATGAATAGTGTTAAAGTTAAATTCCACAAAACTGTTTTCTTTGTAAAGGCTGAAAGAAGAGGTAGAGTTTGTGATATACATATAAATATATATGTATAGATACATATACACATATGTCTTATGTATATGTATGTATGTATATACATATTCCCAATGCTTTTTTTCTTTGAAAATGTTTGTCAATAACTAGTATAAAAATAAAAAATCAAAAGATTATTTTGAAATTCTGAAATAAATTACTTTGAATTGATTTTTGAAGCTGAGGGGAAAAAATGGATGGAATACTTTATTTGGAATTAGGAAGACCTAAGAAATTAAATGGGAAACTGGGGGGAGTTTTGTGGGAGCCACAGACAACACGAGAAGGCCAGCAAATTACACAAAACCTAATGACCAAATATTTAACCCAATTTTTACAATAAGGTACTGTAAATACACCATAAAAGAAAAAGAAAAAAATTCAAACTTCTCTAGTAAGAAGGAAGAGCCAAACATTTTTACACAGATTTTCCAGATTGCAGAGGATACCTTGCCCCTAACCCCCACAATGAAGAAGGGATAACTGTATTGATTTCTCCCTCTCTCCTTTCCTCCCATTTTTTTTCCTATTAGATGACTGGAAAACATATTGTTGGAAAGAAAACTAAAACACTATACCAAAAACAGCCTTAAAGGAAGTTCTCAAGTGCTTTACCTTATTGTAGTGATATTTCATTCAGTGTTTTTGAAGTTTTTGGTCTGGTTTTGCCATGTTTCTGACCCAGTCTTCCTTTAGTTCTCCTTCCAAACTCCATAGCCTAGAATTTAAGACCTAGCCTTGACTGCCTCAGACTTGGAGAATAGGAGGTAGGATCTGATTTGGGAAGAAACCAAGGGTAAACATAGCTAGAGAGGTGGTTCTTCTAAGGGCCAAAATCCAAAGGAGGCAAAAAGAGAGGAGTTTTGTTTGCCTTTCCTTTGACATGAGCAAGTTCATTGTAGAACTAGCATCCACATCAATGTATGTTGAACAAGCCACTATGCTTGTTACTCTCATCCTAGTTTGCTCAGCAATGTTAATAATGAAGAAACATAACTTATTTTATTTAGTCTTAGGAGGAGCAAGTTGTTTCCCCAACCCCAGAAGGCTAAATTTAGGGGGAAAATAAGTTGCTTGTCCTGCCTGCAAAGATACTTATAAACTTTCAAAATATGTTGTTTTCCTTAGGATATAAAAGAGTCTGCTATTTTCCTTATGTGTGCATGCAACCCGCTTATGGCCCTCTTTTCTACAGCTATAACAGAAAGCAGTTCTATCTCTTTGCTTGTCTCCTGATGGTAAAGTATGTGCCTACTGTTGTAATGGTCTCTGCAATATATCTCTGCAACTCTTTGGTGCCATCTCATTTCTTTTCTTTCTTTCCCATTGATATGTTATGCTGAACATATTATTGAGTTGTTTATATCATGTTTACTTCCTCAATGACCACTACCTCCTCAAACTCTTTCAGCCTAACTCCCAATCCCACTATTCCTCTGACATTGTTCTCTTGAAAGTGACCCATGACAATAAAATTTAATGGTGGTGAAACTATGAAGAAGCAGGCACACCATTACACTGCTTGTATAGCTATGAAATGATACAATTTTTTGGAAAGCAATATAGCAAGATATAAATACCCTTTGACACACAAACCCCATTACTAGTAGTATGCTTTAAGAATGTTTTAAATGAGAAAAAAATCTTACACTCATAGAAGCTTTTTTTTTTTCATAACAGCAAAAACTTAGAAACATTCCATATAACCAAGAATTGGGGAATATTTTAACAATTCATGTTATATGAGCATAATGGAATATTGTTACTTCAGTGGGTCTGTGCTTTTACCAATGTAGGTATTCCTCCAGTGGGGTGGAGGACATTCAGGAAAGACTAGTACCTTTGGTGTAAAGGCTGTTAACCCCTTTTAAGGACAGCTTTCTTCCACTTTTGGTGTCTACCTGAACCACCCAACTCTCACCTGTGGCTTCAAGAGATTGTAGCTTGTGCATTAACCATATCCCAGCAAACCATTTAGGCAGGCTGGCTAAACCAGATTGAGGGTAACTGAAGGGTCTCAAATCTGGTTGATGAATTGTCAAAAGACCTCATCCAATTACCATTTTTATATATCTCAAAGCCCTGTGCAGATGATGAAGTAGCAGATGCAGCTATACTGGGACCTATAGTGACAACCCTATATCCAGGTTGCCTAGACCATATTTTATGAAGAACTTATACAAGGCAAGTGGTCCTAAGGAGGTGAGAAGAAGTAATACAAGGATACTCTCAAAATCTCTCTAAAGAACTTTGTAATCAATGGTGAGATATGGGAGACACTGACCCAAGGCTACCCAGAGTGGTATGCTCTCTGAACAATGCAGAATTGCAGTAGCTCAAAACAAACAAACAAAAAACAACAACAACAAAAAAACAAACAAACAAACAAAAAAAAAAAACAAAAAAAAAACCCTGAGATGCACAAATTTACAAACATCTCCATTCCAAATATTCATATGGACTGTTTGTGCCCAACATGTGGTAGAACATTACATACTTTTATTGGTTTGATCAGCTACAGTCAGACATTGCATGATGTCATTTTGGTCCTTTTTTAAGCTCGAAGGACAACATCTAACCAACTCCTCCAGGAGTGCAAATTGCAACCACTCTGTGTCTTCTGAATTATAGAATCTTAGAGTTGGAAGGAAAGTTAGAGATCATCCTAAGCCAATGTATACCTGAACAAGAACCATATCTGATGAGGGGTCATTCAATGTTTGCTTGCATCTTTCCAGCGAGAGGAGTCCATTACTTTCCAAGGCAGTCAGTTCTACTTTTGGATAGATCTAATAGGATGTTTTTTCCTAATATATATCTCTGCATTTCTACTTACTGTTCCTTTTACTGCACTCTGGGCTGAAGCAGAGAGATTCTAGTCCCTCTTCCATGTGCTAGTCCTTCAGATATTTGAAGAGAGGAACCATGTCTTCCTTAAGTTTTGCTGTTGTGGTGGTTGTTTTTCCTTCAGAAAAAACAAAATGCTTTTCCTTCTCTCTCTTATTTGACATGAACTCAGATATCCTCCAGGTACCTAGACAGCACAGTGGGTAAAGCACTGGGCTTAGAATAAAGAAGATTCATATTCGTGAGTTCAAATTTAGCCTCAGACACTTACTAGTTCATGAACCAGAGAAGGAAATGGCAAACCATTCTAGTAACTTTGCCCCAAAAAACTCCAAATGAGGTCATTTAGAATTGGACACAATTGAAATGATTAAAAGACTAGGGTATATATCCTAAGATAATATTCTCAGAACTCAATGCAATGCTTCAGATATGGTCTGACCAGGGCAGAACTCATGGAATATCAACTCATTCATATTAAATAGCACAAGGTAAGTACAGATTCCTGGGGCACTAATGGAGACATCCTTCAGTTCATTTATGATTATTCTTTAGGTTCAGCACATATAAGCAATTCCAAATTTAACAAATTCATCTAATTTGGGGGGAGTCTTTTAAACTAGAATTATTAGCTCCCAAGACTTTTGTAAAATGGCATGCTAAAATCTAGGTAAGCTACATACAGATCATTCTCTGGATTTTGGAGCCTAATAAACATGGTTAGAAAATGAAGTTATTCTGTATCACCTGTCCTTCACAAACCATAGTGGCCCTTTGAGACCATCACTTTTCTTTTCTGGATCTTCCCTTACTATCTATTTAATCATATATTCTAGTTTGAGTAGAATTGAAGTTAAACTCAGTGGTATTTAATTTGTTTTTCCTTCTCTCCTTTTTGAAAATTGGGATATTTGACCTTTTCCAATTCTCTGGTATCTCTTCCAATCTCTGCAATCTTTTAGAGATCACTGATGGTGGCCGAGTAATTACATCTGTCAGCTTTTTTTTTTTTTTCCAGTCCCTGAAGATTCAACTAATTTGAGTCTGGTGACCTGAATTCATCAAGGACAGTTAGATGCTCTCTCACTAGCTCCTTACTTATCTTAGTAATCAACTCCCCATTAGCCATGTTAGTTCTGGGCTTTCCAGTTTGAAAATCATTTTCTGTTACACAGAAAAAAAAAAGTAAAATAGAAATTGAATAGTTCTTTGTTTTCTTCATCACTGGTTATCCTTATCCCATATTTCCTGAGCCAGGGTCCCATTCCTTTTTTCATTTTTCTTCTTAGTGCAATATTATCTTAAAAAAAAAAAACCCTCTTTTTATCATTCCCAATTTTGGCTTATCATGAACTTTAGCACTCCTGACCCTATTCTCGCTAGACTGTGACATACTTTTTTATTCATCTCCTATTTGTTGCCTATTTCCAACTTAAAAAAGAAATTATCTCGGTTGGTTTCATCTATATCAGTCTTTTTCTGCAACTATTTCTTTTCTTCATCAAGGGATATTTTGCTTCTGAACTTAAACATAAAAAGTTATTATTTCCAAACATGCAACAGAATACAAAAAGATCTACATATTAACAATGAGTTTATGTTTTCATACACTTGCTTTTAAAAAAAGCATATAAAAATGTCTTGTTATTTTCAAAAATTTGCTTGTCTATTTCCTTCTGAATTTCCTTCTGTTCTCTTCCATGAGTTTTAATAAATATTTAAGTGGCTTCCCCCCTCCTATTATTGCTAACCCTCCCCCCCCATTCAAATTTAAAAAGGAAGGAAAACCCTTTGTAACAGAGAGCCATAGTAGAACAAAAACAGTTCCAGATTTTTTATAGCCAAAAAAAGTATGTCTTTTCCTGCACCTTCTCTGTCAAGACATGGGTAATTTGAAGACATTATTGGTCATTGCATTGATCAAAGTCTTAAATTTATCAAAGTAGTTATCTTTTTAGAATGTTGTTATTTTATAAATTGTTCTCCTGCTATTATACCCTTAACTTTGAATTAGTTTTTTTAACTTCTCAGGATTCTCTGAAATCATCTCTTTCTTCTTAAAGTGCAATATTTTGTTACACTCATATGTCATTTGTTAAGCCATTCCCCAATTAAGGGACACCCCTTTAGATTCTAGTTTTGTGCTCTTGCAATGATTGGTATTGATAGAATCAATCCATCAAATCATTCCACACTATTTAAAGTGACTATGTGCTGCATTCTGAGCCATTTATCCAATAAAGATGTGTCTTGATTGTTCACTACTTGTGAACTACTTGTGAAGGTCTCAATACCTTCTTGAGGAAGCTAGAAAGTCTGTTCTGATTGACTGAGGGACTAGGTTATGAGTTGAATCTAGAGCATAGAATATCTGATAGTGGAAACTAAACTCCTAAATTTTAATCAGCAGAGAGGAGCAGAGGTCTGGTCCATGGTGGACTCTAGTCTCAGCCTTACTTTCAATCTCTTTCTTCATTGTCAGAGGAGTCTCATAGATTTTGAAGGGATGGAATATTTGAACTCAGAGTCCTTGTAATATCCTGCTGATGGCAACATCTGCATTGAGAGCCAAGGATAAACTAGATTCAATAAGAATAGCAGATTCAAGACTGAAGAAAGTAACAGTAGAAAAAGAGTATCTTGGGAATTTCTACAAAAAGGTTCAAGGATCTGAGTTAGCCATTGATATATATGTTTTCAAAATACAAGCCTACTTTCACTGGACCATATGTACTGGTGAGAGAATAGGTCATAGAATTCTGTGAGGGGACATTTTATATTAATTATTTTTACTATGCTTATCCTTTCCTGGAATCCTTACTATGCTATCCTTAGTATTCCTTTTTTCTATTCCAAACTCTAGAATGAAGTGGTCCCTTTTCTACTCAAGTTTTTATTTTTTAATTTTTAATTCATTTCTCTATTGGTAACCTGTCCCTTCTTGTTGGGAAGAATGTGATACAGATTGTGGATTCTTTTGCCTTTTGACATTACCATTAAGGAAAGGAGATATATTAGCTGCTTTGTTTTTGTCAGAGAGAGGCAGGGACAGGAGAGACAGACTCAGACATCTCCTTTATACTCTTGCTATCCACTTTCTTGTCCTGGAAAACCTTCCACCCTGGAGCCCTGCTCTCTTGATTGGTAACTGCCTCTCTAGACCATTATCCATGCTTCGTTTCCTGCCTGATTTTCAGATGATCTCCCTACCTATACCAGCTGCCTTGTTCTTGGCTATCCTTCCTCTTTCTTTTTTCAGCTTAAAATGCCCTTGTTCAGATTATCAAATCTCCAGGCAAATTTTTTAAAATTATTAGATGCATATATCCCTGGCTAATAGCTCATCATTTCCCACTCACTACCTTTTAAAAAATTATTTAAATTTAAACATATTATATATATATAAATTCTGTGATGATCATTTTTTAATCTTTCTCTGCTGAAATTGTTAACATCAATCATCTGCAGATGAAAATACTACATGACCCCCTAAAGTTTACACTTTTTTATCTAGAACATCATAACACGAACATCATAACACCTATTCCTGCTTTCCAACTTTCTTCTAAAATGGCCATTTACCTCTTGCATCATCATATCATAAACTAGGGGGCTGGACTAGGTGACCTTTAAGGACACTTTAGCTCTAAATCTCTGATTTTACTATCCTATCATTACAAATGGCTAACAGAAGTTTGATGAGGCTAGGTAATTTCTCCATGACAGCAAAAAGGAACAATAAAGGTCACCATCAGAAAAGAAAGAATGTTGAAGTAAAATTTTCTTTTCTTTTCCTGTCTAGACTTTTTTTTAGACAGAGAAATTTTATAATTGCTTTTACATTTGAAATTATAATAAAGTATGTAATAATTACTCAGCTTATTGCTGGGTCAGAATGTTGACCCACTTACCATTAAAAAAACAGTTTTAAAAAAATGATGTGGCTTAACAGGACAAAAACCTTATCAATACATTCTATTCCTCATATAGCCTTTCTATTCAATTCAGCAAACATTTATTAATGTTAATTAATTAACCTAGCAAGTTCCCTTAAGGAGCTTATATTTTATTGGGGGAATAGATGATATATATTATCTATTCCCCCAATAAAATATAAGCTCATATATATATATATGAAAAAGAGAGTTGGGGAATCATTAGTAACTCTCTGGGGTTAGAGTAGGAATAGGGTGAGTATCTCAGAGGAGATCCCACAAAGGTTGAGCCTTGAAGTAAGAGAAGGATTATGAGAAGCAGAAATAAGGAGGGAGTACATTCCAGGCATGGGTCATTACCTATATGTACAAATCCCAGGAGACAGGAGATAGAGTAGTCTGGCTGGATTGTGGCACTCATTAAGAATAGTAATATGCAACAAAGCTGCAAAGGAAGATGGAGGGCTTTAAATGGCAGTTGGGTTGATATTTTATACTATAGGCAATGCAGAAAACACTGATGGTTTTTGAACAAAATTGGCTTGGGCAGATCTGTGTCTTAGGATAATTATTGTGACAGCTGTGTAGAAGAAGGTTAGAAGAGGGGGAAAGATTGGAGTCAGAGACACCTATTAAGAGGTTATTTGTCATCCAGGTGAGAAGTGATAAGGGCCTACACTACAGACTGAGTTGGGAAGAGGGGATGGATAGAGAAAGAAATAGATTTATAGATATCCAGTAAGTGATAGGGCCTGAGAAAGAAGTAAAAGAGACTTTTAGAAGATACCAAAGTAATTGGAAGATATGTTGCCTTTAAGAAGTTTGGAGGAGAAGCACATTTATTAGGGAAGATACTGATATAACTCCTGCCCGGGATAGGGTGAAGGGAGAAGGTCAAAGCTACACAGCCTCCTCCAGTTTTGCCTAGGCCCAGCCTTGCCTTAAGCAATGTCTTTTTCCGAGCCCAACCCAGAGCATTTTGGTTAGGAATGAGGAGTGATATTGAGTCATTTGCACAGCTTCCTGTAAAACCTGGCTTTGTTTAATTTTTTTTTTTTTTTAATATCATTCAAATACTACTTAGGACAGCCTAGCCCTACCTAACACACCTAATTTAGAGTAGCTGCTGATAATATATTTTGAGACAAGGGAAACAAACAGGCTCAAAGTCTCTGTGCCTCTTATTTGCATTGGAAAAAAAAAATAAACATTTCAGTTCAACAAACCTTTTTTTAACACCTTCTGTTTCGGTAAACAGCACAGAATGGCAAAGTGATGTAGCGGACAAACAGTTACTCTTGTTCTCTGGAAGAGTTGGGCTAAAATTTAGGACTATACTTACTGCCATTGATTACTTGGCCAAGTCATCTAAGCTCTGTGTGTCTCAGGACATCTCTACCAAGTGGGTTGGGTTTCCTTTGGTGGAGAAGTTTGTTAGAAAATCATAAGTCAGGGCTCTGTTTCAAAGGAGAAGATATAGAAAGTTTAGAAAAGATACGGCTCGGGGACTCTGTAGAATTTACCATTTATCAGGAGCATTTAACACACATATACATAATTATATTAGAAAATAATACATGATAAATTCATAAGAAAAGAGTACACACTTAACTTAACAGCACTCCCATGTACCTATAGCACTCTCATGTTTTCTAGGAACTCAATGGCTTATGACCTGAGTCACCCTAATATTGTTGTTTCCACAGAATATGAAATAATTTCGTATTCTCTTCTTTGCATTTTGGGGCAATGGATAAAGGGCCCGCCCTGGATTTAGGAAAACTTGAGTTCAAATTGGTCTCAGATAGTAGCTGTGTGATCCTAAGCTAGTCACTTAACTCTGTTTACCTCAATTTCTTCATCTGTAAAATGAACGAGAGAAGGAAATGGCAAACCACACCGGTATCTCTGCCAAGTATCTTCCCAAATAGGGGAAGAGTCAAATATGACTGAAACTACTCAACAACAGTAGATCTGTTTGGAACTAAAAGAAGTATGAACTAATTTTGTATTGTAACTTTTTTTTTTTTTTTTTTTTTTTTTTGGTTAATTGGCATTGTGACCTTAATCGAAGTCATCTCGCTATGCTTGAATTTCCACCTATATAAAATAGGAATAAAAACACCTGTTCCATCCACTCACAGGTTTATTGTGAGGATCAACACAATAATGGGTGTGAGACTGCTTTGAAAAGTAGAAAGCAATACATAAAAGAGGTGGTATTACTATTGATAATCTAGTCTATAATCAAGGGACTGACTTTGCTGTGGTTTATGTTACTAATTACAAAAGATCCTCTAATTATGAAAGCCCCATTTATGGAGCATTATAAAGTTTATATATACAGTATAAAGTATACTGTCTCATTTGATCTTTGCAATAACTGTTGTTATTGGTTTCATTATCATGCCCATTCTATAGATAAAGAAATTGAGACCTATGGTCACATAACTAATATCAGAAGTGGAATTCACTCAGTCAATAAACATTTATTTAATTGCTAGACCCTATGCAAAGTTACTGAGGATATAAAGAGACAAATAAAATCTCTTTCTACTCTATTGTATTGCCCTAAATTACAAATTTTATTGCTTATGTATTTAATATGATTTTCAGAAATTAAAAGCTATTTTATGGTTAGTTAAATTTGAATAGATGTTTCACAAAAAAAATCCAATTTACCTTGGTTGTAGAGCATTTTTGTATATTTTGATAACTGTCAGAAACAGGCCCAGGGCAAAGAGAGAAAATACACCTTATTTTGAAGGAGCATAGAGGGACGTGGGCCACCATCAGTAGTTTCCTATTTTAACTAATTATTTTTGCTAATTAGGTGTTAAACTCTGTTGTTCTACTGGAAGATTGCAAATGCTGTCAACACCCTTTTAATCTGACATCCTGGGAAAAAGCTCTGATAACCCTACCCTAGTTCCAGCACTGCTTGCTCTGTTTTATTAAGTACAAATGACAATTTGTGCTGGTTGAGAAATAAAACGTGCTGATTCTTTGATTTTATTCTCAGTTTAACACCAGTAGAAAAGGCAAAAATTAGGAAATGAATTTGTGAATCACCATATAATGCATTTTGAACCTACAGTATTCACAGACTGTACAGTATTCACAAACAGGAAGCCATATTCCAGATGTACATGCTCAATCATAATTCTGTAACACAAGAAAAGGCAAATAGCCTCTGTGGGTGAGGCAGAGTCTTTGGAGCTTTACCTCATAAAAGAACAAAGAGTTTATCCAGCATCACAGAGCCGGGTTGTAGGACAAACACAATTTTCATGTATTTAGGCATATCCTCTGTCCCCCAGAACAAAGCTTCCCATGTGAAGGAAACTTTAACCTTCTGATTCTTTCAAACTCACCCACCACTCCTTTGACTCAGAGCTGAAGCAAGAAGTAGTGTAATTTCTAAAGATAGAGCTAAAAATACACTCCATTTCTTTTATCCTCCTCCTCCTCCTCCTTCTCTCAGCTGCAGGATTCTAACCCAATTAACACAGTGATTTTAAATTAAAATAAAATTGTGTTCTGTCTGTTTCCTTCATCCCCTCCCATCTGTTGAATCCCACCGTAACACTTTCATTTTCAGTGTCCAAGTCAAGGTGGGAGAGCAAAAATTAGGACTAGGGCTGTATTACTCCTTAAATTTTTAAAGGAGATTTATAGGGCTATTGATTATTCCTAGATCTTTATCTTGTGAAATGGAAGCCATATTTCCACAATTTTACAGTATCTAGGTTAGATTGACAGTGTTTTCTAGATAATAGATGATGCCCTAAAGATAGGACTCTTTTTATAGTGTCCTATTTATACACTTCCACATAGGTATCAAAGAACTGAATTGGATGTTTAAATTTTTAAAGCTTTGAATGATCATTGAGGACAAATAGGTCAAATAAAAACAAAAATAATGACGATGTGGGTATTTTACCTATTCAAATTACCTCTTTAAGCTTGGTTTTTCAGAAGGGCTTTACAACCAAAATCATTGTTGTATTCTTGTTTTGAGTTCACCAAGAGAGGCTAAAGAACTATCCTCTAAATCACATAGTAAATTAAATAGCAAAGCAGAAAACCCAGACCTAGAGGAGAGATGTCTAGTTCTATGTCCCAAATGGTGCTGTATGCTAATGTTTTATTGCTTGGCTGGTTTTCCAGGTCTCCTAACTTGCTAGTTCCCATCTCAAATCTTACTTAAGCAACACCATTTATTAAAAATAAATTCTCTACTTGTTCTCATTTTCTTGGAACAAATTATCTTTCTCTTCTGGTCTTCATAGTTATCGAATCAGTCTTGGGGTTTCATCTGATTATTTCATATCCTGGAAACATATTAAAAATGTGCTTTTATTTTAAAAGAATGACTTTATTTTATGGTCAGTGTTGGGGCCTATACCAGCTCCGAAGTTGTTTTTTAATCCATTTTTAGCTGTAGCTTCCAAGTGGTGAACAGATTTTATATCTCTTGAGGAATTTATTGATGGACTTTGAGATGGGCATATATAATCTGCATTTTTGCTTGGACTTAGAGTTAGGAAGACTTTTGATTACATCTCAGCTAAGTCACTTTATGGTTATGTATTGCATATATATATATATTTATGTTATGTATATATATATAAATAGAAATAGATATGTATTTCAGAGATTTTTTTGTTTAATAATGTGTTTTCATTGTTATTGATCAGGACCTACAAGTGAGGAAACATCTAACAAATGTAGATATGACACTGTTCTGTTTTTTGCAACTTTAAAGAATTGATTAGGGTATGGAAAGTTTAAATGACATGCTCTGGGTGATATAGTCCTTATTATTATTATTTTTTTTTTATCATCACCAAGACTTCAGTCCTCCTAACCTCTTAGCACTTTCACAGACCGTCCTATCTGTTCTGACTAAATTCCTTCTTTCATAATCTTTAAGCTTCAATGAATCGGTTCAACTCTAGGCTGATTTGGTCTAGGAAAATGGGGACAATCATTTTATTTTTAATAAATGGCAATGCTTAAATAAGAATTGGGAACCATCAGGTTTGGAGACCTGGTACATTGATAGAATCCTTTTTGGTTCTATTTCCTATTGATGTTCTGATCTGCCAATTGTCAACCCTACTTTATTTTCACCATCTGATTTCTTCTGTTTCTACTTATATGCCATTGAATGGAACTAAATAAATTCCATACAACTGAGTTCTCTACAAACATATACTATCCATGTAATCTTTCAGTTATTGGACAACTCTGCCATAAAGCTAATCAGACTCGTGGAATGGCCAAACAAACCCTATCCCAGAATTCACTGTTTTGGTAATTAAATTTTTAAAAATTGGCATTGAGCCTTCTGGAAAGAAGCCAAAGCTCCCCCTCAAAGAAATCTTTTAATCTTTGATGTCCAATTCCCCCCTCCCCCCCATTCCTTTCCTCTAGGATATTGCTGTTGCAGATAGGTGGAAATGATAATTGGTAGCTATTGGGTACTGGTATGATTTAATTTCTAGGATTATGTTTTTGCCATTCACTGAAGGCAGTTATCTCAAAGTCCCCTAATTTTTTAGTAACTAAAAGATGGAGTATTCACTACCAGCCCAGATTTCTTCTTGCTCAGTTGTGGAGAATAGAAGGAAGAAGAGGTAGGAGAAAACAAGGCTCTGTTCCTTAGACCTACTAGCCAGAAATGTTGAGTATTGATGTTGCTTACTTTCTGTCTATAATTTGAACATTTTTTCCAATAATTGTAAAAATTTCATGGCTTCCTTATATCCATACATTTTTGTGTGTGATTATTGATTTGGAAGAGGCCTTTGCCACTTTATGAGATGATAAGAAACATGTTTCCAATCCAAGCCAGCTGCAAAAATTATGTCTGAAAACAGAAATTAAGGATTTTTGATGTTGTCTAGTTATTTTCAGTCATTTCTAACTCTTTGTGACACCTTTTGAGGTTTTCTTGGCAAAGATACTGGAATGGTTTGCCATTTCCTTCTCCAGCTCATTTTATAGATGATGAAATTGAGGCAAACCAGAGTTAAGTGAGTGAGTTACCTAGAATCACATAACTAAGAAGTGTCTGAGGCAGATTTGAACTCAGTTCTATATCCACAGCCTCTTTTAGAGGCTCATGATTTGTACTTTTCATCAGTGTAATTTATTCCTTGACCTAAGATAATATCTCCCCTTCCCTTATGCTATTTATCCTTTGTTTTCTGGTGCTTTGGCATCCTATTTAAAGTCTCTTTATTTTAAGCAGGCTATCTGATATTAGTAGTGTATAAGAAGAATTCTGTAATTAGAAAATAAATTCAAATTCTCAATTCTACCTTATTCTCTTTCTTTATAATATACATTAAAATAAGAAAGAATGGTATGTATTTTAATGAAGCTTATTAATTTTCATTTTAGGAAATTTCTTAAATTAAAAATGTTAACATGGTAGACTCCTTTTTTTTAATTTAGGAAAACAAATAGCAAAAAAGCTCAAACAGCAGGAATTTCTTTTGTGCGCATTCTGCATTTTTCCTTTATATGAAAGAAATGGAAAATAAAATAACTCATGTGTGACATTTATTTTTATTTTTAAAAAGTTTTCTTTAAGCCTTTAAAAAAATCATAATAGTTTGCTCCTATACCTTTCTGATGTGCTTCACTGAATCTGACCCTATCCTTAAAACCACCAACATAAGTATATTCTTTTCCAGATCTTTTAGGAACTTACTATTTGTTCTAAGTAAGACCTAACTAAGGCTATTCTGGTTGTTTAAGTTAAAAACTAGGACAAAATGAGACACTTGTAGACCATCAAATAGTTTACAAAAGGAACTTTAATGAGTCATAGCCTGGAGAAGATATCAAAAGGTATATTATATAGGTGAATCTTTAAGCCACTTACCTAGTGAAAGGGTGGGGACAGTTGTGTGACTCTTAGGGTATAATTTTAAATTGATTTTCAGAATGGATATACTTAGTTGACAATTGTCATTTTCATTTTTTTTTAAAATCATCTTGGACAATCAGAAAATGAATATGAGAGGGAAGCCCAGAGATTTAATTTGTGTTTCTCTTGTTATTAGCGATTTGGAACATTTTTTCAAATGGTTGTTGATAACTTCTTTTTCTTCTGAGAACTGTCAATTCATAGCCTTTGACTATTTATATATTGGGAAATGGCTGTTCTCAAAGATTTGAATTAATTCCTCAAGTATCTTAGATATAAAACTTTTATCAGAGAAACTTGCTGCAGAGATTTTTTTTTTCCCAGTTACCCATTTACCTTCAAATTTTAGGTGACTTGATTTTGTACAACAAAAGAAAAAACAAACAACTTTTCAAATTTATATAATCAAAAATTTTCAATTTATCTCCTGTGTTTCTTTCTTTCCCCTTGTATGGTCAATTAATCTTCCTCCATCCATGGTTATGAAAAAGTATTTACTTCTAGGCTCCACTATTTTATCTTGTGACATTTTATATCTAGATGTGAGATGTACCTAATTTCTTACAGACTGCTTTTACAATTTTCTTCAGCAGTTTTTGTCAAATAGTGACTTCTTTCTTTGGATTTATCACATATTTTGCTACTATGATTGATGCTTGCTTGTTTCTGGATCTTGAATTTTTAAGCTTTCCTGTTGATTAACTTTTCTGTTTTTTAATAAGCAGTAAATAGCTTTTATAATTACTTGCTTTTAGTATTTAATTAGAGGTCTGTCATGGATAAGCTGAAGCTAGGCAGTTCATTGGATAGAGTGCTGGGCCTGGAGTCAGGAAAATCCCTCTACCTGAGTTCAAATCTGATCTCAGACATTTACTAGTTATGTGACCTTTTTGTGAAATGATCTGGGGAGGGAGGCAAAGTACTCAGTTATCCTTGTCACAAAAACCCCAAAAGGCATAGTGAAGAACTGAACATGCCTGAAAAATGACTAAACAACAATGAATAAGCCATTATCCATTGTTAACTTATGCACGCATTATTTTCCTTAGAATTCTTGAATTCCTCCAGTTGAATTTTGTTATTATTATTATTTAATTCTATAAAGTATCATTCAGTAACTTGATTGATATGGTAGTGAAAAAGTAAATTAATGTAGTTAATATTGTCATAGTATACCAATCATCAACAATTACTATTTCTCCAATTATTAGCTGTGTTTTTGTTTCTGCAAAGATAATTTTATAGTTGCATTTATATAACTCCTGTGTAATCTCAGGAGGTAGATTTCCAAATATTTTATACATTCTGTAGTTTAATTGTAAAATAATTTCTCTTTCTGTATCTTCCTGCTGGATTTTATTGCTACTACACAGAAAAGCTTATGATTTGTGTGGATTTATTTTGTATTTCGCTACTTTGCTAAGATTATGAAATGTTCTGATTAAATTATAGTTTTCTAAAGGTTCTCTAAGGAAGGCATTCTATCATATACAAAGAGTGATAATTTTGATTCCTCTTTGTCTATGTTGACTCCCTCAGTATCTTTTACTTGTAATTTCTACAGCTAACATTTCTAGAATTATATCAAATCATAGTATGATCATGGACATTCTTGCTTTACCTAGGATTTTACTGGAAAAAGTCACTAGTATTTCTCTATTATTGTGATTCTTCTTTTTAGATCAATGTCCTTTACCATTTAAAGAAAAAGTTCATTTATTTTTTATGCATTTAAATGTATTAATAGGAATGGATGTTGTATTTTGTCAAATCCTTTTCTGTCATCTATTGAAATAATCATGTGATTTTTGTTGTTAATATGATGAACTATTTTCAGTGTTATGGTATGTCTGCTAAATTTTACTTGAAATTTTTATGTTGCTATTCATTGGGAAAATTAATTTATAGTTTTTCTCCTTTCACAGTCAGTGATCATTTTTAGGCTTCCAGACGTTTTCACTGGTTTATATTGACCTCCCTTGGAGGGGTCCACACCCCTTTCCAGAGCCTGTGGCATCTGGCTGTTTTTTGTGTGCAATCCTGGGCAATATGAGGATGCTTATTGGTGTTTCTCTTTGGATTTCTTGATCATTATTTGATTCGGGAGCTTTTGAAAATCATTGTTGAAGTATATATGATAGAGCTTTCACATTCTCATTTTAACTGGAGTTTTTTCTATCATTTTCATGAGCATATACGATTAATTCTTCAGAGGTTGTTTTTTCTTTTTTTTTTAAGATCATCAACACTGTGGCTGATCCCTCAGTCAGCCTATGACTAATCACACTGTAATTCTATTAAGTTTATTAAGGAACTTCTTCACAAGTTAAATAGATAAGCATTTATTAAACAGGCCCTGTGTGTTAAGCCCTGAAGATACAAAGAAATACAAAAGACAGTCCTTTCCTCTCAGGAGCTCATAGTCTAATGGAGGAAGAAGACAAGATGCAAAGAACTTTGTACAAATAAGATACATACAGGATAAATTGTGGATAATCAACAGAAAGAAGATAAGTCCTAAAGAAGTAAAAGAAGCTTAAACACTTGCTACATTGTGTCACTATGTGTAGGTAACCTGGGTTAAGTGACCAGAGTCACACAACCAGTACCTATTTGAAGCTAGATTTGAAGTCAGGTCCTCCTGACTCCAAGGTTGGGATTCTATCCACTGCACCACCTGACTATTCCTTAGCTGCAATTCTTTTGAAAGGTCTTCCTACCTCTATCCTTTCCTTTGTCTTGTTATTTTTCAGCTCAGTAAATGCAGGTGATGGGAAGGAAGGTAGCAGCTTCTGCCAGTGGTATCCCATTATGAGGTAGCCTTTTAGTTTGTATGCATACACACACACACACACACACACACACACACACACACACACACACACACACATATATATATACACACACACACACATACATATATATATATATAGTTTGTATACATATATACATAAGTAGGGAAAGCCTGGAGCTTTGGGCTGGTGTTTCTAAACTGATCCTTATACTGCTTCAATGGGGATGAATGTATTGGAAGGACAGAATCAGCAGGGGACACCTCCAGGTGGGGCAGTAGTCAGTGCAGTACTTTTGGACCCATTTACCTAGGTGTGTGTGTGTGTGTGTGTGTGTGTGTGTGTTACATGTGTGTGTCTGTCCTCTGTCATTTATAAACCTAGGAACACTCTTGATATTTCATATGCAGACTCATTCCAATAGTAATGATGGTTCTATGACCCTCATTACTTAATAGTTGTATCTTTGTTAAGATCTTTTGAACCTATCTAAATCCTTGAACATGTCTGTATCAGAGGCCATAGGATCTTAAGGGACTGTGGTGGTCAGTGGTCACTGTATTCTGATAATAGTCTTCATTTTACACAGAGGTAGTCATGTTATTTCTCTATTACAAACAAAACAAAACAAAACTATATTGGTTCCCTATTGCTTGTGGAAGAAAAGCTCAAACTTCTTTACCTTTCAAGACCTTCTACAATTTAGTACCATTGTACCTTTCAGACTGTATTTCTATACATTTCTATATCATTTCTTTTATTTACTCCTGACAACTGCTTCAACTTAACCAGACTCTTCTGTCTTTTGAATTTGTGTTTTCCTACTTGTCTGTGCCTTTGCTTATATCTTCCCCTGTGCTTGCAATGTCCTTCCTATTTTCAAGGGTTAAAATCCTATCTATCTTTTAAAGTCCAACTCAGGTATAATTTCTTCTGTATCCCCCGTATTTGTATTACTTTTGCCTTTGGACCTCATAGCACACTAGGTTTTGTGCCTTTCTAATGCCTGTATTATAGATGATTATTATTTGTGTGTACATACCTTATCCCCTTATTTGGCTGTGAATTTCATGAAAATCAGACCATGTTTCATCTAAATTGTATCTCTTCTACTGCTTGACATAGCAGGTACTTAATAAAGGTTTGTAGATTGAACTTTTGAATGAGGATTATTGAAATTTCACTACACTTATTACATGGTACACATCACATTTGAAAAGTATCATCTTCCTGACTTTCTATTGATACTAAATCCCAGAATACTTTAAAATCTCTTCAGAGAAATCAGTAATAATGAAATTGTGAAATTGGTCCCACTATCTACTCTGGAAAAACAAAGTACATGAATGTAACAGATTGTCCTAATGATGCCATCGAATTAGAAAGGCAGATTGTTGAATTATGTTAGTCCAGTACTCTCTGTGTGTATCTCTATGCACAATGCATATGTCTACACAAATATATAGTACATGTATATGTATATGTATATGCATGTATATGATAGTTTGGCTAGATGCTAAGCTGGGCCCCAAATTAAGTAGTAGTTAAGAGGAGTTTGGCCTGGTTGACATTTAGGAAATTGTGCAATGTTTTAAATGATTCTAAACTACTTGCTACTGAAATAGTCCATCTGTTTAAGGCCAGTATCTTTCTGTGATGTTATAAGACTTTCAATATTGGAACACAAAAATCTTGGAAGAATTAAAATGACAATTAACCTAAAAGTCAGCTTTACCTGATATGGAATAAGGGAACAAAATATCACCCAATGTTTGATGTGTTATCCCAAAGTGATCAGTCCTTCAGAGGTGAGCTTATGTTTTCCCAGGAAGGGCCAAAGTAACTCAGTACATACTCCTTGAGATTTTTCATACAACCCCAACCCCACACATCTTCCAAGCATCTAATCCAACAGAGTAAATAAATACCGATTATATTAAAGGCCCAATGACAAGAACAGATCCTGCTCAAATAATTTACATCTTCCTGCAGGGATGTAACATGCAAACAAATAGGTAATAATAATTGGAAGAGGAGGAGAGGCAGCATGAACAACTAAAGGATTCTGGAAAGGCTTCCCACAGGGGATGGCAAATGTACTATCTTGAAGGGAGCTGAAGATACTAAGAAATGGTGTTTAGAAAGAAATAAATAGGATCAAATTTGCAAAGAACTCTCAATATCTTGAGTTTGCAAGTTATCCCAAAGTAACTGGGAACCATTGAAACTTTTTATGGAGGTAGTTGGTGGCTTAGTGGAAGTTAGGAAGACAGGGCTTCAAATCCAACTTGAAATATTTCCAAGCTGTATGACTTCCAAGTCACTTCCACCTCTGATTGCCTGGAGAAGGAAATGGCAATATAGGATCTTTGCCAAGAAAACCCACCTGAGGTTATGAAGTTCAGTAGGCCTGATATAACTGAACAATGAAGCTTCTTGAGCAAGAAAGTAGAAAGATCATATTTGTACTGTAGAGAGATTATTTTAGTATTTGTGTGGAGCAGATGGATTATGGAGGGCATAGACTAGAAACCAAGTACCCAATTAGGGCTCTCCTGCAATAGTATCTATGAGAAGGGAGAAATCATGAACTAGTGTGGAAACCATAGGAGAAGAAAGTTACAGAAAAGAGAAATGTGGAGAAAAAATTGAATGGACTTGGCAACTGGTTGGATCAACTTGTCATAATTGTAATTGAAACTGGGTTATGGTTATATTCCTCCTAATATTTCTTTGTCATTGTACAACTGTAGACTTTGGTAAGGGGAACTAACTTAGAATTCCATAATTTCTTCCTTTTTCATGAATCAAGTCCTAATGAGTGAAGTTATGAGTATGTCACAATCTAACCCTGTGAATTCTTAAAAGCAACAAAAAATAATAATTATAGGGAATGTGAATCAAAGGCCATACTTTTTTTGTTTGTTTGTTTGTTTAAGGAATTGGGGTTAAGTGACTTGCCCAGGATCACACAGCTAGGAAGTGTTAAGTGTCTGAGCTCATATTTGAACTCAGGTCCTCATGACTTCAAGGCTGGTGCTGTATCCACTGTGCTATTTAGTTGGTTGCCTCAAACTTTTAATTTTCATTGCAAATTTCTTCCAGAGTTCTGAAGTTCCTCATTTTTAATAATATCCCAAATGAAAAATCATTGCTCAATTTAAAACTCTCTTTAGCCAGTAAGATATAACTATTGCTGGACTCCAGCCTGCAATCACATATTTGAGCTTCTCATCTCCCTCTAATTTAGTAAACTCTATTAGCTCCCTTTTCCCTCCAGGACCAATTATAAATTCCTCTGGCTATTACAACCCTGGCTCCCTTCTATCTTCTATATCTCTAAATTTCTTGCATCTCATTCGCCCTCTAGGTATTCTGCAAATCAGTGACACTGGCTTCCTAGGTATTCTTCACAGGATACACTATCTCCTGATTCTTCATTGTCTGAACCTCATACCTGGATTGCTCTCCAGGAATTTCAGGAATTCACCTTGGAATATCTGTCTACAAAGTGTAACATCCCGTCCCACCCCCAACCCCATGAGTTCCTCTTGAAGATTCCTATATATCTGGGGAGGTATAAAAATTTCCCTGACAAAAAAGGATTGAGAATTGGAAAAAATATGAAGAAGCCCTGGCTTAGACCCCTGAGAATTTAAATGATTTTTCCAGAATTACAATCTAATTACTATATTGTATTCCATCTTAATATATAGATTTTCCTGCATAAAATATTGTACATTATAGAATTAACTATTGGAAATCAGTGTAACCATTTCAGATAATGAACTGTTATATATACAAACTTTAAAACCTAAATAATTAAACAAAGTAAGCACACTGTAAACCTATTGCACTGAACTGTGTCAGAATTCCAAAGCTTATAGGCTTCTGGAGGATCTGGGATCCAATTTCTTTTTAAAATTAATTTTCTTTTTTTTTTTTTAAATGAAGAAAATAGATTTTTCCATCCCATCCATTTCTACTTACCATTAATGGAAAGGAAACAAATCAAACCAAACCCTTGTTAGGAACATATAGTGAAGCAAAACCAGTGGCCACATTGGCCATGTCCTAAAATCCATCTCATTCTGTTAGTCGCTAGCATTTCTTAATTATCAACTGTATTTCAGTTTTCCAGTTACTGTGCTAAGCTCTAGTAATACAAAGACAAGACAGTCTTTGCTCTCAAGGAGTTTACAATCTAAATTTTTATTTTATTTTTTTCTTTCTTTTAAAAATAGCTTCCCTCCTTATACATGCAAAGATAGTTTTCATCATTCACCCTTGCAAAACCTTGTGTTCAAGATTTTTCTCCCTTCTTCCCTTCCATAGACAGTAAGCAATCCAATATAGGTTAAACATGTACAATTCTTCTAAGCATATTTCCATATTCGTCATACTATGCAGGAAAAAGCAGATCAAAACATGAGAAAGGAAAACCCAAGTAAACAAACAGCAACTGCAACAACAACAATAAAAGGTGAAATTACTATGCTTTGATTCACGTTAAGTCTCCATAGTTCTCTCTCTGGACATGAATGGCTCTTTTAATTGCAAGTCAATTGGAATTACCTTGAATTACCTCATTGTTGAAAACAACCAAATCCATCACAATTGATCACATAATCTTGTTGTTGCTGTGTACAACTCTACTCACTTCATTTAACATCAGTTCATGTAAGTCTCCCCAGGATTTTCTGAAATCATCCTGCTGGCCATTTCTTATAGAACAATATATTCCATTACATTCATATACCATAACTTATTCAACCATTCCCCAATTGATAAGCATCAATCTATTGATTTCCAGATCCTTGCTGCTACAAAAAGGGTTGCTACAAACATTTCTGCACATGTGGGTGCTTTTCCATTTTAATTATCTCTTTGGGATACAGACCCAGTAGTGAGATTGCTGGATCAATATCCATGTACCGTTTTATAGCCCTTTCGGCCTAGTTCTAAATTGTTCTCCAGAAAGGTTGTCAATTCACAACTCCAGCAACAATGCATTAATATTCCAGTTTTCCCACATCCCCTCCAATTCCTATTATTATCTTTTCCTGTCATCTTAGCCAATCTGAGAGGTGTAAGGTAGTACTTCAGAGGTGTCTTAATTTGCATTTCTTTAATCAATAGTGATTTACAGCATTTTTCATCTGACAACCTAAAATTAAAAATTTTTTTAAATTGTAAAAATTAACCATTTTTCACCTTTTAACTTGGTCTTCTAAACTGGTGATTAGAAGTAGCAATGGTTTATAAAGATTATCTGTTCTAATACTTAATACATAATCTGACTTATCAAATAAGAAATTTGGTTTAACAGATTATAGAAATATACTTAACCTTCTATACCAGCATTCTCTTCATGGAGGAAAATTATTTACTTTTTTAAATTTAATACAGCCTTAATCCAGAACCTGTTAGGAGGTGAATAGTCTTTGGAAGCATGTTTGGTTACCATATTGATCAGCATTCTTAAGACTTTTAAAATTTTTACAGTTGTTATTGCTTAGGTTGTTTACTTTTTTCTACTCACTTGGGTATGCATCAGCATTTGCAAGTCTTCCCAGTTTTCTCTAAAACCATCCCTTTCAAATGAGATAATATTTATAAAGTACTTAGCAAAATACCTGGCACATAGTAGGCATTTAATAAATATTTGTCTCCTCATCCCCTCATTATTCCTTATAACATAATAGTATCTGTTGCACTGATATACCATTGTTGTTGTTGTTATTGTGGAATCATTTCAGTTGTGTCCAACTCTTTATGACCCCATTTGGAGTTTTATTGGCAGAAATATTGGAATGATTTGTCATTTCATTTCCTTCTTCAACTCATTTGAACATGAGGAAACTGAGGCAAACAGAGTTAAGTTACTTGCCCAGGGTCACACAGCAACTAAGTGTCTGAGGCTGGATTTGAATTTATGAAGATGAGCCTTCCTGATTTGAAACCTGGCACTCTATCCACAGTACCATCTAGCTGTCCCCACAATTTGTGTAGTTATTTCTCAGTTAATGAAAACTTTTTTAATGTCCAGTTCTTTGACTTTTCAAAATGAGCTACTAAAAATATTTTTGTACATATAGATTCTTTTCCTCTGTCTTTGATATCTTTGGAGTATAGACCTAGTAGTGGACCAAAGAATAGATATAATTTAGTAACTTTTGGGCATATTTCCAAATTACTTTCCAGAATGGCTCTACTAGTTCATAGTTCATAAACAGTACCTTAATATACTTGATTTTTTCCCTGCTGAGATTTACTTTTAATTATTATAAAAAATGACCATAACCTCTAGCGTAGAGCCTTAAGCCCCACAATTCTCAGGGGAGGGAGTAGGGCCCAGAGAAATTAAGAGACTATAGACAAGCTACTTAGTTTTTCTGAATTTCAATATCATCCTTTATAAAATATTATATACCTTACACAGAATTGTTATGAGGAGAGGACCTTGCAAATCCTCAATCATGACATAGAAATGGGAGTTTCAATTAGAGGTTATACTCAAAACTGGTAATTCTAGTACTACTAGTAATTCATAGTATCTTAAATTTGAATCTAGGTCCTTTGATGCCAAATGCCATTGTATCACCATACCCTGCACTGCAACCACCACCACCATCACCACTACGATCATCATTATCTCTATTATCACCATCACCATAACTGCAGTAACTAAAATGTATAAAATAATTTTTGTAAATTGTGTTATTTTTATATCATTTGGCCTTTATGAGAACCCTGTAGCTATGGTGTTAAAATTATCTTAATTTCATCCCTTGATCACCTCTTTGATTATATGTTTCTTTCTAAAAGATCTGCTGTTATCACTGTATATATTTTTAATGGAGAAGCAATATACTGACAAAGAACATGTGTTTTTGCAGGAGGAATGGAGCTAATGCAAATAAGAAGTGCAAATAAGAAGACATAAAGAGAAAGGCATTTGTGAAAGAAATAGAAAGAGGAGTTTAGTAAAGAGATGTATCACATTTCTTTCTGTTGCTATAATAGCAATTCGGCTCACTTGGCCAGCCAGCCCGAAAGAGTGCACATCCTGTTTTCCAATTACAGGAAGACAAGTTAATGTCTCTCTTGTATCTTGCAATGACATTTTTGGTTATTTAGCTAACTCCTTTGCACAGGTTACTCACCTTAATCAATGCCATAAAATGAGTCTAACAGCAGCATTTGCTATTCCTGCACCTGGTGCAGAGTCCTAATGAGTCTCTAAGACATGAACGCATTCAATCTCGTTGCTCAGCATTTTTAGCTAAGCTGAAAAAGTAGAAAGAAAAAAAAAAGAATATGTGAATTGTAAACAGAGAAAGAAAAAGAAACAGGATGTGTTCCTGGTTAGAACAAGAAGTTATTGATTTATCATGTAAAAAAGATGAGCAAACTAAGACATGATTCTATACTTCTATATCAGCTGGCAAAGAGATAATTATCTAGAGCAGTAAAAGCATGCAGACTTTTACCTTGGAAATCTATTTCATAGGTTATTTATTTTAAAACATGATACTTTTGTGTTTTGATAATGATATAATTAACCAAGATAAGCATTTATGTTATCAAATAAAACCTTTTATGTTACTGAAGTTGAACTGGAGGAAAGAAATGAATTTCAGTCCTGGTTTTGACATGTTCTAAATGATCTTGGATTAGTCACTTTACTTTGACTCCATTTTCCTTTCCCAAAAAAGTAGGCTTAATGATATTTGCTTTGGGCCACTTCACAGAATATTTTCAGAACCATAAACTGTTGTTATTACTAGGACTTTTGATACTTTGAGCTTCTAACAATTGCTACCATTTATAAAGCATTTTGAGGTTTGCAAAGCTTTTCTGAAATCAATCTGCTTACCATTTCTTATATAACAATAATATTCCTTTACCTTTATATACCAATTGATGGGGCATCCACTCAATTTTCAATTCCTTGTTGCTACAAACCTTTTTGTAGTGCTATAAACATTTTTGCATGTATGGGTTCTTTTCCCTTTTTAAAATATCTTTGGGATACAGAGCTTTGTATCCTTGTATTCCTGTATCAAAGTGTTTGCAATTTTATAGACCTTTGAATATACTTGCAAATTGTTCTCCAAAATGGTTGGATCAGTTCACAGTTCCACCAACAATGCATTAGTGTTCCAGTTTTCTCACATCCCCTCCAACATTTATTATTATCTTTTCCTGTCATCTTAGCCAATCTGACAGGTGTGTAGTGGTATCTCAGAGTTGTCTTAATTTGCATTTCTCTAATCAATAGTGATATAGACCATTTAAAAAATATGACTAGAAATGGTTTTAATTTCATCTGAAAATTGTCTGTTCTTATCCTTTTGACCACTTATCAATTGAGGAATGACTTGTAAATTTATAAGTTTGAATCTTACAAATTTACAAATCTTTTATAAATTTCAGAAATGAGGCCTTTATCAGAAACTCTGGTTATAAAAATTTCCCCCCAGCTTTTTGCTTCCCTTCTAATCTTGGCTGCATTGGCTTTGTTTGTGCAAAACCTTTTTAATTTAACATAATCAAAATTATTCATTTTGTATTTCATAATGTTCTCAAGTTCTCCTTTGGCTGTAAAGTTCTTTCTTTTCCACAGCTTTGATGGTAGATTCCCTTGTTGTACTAATTTGCCATGCACTCTATCTACTGAACAGGGGAGGTAGAGTCTATTATTATCCTAAATTGACAGATAAAGAAACTGAGGCAGTTACAATTAGGCAACTAGAATAATAATAACAAAAGCTAATTATGTTTTTGGTAGTCCTTCATTGTCAAATAGGACCTGTAACATCCCAGAGTGTTGTCTTAAATCATGCATGAATTAGATTTAAGTGAGGCAGAGTTGTCCAAAGTTGTCAACCTCACTCTCTCTTCCTGAGTTATTGAGCTTCAGGACAAAAGTCAGGACTACTGGAAGTGCCCCTGGGAAGCAGTGGATGAACTTGGCATCTGTGATGTCTGATTAAGCTGTAAGTGTTCCATAGTGCCTGCTTCAGCTGTCTCATGGCCCTTGGAACAAATTGTTCTCATCCACCCCCTCCACCAGGGAAAATCTTCATATGCTTGGGGTAGACATATCTCCATTCACTGGTGGATTTGAGGCCTGCTGGTTACCCACAACCTTATTTAGCTCAACTGCCTAGATGGCTTTAGCAGGATGTGGGTATTGCTGTGACAGTATTTTTAAAGCCACAGGTGAGAATTGAGTGACAGGTAAACACCAGAAGTGAATGAGCAACCCTGAAATGGGGTTAGCGGCCCTCAGAGCAGAGGTGTTAGTCCTCCCTGGATACCCCATACACCCTGGACATCGTGGTATACAGGAGGCTATATGGTGAAGTGCAAAGATCTCTGGAGACAGAAGACTGGGGTTCAAATCCTAATTCAATGTTACTGCCATTTAATTTTCTCAACTGTCAAATGACAGGGATTGATTTGGGTGGCTTCTGAGGTCCCTTCCAGAACTTTATCCAGGATTCTCTAATTGATAATAATATACACTAGCTATATGAACCATTTACCTCTTACAGCCCTGGGCAATACTCTTAAAATTATGGATTTGTTAGTGTAGAGTCACCCATATGTGGAGGGAGTTTTTAACTTGCCCTATACTAGACATCATGATTTTAGACATCTCCCATTCCATCTCCCCAAATTCATATCATTATACCTTTTTTTTTGTTTCTCTAAGAATTTTACTAATAAACCAATATCTTTCAGTGACTGTAGTGTGCTGAGAAATAGTCCTTTTTGCAAAGCAAGTATAAAGCTATATTTCAGTGAAAGAACTCTATTTAGAAGCACTGTTCCCAAGGTGGAGGTCAGGGAAGATGCTCCTTTCTTACCCCTATCATCAAGCATCTAAAAAAATGCTCACGGGCTTTCCAAAATACTGTGAAAGTAACATTTGTTATCAGTCTCTTTTCATTCTCATTAATATGTTCTTCTCACAGGTGCATAACATTCTCATTCTGTTTTCTGTCTATGCCCCATATTCTGTGCCTATTTTTCCATTTTCTCTTTGTCTAGCGTTTGAAGAGAGATGCTAAGGTGTACTGGGAAAAACACCAGACCTTACTCAATTTCCTTGAACTGTATATCAGGAGGGGGAAATCTAAGGTTGTATATCTAAAGTCCTCTTCTAGCTTCAAAATTTATGTTGAAATAATTAAGTGATTTAGATTAAAGTGATAAGGAGCAGATTATATCATTTTTGGTAGGATATAGTTGTATTTTTTTGAACCAGACTTGGGGGGAGTATTTGGGGTAGAACCTATACTATATTTATAGTTAAAATATACATAAAGAAACAAAATGAACAAAAAGACTTTTGATCACTTTTAGTTAAGAATATGACATTTGACCAGTGATGGAAGAAACATTGAAGGGATACAAAAACTGAAACGTCTAGTAAGATTTTTACCCAGATATGAGAACATGTCTTATAGCAAGCAGAAAGAGGATACCTCCTAATGTGCCTGTTTGGAAAGAATCATTTGCATTCACATCTTTTTTTATTTTGCTTCTCAAGGATTTATGGTCTCCAAAACCATAAAGTTGCACCTGAAATTGGAAAGGATGAAATGAAAATAAAGATTACCAGAAGTAAGGCATCATACCAACATCATAATTGATCTTAATGTTTTATATTTGGGCTATCATCCAGGTACCTCACTTGGGACCAAAACCTATAGTATTGCAATGATTTAGAATGGCTGGCCTGAGTCCAGGATTATGTTCAGATCAGAATTACAAAATATAGTAACTCTTTTCCCTTATACAGCATTTTTCATCCAAAGCTATCGAAGCACCATGCAAACATTTGTCTGTCTTAGCAACACCCTCCTCAAAGACACAAAAAAAAAACCTTATGTGGACATTCTGATGGAGAAAGTGAGTAAAGAAATCTAATGATTATGCATGGTTTTACAGATTCCTAATCTTATTTTAACTATGCCCTGCCCTGGCAGTGCCCTAGATAACAGATGAAAAGAATTTTAGAGTCTAGGATTTGATTAACTTCTTTGTTGAAGGAAGTGATCACTGACTGGCTTAGGAAAAATTTAGAGCCTCCTGTAAGATAATAAAACAGGAAATACAAGGAAAGGAGCTGGAATAGAACAGGCAGAGACCAGAAGATATTCCACAGATAGTGGGGGAAAAGCTTTGTTAAAGAGGGGGAGGTAGGTCTCTGGGCTAATACAATACCAGCAGTAGATCTGAATAAGGCATCTGGGGATGAAAGAAGGAGACAATGGAGTGAGGTGGTATTTGCAAGAACCTGAATTTTAATTCCAAATAAAATGTTGCTTAAACATTTAAACATTTAAAAAACCTAAACCTCTGAGCTATAAAACTTTAACTGATCAAATGTAAATACCACATTCTTTTCTCCCAGGACCTTCAAAGGAATCCTACAAAGGACTGAGCATGGGTTAGATCTCAGAACTTAACAAACACAACCTAGATAAATGTCAAATGCTTCTTATTATGCCACCTAAGTAATATAGCTAAACAAGATGGAAAAGGGGCTGGAAGCTTGTGAGCAATGAAAAGGAAACTTGACATTATAAAGCTAAAGCTCAGATCAGAAAGTGAAGGCATTTCTTTTTCTTATCCCCAAACAGGTGTGATTAACAAAAAGAAGCCTTTCTCTGATTTGATATTTTTCCAGCTAAATGACCCTAGGCAAGTCATTTAGCCCCTTTTGAGCTCAGTTTCCCCATATGTTGTAGTTCACTAGTTCACTAGTTGTTCACTCACTTCTTATATCCAGGCATTGCCAAGGCTTCTTAATTCTACCTCTTTAATATCTTTTAGATTCCCCCCCTCTTCTTCTCACTCATTCCACAACCACCTGGCATCAGGCCCTCATCAGTGCTTATATGCACTATTACAATAGTGTTCTAATTTAGCTTGCTTTGTCCACTCAGACCTCTCTAACCTGTTCTTGCAGCTGCCAAATTCATATTTCTAAAGTGATTCCTCCTTAAATTTTAAAAAAGATTTTGATAATATTTTATTATTTCTTCCCAATTACATGTAAAAACAAAATTTTAACATGCTCCATATTAGTCATGTTGAAAAGAAAAAAAAAAACAGATCCTCCCAAAAAACAAACCCACAGAAAAAAGAAAGTGAAAAATAGTATGCTTTCATCTGCATTCAGATGCCATCAGTTCTTTCTCTGGAGGGAGATGGCATTTTTCATCATAAGTCCTTTGGAATTGTCTTGGATCATTGCATTGCTGAGAATAGCTAAGTCATTTACAGTTTTTCATCATATAATACTGCTATTGCTGTGTACAATGTTCTGTTTCTGATCATTTTACATTGTATCAGTTCATGCAAATCCTTCCAGGTTTTTCTGAAATCATTCTCTTGTCATTTCTTATAGCACAATATTATTCCATTTCGATCATATATCACAGCTTGGTCAGCCCTTCCCCAATTGGTCCTTGGCAAGAAGTTTCAATGTCTCCCCATTCTTTCAGGTGAAATACAAATTTCTCATTTGGTTTCATTCCAGGCTGAATTCACACTACTTCCCCTCACATTATCCCTATATCTCTGTGCTCCAGCTAAATTGACCCATTTGCTATTTCCATATATGGCATGCAATCTCTGGCTTCCTTGCTATTCAAGGACCAGGTAAGCTCAGGTATGCATCACTTGAAAGGTTTTTTATCAAGTGACTAAAGTTTTGGCCACAGAAACTCACAAAGACTTAGAGAAATTGAGCTCTAAGTTTGTAAATGCTCTCACGCCCCAAATGAGGAATGCTTACTTGGAATATTCACAATGATTAAGTGAAATCACAGATCTCTTAAATTGTTGAAATACTGCAGGGGTATCAATCAGATTAGCTGGCAATGGTGAAGGGAGAGGACAGATGCACTTTGCTCTAGGCAGGGGAAGATGAGGAAAATTTCAGAAAAAAATTAGTGCAGTCTCAAAAGAAATGCTGCATTTGGGGGAGATAGGAGATAACATAAGAGAAGGGAGTGAGCCTTATGGAAAGCAGAAAGCTATTCTAGTCCTAGAGGAGAGAAACCATCAAATACAAATACTGTCTATTTCCCAATTTGGTCCAAGGTCACAGGAGCATTCTGAGTTCAAATCCAGCTTCAAATACTTACTAGCTGTGCAAGTTATTTAATCTCTGTTTACCTTAATCCATTGGAGAATGAAAATGGGAAACTACTCTAATATCATTTGCCAAGAAAACCTCAAGGACAGTATTGTTATGCTATGGTTCATAGTCATGAAGAGTCAGATATGACTGAAGAATTGAACAATAAGAACAGCAACGTCATCAATAACAGCAACAACAATACATACACAGCAGGAAGGTGAGGGAATAAATAATATGATGGGCATAGAATAAAAAAAGAAGATTCATTTTCCTGAGTTCATATCTGGCCTTCAGCCACTTTCTAAGCTGTATGACCCTGGGCAACTCACTTAGTCCTGTTTACCTCAGTTTCCTCATCTGTAATAAACTGGAGAAGGAAATGGCAAACCACTCCAGTATCTCTGCCAAGAAAGCCCCAAATGGGTTCATGACAGAAAATGACTGAATGAAAAACTATAGTATTTAGGCTGGAATGTCATTAGATGTCATTGAAGTCAAACATCCCATTTTACAGATGAAAAAAATAAGGCACAGAAAAATTAAGGACTTGTCCATGGTCACATGGAAGCAAATGTTTGAGATGGGATTTGAAATCAAGTCTTTCTGGCTCCAAGTCCAATAATCTATTCAATATACTATGTTATATCAAATCTGCCTTAAATAATGAAGTGAGATGTGCTAAACGAATTTGGGGATGGGATATAGACATTAGTAGCCATGTTAGTTCTTGGTATGCCTCCTGTGGTAGAAATAGGTAGGAATAAGGAATTTATACAACTGTTTAATTTAGGCCAGGCAGCCAAGGTTACCCAAGGAAGTAGCCAGCCCATATTTTTCACCTCACTTATTGTAGATCTATAGGAGTGGGGGTGGGGAGAGAAACAGTTTAAGCAAAAAATGAAAAATGTACAAGTTACAAGCATTGGTGATACATGAACGTGTCCTTAGGGTAGTCAATATATTTTAATTGTTAGGATGTAGTCAGTGGTTTTGACTGTTTTTTAAGTAAAATATAATACATATGTTCAGAAAATGGAAAAGTAGAGAGGTAGGCTGGGTGCCTAGAGACTTCTACTAGTTTATTTATTTATTATTCTCTGTTGCCATCGTATATATATATATCTTCTTTTTTCCTTTAAAAAATCACATGCCAATATTGTAATTTATATTAATCAAATTATATTATTATTAATTAATAAATATCAATTATTTAAGTGATTAAATGTAATTAAATTATATTAACTAAATATTTGGATTTATTTATACAGAATTAATTGAATGAAATCTAATATTTTCTGCTGAAGTACCTATTATATTTGCTTACATCAGTTTGAAAATCTTGATTTATTTAGGTTTTGAATTCAATAAAAAAACTCCTGTCAATCCAGCAGTCAGTTCATAGAATAAAATTTTACATACATACACACTCACACACACGAACTTCGCTCATGAAATAGAGAACAATAATTAGTAATCCTTGCTTGGTGGTTTTAAAATATGGGATAATTTCCAGGACATAGTGATCATAATGAAAATGATTTCTGTCCTACAGAGCTGGGTTTTAAAATTTTACTACAGAACTTGCCAAAGAGGGGTCACTGATAGACAAAGGGAAGGAGGAATCATGGGGGTTTACATGTGTAATGGAGAACTGACCAATGGGTTCTCATATGCATAAGGGTACGAGCAAGGTGTATTGCCTTATATAGTCCCCTACATTGACTTCAGAGCATTGCATGGTATTTTATGATTATTTCTAGCTCCTGAGCCAGAACTGAGTGGAATACAAAAGGGATTAACTGGCCAAATCATGTTTTCTCTTTTTTCTGATGTTGATGGAGGCAAAATCCACTGTGAATCTCAGAGAAAGAGAGGAAGTACAGGCTACAGACCCACGGTTCCCACCAGACCCACAAATAACTGAATATATAATCCTCTGTCTTTGCTTTTTTTTTTTTTTTTTTTTTTTTTTTTTTTTTTTTTTTGCATTTGTCCTTTCTTGCTTTTAAGGAAATGAAATAGATCAACTGTGACTCTGAGCTTTAAACATCAGATGAATACCAGAGACTTATCCATATTAGAGTCTGAGGGTAGTATAGTTGCAAGGGATTTTGGAAGCCATCTATTCCATTCTCAACCCAAACTATTAATCTCATTTATACACATTTTTAACTCAGCCTTACTTCAAAGATCTCTGGCCACAGGGATTTCACTTTCTCCAGAAGTAGCCTGTTTCATTTTGGGAGAAATTTTTTTTTAAATTTTTAGGAAGCTTTACTTTATACAAAATTTTCTGCCTTTTAATTTCCATCCAGTGGGCCTACTTTGTAAGCTCAAGCAGAACTCTGCATGTAATATCTCTTCTATATGATTATTTTTCAAATACTTAGAGGGAGATCTTAGGTCCCTTCCAAGTCTTTCCCTTTTCGGAGAGTTTTCTAGTTCCTTCAAATGATCTTCATAGAGAACATTTGCCATTTCCTCTCTTTTTTGTTCTTTTCTATACAAATTTCAATTTTATTTATTTCTCCTCTAAGACACTGCTCCTACAAGTAGGCACATTATTCCAGTGCAGTCTAGCTAGGGCAAAGTACATATAGTAGTGCTGTCACGTCTCTTGATGTGAACACTGTATTTCTCTTACCGCTGTCTAAGATCTCATTAGTTTCCTTTGGTTGCCACATCATTTTGTTGACTTTTATTGATCTTTCAGTCCAATAAAACCCCTAGGTCTTTTTCACATGAGCTCTTTTCTACCTGTATCTTTCCATTCTATATTTGTACAGTTGTTTTGTTGAATTGAACTACAGGATTTTACATTTATACCTATTAAATTTCATCTTGTTAGTTTTAGCATCCCATTCTAGCCTATTACTTTTGAATTTTAAGCCAGGCATCCAGTATATTAGCTAATTTTTTTTTACACACACACACACACACACACACACACACACACACACACACAAATGCATTATTTCCCTGAGGAAGTGCTTTCCTCCCATTCTTGAGCAAGAAAGTTGTTGTTGGGGGGCCTGATGGCCTCAGTTTTCCTAATCCAGTTTCTTAGTCTTTGAGGATCATAAAGATCCCAGCCATCTTTTTAGATCACTAGTCATCATACTGTGATGCTCATTTCCAGAGGGAGAGATGAAGGAATTCTCATCCAAAGAAATTATGTGCTACTGCATTCTTATTGTAGTTATTTTTTTTTAAAACATAATTAATTTTCCTTATTGTAGTTCTTGTTGTGTTAGGGCAAAGTAAACCTCTTTTCTTAAATGCTCAGTGACTTGCAAGTAGTACCTCATGTGAATTGCAACTTCAATGCTACCATCAAACCTAGAATTACAGGCTACTAGCATTAAAACTGCACCTCCGACAAGGGCCTCATGGAATTCCACTAAGAGCATGAAATTATAGAGTCAGAGGAGGAAGGGACCTAAGAAATTATATAGTCTAGTCCCTTTTTATTTATTTCCTCTCTTCTTCCTCTAAACTGAGCCTTCCATTGTGAAAGAAAAAAATTGGTTAAATTAAAACAACTGATAGTGGATACAAACTTCTGCCTCCTTTTGTCTCCTATTCTTGGACAAGTAAAAGGATATTTTTCATTATTTTTCCTTTGGTTCCAAGTATTATTACATTTACTCAGAGTTCAGGTTTAATTCAAAGAAACATTTATTAAGCATCTACTTATTCCAGATATTATGCTAGGTCCTGGGGATATATAAAAAAAATGAAATAATACTTTCTCTTAAGGAGTTTACATTCACTATAAAAGAAGTGGTTTTTAACAATTTTGTATTCATTTACATTACTAGAATTGTGTATATTTTATTTCCAACTCTACCTAATTCACTTTGCATCAGTTCATACAAATATCTCCATGTTTCTCTGAATATTATATTTATCATTTCTTATTGCACAGTTTTTGTTGCTATTATTGAGTTATTTCAGTCATGTCTGATTCTTTGGAATTCCATTTTGAGATTTTTGTGACAAATATACTGGAGAGGTTTGCAATTTCTAACTCATTTTTACAGATGAGTAAACTGAAGTAAACGGTAAGTGACTTTCCCAGAATCACACAGCTAGTAAGTGTCTTAGCCTGGATTTGAACTCATGAAAATGAGTCCTCCTAATTCCATGTTCAGTGTTCTATCTACCATATTACTTATCTGCCCCTATTACACAATTATATATCATTAGTTCATTTCTAACATGCAGAACTGCTGCTGGGTCCAAGGGTTGGGGTATTGTGTTCTTTCTGTCTCCATTCCTTTTAGTTATAGACCCCAGTACAATGATTGGTTTAAGTTCTAGATAAGACTAGTCTCTAAGGAGAGATGGTACATTTAATTTTGTCTATATATGTTCAGGGCAAAAAAAAATACTTAAAGTTTAAATTTGGCTCAAGTCTAGGGTCTTCCCACAGAATGGAACTGAAAAGTACAATGTGAATCAGGTATGAGAAAGCTAATTTTTTTACACACACACACACACATGCATTATCAAGACTTAAACAGGATTTAGTAACATTAATATTGCCATATACTCTTGGAATGTTAATATTTACAACATAAGAATTGCTCCAATCTGCTCTACACTGTCTGAACAATTGCCTCTATGTTTATGTCTTGTAATTATTTAGGTGGAATTGAACTACTCTTCCTGTTTCTGGTCATCTTTTCCAAAGCAGAAACTTCCTCTTGTTACCTGTCAGCTTAAAATGAGAGACCCTAGACTGTGGACTTCTTATAGTCTAAAGTTGACTTCAAAATTGGAGATATGAATGTCAGAGGTGTCGATTACCTGTGATCATGGAAGAAGTGAGGGTCTTCAAGGCCCAGGATTGGCTCTCCTAACCACATGCTTACTTTAACTGTTGCCACATGGAAATAACTGTGATGCTGTCAGAATGGTGTTCAATAAGGGGATTGCTTCACTATCTGAAAACAAATGACTCTTCAGCTTGGAGATACACATGTTCCTAGAATCTCTACACAACTATTTTCTGCCTCTGTGCCATCTTTGTGGGTCAGCATTGAGCTCTTATAATTTTGAAGGACCTGGTGGTCTGTAGTATTTTCCCACTATGATATAATCTGTTTCACCTTTGATCTTCATCCAAGTACTTTCTATTATGGTTCATTCTTTATGGATTTCCTATATTCTTTCCTAAAAGTCCTCAATCAACAGCAGTGATGGACACAATTCTTATGTCCCTTTGTTCTTCAGTTTCCTTTTAGCTTTTTTTTTTTTTTTAGTTAATATCTTTTCACTTACATCACCTAATTTTTCCAATATATTCTTTCCAAATCCTCACAAAGAATTATCTTTTGTAATAAAGAATTTTTCTAAAGAGGAAGGGAAAAAAGTTTCACAAAACAAACCCATACATCAAAAAAAATCTGATATTATTCAGTGTTTCACAACTATGGGTCCAGCTTTTTCAAAGAAGTGGAGATATGAATCAGTCAGTCAATTAACAGATGCATGTGCCAAGCATGAAACAATTCTTTTGTTTATCGGAATTTATATTTTAACAGACAAGACAATAAGTACACATGATAAAGTGTAAAGAAAACAGAATGATAAATACAAATAAAAACAAAATATTTAAAATGAGATAATTCGAGAGGGAGAATGCCAGTTGCCACATCCTATTTTTGAGAACAAGCTTGGTCATTAAAATATCAAAAGTATTCATTTTGGATTGTTTTGTCCTTTTTTTCTTTCCACTTGTGTTGTTATAGTTATTTATTGTATATATTGTTTTCCTGATTTTGCTTTATTTTCCATCCATTGGCATAAACATTTCCACGCTTCTCTCTAGTCATCACATTTATTATTTCTTATAGCAGAGAAATATTCCGTTACTTTCATGTATAATGATTTGTTAAGCCATTTTTCTGTTGACAGGAATCTACTTTGTTTCCAGTTCTTTGCTATCAGAAGAACAATTCCCAAATGTCCATGCCTGTTTGACAATATTGTTATTATAACACACACACACACACACACACACACACACACACAAAATGTCGACTTAGCTGGCCAGTACTCAATCCTTTTTGCTCCCTTTTCCTTGATGTATAAGTTTGGAAGTGAATCTTTTCTAAACCTTATTTATATTCTTCCTGGGGGGAAAGAGAAGACATGTATGTAGGTATGATTTTCTTTTCTGCTACTAATCTCTCTTGCTTATCCTCTTTTCCTTTGGTAATTTAAAAAGTCATGCCCTATTACAATAACTAGGGACATTGATGACTCAAATTCATCTGGTCCCTTCTTTTGCTATTTTATGAAATTCACATCAGATGAAAAGTTAATATTACATAACAATAGTTGAGAAAAATTCCCAACATTTAGCTGGAGGTGAGATCTTGGCCCAAGTCCACTGTTATGAGATGTTCAAAGGCCCCATAAACCACCTTGATCTCTCCCTTCTCTGTTCTAACTCCACCTTTCTTTCATTGTCTCCATATGGCTTCTATTTTGTTTTCTTCTGATAACTGTTGCCCATAAGATACTATTTTTCTGTTCTGCTCATTAAGTCCTGGTGGTAAGTGCAGGGATTCTGTCTCCCCACTGCCTTCTTTATTTTCTCTCTTAAGTCTCTAAGATATGATTCAAATACTTCTATCAGTTCAAAGATCTCAAAGGTTCAGATTGCTCTCAGGAGTCTGGTTATTAATACCTTTGAATACAAATCCCAGAATGCCCAGAAAATTCTTCCTCTGTGCCATTTTCTTTCACCTTCTAATTTCTTTTTTAAGTTTTAAAGATTAAAAATATATTATTTACACTTTTCTTTCTACAAACTTTTTACATTTATCTTTCAATTTCTTAATCTTTGTTTTCTTCTCCCACTGTTTACGCTCACCTTATTGGGGAATATATCATCTTTCCTGAAAAAAACTGATGTGTACAAAAGTAGTGCTTTCAACATAATCCTCTATCAGGGATATAGGACTTATTCGTAGTATATATATATATGATTGTTGATCATTAGTGGGGGAAACACATGCATGACACAATCTTTCTAGGTCATTGGAATGGTTCCTCATCTAGAAAACTAGGAGACACCATGGACAGAGTGCTGGGCCTGAAGTCAGGAGATCTAATAAATCCAGCCTCAGGAAATCATTTAACCAATTTACTTCAATTGTAAAATGGGAATCATATTAGTACCTACCTCATTAGCTTGTTGGATCATTAAGTTGTTGAGGATCAAATGAGATAATATTTGTAAAGCTCTTAGCACATAATAGATACTTAATAAATATTTACTTGCTTCTACCTGTTGAAGCTGAGATTCTTTATTTGTAGTTCCATCCAATTCCTTTTGCTGGAATCTTCCTTTATGGAAGGTCCGTGTAGTTTGAGTTGATTGCTTCATTGTCAGATGCTTTAGATGGGGGCCATTCATAACAGGTTGTCTGTCCAGAGAGGAACTGGAGAGAGTTGAGGTGATGGCCTAAACAGTATCTTCCTATGGGGAAGATAGCAAAAATATGGCTGGCTACAGGAAGTAAAGAATCTAGAAAAAAGGGAATGGGAAAACAGATAAAGATGTCTCATGAGACGGCTAAAAAAATGAGAAACATGTATAGAAGTCAATAAAACACAGGTGAGTCATCCATAGCATTTTTCATTTCTCAAGTTCTAATAACTGTGGTAGTTTAAATTTGTATGCCCAAAGTTTTGTTACTTAAAGGCTTTCTTTATTGAAAAAGCAGTCTTCCACACTATCAATGCTTGTATTATCCTTCAAGCTTATTGGGGTTGGATGGGGAGGAGATTGAAATCAGGAGCACAATGTCCATCTCTGCTCTCCTTTTTCACAGACTTCCCAGCTCATGAGATATTGGAGTTCAGGATCTCCTTGACTGCAAGGTATTTGGATAGGGAGATGAGTATTCTCCTGAATCTCCTGAATCATTCAGTGACTGGTGAAAAACAAATAGAACTTCATGATGTTGGGGAAACTGCTAGATTCCATACCTATGCTATTCTTCCAAGAAGATGGCAAGCACAAGGGGTTTTGGGATAAGGGCCAGATCTGGTTACAGAACCTAGTGGTGGTCAGCTGTATATTGGTCTATGGATTTAGCAGCTTCTGGACAGTTTGTAAATCAAAATGTCCACTTTTCCCATGCTTTCAACTAGTATTGATCAGGCAGTCTGCTAATATGAAGAATGAGAGATGAGAAGAAACCTATATACTTTCTATAGGGTAGAACCTAGAGAAAAAAGTGTGGGTTTTGGGCAAGGATGTGAATGGAATTTTTAAAAAGCATTTATCAGTAGCAATTCCATTAGCGTTCTATCTTTCCTTTTTTCTTTTGCATAGACAGTCTTCATGCCTGGCTCTTTATTTTAGCCTTTTAGAATCTCTTTCTTTATTCATAATTCAACTCATGTGTTCATTCCTATGGGAAGCCTTTCCTAATTCCCCCAGATAATGCTCTCTTCTTCCTCAATCATAGGGAATATACCTAAGTGTTTACATGTTCCCTTAGTAGGAAAATAAACTCCTCGAAGACAAGGATTATTATTCAAAGGTTATGTATGTTCCCAGGGTTGTCTGAATGCAGCTTGTGAGAGGCATTTGGACTTTTGCCTACCCTTCTTTAAAGGAATTGTGATTTACTGTCTTGAGGGGAACAGAAGAAGCAGGAAGTTGACTGTTGTGCTCTTTAGTCTCTGAGACAGGTATAGAATTAAAATTATGCCCATCTATCCCCATATATATAGATGGCCTAGGGGCACAATTTCTTAGTTTCAGAATAAAACCCACTTCCTAGTTGTTAGCCCTCAGGAAGTTATATTTCCACAACCCCTTCAACCTTGACTATTTCCATCATTTGTCATATTTTCACCAATTTTCTGAGGATGAGATGAAGCCTCAGGGTTATTTAGATTTGCATTTTTTTATTTTTAGTGATATAGAGAATTCTTTTATATGGTTCTTAATAGTTTGCAATTTAATTTTATTTTCTGGAGAACTGTTTATATCTTTTGATGATTTGTCTATCAAGAAATATCTCGTAGTTCTATATATTTCAATATACAGTTAGCAGTGTCCCCATGTTTTTTGCTTTTGAATATGAATAATATTTTTCCCACTTTCATAGAAAAATGATTTTTTCACATTATTGTGAAAAATTTACTCCTTAAATAAAGATAACTTAAATCACTTGAGGAATATTAATATTCAGTTTTTGTGGCTAAACTATGCCAATATAATAAAAATGAAAACAATTATGAAATTATTTTATAGATTTAGAGTTAGGTCAGTCAAATAACTAAAGGGTAATCTACCACATTTTACATTACTGAGTGAAGTAAGTGGAACTAGGACAATATTGTATACAGTAACAGGAAGATTATGTGATGATCAACTATGATAGACTTAACTTCTCTCAGAATGTGAATGTGGTGATCCACGACAATTCCAATGCAAATGGGATGGAAAATGCCAGAGAGAGAGAACTATGGAGACTGAATATGGATTGAAGCATAATATTTTCACTCTTTTTATTTCTTTGCTTTTTCTTTCTTGTGATTTTTTTCCCCTTTTGATCTGATTTTTCTTGCATAACATTACAAATATGAAAATAATTTAAAAGCATTGCATATGTTTGACCTATATTAGATCGTTTGCTGTTTTGGGGAGGGGGAGGTAAAGTAGGGAGGGAGAAAAAAATTTAGAATACAGAGTCTTACAAAAATGAATGTTGAAAACTTCCTTTACATATATTTGGAAAAACAAAATACTATTGATAAAAAATTTAATTCCAAATTCTCTCTCTCCTTTCTCTCCCTGTCCCTGAGATGATATCCATTATATGTGTCTGGTCATGTTTTCAAGGGAGAGCTGGCTCTGATAACTACAGGCTGGAAATCTCATCTGTGAAGAAAACTCCATGAGAATAATCCTCAAAACTCTCAAGTACTGAGTATTTGTTATTCTTCAATCTGTGCTCCTCCTTCTTTCTGTGTGTTTGTGGGAGAAGGATCCTCAGCTTTATACAGAAAGTATCTCATATCTACTGCCTTTTTTTTTTTTAAACCAGACTACCATAGTTAATGCATTTGCTTTGAGATTCTTGGTTGGATAGAGAGAAGAGAAATTGTAAAAACATAGAGAACAGCATAAGATAAGAGATGAGAATGAATATCCTGTGTCTAAGGATAGTGAGGATGCTGAAGACTTTCTAGAGTAGCAGATGGTACATAGGGAGTTAGGAGGAGGAAGGAATTTGCATATGTAGGGTAGGGCTACATATACTTTGATTAAAATTCCTGATAGAAAGAAATGTGAATGAAAACTATTGCATCTAAAATTTTTTTCTGATTTGAAAGCATGAAAGGATTGTTTTCTCTCTTACCTCTGGACTTTGTCCTGGGTCTGGGAGTGGAATGGAAAGTCTTCACAGAGGAAATGTTTTTGTTAGAGTTTGAAAGAAATAAGAATTTTGTGGAGAAGAGAAGAAAGATTAGATTAGGGTACAGAGGTGTGAAACAAATGGGTTCTAGAAAGGTCCTGTTGCTCAGCACTGAATTCTTCAAGCTTCTACCACACTTGAGAGCTATTCACCCTAGCCAAGTAGGTAGCACAGTGGATAGGGCACTGGCTCTAGTGTCAAATGCTTCAGACTAGCTGTGTAACTTAGGGCAAGTCAATTAAGCTCCATCTACCTCAGTTTCTTTGAATGCAAAACGTAAATATAATAGCACCCCCCTCCCAAAGTTGCTTGGAAGACCAAATGGGGTAATATTTTTAAAGTGCTTAGTATAAAGCCTGGCATATAAAAGGCACCATATAAATACTATTGTTATTATCATTATTATGGGCATTAGTATTTTCCTTAGAGCACATTTATCTGAAATAGCATGTCCTGCTTATAAATAAAACCTAGGATCCGTCCAAATCATTTCATTTCTTTGTAAATGTAGTTCTGCTAAAAAGCAAACCAAACCAAAAAACCCAAACCCCCAAATCCCCCCAAAACTTTATTTAATGTGGATTTAAAAAATATACCTTACACATAAATATTACTCTTTATTTGGAAAATATACCAGCTAAGATGGATCCTCATTATTTGATTGGTGGAGTTCTGAGTTCATAAGGAAATTTTTAGGTGTGTGAATTAGGTCATTTATGTTGAGAATTGCTTTGTCAAGAAAGATTTATTCTTCTGATGTTTCATCAATAATAGTACATTTTTTCCACTTTCCTTTCCTTGAGATAAGGCAATTGAAAGATGAAATTCTTTAAAAGAGTCACCTGAATTATCAATTTAATAATGCCTTACACCATGTAGGGTATTTGCTAAATAGAAATGTTTTTAAAGTGGTGTCATCTTTCACTATCCCTCCAGGACAAACTGCTGGGTAGTTCTGATTGTAGAAATCATTTTAGCTAGCAGCTCATACAGGGAGAAGGGAAGAAGTGACTATCTTCATGTATACCCACTAGGATGATGAAACATGATTAAAATGACTTAAAAGAAATCACTAAGTAGGGGGTTAAGAAAGGGCAAAGAAGGCATTTCATCATGGAAATGTACTCCCAGATGAATCAATTCTAAGGGTGTTTGTTTTTTGTTATCATGCAGATATGCTTGAATAATAATTACACCCCCAAATTATGTGAAATTATACCTCTTACAATTGCATAAAATACTTTACATATCCATTGGAAACTGAGCTAAGGGATATATAATGAGGTGAAACCTAAAAGCTCTATGAAAATGGTAATCAACTTTTTCTTTTATTTATATTTAGATGCCAATTGATGGGGAATTTTGGTATATTTTCCTATAAATAAAATGCCCTCCCTCCCTAAGTTTCTGACTCCTGCAGCTATGCTGTATTTAGGATATTTCTGTGGCTTTTTGACAGATGCCTTTCCCCCAGAGAAGCACTTCTCTCTGACTCCAGGATGAGAAAGCAAGGGTTTTCCCCCAAAGCAGCTGAGGAATCTGTGATGTCACCTTATGTTTGGCAATCCTAGAATGGAAGGAGAGAAAAAGGAAAACCTTTTGATTCCATTGTAAAGGCCAAAAGGAAAATAGAAAAATCCATGAAATGGAGTCACAGGTCAAGCACAGTAATCCTCTTGAAAGTAAAAGTGTTTGCTTTAAAAACAACCCCCCCCTGAAAAAAAAAACAACAACCTCAGGTCTTAAAGCTCCTAACCTTTCCAGCTTTATTAGACACTACTCTTCTTCTGTGGTCTAGTCAAAATGGCGTTCTTATTATTCCTTATCTGAGGTACGCCATCTTCTTTCCCTGTACTTTCTTATTGCCTGCCTCCCTTGTCTGGAATACACATTCTGTTTATCACCATCTTTTAGATTTCCTTGTTTCCTTTAAGACTCAGCTTAAATGCCATTTTCTATATGAAATCTTTTTTGAAACTGTCACCTTACTCCCCACCTTCTGCTATTAAAGCCTTCCTTCTAAAATTACCTTGTATTTATTCTGTTTATATCTATATATTTACATTTTATTCCTGACTTAATTGTGAATTCCTTGAAGGCAGAGACTGTTTTCAGGAAATACCAGCACCAAGCACAGTATGTGGTATACGGTGAATGTTTAGTAAAGCCTTGGTGATTGATTGTTTGATAGCACATAATCTAGAATGTGGTGATTTATTAGAAAAAGGCATCATGTGAAATAGGGACTTAGAAAAATAAGATATATTTTTCGTTGAGTCATTTTAGTTAGGTCCAACTTTTCATGACCCCCTTTAGGGTTTTCTTGACAAAAATATTGGAGCGATTTGCCTTTTCCTTTTCCAGCTTAGAAAGTTAAAATAGCCATGTAGCACTTGTCAAATCCATTCATTACAATATGTACTTGTTATTTTCTCCTTATGGCCAGATGTTCAGAGGTAATGAGGTTCCACAGATAGAAAACTAGTCCTGTAATGAAGAAGGGAAGGTATGGGGGTGTGGAAGTGGGGAGATTGTGCCTTCTTCATGACTTCTGATGTTTCCCTTCATTCTGGGACCCTGGCAAGGTGGAGCAACAGACAGAGCTCCAGACCTCGAGTCAGGCAGACTCGAATTCAAATTTGGATTCAGATACTTACTAGTTGGGTGACCCTGGATAAATCAATTAACCTCTACTTTCCTCAGTTTACTCATTTGTACAATAGGGATAATAATGGTACTTACCTTCCAGGGTTTTTGTTAAGGATCAAATCAGATAATAATTGTAAAATGCTTAGCACGGTGTCTGACATATAATAGTAGTTTTATAAATAGTTATAAAGGCTGCTGTGTTTGCTTATAAGCAGAATTGTGCAGAGAGAGTTCTGAGGCAGCAGCTGCGTCAGGAGCATGGGAGTAGTTATGGTGAAGATGGACCAAGGCTTCTTGGCAATTCCATTTTGTTTTCACTTGGTGTGTGATCAACCAGCCATTGAGCCTCTGGGGAGGTGGCCAGGGGTGGGAGTGTTTCTGTGTCCCTTAGGATGATTGTGTGGGTTGGTGATTGCCTTGTTTTGCTTTTCCAAAGTCTGGGCACAGATTGCACCACTCAGGGGTTAAGCAACTGTGTCCCAGATCCAGCCTAGAGCAGCATAGCTCTAGGTGGTGCAATGGATAGAATACTGGGTCTGGAGTCAGGAAAACCTGAAAACAAATTTGACTTTACCCACTTACTGGCTGAGTGATTTTGAGCAAGTCATTTAACTTCAGTCAGCCTCAGTTTCTTCAAATGTAAAATGGGAATAATGGTAGCAAATAACTCCCAGTGAGAATTAAATGAGATATTTGTAAAGCACTTAGCATAGTGCCTTGCACATAGGAGGCATTATATAAATGTGAGTATTATATCTATTTCTGTTAGCTGAGCTCACTCCCTTATTTTTGGGAGGTGTGTCCTGCAGGAGAATGGGAACATAATACCAATCAGTCTTAGGTATTATTTAATGCCTCCTATACATTTTTTCTGTTCTGGCCAGAAACCCTGGGGATTTTTTCCTTTTAGATTGATTCTTTTGAGAGTAAACTAGGCCATCTTTTGTCTCAATTCTCACCTAACTTTTAATGGAATTAAATTCTCAATTTAATTCTCAATTCTCATCTAGCTTTTAATCACTGAATGGAGTATTGCCTCTGACAAATTGAGACTTGGGAAAGACCTTAGCTTTAAAAGGTTAAGGTCTCCCACTGCATCTGGAGTGATCCTGACTTACGTCATCCTGACTCTGAATGACTTAGGAGAAGGAGAGTCTGATGATGAATTTGCAGGGCTCTACCTTACTTATTCCCTCTGGATGTCGGGAGACATCTTTGAGAATGAAGGTCTAATAATAAATAATCCTTCAGCACCTCCTAAAGTTCATCTGGCTTCTTCTCTTCTTCCTGCTCCTTCTCTTTCCTAGCATTATCAAGGATTTTATCATGTACTCTGAAGATGGCTTCATATTTAGATATTTTAATGGTTTTGTGATTTCATTTGATGTGACTGATTACTCCCTCCAGTAACGAGCACAACTATCCATGCTTTCTCATCCTATTTGACTCTTGCCACAAATTCTCCACAAGGATCCATCCAATGCGGCTCCCGTTATATTTCTTGACTTTGAGTATTTAACAATTGTTGTTGTTTATCCTTCATTCTTGAAGAGGTTGATGTTTCCACTTCCTTGTGAATTGGGATTTAATTGAGGAAGAGGCAGCTTCCCTCCCTCCTAGAGTCATTGAGGTCTAGTGACAAGACAGGATAAAGAGGTATTGGCCCCAGATGCAGTGGGTAACCTCATCTCTTATTCTGTCACATAGCTTTCTGATGGTATCCTTTCTGGCCACTTCTGCAGAATTTTTAGTTGGTAATATATTATAAAAAAGAATGAATAAAGCATTTATTAACCATCTACTAAGTATAAATCACTGTGCCAAACAGTGGAGATAAAGATAAATTTCAAGGATCTCATATTGTAATGGGGGACAAACACATTTGGAAGTTTTCAGCTGCAAATCAAGGAAAAATCTCAGCGTCCTTAGGATGCAATGACAAAGCAGATGTTTATGCCTCTTTAATGTTCTTTCTGCTGTTAAAGTCATGGATTTTTGATGTTGGGCCATTTGATAGTGTAAGGACTTTGGTGGTTAGAATTGTCTTTTTTTGGGTATTCATTAGCTATGATTTGCCAGGAAGTTTAGAAAATAGGCAGTTCACCGGAGAACAATAAATATAAAGACTATAATAATGTAAATAAAAATAATCCTAAAACAAATTAATCTTGATTGTGGAATAAAGAAGAGCTAATACCTTCTTCCTTTTGGAAGCGGGGTGGGGAATAATTGCCAGGTTATATCCCCACCTATATATGCTTCCAGAGATGATAGCTGGGGCTACTGGACTTGGAAACATTGGATGCCAGAGGCTCTTGGGTTCAGATACCTAGGCTGTCACTAACTGAGTCTGAGTTTTGTAAGAATGTTGGTCAACATGGTCTTGGTGCTGGTTTGACCTGTCTGGCTCCCGTTGTTTTGGGTCTCTCCTTGGTGCCCTGTTGCTGAAGGTAGGCTGGCCTGTTTGCCCTACAAATAATAGTTAGTTGGCAGGTGGCAGAGATGGCCAGGCCCTTCTCCACAGGAGTTGTTTGCCCAGTTTGTGACTGTCAGGGGGTTTGGGTTCAGGGATGCTAGCACTCCCAGTCCTCCTGTGCTTATCTGTCTACTGGTAGTGGTTGGTCAGCAGTTGTTGCTGCTGCTGATGTAGAAGATAGGCTCCTTCCTCACAATGACTTGTTTCCCCCAAATTGACTGTAGGGGCAGATTCAGTTGGTTTAGAGGAAACTGCTGCTTCTAAGGCTCTTGGGTTCAGGGACTGCTTCCATCAAGGTCCAAAAGTAGATGCTGGTCCAAGTGGTGGTAAAGAGCCTGATGCAAGCTCCCTCTTGCTTTTCATTGCCTTGTCAAGTCTTCTTCAGATGCTTTTGGATGTTGCACAATTTAATTTAATTCAGGCATCTATGCCAGTAATTCAGTAAACATATATTAAGCACCTACTATGTACCAGGAAGTATGCATCCATACTCATTAGCATTTTGTTAGGCAAGGAAAATTCACAATAACAACATGAGAATCCCTAAGTTAAATCTGCCAGCAGCAAAGATATGAACTAAATGCCCTTGGATACCTCATAAGAGTGAGTAGAAATTGTATATGGGTACTGCCACCTGTCTAGGACACCTACATTCTATCCCAAGGATTAAAATATAATTAATCAGGGTCCCAGAAGCAGCAAAGAGCCTATTCATGATTTAAAACTAGGCACTTACCATTGCACAGAACATGAGTATTTAGCTAAATAACCTCTGATTTAAGAGAGAATGGGGAGAGCTTTACCTCAGTGTGATGGCACTCTCCTTAGCTTTTTAGAATCTGCTTTTTTCCCTCTGTAAAATTGGGATAATACTTTGCATTATTTATCCCACAGGGTTCTTGTTAGAAAAAAACCACATGAAAGTGTTACAGCAATGTATAACTATTTCCATGAGAATGCAAGCTCCTTGAGGGCAGGGACATTTCTTTGTAGCCTCAGTACTTAATACAGTATCTTAATATAGTATTAATCACATAATAGGTGCTTAATTCAGTTGACTGACTGAAATATATGTTCTTATCATCACCATCATTATGATCATCATAATGATAATTATGGTGGTCTAAACAGAGCCGCATTGGAAGGATCCCCGTGGAGAATTTATGGCAAGAGTCAAATAAGATGAGAAGGCATGGATGGTTGTGGTCATTACTGGAAGAAGTAATCTGTTACATCAAATGAAATAATTTTCATTTAAATGATCTAAGTATCATTAAAATTTCTAAATATGAAACAATCTTCAGAGTACACGATAAAATCCTTGATAATGCTAGGGAAGAGAAGGAGGAAAAGGAAGAGAAGCCAGATGAACATGAGTAGGTAGGTGCTAGAGGATTAATTCTTTTTCAAACTTCATTTTCAAAGATGTCTCCTGACATCAGAAGGGAATTATGGGAATGCCATTCATTGTAGGGCTTCTTGATCACTGAGCCTATTTCATTATCAGAGAAAATACTAGTTGTTTCCACACAGATAGGAGGTACAGTAGTTTGGAGTCAGGAAAACCCAAATTTAATTTTTTTTAAAATTTTTTAATTTTTTTATTATATATATATATATTTTATAATATTATCCCTTGTATTCATTTTTCCAAATTACCCCCCCTCCCTCTATTCCCTCCCCCCGACGACAGGCAATACCATACATTTTACATGTGTTACAATATAGTCTAGGTACAATACATGTGTGTGAATATCACCCAAATTTAATTTTGTCTCATATGATTATAAGCTCTGTGATTCTGGTTAACTCTCTCAGCCTCAGTTTTTCCACCTGCAAAATGGGAATAATAATACCCATCTCACAGGTTTTTTTTTTTTTAATATAGCATCTAAGTAAACATCCAAGTGCTATGTTAATAGTATTATTGGTTTTAAGTCATTCCCCTCCTTTGAGAGCAGAACATTCAGGAGACCCTCCAGTCTCTAACTGGATTTAAGACTCAACCAAACAAAAATATTTTTTTGGGTTTGGTTAATAGAATATTTTGAACTCTAGTCAGTCAAGTAGCATTTACTTTGTGCTAGGTACTGTGTCAAGGATTGGAAATAAAAATATAAGCAGAAAGAAAGAAAGTCCTTATCTTTGAAGGAAGGCAAATATAAAAAGGAAGCTGTAATGGGATCAGGGAAATAGTGAGAGTAGGGATAAGGATCCAGGTAGAGAAAGGCTAGAGTACAGTCTAGAGAAGAACTTTAGAAAATAGTTCACAGGAGAACAATACATACAATGACTATAATAATGTAAATGAAAATAATTCTAAATCAAATTAATCGTAGCCCTGGAATAAAAAAGAACAAATACCTTCCTCTTGGAAGAGGGGTGGGGAATTAGACATGCAAAATGTTGCATACACTGTTAGATTTGGTTACTATGTCTACTGGCTTTAACTAATTTTTTTTTTTTTAGAAGGAAAGGCTCTTTTTGTGGGATATATATTTGGAAAGGACTGATATAAAAGCAAAAGATTTCAACAAAAAAATTTTAAAACATAAGAGGTTGAGTTTCCAGTATTAAAAAGTTCAGTATTTGTTTATGTAAAGAAACTCCCCTCCTTCCCTTTAACCACACCACTGACAGACATGGACTAATAGCTATTTCCAAGATTATAAACAAAAGTAATAACAATGTAATAATAGATTTTTAAATATCCCTTAAGGAAAGATTAGCTAAGAACAAGGGAACAAAGAACTTAATCACAACAAATTATAAGGAATCTATTTCAGTTTGATATTAAGGCCAATTTAAGAAATTACTTCTAAGTGAATATGAATGTACTAGATTTTGTAAGAGTAATTTTTTTAAACTTTTCATCTAATTGCTTTGATATTTCAGGGCTATACCTATTGAGATGCCTTCCTAAATTTATAGTTAAGAGACTACTTCTAAGATAATTCACATAAAATTTTTGGTTTCCCAGTGCATGTAAAAATCATGTTTATACTATACTGTAGTCCATTAACTATACAATAGTATTATGTCTAAAAAATGCCTTACTTAAAAATACTTTTTTTTTCCCCAAAAGATGCTAACCATCATCCGAGTCTTCATAGTGATAATCTTTTTGGTGGAGGTTCTCGCCTCAATGTTGAGGGCTATTGATTCATCATCAGGTTGCTAAAAGTTAAGATGACTGTGACAATTTCTTAAAATGCAGCAACAATGAAATTTGCCACATGGATAAATTTTTCCTTTTACTTGAAAACTTAGAGGCCAATTTATTAATTGACCTAATTTCGATATTGTTGTGTCTCAGAGAATAGGGAGACCAGAGGACAGAAGAGAATTAGGGAATATCATGGGGTGGAGCAGTCAGAAGACACAGAGAACTTATTCACTAAGTTCACTGTCTTATATGGGCAGAGTTAGTTCATGGTGCCCCTAAACAATTACAATAGTAATATCAAAGATCATCAATGATCATGTGATTGATGATCACAGATGATAACAGATCAGCATAACAGATGCAATACTAACTAAAAAGTTTGAAATATTATGAGAATTGGGGCAGCTAGGTGGCGCAGTAGATAGAGCACCAGCCTTGAATTCAGGAGGACCCGAGTTCAAATCTGATCTCAGACACTTAACACTTCCTAGCTGTGTGACTCTGGGCAAGTCACTTAACCCCAACCTCAGGGAAAAAAAAAAAAAGAAATATTATGAGAATTACCCAAATGTGACAGACATCATGAGAGTTAATATTGTTAGAAAAATGGAACCAACAGAGACTTGCTCAAGGTGGACTTGCCACAAATCTTCAATTTGTTAAAAAATGCAGTATCTGTGAAGCATTATAAAATGAAACAATAAAACAGCATATGCCTGAATTCTTTGGCATAGGTGTTTGGCTCACATTCCAGGCACACTGTTAAACATGAAGTACTCAGTTTCAAGATTTGTTTTCTACTCAGGTTATTTTCCTCTTAACAATGTAAACACCCAAATAAAATAAAACAAAAATCTAAATTGTTTAGACAAGAAGTGTGTTCCCCGAACAATTCAACATTTCATTTTTGTTATCTATAACAAAATTGCTATTCATTGATGTAAATATTAAATAAAAAACAAAAGATATTCTCCAGAAAACAAGGAATATCATCTGTGCTCTAGTGGTTCAGTCTTAGAAAAACTTAGAGAGCTATATCTACATCTATATATGTCTCTATATATGTTTATAGATATGGGTGTAATATATACACACATACATACATATGTGTACATGTGTGTGTTTATACTGAAACACTTTCAACATTATTTTGTTGAATGCAATATTTTGTATTCTTTAACTCTACAAATATCTCAAATATTCCTATAAGGTCAAGTCTGATAGCATCAAATGAGATTTTGTTCATTAGAATTCTGGGAAGCAGTCTGCTAACTTCTTCTCCCACTAAGACCATAAATAGCAATTTCTTTCTTGAGCATTATTTTGTTTACATATTTTGGTAGACATACCAATACATGTTACACAACTAGTAAAAATTCTACATTTCTGATAGAGAATGGGAGTGTGGGAAAATGGTTGAAAAGCATGTTTTAGTGAAAAATCTTATTTATGGTTTTCTAGGTGAAAGAATGAGGTACTCTGGATACAAAATATTGTGTATGCTATCAGATTTGGTTGCTGGGTTGGTCAATTTTGTTGTATTTTTTTGTTACAAGGAAGAGATTAATAGGATCATCTTAAACAGCACTAATACTTTTGGAATACCCTGTAAAATACATTTTATTCTATATGATGTTATTTAGTGCTCCAAACTGTTCTAGTATCTTTGCCAAGAAAACCTCATGAAGAGTCAGACACGACTGAAAAATAACTGAACAATAACAACAAAAATGTGTCCAATACCTGACAATTGTTTTTACATATAAGTCATTCATAATATAGAGGAGTAAGACTTCTGTATGCCCTACATATCCATGGCCTTTTCTCCCTTCTTCCTGAACCATACTTTGCTATAATTCTCACCTTTTCTTACTTTTGCCTTGAAGTTATTAAATATCATAGTGGAGACTGAATTTGGAGGGTTTTCCCAATTTCTTCTGAATTTCTTTACCATGATCTCATCTTCGTATATCTTCATGATGGGCTTCTGCCAAGATTTGTATCACTAGTAGTACAATTTGTGATAACCAAATATCACATGAAAAAAGTGTTTCTTCCTGTCTTTAAGTAGATGATAAGACTCCTTTTTTTCCCCCTAAGGAATCCTTATGAATCATTCTTTCAATCAGCTATAACTTCCCAAAAATACATACACATACATATGCATATAATTATATATATATACAGCAATATGTATATAGGTATAATATATGTATATGCACATATGCATGTATGTACACAGATAGTAGATTTAGATACCTATGTTAATATGTAAATGTATGTGCATAAATTATATATATAGTACATATGTATACAATATATTTTATAAGTTATATGTATATATATATACATGTATATACTTAGTATAGTACCTTGAACATACTGGGTACCTAATAAATATTTAATGAATTGAATTGACAATAAGATAATTTTCAAGGGCATATCACAGTACTTGGCACAAAATAGGCTCTCCATACATGTTAACTAGTATTGTTTAATGCATGATTGTTACCTGAGAATCAAACTAACTCAATACAAACACACATTCTGCTGGGCGGTACAATGGACAGAGTGCTGGACGTGGAGCCAGGAAGACCTCATACACTATTTGTGTGACTCTGGGAAAGTCACTTAACCATTGTTTGTCTCAGTTTCCTCATCTGTAAAATGGAGACAATAAAAGCACCTGTCTTCCGGGGTTGTTTTGAGGATCAAATGAGAGAATACTTGTAAAGTACTGCAAACTTTCTCTCCGAAACAAAGGACTATTTTGCTAATACGTGTTCTTCCAGTGGTACTTTATGGTTTGTGAGTGATAGGATGTTTTAGTCCCTGAAGAATTGAAATGGAAGGCAATGGGAAGGCACATGGTGGGCACAAGCAGGATACACTATAATTCGAAGAAAGAATCAGGCAGACAAAACGGTTTAAAGTATCTGTATCTATCCGTCCATCTATCAATTTATCTATATCTATACATACACATAAACTTACATACATGCACACATATATGTATGGATGTGGGATTATATACAGTGCATTATATTATATATAATCACACAGATACACATAGATGCATACATAAATACATACATACAATCCCTAGAGTTTAGCACAACATCTGGAATGTAGTAAGTATTTAATAAATATCTGATGAATTGAATTGATAATAAGATGATAATTGTTAAGGACTTGGTACAAAGTAGACCCCACATACATGTTAATTAGTATTATTCAATGCATATTGTTACATGAGAACCAAACAATTTAGAGAGGTCCATAATCACTTATGCTATATAGCATTTTGAATGTATCGACCCTACCAATTCTTTGACAGTTAACTTATGATATTTGTAACAGAAAAGGAATCTTGACTGATGCATTCACAAATCCTTGTGGAAAAGATCTAATAACACATTCATAGATACATGTGTGCGTGGTTTTTTGTTTTTTATTTATTTTTTTGTTACCCTCTCAGTCACAGAAACTATTTTTCTTCTGTACCAAGCCATATTCAGTACTCTGCTTGTTATGTGAATGGGTAGTATGGGGGCCAGGGATGGGGTGGCGCTTCCACCATATATCAGGATAAGGATAGAGGTGTTCCCTGGCATCTGTGGAGTGGATGATGGAAAGCAGGGACGTTGAAAAGAAAATATATCCAAGAGCTTCCTGGGGCTAAGTTTAGGGTGCACAAATGCTGATAATATGTGAAAAACAGGAAAGGCAGGAAGGGAAAAATGAAAGCAGAGAAAATATAACATAAGTAAGTAGGTTAAATAAGTCAAAGGAAGGAGAGTTCTGGCAATCAATGTGTAAATAAGAACAGGGAAGAAATGGACCTAAGCCTAAAGTAAATGCACAGAAATGGAAAGAGAAAGGATAGAATTAATAAAAATAAAGAGGCTCTCAGAACTCTATCCCTTCCAGCAGAATTGATTAGAATGATTTCTATGAAGAATCTTCATATAAGCCCTGTATTACAAGAAAAGCATTTTGTCCTAACTTATGAGACATTAAGCATTACAAAATTGGGAAAGTATTACATGTTGCATTAAATTGGACGATTTTTTGGAAAGGAATGAATCTGTTTTTATAATGCTTTTAATCCTTTCTTCTTTCCCTCCTGCCTTATAACTTGCTATTTTAATCATTTAGTGGTATTTTGGGGCCTTGTTATCCGACACTGATATGTTAGGAAGAATTCATCCTTGTGACTTTTATAACAGGCAATTATAGGAGGCAAAGTTTTGATGGAATGACAGCCTGGTACAAATTAATGACAACATCTATAATGAACAGAGTTTCTTTGAAATAGCGCAAATGCATAATTGCTTTAATTATTTGTACAGCTCCAATTGAGAAGTAATTGTAATTGAGCACAGGTCTTTCACGATACCTAAGGTGACAGTCTGCTCTCAGGAAAAAAAAAAAAAGAAGCAAGACTGGGATACTGATGACTGAAATGATCTCTTTCCTATAGAGTATGCAAAGTATAGTAATCATCGTTCAATAAAACCTAGAAGAGGAAAGGGGATTAAAAATGGCATCTACTAAGACAAAGAAGCTTCACAGGACACTGATGAAAAGAAGATCTGTATTAGACATGTACAAGGGAGGAAATATTCAAAGAAATATTTTAATTTGTTATCGCTTAATTTTTTTTTTTTTACCTACGGTGCTCAGTATAAATGTGTATCAGGAAAACATTGTGATACATGACATTAGAAATTGCATGGCCAAAGCAGTGCATTCTTTGATGCTCTTGAGCAGTTGTAAATTTCTTCATGAATGGATATGACACTGATGAATGCTCCTATGGGAGAAGTGAGATGTTCTATAAAGAGAGAAGGAGACTTTAAAATGGATATTACCTGCAGAGATTTGGTGCTTAGAGAGAATGGACATTAAAGCTAAAATAGATGAATTAGAATTTGATCTGATGTTGACTGCAGGCTATTAAGTGAACTAAGGTAGGGGTCCAGAATCTGGAGCATGTGAATTTTTTTGTGTGTGATAATTGCATTTCAATGCAGCAATAGGTGATGCAGTGGATAGAGTACCTGCCGAGTCTGGAGTCAAGAAGACTCTTTTTCCTGAATTTATATCCAGCCTCAGACAACACTAGTTATATAACTCTGGCAAGTCACTTCACCCTGTTTGCCCATCTGTAAAATGAGCTAAAGAAGGAAATGGCAAAGCATTCTGGTATCCTTGTCAAGAAAATTCCAAATGGTCAGGACATGAAAAGTCAGGACATGACAAAAAAGACTGAACAACAATAAAAATTTCAGTACAATTGGTTTTCTTTCTAATCCTGTCCATTTTATTTAGTGCATTTGAAACATTTATTCTGAGAAGGGATCTATAGGCTTTCTCAGACTGTCACAGAGATCCATGATACAAAAAAATTTAAGAGCACTCATTATTTTTCTTTTCTTGCAAAGCAATTGAGGTTCAATGACTTGTCTAGGATCATACAACTAGTAAGTATTAAGTATTTAAGGATACATTTGAATTTAGGTCCTTCTGACTTCAGGGCCAAATATTCTATCCACTGCACCATCTAGCTGTCCTGAAACCAATTTCAGAGCACTCTTGTCTAGAGTTCAAACACTGGTCTTTGGCACATTGGAGGTAATAAAAAGGAGTCTTCATTTTTCTGGGATTTCAGAGAAAATAATTTGAGAGACAGAACTAGCCTGCATATCAAATCAAAAGAAGAAATTCCCTCTCTTTTTTTTTTTTTTAACTTTTTCCCTTGATTTTTCAAGAGAATCCATACTTATGAGAAAATCTGAATGGATTCATTGCAGTTAAAAGATAAAGTATGTACTGAACCATCATTATGCACATCTCAATTTACCAACCACCTCAGGGTCATTTAAAAAAGACATATTTTCCTTATTACTGAGTAGCTTACAATTTCACTGGGGAGAAAAGATTATACACAACAAACCAATTCAAGAGGAGTTATGATCATTAATCGAGTATTTATTAAGCAACTTCTATGTTCTATGAGTCACTGTGCTAGCTAGACTCTATGAATACAAAGAAATAATCCCTGCTCTCAGAGAATTTCTTGCTGTAAGACAATCAATAGGCACAAAGGAATTTTCCATAAATTGAAGATGTATGCTGAGAGGATATAGAGTAAATATTGATCTGAATGAAGTGTACATATATGTGTCTGTGTTTATTTATTTGGTCTAGACCAAAATATATATATATGGAGAATCTCATCAACCAATGCAGATGGGCAACTGAGCATCTTATAGGCTTAGACAATTGTCAAGGATGCTGAGAATATAAGTCATTTACCCATGAACACACAGCTAGTATGTGTCAGAGCAGGGACCATGCCATTTCATATTTTGTATTGCTAAGGTCTATTATAGTGCCTTTACACAATTAATGCTTAATACAGTTTTGTATCTTAAACATCAAATATTTGTTGAATGGGAAGTATAAACTAGTCTAATTGAGTTTTTCTTTAAAAATTTTTATACCTATGGAGACAACACCTCAGAATGTCCTTCCACCCCTCTGCCTTCTTTCTCATGTTGGTGAATTCCTTCAAAGGGAGAGACCCAAGCCACTCATCATCTTTCATTCCTCTCCTGGCTCTGTTTCTGACTTTGACACCATATTGCCCTATCCTTCCCACCCCACCCCCCCAACTTTTATGTGCTATCTTCTTCGATGGGACTATAAGCTCCACTAGACTGGGGACTGGTTTTCTTTTGGCTTGTCTTTGTATACATAGTACTTAGCAAAGTGCCTGGCATATAATAAACATTTGATAAATTTAAATGCTCATTGACCAACTGGGGACACTGTCTGCTTGCCTACTTGCCTACTTGATTCTACCTTTTTTCTGATCTAAGGATTTTTGATCTGGAGTGTCAACTTGTATTTAGAATAATTTTATTTATAATAAATAAATAACATATAATAATAACATGTAATATAATAAATAATACATTTAGATTAAAAAATAAAAAAAGGGCAGCTAGGTGGTGCAGTGGATACAGCACTTGCTGGAGTCAGGAGGACTTGGATTCAAATTCAGTCTCAGATACTTACTAGCTTTGTGATCCTGGGAAAATCACTTAACTTTTATTGTCTTGACAAAGGAAAAAGTTCTAGATGATTTGATGATGTAATTAGTTTCCTTTGTAGTGCCACATTATTATATATATAAAATATATATCATATTATTATCCTGAAAAGAGGTTTCAATAAATTGTCAAAAGGGTCCATAGCACAGAAAAGTTAACAATATGCAATCTTAATATTTTGGAGAACAATTTGGAATACCCAAAGGGCTATCAAACTTTGCTTACTCTTTGATGTAGCAGTGTTTCTACTGGGTCTGTATTTCAAAGAGATCATTAAAAAAAGGAAAAAGGACCCACATGTGCAAGTGGCAGCTCTTTTTGTAGTGACAAGAAATTGGAAACTCAGTGGATGCTCATCAGTTGAAGAATGGCTGAATATTCCATAGCATATAAATATTATTTTTCTATAAGAAATTATGAACAGGATGGTTTCATACAAACCTAGATAGACTTATATGAACTGGTGCTAAGTGAAGTGAGCTGAACCAAGAGAACATTGTTTACAGCAACAACATGCTTATGTGATCTTCAACTTGTATGGTTGGCTCTTTTAAACAAGGCAATTCTAATAGACCTGGAGTGGAAAGAGCCATCCCTATCCAGAGAGAGAACTATGGAGACTGAATGTGGATTTTCACCTTTTTTTTTGCTATTGTTGTTTATTTGCTTGGTTTTTTCTTTGTGTTTTTCTTCCTTTTGATCTGATTTTTCTTGCACAGCATGACAGAACTATGTTTAGAAGTACTGCACATGCTTAATCTATATTGTGTTGCTTGCTGTCTAGGGAATGGTGGAGACTAGAAAGGGAGAGAAAAATTTGGAACAGTTTTGCAAAGGTGAATTTTGAAAACTATCTTTGCATGTATTTGGAAAAATAAAAAGCTATTAAAAACAAAATCATCATAATAAAAACAACAATAGAATATGTGATCTAACCTTGGCAGCAAGGGTTATGGAATTTTCCCTGTTACTTTCACACATTTTACCCTGTTCCAGATGGCAATAATTCTTCTCTAGAACAAGGGAAACACAGGGAGTCTTAGGTTGATAGCTATCAACGTAGGGATCTGGTACCTCAGTTCTAAAGCAAGTAAAATCACCTGAAAAATTAGGATAATAATAATACCTATCTTCCAGGGTTATTTTTAGAACCAAATGAGATAATTTAAAAACATTAAGCACCTTGCTTAGTACATGGTAAGTGCTATAAAAATGTAATCTATTATTATTAGTATTAACTGGGTTCCTACCCAACTTCGTACTTGATTACCATTTCTAGGGCTGGATTTCTTCCCTCTACATTCTAATGTCCTCATGAATGCATTTTAGTCCCTTGTGTCAGACTTTCCAGATGCCAGATACCTCCCTCTTTGAACCTCAATTAGCTAAGAAATTACCTCATATCATAGTGTTAAAAGGAAAATTCTTTATTCAGGTTTTTACCCTGATTAACAAAACAGAACTCTGGAAAAAAAAGAATTAAAAGAATTTATTAATCATATTGATGGCTGATCATTGAAGATCAATTCGAGATTCAAGATGGAGTCAGCTTTTACCAATAACTTTCATAATGAGATAAAGACAATTTGACTAGGTCCATGTCAGCAAAAGGGAAGGGGTCATTGTATTTTACATTTTTTCCAATTGCTGTATGATAGCAAACAGGTAGGAATATGTCCTGGATAGGAGGAAAATTACAGACTGGGTTGATGCTTTCTCCAACACTGCTCTCTACAGAAATATGTAAGTTTATAGGAAGGATGGATTTGAAAACCACTTCTCTGCCAATAGAAGTAAAGACCATTTTATTCTTCCTTCAAAATACTCTCATAGCAGCTGAGGGCTTCTAGTGGCCCCCAGATGAAAATGACACAATTAGTGAACAAAACCACCAAGGGAACCTTACTGTTCATTATCAAGTCAAGTGAGGAAACAGGAAAGGAAAGTGTTTTACATATGTTAAGTTTCTTTTTGTTTTATCTTAGCAGGAAGGAAATTTAGGGAGAAGCTGGGCTAAGATAATTTAATGACTTAAATGGTACCAGTTGGCTAGGTTTGGTGATGTAGTGGAAACAGTGCTGGGCTTGGAGTCTTAGTCTGGAGTCAGCTCTGATGTTGCCTCTCTAGCTGAACTCCAGCAAGTTATTTCCTTTCTTTGTCACTTTTCTCACCTATAAAATGAGGAGAGAATACTTGTATTACTTCACTCTAACATTAATAATTGCTAATTTGTATTGGTTGCTTCCCACCCCCAAAAAATACAAGTCTAGACCGTCATTTATTTCCCTGAGTTACTGTGAGAATCAAGAGATGATGTCCAGGGAGCATTCTTTAAATATAAAGGATTATTTACATAAACATTATTATCCTTCTAAAAGGTCTATTCATTTGATAGCTGACCTAATAAAATTCAGTCTTGTTGAGAAGAGGACCTAATTTAGGACCATACTTGGCTAATGTCTCTTGAAGTATTAACATCAGTAGTCTAATGTTGGATCTCACTTCCCATAATTCTACAAATGAGAAAAATAGATATTCTCATGAGAATTATAAATAAAAGGGAAATTGAAATTAATGGTGAAAACTAAAGTAATGGTAACTTTGTTTTTGATTTTTGATATGTTTAGTTTTTAATCTCACATTCATTTCCCTTCCCTTTCCCCTATCCAGTGAACCATCCTTTGCAACAAAGAATAAAGGAAGAGAAAACTAAACTGCTCACCCAAACCATGCAATATACTAGTGAAATCTGGCAGTGTTTGCAATATTGCACACTTTTGCAAATAGAGAAGTAAAACACATTAAAAATTTTTTTTTTTGAGAAAAGGGGACAGGTCAAGTTTTTTAAAAATTATAATTACATAGTATTTCTTTTGTTTGTTTATTTACATTGTTGTAATCATTCTGTATATTGTTTTCCTATTTCTGCTTATTTTTCTCCGGATCATTTCATAAAAGTTTTTTCTATTCTTGTCTGAATTCTTCATATTCATTATAGAGGCAGGGAGCTAGCACTGAGTGCTGGGCTTGGTTGGAGTCAGAAAGACTCATGTTCCTGAATTCAACTCTGGTCTTTAAACTCTTACTAGTTATGAACCTTGGGCAAGTTACTTAATCCTGTTTCCCTCAGTTTCCTCAAAAACAAGCTGGAAAAGCAAATGGTAAACTACTCTAATATCTCTGTCATCAAAATCCAAAATGGGGTCATGAAGTGTTAGTTAGACACAACTGAAAAAGTGACTAATAATAACAACATCACATGGTAAGTACTGGGCTAGGTCTTAGGGATACAAAAATTAAAAACAATAATTTCTGTTCCCAAGGAATTTGAGGTCCAGTGTCATGCAGGAAAAAAATTAATAAAAAACATGTAGAAATAAATGCAAAACATTGTTTTCTTTGGTACAGCTGACAGATGAGAGAATCTGGAAAAGGGCTCTTGTAGGTCAAAATGGTCCAGACTTGTGATTTCTTTGGTATTGGGAACTTCAGTGGAGAAATTGCTTTCACGAATGAAAATTGACAACTCATACATAACTTATACCCTTAGAAAGTTGCCAAGAGCTATTGTCTTTAATGACACATCCCATTTTGCAGGGTGTCCACTACATACTTGATTCCTTAATACTGTCAAGTATCAAATCACTTAATTTCCCAATGGTCTCCAAAGGGAAAGCCTGAGAGTGACTTGACCCCAAGAGAACTGTGACTTGATTTTCAATCAGCCTATTAGAGACCAAGAAAATCTCTTGCACCCCACCCTCTGTGTGATGACCATTCTTGGCTCTTTCTCCAGCAGAGCCATATTTACATTTATCCCTCAATATTTCTCATTTTCCATTTTCCATCTACCCTGAAGGATCCCAGTTTTCTTCCTTTGCCACGTTGTCTCTAAACATAAAGATTTTTTTTAAATACATAAAGCAGTTTGTAATCATCGAGTGCTACATAAATGTTAGTTATTATTGCTCTTCTATCCCAGATCACAACAGTTTCTATAAAGAGATTTAATTAAGTTTTGTTCTTATCACCCAAGCATAAGATGATAAGGAAAATTAAAAATGGCTACCAAAGGTAATTAGCAAAACAATTTTGCTACCTTACCAAAATAGTAACCTTGAAATGAATTTGGAGCTCTAGTCCCTGAGAAATCAATATTAAAATGCCAAATGGTACTTCTGAATATCCTTACATGTGATTTGAGTCATCTGGTTAGAGTTCCTTATGAAATATTTCAATTATCTGCAAAATGGATTGCATTTTTAAAATAAATGAGTAGGCTGCAAAACATTACAAACAGAAAATTACAGAGAAATTGCAAAGAAGCTCAGTAAGAGATGTCATCAAAGAAATGTTTAAGCAAAAAAGATGGGCTGTTTATGTGACAAGACTGGCAGTGGATATTCCCCTGTGATCCTCACTAGGCAAAAAGAAAATTAGGAATTCATCCAGCATGGCAGGTGGGCAGCATGTGGCAACTTTATGGAGAACATGGACAAGAATTTCACAGGATGAGCAAGATTGCACTGGTTGTGAACTGCATCATGGAAGGGCACACCCACAGTGTTGGGGTCACAGATTCATTGGAATATTGGATTATTTGAATATTGGCAAAATGGGAAAATGACATGTTTTTAAGAAGTGGTTTTTTAAAAATTGCTTTTATAGAGTCTCTGGCATATCCACATTCAACCTTGGAAAGTATTAGTTTTCTGTGCTAAGAAATGACCATGTAAGGCTTGAACTATGATCTTTTAAAGAACTAAGCAGATGTTTCCTGTTGGCTTTTTGGGTAGCTAAGGAATGACATGAGAATATCAATCATTTTTTCCTTGAGAGCATCTGATCTTTTCCATTTTATAAAAGACATCTTTAGGAGAAGACTATGACTAGACACATTCTAATTTGGGTATCTGACAATTTATATCAATTTTAATTTGGAAAAATGACTAGATGTGTTATTGGCCCTTATTCCAAGGATAGTATTTACTGTATCATACTTTGAAAATTATTAATAATATAATAACTAAAACATATATTGTTTATTATGTGTCAGGCACATAAGCACTTTATAATTATTATCTCATTTGATCTTCATGTCAACCCTTGGATATAGGTAATTTGAAAGTTAAGATTTTCATTTTATAGATGTTTTTATTGTACCCATCCTACAGATGAGGAAACTGAGGCAAATAGAGATTGAGTGACTTACCTAAGGTTATACAGCTAATAACTGTCTGAGATTAGATTTCAATTTGGGTCTTTCTGACTCCAAGCCTGACTTTCTATTTACTATGTCACCAAGTTCCACCATTATTCTATGTTCTATGAAACACTGGATCATGATAATAGTTTTTTTGCTTATTTGTTCTGTTTTTATTCTAGAACTGTGGTTTCCTTAATATAGGGAACTTCAGAAATGGAATCTCTGATTTTCCACTGATGCAGATTGTCAATTGCAACATCAAATCTGAAAGTCATCTGAAAGATGTTAAGAGATGCAGATGCTCTATGTCTACATAGATAAGTATGTGTCAGAAGGAGGACTTGAATCTAGGTCTTCTTGGTTTTCAAGTGATCTTGGCTGCAATATTAGGTGAAGTTCTGAAATGGGTGATTAGCAAGCATCTAGCAGTTAGTGATCAGAGAGGGTGAGAGTGAGAGCAAGGGAGAGCGATTGAGAAAGTGAGAGAGAGACAGAGACAGAGACACAGAGAAAAACAGAGAAGAAGAAGGAGGGGGAGGAGGAGAAGGAGAAGAAAGAGAAGAAGGAGAAGAAAGAAGAAGGAGAAGGAGAAGGAGGAGGAGAAGAAGAAGAAGAAAAGAAGAAGAAGAAAGAAAGAAAGAAGGAAAGAAGAAAAGAAAGAAAGAAAGAAGAGATTGAGGAAATGCTTCTGGTTCAAAATTCCAGAGGAATTAGATGGGATATTTTCTGCAAGCATTCTATGCTTTATGCTTCTCTGAAGAGTTCTGAATGCAAATCAATGAAAAAACTGAGCTGGGGTAATCATTGCAACCAGTTATAAATAATAAATTAACTTTATTTTATTTATTATTTATTTAATTGCTTTTATATAAAAGGGCCTTTGGAAAATAATCAACTGTTTTATTGCCAAAGGGTTATTAAAATGCATAATTAATAAAATAACAACTAAACAGTGAAACTAAAATCCACATCATTTCTTCCTAATGGACTATGATAGTGAATCAGAAAAAGAAAGAAAGGGTGAAGTAGAATCCCTTTCCAAAGAAGATGACTTTAGAGTGAGCCTTGAAAATAACTAATGAAACCTCCCAGATGGATATATTGAATGTTGTCTTTCCCTATAAAACTATAACCTCCTTGAGAGTAAGGACTGCTTTTTTGTTTGCATTTGTGATTTAGCATTTAGCACATTTAGCACATTTTAGCATTTAACACAGTGTTTGGCAATCTAATAAAATGCATTGTCTTTGTCTCTGTGTTTCCGTCTCCTTTTCCCTCTCCTCTTCTCTCTTTGTCTTTTTCCCCCCTCTTTTTGTCTCCTTTTTTACCTCTTTTCTTTCTCTCTGTTTCTGCTCTCTATCTCTCTCTTCCTTCCCTCTACTTCTCCTCCCTCTGTCACTTTATCTTTTCTTCTTTCCCCTGCCCATTCTCTCCTCTTCTCCTACTCTTTCTTCTTCTCCCTCTTTTCCCCTCTTTTTCCTTTTCTTTTTCTTCCTCTTCTTTTTCTCCTCCTCCTCTTCCTCTTCATTTTTCTTTTCTCTATGTCTGTGTTGGTGTCTCTGTGTCTATATCTCTATCTCCATCTCTCTCCCTTCCTTCTCTCCCTCTCTCCCCCCATCTGTCTCACTGATTCTTTCTCTGTGTGTGTCTCTCCTCTACCCCCACTCCTATGGAAGACCTTCAAAGATCCAAGGAACACACATGGTATGAGACTGAATCTCAGAAGCACAGAGAGTCTGAATTGAAAGAGAATCACCGTAACCACATGTCTGACAAGAGGTCTTGCAGTCTTTGCTTAGAGGAAGGGGAACCCAACTATCTCCTGGGACACCCATTCCATTTTTGGATAGCTTTAATTATTAGAAAATTTTTTTTCCTGCAAGAAAACCTAAATTTGATTTTTTAGCTTCTATCCATTCCCAGTAGTTCTGCCTTCTGGGACAAAGCAGAAGAAGTCTAGTCTTTTTTTATGCATCTGCCTTTCAAATACTTGGATAGCTACAATGCCTTCCTACACATCTATTCTCCAGGCTAAGTGTCTGAAATTTTTCAGTTGATCTTCCCATGGCATGAACTTGAGACCGTTCACCACTCTTGTTCTTCTCTAGACAGTCTCCAGCTTAGTAATGTCCTTTTAAAAATGAGCTAACCATAGTTGAAAATAAAATTCCATATGTGTTCTGGCCAGGAAAAATACAATGGGTGGGGCCAGCATCTCCTTAGTTCTTAAATGCATCTTTTTAGTTTTTTTGGCTGCCATATAATATTGACTCATGTTATTCAGTAAACATTTATTAAATGCCTACTATGTGCCAGGATAGGCCATTGACAATTATCTTGACTTATGTCTTGCCATTGGACTTGGATGACTAGAGGAGAAAATGAGGTGGATGACTTTGCATAGTTCTGCTTACTTAAATCCAGTTCACTCACAAGTTAAGACTTCATCCTTGTGATAATTAGCAGAGCAGGTGCTGGCTTACACTGGCCTCATTGGGAGATCTGGGTACCAATGAAACATCTTGTAACACACAAATAAGTTATACTTGGAGAAAGGGATCACTTTGCTTATGGAAATTTCATTGCAAATTAGTTGAACAAGAAACTGGTCAAAAAAAATCCCAGAAAACTTCAATCCACACTAAAATATTTGACAAACTGGGGTGAGGGGAGGGAGGAAATTAACAAAAATGGTTAGTGACAGACATTATTCTTGATGAGGTGAGCTGATGCCCTGTTGATTGCTCTAATGTAGAATCCTGTTCCTTATATGGATAACTCTACAATGAATTTCAATCTGTTCAAGAAGCTTATTTCTAAAGTGTTATTACTCTGGAAAAGGTTAGTAAAAGGAATTTGCTTCTCATTTCACATTTTTAAGCTATGGAATTATAGAAGCAGTACCCAAGAAAAGAGTTATGGACATCTGTGAAAGCTCAACACATTCTTATTTGTAATAAATAACGTCTTTATTCAAACAAAAGTAATTTCTTGGTCCATCTTTCTCCAATATCCCTGTTTCCTATAAGAGATTAGCCCATGTTAACAAGTAGCAGGTCCTACTTCCAAGTCTCAAGTAGAAGCTGATTTAATCTTACTGCAGGGACTTAGTATAACTATTTTATTTTTGATTTCACAACAACCAAAGGCATACTCTGAGAATTGTTTACCTGCTCTTCTTTTGCATAATAACCCCCTTTGCAATGAAAGGCTCTCTTCTAATGACAGTACAGACAGGCAATTTTCTTGGAAATGTTCTTGGGGAATTTGTGATTATCCATTGAGTGGAAAAATATAAAACTAACATCTCCAAATAGATATTATTAACCATACCATCATTAATAGAACCATACTATCCCTAATAGAAATAATTAAGTTGGTGGTGTCATCCAGTCCCAGATGATAGTATTGATTCATTGTGGTCATAGAGGGACATCTATTTAGGGGAGGAAATAAGGATATAATTCCCCCAAACCAGACCTCTATTATCATCTGCTTTCTTGAGCTTTTCTTATCTTCTCTCCTCATTCTTGTGTCTTCCTGCTTTCTGTTCTACTGCAGAAATAGTCTTGGCGGTGAAGAGGAAAAAAAAAAAAGTTCTGGGTAGAATCCCAGAATATCAGTGACAACAGAATGAGTTTTTAATGCTGAACACCTGGCCCCTTTTATCCAGCTACAAAAAAGGTGGGTTTCCTGATTATGTATTAAAAACAAAAAACAAAACCACACAAAAAGAGGATTTTGCTATCCTTTTCATGAGTGACTATAGAGACAAATAAGTTTCAATATCTGCCTGAAAATCCAGGACAATAGAATTCTGCAAACACAAAGTGTTCTTTTGCAATTAGTTCAGGATTATGTAGTACAGAAACACTTTTTTTTTTTTTTCAAGACATGCTGTATTCAGGGAAGGCTAGAGAGGAACTGATTGAGATGGAACAACTTGTCTTCCAATTAGGGATTCTGACCCACTCTGGTACATTCACTCGTGGTGACTGATGATAGGAATAGTAACAAAAAGAAGTGAAAAGCAAAAAAAATTACCTCAATTCTCCTCCATATTTTTTTGTTTTAATAATAAAAATAATAGTTAATAAACAGTTTTAGATTTTACTATAGATTCTGCACCCTTAGAGGAGTTTTTACTAAGTAGATACAATCAGAAAAAAGCTGACATTGGAGAAAAAAAGAAAAATTATCCAGCAATTGGTTAATCAGCTCTTCAGTCATTATGAATTATCCACATGAATCCACATAGTCATCAAAATATTGGTTAGTTTCATGTGCAAAAATGTTTGTGGCAGCCCTTTTTGTATTGGCAAGGAAGTGGAAACTGAATGGATGCCCATCAGTGGAGAATGGCTGAATAAATTGTGGTATATGAATGTTATGGAATATTATTGTTCTATAAGAAATGATCAGCAGGATGATTTCAGAGAGGCCTGGAGGGACTTACATGAACTTATGCTAAATGAAATGAGCAGAATCAGGAGATCATTGTACACAGCAACAACAAGATCAATTAAATGATGATCAATTCTGATGGAAGTGACTATTTTTAACAATGAGGTGATTTAGATCAGTTCCAATGATCTTGTGATGGAGAGAGCATCTGTTCTTTGAGAGAGGACTTTGGTGTTTTAATGTGGATCACAACATAGTATTTTCTCTTTTGTTGTTGTTTGTTTGCTTTTTGTTATCTTTCTCATTTCTCCCCTTTTGATCTGAGTTTTCTTGTGCAGCATGATATTTCTGGAAATATATATAGAATTGTAACATATATTGGATTACTTGCCACTTAGGGGAGGGGATGGGAGAAAGGGAGGGAGAAAAAAAATTGGAATAAAGGTTTTGCAAGGAAGAATGTTGAAAACTATCTATGCATATGTTTTGAAAATAAAAAACTTTTAAAAAGTGACCTGCCCCCAATTATATATATGTAAACATATGTTGGTTGATTGATTGTTGTCTTTAGTTCTTGAAGAGGACCAAAACGATGTCACTATGTAAGAGTTGAGTTACACTGTGTCTGACTGTAGCTGCGGACCAGTGGGTGTTAGGATTACTAAGTGAGAACTCAGGTTGTCTGGACAGTGACAAGGTGAGAATTCAGGTTTTCTGGACAATTTCAAGGTGAGAACTCAGGTTGACTTGATAGAGGGGGCAAGCTCATTGGCTGGGGTGGTTCTTCCCAGAAGCCCTTGCATTATCCCATGCCCATTCTCTGGGAGGATAAAAGAGACAGCACTGGGCCCAGAGAGCAGATCGGCCTGGAGAAGGATAAGAGCTGGAGGAGATTCAGAGCCAGGATTCAAGAAGAGGGTCTCTGCATTACATCAGGCCTGACGGGGCTCTCTGCAGGAAGGGAAGTCACTTCTCTGGACAAGAGTTAACAGCAACTGCCTGGAGACAACGGTTCACTACAGGAAGAAGAATCTGTCTGAGAGATTTGAGTAGACACAGCAGATCTCTTCCCAGAGAGTGATCCGGCAGCTTCTAGAGACGACAGCTCGTTACAAGTGGGGGCACCCAGTCCCATTTCCAAAAGATAATTTCTATTTGACATTGACTTAGGGAAAGTAGCAAGTTAGGTAACCCACAATTTGGGGGGCTATTATAAGCCCCCCATAATTATATATGAGTTGGATTGCTCAGATGACCTCAAATCTTCCCAAAAAAGGTTCATTTTTTTGCTTTTGTTATTAATATTCTTTCTGTAATAATGAATGTCTATGACTTATGTAATAATTTAATCTTGCAAAATTGAGAAGATTATGATGAATTTAAAGTTTGTAGAATTGGGTTTAAATGCAGTCTTGGACACTTATTTTCCATGTTACCTTATGCTCTCTAGACCTCATGCCATCATCTGTAAAATGAAGGTGTTGGAGTAAGTTTTTCCCAACTCTAAATATTGTAGTGTTAAAGTTAAGGATTACTCAATTCATTGGAGAGGCACAAGATGCATGGGCAGGCTATATAACACTGTAAATAAGGAATTAGGTGGGAGAAATCCACCTAATAGTGTCATACTGACATATAAATGTGAGCTACAGAAGAAACCACAAGTTCACATTGTCTATATTGTACTGTATTTTTATTTATTAGCTAAACATTTCCTCCTTAAATTTTAATTCAGTTTGGACCATGCTTAGTAGAGTTTGTCACCTCTGATATAAAGGAGATTATCTTTTTTATAATTTAAAAAATTTTAATTAATTAAAAAATTTCAAAACACATGCATAGATAATTTTTAACATTTAACATTCACCTGTGCAAAATCTTGTGTTCCAAATTTTTCCCCTTCCTTTCTCCCACCCTCCCCTAGACAGCAAGTAATCCAATATGTTAAACATGTACAATTCTTTTATACATATTTCTACAATTATCATTCTGCACAAGAAAAATCATATCAAAATGGAGAAAAAAATGAGAAAAAAATGCAAACAAACAACAATAAAAAAGTGAAAATAGTATGATATGATCCACACTCAGTCCTCAGTCTTCTCTCTGAGCAAATGGCTCTTTTCATCACAAGATTACTGGAACTGATCTGAATCATCTCTATTGAAAAGAGCCATGTCCATTATCACATAATCTTCTTGTTGCTGGGTACTTGTTGTTCCTGGTTATGCTCATTTCACTCAGCATCAGTTCATGTAAGCCTTTCCAGCCGTCTCTCTGAAATCATCCTGCTGATTGTTTCTTATAGAAGATAACATACATATATCATAGTTTATTCAGCCATTCTCCAACTGATGGGCATCCACTCAGTTTCCAGTTTCTTGCCACTACAAAAAGGGCTGTCACAAACATTTTTGTATAAAATTTTCCTTACAAAGAAGATTATCCAATAAATATAAAACTGGCACACATATACAGGGTGATCATGTGGTGAAATTGAAAGATAACTGATAGTCAAACAGCTTGTGCCACTGGTATCCATAAAATAACAAAAGAACTAGAGGAAGGAAAGTTCTACTACATTTGGTTGTACCCTGTTGTAGATTTATGGAAAAACATGGAAAAGAGTCACAAAGGAGGAATTGGCTGTGATTGGTATCATTGGAAGGATGATCCATATTGTAATATTGGAGAATAAATACACTAGGCATATATATTGCATGGGCTATACAGGAATGTGGGCACATAGACCTAGTTCATGTTTAATGGACACCCTTGTAAATGCTTCTATAATACTATATAATATACATTATATAAAAAATATATATATATATATACATATATGTGTATATGTATCTATATCCATATTCCTTTTAAACTCTGAAGATCTTATTTCAAAGCCTGTACTTACAGATGAATATTGGGTCTGGAACAAGGTTATTTCTTTCCTTCAGAGTACTCCTATGGGTATCTATAGGTATGGAAAGAAAAGGGGAAGAGTCAGTCTATCTCCCACTCCTCACTGAAAATCTTGGACCTATAGGGTCAGAGGAAGACAGAGCAGCTGGAAATTGTCTCTCCTTTGAATTAATACAGAACTTATGTCTTTCCACTGTCACGAGACAAGGAGGGAACCGAGAGAACACTCAGGGTTTTCTGTATTATACCAAAGAGAGACATTCTTTCAGAGTTAGTTCACTACATGGTCTAAATAGTCAGAAACTTTCTGGACATTTTCAAGGGATATCCAGGCATGTGTGTGTGTGTGTGTGTATATATATACACACACACATATATATACATATATATGTATATGTGCACATAGCTGTCTGAATGCATGTATATGTGTGTATATGTACATATTTATGTTAAGCTCCTGAAGAGTCAGGGAAGGACATCAGCCTGAAGCCCTGCCAATGTGTTCCTAACCAACAACTCTAACAACTGCTTAATTTTCTGATGAGGTTTAAATATCAATCTCCCATCAAAGTATAGCAGTAGATTGTAAATTAGGTTACTGAATTCTGTTTGTAGGACAGCTAGATGGTGCAGTGGATAGAGCACCTGGCCTGGAGTCAGAAAGACTCATCTTCCTGAATTCAAATCTGACCTCAAATCTGACAGACACTTGCTAGTAGTTGTGAGACCCAGGGCAAATCACTTAAACCTGATTGCCTCAGTTTCCTCATTTGTAAAATGATCTGGGGGAGGAAATGGCAAACCACTCTAGTATCTTTGCCAAGAAAACCTTAAACAGACTTACAGAAGACTTGGACAGGACTGAAAATGACTGAACAACAATAATAACAAAAATAAAATTCTGTTTATGTTTGTCAAATGCATGCTTGTGATTATTCTAATTATAGCATTTTTTTATGTAAAGGAAATAAATGTCTATCCCATACTTGGTTTATATTATATTTTGAATACCTTTTTGTGCTTATTCCCTTTGGGGAGATCAAGACTTGAGGTCAAATTGAATCTTTACATAATTTGTCCCTGGGGCCTCAGGGTTGGGATTTAATGAGCAAAAGAGTTTGAGAAATGGGAGTTTAACCCTGTTTCTCATTAAAGGCCAAAATCCCTCAGGACTGAATTCAGTCAAGTCCGTATGCCTTGGTTCAGAGCAAAAAACTGCCTAGGGAGAGAAGGATGGTAGCAGTGCTCTAGTACCTGGATCCAGAAATGATTCCTTAAAGTGTGTGTAGGACTGTGGGTGTATGTATAGAAATATGTAGGCAAATACACATATTTATTTATACGGCCCCTAAAGTTTGTTATGGGGTTTGATACCTTTCTGCAGTCACAGGAGGCAATAAGAATAAGAATTAAAGTGATGATTAAAAATTGTTATTTGTCCTTCATTTTGGAAAGGTCTCAGTGACATCACAGAGTGCTCTCTTGACTCATGTATGAATTGGATTTAAGTGAGGAAAGGGCCTTACTCTCTCTTTGGGAGTTATCAAAGTCTAGTGGCAAGACAAAGTCAGGATGATTTTTATGACCTTGGTGTCTCTGAGACCTGATCAGTACTCCATAGCAGCTACATCAGCCACCTTCATGATCATTGGAACAAATTGTTCTCATCGGGCTCATTTTTCTGGGAGGAAAGTCTTTGGGGTAAACATCCCCCTAATTCACCCATGAGTTTGTGACCCTGGTTTATCCCATCTACCCAGATGTTTTACATGCTACAGCATGGTGAAAGCTGGGTGAAGGTGGATCCCAAAGGTGGATGAGCAGCCCTGAAAAGGACTCAGTAAGCCTTCTCATTGGAGGTCCTAGTCCTCCCTGGACATTTAGAGAGTTAGCAAAAGAATATTTCACTTTTGAAACCATCCCTCTTTTTTCCCCCCTCATTGTTCTTTTGAAGTCACCGTTTAGAGTAATAACATCTACCTTTGAAACTCAGCTCAATCCATGTAATCAAGGGCAAAACTTGACCTCACTGAGTTTTTCCTTGTTTGTAAAAGAAGAGTAATAATATTTTCCCTACCTCACTGGGTTGTTGGGAGGCAAAAGTTTTGTAATTTATAAAGGGCTATATGAATGTGAGCTGCTAATATTATTACTTATTATTGATCTCAATAGCCTTGAGACCCACTTTCATCTCGACAGATTAATCTGGAAACAATTTAAAAATATTATTAATAATCAATAATCAAAATGGCAATGTCATGAAATGATGACTTCAAAAATTCTTTTAGTTCTATTTTGAAGAAATAATTGATTTTTAATATCTCCTTCCTATACAGCCCCTTCTACCCTGAACTTTTATAAACTATGAATATGCTGCATTGCAAAATTCATCAATATTTTAAAAGCCATCATTTCTTACACATGCAACAAAGGATGCTTACAATGTTCAATAATCTCTAATGCAAGATGTATCCATTATTTATGAACCAGCAAAGGAGAAACCAGCCTTGTAAGGCTCCTGAATGCTACACTGTGGAAGCTTTGGGATAGTTAAATAACCTCTTCGTTATGTTAAACCATCATCTAATAGCTTTAGCAGTTAAGCTTGAAAATCATAATTGTTGTTTTGTCCTTATGAATACTTACTGAGCAAAGCAGAGAGCATTTTCCCTGGTGGGGCATTCCTGCTGTTGTCTTACTTTTAAAAAAGATATCTCCTCCAAATCATGTCCAATCTTTGGAAAAGTCATTTATTCTTGGAAAAGCTATTATATCTTCTGGGTTTTCACTGAGTACTTACTGTCTGGCTGATGCTGAAATAAGTCCTAAGAAAGAAAATTCAAAGGCCATGTCTAAGCTTGTGGGGTGGAAGAACTCAGCTTCTGTTAGAGGAAAAAGCAACCTATTGGAAGACTGGATATCTGGGTTCTTATTTCAGCTCTTCCACTAATTGGTTGCCAAAAAATTAGGCAAATTTTTTAACTTCCCTAGCTTTTATTTATCTCATTTATCCAGCAAAAGGCTTTGATTAGATGATCTCTGAGTTTCTTTCTACCTCTGTGATTCTAGAACAATGATATGAGTAATCCAGACCTTTTTTTCTTCTCCTGTCCCACCAGTTTCTGAGAGCCAAGAATCTTTAGGGAGTTGAATAATCCAAGTTTTCTTTTAATGTTGGTCAAAGTCACCAGATCAACATTCTAATTCACTTTGTTATAGCCCAGGGAGTCTCAACCTGAGGTCTGTGAACTTATTTTTAGAGTATTTCACTAACTGTTATTTCAATATAATTGTTTTTCATTGTCGTGCTATAGATTTGACTTCTTGCATTTAGAATCATTATACTGAGGAGGGAATCTATAGTCTTTAACAGACTGCCAGAGGGATCCATGCCACAAAAACATGAAGAACCTCTAATGGAGGCAGAACTTTCAATATTTTATATAAAACAGTAAATTTTATTTATGCTATTATTTATTTAGAGATTCCCTCGGGGAAGGAACTGCACAATCTGGGTAATAAGGAGTTCATGTTGGAGATTCAATTGACCATTTAAAATTAAATTAAGATTAGCAGGTTTTTTTGAGAAATTTTTTAAAATGAAAAAAAGTGAATTGGCATATTTCTGTTTTGATACAATAGGACATTCTCAATAAAAGTCAAATGATTTCCTCCCAACAAAACAAATTTCCTGATAACTTTTAAAGAAAAACATCTAGGTATAATTGTGACTATTATTATTGCCTATCAAATTCTGTTTTTGAAATCTATTGACTATGGACAGAAAGGAAGGACGAGTATTTTTACTTTGAATGCTGCTTGACTTGAATTTTATTGTCTCAGTGTTATCTCTTTACATTTTGTTATCATTGTATAGTATTTTCTGGGTTCTCCCTCCTTTTTTCTGAATCAGTGTATGCAAGATTTCCCATGTTTCTCAGAATTCTATACATTCATTGTTTTTTATAGCACCATAATCACTGCATCTCAGTGTTAGAAGGGGCCTTGGTGACTAGGTAAGCCAGCCCATAAAGGAAAGCTTTCTGCAACATATCTGAGAAACAGCCATTGAGTTTTGGCTCAAAGACATGGTTTCTAGTGAGTTATAGCTTGTTGCTCCCTCACTTTAGAGGCTCATTCCACTTTTGGAGAGCTCTAATTGTTAGGAAGTTTTCCTTAATTTTGTTGTTCTGTTGTTTGAGTTGTGTCCTTTGTACCACTTAGCTGCCCTAGTTTTCCTTTTGCCAAGCCTAAATTTGTGCCTTTGCCCCCAACACCCTTTGCCCCGTGCTCTTCCCTCTATGACAAGCAGAATATAATCTTGCATTACCTGATACACATCTTGCATTATACATTTCATAGACCATTCAGCCATTCCCCAGTGGAGGGGCACATATTTAGTTTTCAGGACACAGATATTTTTTAAGAGACCCTGATTTAATCTCCTTCTTTACCAACTTTAATCACCAACTATGTTAGCCTGAAAACAGGTTAATAAATCCCATGAAACTGTTTATTGCTTTTGTCCTGGATGAAATGTATGTGTGTGTGTGTGTGTGTGTGTGCATGAGTTGCATGCATCTTGGACTTGTGCCCAGTTATCCCCTGTGTATAAGTTAGGTACTTCGAGAGGTACATTAGCTCTTTTAGGCCACGAGGGTCCCATTAGAGACTGGAGCAGTAATTTAACAAATGGCTCCCTACTGACATGAAGGAAATGATGTACCATTTCTTCTTTGCTAAAGTACCTGCCATATTCAGGGAATAGCTCAGTCACCTGGCAGAATCTGGCCTAGTGTTCACTGGTGCTTATAAAGCCAGGCTGAAGGTTATTTATTTGCAGGATGTGGATGCAATAATCAGGCTTAAATATTTTGGTGAACTTGGTTGGTCTTTTTGCTGAAAATTTCTCCAAATGAATTGATCTGGAAGGCTCTATGTACGTCCTAAGAAAGACTATATTAACAAGTGTAAAATGTACAATGCCAGAATGTGTCTGTTTAGGGTTAGTATTCTAAGAAACATGAAATATCTCATTTTTGCAAATAATCTTGGAAACGATTCCTGGGTTTAATCTTTAATCTCATACCTCATACAGCTGTAACTACACAAAAGTAGAGAGCTGAACAATTAATTACCTGTTAAATTTCAATAATGTAGCCAGCTGCTCTTATTATTTATTTTGATGACTAAATATGTACTACCAAGGTTCATGTGCAGAAAGATACCTCCTACATGTTTTTGGATTGCTTCTTATATCAAGATCTTTTTATTAGCTAAAATTAACAAATATTCCTGTCAATTAAAAGAAAAATTACTTTTCTGAAAAAAGACTCAAGCAATAATTTGGGCATCTTTTACCTTTCTAGCAAGTCTACTCACCCGAATTTTATATACTATGCATCCCTTTTCTATTCCATTTTGATTTGTATTTTTTTCCCCCTCGATAATATTTTATTTTTTTAGATACATGTAAAGATAGTTTTTAACATTCACTTTTTAAAAACTTTTGTTCCAAAATTTTCTCCTTCTCTCCCTCACCTACTACCCCCCTAAGACAGCAAACAATCTAATATAGGTTACATATTTCCATATTTGTCCTGTTGTGCAAGAAAAATCAAACCATAAGGGAAAAAAACATGAGAAAGAAAAACAAAAAAGGTGAAAATGCTTTGTTTCGATCCACATTCAGTCTCCACAATTCACTCTTTTAGTGTGATTGATAATTTTTCTTGATTTGGAGAACTATATTTAAGGAAATCTTGGACTAAAAAAATTTATGGAGTTTTAGATTTATGGAATTTTAGAATTGTAAGTGAATGAGATGAGGTGAGATCTTTCAAGACAGTTGTGAAAATCGAGTAAGGCTTCATCTACTTCAGAGTTCGAGTAGGCCTGAAGGACTCTGAAGGGCATTGCCTTCCCCTCCTATGACATCTCCCTATTTCATCCAAATATGGGCAACTATGTACTTATTGGTCAAGTTCAATTTCATGGGTAGATCTCGCGTTTAGAATGTAAGACTCTCAGCCAATGAGGATGAGGGTCAGTGGTGGGAGGGGGCGTTTTGCGTTAGGGATTAAAGGTGCTGTCCTGCCCACAGGAGGCGCTTCCTCTCTTCGATAGTCTACTGGAAGAGTGGGACGCCCTTCTCGCGAGAATGTACAATAAACTTTGCTTTTCTCTAGAGCTCTCTCCAGCTTTTTTTTATTAAATGGTGTTCCCTCACCATTTCCATACCACACATAAGGGACTTTAGAGATCAAATAGTCCCACCAAATGCGGAAATATTAGCTACAATATCTGGACTCCACTCAAATATTTCCAATGATTAAGATTAAAGGAGCTTTATGCTATAAATTATAAGAGTGGTCTATGTGGAAGTCCTTCAATTATTTATAGATAGTTATAAAAAGAAGTCCAATCTGATACCTCATTATGTCATGGAGGTTACCTTGGGTCTTCATTGGCAAATTCTAGAATTTGTTTTTTCTTTTTAGTATTTATTAATATCTTTTTGAGACAGGGGACACAATAGATAGAGCCCTGAATCTGGAGTCAGAAGGGCCTACGTGTAAATCCAACCTCAGATACTAACTAGTTGTATGATCCTGAATAAGTCACTCATCCCTGTTTTTCTCAGTTTATTCATATGTAAAATAAGCTGAATGAAATGATGAATCTCTCCAACATCTTTTCTGAGAAAAACCCAAGTGAGGTCATGAAAAGTCATACATGATTAAACAACTAAACAACAATAACAACAACAAATTTTCTTTTTATCACATAACTTTTCAGTAAAAAGACCCACCAAAATCTTAGAACCTGGTTGTTGTATTCATATCCTGGGGATAATTTCCAGTCTGTTTTTTTAAGCACCAGATTCTACTGGGTCACTAAGTTTATTCCCTGGATATAGGTAAGGTACTTTAGTCAAAGAAGAAATGGTACATCATTTCCTTCATGCCAGGAGGGAACCATTTGTTGAATTACTGCTCCAGTCTCTAATGGGACCCTAGTGGTCTAAAAGAGTTTCCAACTGTATCTCTCTCTTCCTCTTCCCCACCAAACTATTCTTAGTAACAACAACAACAACAAAAATTACTTCTGCATAACTCACAAAGAAGAGAGTTTGACAGCAAATGCCATATTCTATGCCCATAGACCCCCACTTCTTCAAAGAAGGGAAAGTAATAACTTTTCTCATTTCTTTTCTTTTTATTCTCTAGATAAATTTAAATTTAATTTAATTTAAACATTAAAAATGTTTAAAAACATTTTAAAATGATGATTCATAATTCTGTTTTGGAACTTTTGTAATCATATTGTGTATAGTTTTCCTGGTCTTGCTTACTCATTGTTCCATATGATACAGTAATATTCCATCACATTCATGTAGCACAATTTATTCAGTCATTCTCCTCTGGTAGATTATACCAGCTGGGAAAGTCTTAAGTATAGCTTCATCAATAGATGGTCTCTGCTATCCAAGTACCAATCTAGGTAAGTCTAGAGAGATTCATCACCATCAGATTGGCTGCAAGGTAATGGATTTTTTGAAGGTGACTACTCCTGAAACAGATAAAAATATATAATGGCTCTGTCTTTGGAAGATTACTTTGGAAGCTTTTGGGACAGTTTGTAAACTGTCAATGAACATTAATTTAGCAGCTGACACTTTAAATGTGAATGTTTTGTTCAAGGACTGAGGTAGATATATACTACTGGAAGGGAAATGAGCCATATCCATATTGCCATTCCTCACCATAAATGAAGCAGAAAACTTGGAGAAGTTGAAGAAAAAAAAGGGGGTGGGGTGGAGAATGGTTCGCTGATTCTCCTTTGAGAGGTAAGTGAAGGAGCTGCACAGTTACTTCCATCATGTGCCCAGACAGAAAGAAATATCATTTTTGTGGGATATTCAGTTATCTCATTTTATGGCACTTGTCATGAGCCTAAGCAGAAAGAACCTAGTGAAGGTAATGGAAGATCTGTTGCAGAAAAGGAAGAAATAAAAACTTTCCACAGAAAACCTGATAAGACCCTCTAATAACTTGATAACTTCAAGGAGGGCACAAGGAAAGAGGCTGAAAAATATATTGGAAAACATTATTCAGGGCAAGGAAACAAAAGAGATCCTTAGAAGCTTCACATTTCAGTATTTAAGATGGACAATGGTGGGAAGCTCTTGACCCAAATTGGGCCCTCATCACCTCTTGCCTGGATTGTTGCAGTGGCTTTTGGTATTTCTGCTTTTCTGTCGTTATCCACTCCAATCTATTCTCCAGGAAGCTGTTAATCTTCCTAAGGCACAGGTACTACTACTCTGTTCCAGAATCGTTAGCGATTCTCTTTTGGATAAGATGATCTAAGATGTTCCTTAGAGATTGTTTTGGGCTGGGCCCGACTTGAGCCAATCCCTGTTAGTTCACCATTGATAGCAGAACAAAAGGAGCTGTTTGTAGGTCATTCAACAGCGAACAAAAGATGTACTTAACCTTAGCTGGAGAAGGATATTCAATAAAGATATGAATCGAAGACAGCCTAAGTTGATTCAGCTGAGCAAATCTCTCCTGTCTCAGAGCTGCTCATGGTGGTCTAGCAACCAAGCATCAGATTGGCTAGAAAATCTTGTGGCTGGTTTGTATCCAGGAGACAAGAAGTGATATCAATAGCCTGAGTATTTAGTCACCTGAATCAATCACGTCTCAGGGATGGCTTCAATACCTTTTAATAGAAAAATCAATTTAATTTGCATGGAGGCAGGGGTTAGAATATTGCTTTCCATGTAGCTATCATTGACTCTATTAACTCTCTTTTCTCTCTTCCCATTTGCTCCTCATAACTAGAAAGTAGATTTTATTATTTTTTCTATTTTACAGGTAGGGAAACTTGGGCAGAGGTCAAGTGACTAAAGGTCAAAAAACTAGTAAATATCTGAGACAGGATTTGAATTTAGGTCTTCCTGACTTCAGATGCAGTGCTCTACTCACTGTCACTCGACAATAATCTTGTGAGCCTCAGAAAATCAGGAGAGCATCATTAATCCAAGACCAGAATTTAGACAGAGATGATGGGCAGCAAAGCCTACCTAATAAGGAGCAAACATTAAGCAAACTGTCTGACTCAGTCCAGCAGTGTTTGAATGTTAGTGTCTGTGAGCAAGGGGATGATAGCACTGGCTATGTTACGTTTGGCAGTTAACTTTTTAAGGAATAATGAGTATTTCACCTCTGAGTGTACTTACCCAAAGAGCTGAGGCAGTGTATGGGAGAATTTGTTTATATCTGGGTTCTTACCAGTCCTTTTCAGTAAATAGTTCTTTCTAAAAACTAATGGATGTTAATTGGTTAAATAATATTAGGGAGCTAATCATTGGCAATTGATATTGAAGTTAATACACCAGAACTGGGATTTGAACTAATAGCATTAAAAAGACAGCAACCCATCTGTGGTACTCCCATAGATCCTGTGGGAGATGAGGATAACTAACCCTCTTGAGGATATTACACGTCAGTATAAGTATGAGTTGGAAGGACTTTCCCCAGAGTTCCATAAAACACAGGGCTTGGAGACAGGAAGACTCATCTTCCTAAGCTCAAATCTGGTCTTAGATATTTACTAGCTATCTCACTTTGAGCAAGTCTCAACCTGTGTGCCTCAGTTTCCTCATCTATAAAGTGAGTTGAAGGAGGAACTGGCAAACCCCTACAGTATCCAAGAAAACCCAGGATCTGATCCAACTGAACTGTACCATGCTTGTCTCTGCATTTGTATTTACCTTAAGACAAGGTAGTCTACTTGAGGGCATGGACTATTTTACATTTTGCCTTTGTATCCATAGTGACTCTGAGGAATTTGAGAATACCCACCAAATTAAATAAATATAATCTGATATTTTATGATTTAAATTAAAAGGTGGGAAGAAAATGAGAAGTAGATCAGAAATTGGATTTTAAGAAGAAGAAAGGGATGGAGCCAAGATGGTGTAATAAAGGCTGGACTTTGTCCAATTTCTTCCCCACTCCCTTCCAAATTCCTTTAATGACTCTAAATAAATTTTAAACCAATAAAAAAAGACAGAGTAGAACATTTTCCAGCCAAAGGCAACTTAGAAGCTCAGCAGAAAAGTTTTGTGACATCAGGGTGGTAGTCTACTGGTACAGTCCTGGGCCAGAGTGAGCCATGTAGCTCTGGATCCAGTCTCAGTCCTAGTCCAGGCCAGACCTCTGAATCAGCGGCAGTCCTGATGGCTTCCAGACCTCTCAGCCCAGAGAAATCAAAGATAACCTGAAGGTCAGCAGAAAAGGTCTGTGGATCCAGGGTGGGAGTCCAGCTGTGATCCCAGTGCAGGCCCAGCCCGGCCTGGCCCAGACCCCAGTGTCAGTGAGGCAAGACCTCTGAATCAGCAGCATTGCTGGAGGCTTCTGGACCTCTCAGCCTAGGGACACCAGGGAAGACTGGAAAGGTCAGTGGAAAAGGTCTGAGACAACGGGGTGGGACTCTGGTGTGCATTCCAGCTACACTGAGATGGGACACTCCTGATAGCTCCAGGACAGAAAAAAATTGCTTGTGGTCAGATTCCTAGAAGGATTTCTAAAAAAAAACCAGCTGCACAAAATCCTTGAAGCTTGGAACAGTGTACCTCTACCCTGGAAACAAACCCTACTTTATTTATTCATCTACTTATCTATCTACCCATTCATTCATCATTCATTTATTTGTTTATTCATTTACTTAGTTGCTTGCTTATTCATTCATTTATTTATTTATTCACTTATCCATTCATTTGTTTGTTTGTTTGTTTGATTATTTGTTGTTGGAGCAAATGGGATTAAGTGACTTGTCCAAGGGCACATAGCTAGGAGATATTAAATCTGAGCTCGGATTTGAACTCAGGGTTCTCTAATACCTAGTGCCATCTATCTGCCCCCAAAGTCCTACTTTAACAAAGACTTAAAAGCCAAGTAATAGCTAGGAAAATGAGCAGAAAAAAAAAAGTTTCTGACCATTCAAGGTTATTATGGTGAAAAGGAAGAGCAAAACACACATTCAGAAGATGATAACAAAGTCAGAGCTCCTACATCCAAAGCCTCCAAGAAAAATAAGAATGGGCTCAGGTCATGGAAGAGCTCAAAAGGGACTTTGGAAATTTAATAAGAGAAATAGAGGAAAAATTAAGAAAAGAATTGAGGGAGGTGCAAGAGAAAATACAAAAAGCTAATGATGAGGAGAATGTCTTAAAAAGCTAAATTGGCCTATTGGAAAAGGAAATCCAAAAGCTCACTGAGGAAAATAATTCCTTAAAAAATAGAAGTGAGCAAATGGAAGCTAATGACTTAATGAGAAATCAAGATACAATAAAGCAAATCCAAAATTAAAAAAAAAAAAAAGGAAAAAATGTGAAATATCTCATTGGAAAAATATCTGGTCTGGAAAATAGATCCAGAAGAGATAATTTAACAATGATTGAGCTACCTGAATATCATCTTTCAAGAAATTATCAAGGAAAACTGTCCTGATATTCTAGAACCAGAGGGTAAAAGAGAAATTGAAAAAATCCTGATCTTCTTCTGAAAGAGATCCCAAAATAAAAACTCCCAGGAATATTATAGTCAAATTCCCAAACTCCCAGGTCAAGGAGAAAATATTACAAGCATCCAGGCAGAAACAATTCAAATATAGTGGAGCCGTAGTCAGAATATTACAAGATAAAAAGAAAAAAAAAAGATATTATCTCTTCATATTCAACTCACACCATGCCCTCTGTCTATATATACTCCTTCTAACTGCCATAATAATGAGAACTTTCTAATGAGTTACAAGTATCATCCTCCCATGTAGGAATATAAACAGATAAACTTTATTAAGTCCCTTATGATATCACTTTCATAATTACCTCCTTATGCTTCTCCAAAGTCCTATATTTGAAACTCAAATTTTCCATTCAGCTCTGGTCTTTTCATCAGGAAAAAAAAATACCTGGAAATTCCTCCATGAAAAAAGTAAAATATACTGCATACAAAGCAATAGCAATATTCTAGAATGACCAACTATAAATGACCTTGCTGTTCTCAGTATACAATCATTCACAACTGCTCTGAAGGGTTTATGATGAAGACTCCTATCCATATCCAGAGAAGGAAATGATTGTGTCTGAATACCAAATGAAGTATTCTCTCTCTCTAAACCAAAACAAACATCAACAAAAACTGGAAGAATAATATCAATGAAAATATATGATATTTAATTGAAAAAACTTCATCCTGAACTATCAACAATTAATTGCTAATAAAAAAATAATAAATAATATTTATGTAGCTCTCTAAGGTTTGTAAAACTCATTTGATTCTCACAATAATTCTGTAAAGTGGATGGTATTATTATCCCTATTTTGTAGATGAAGAAACTCAGGCTTGAAAGGTAAATTGCTTTTCCAAGGTCACACAGCTAAGTGTCTGAGGCAGATTTAGATGTCCACATTCTGTATTTTATTCACTGTACCATATAGATGCCTCATTTTCCTCATGGGAAAAATGGGAAATGGTTAAAAGAAATGATATTGACACTAATTATACAGTAATTTTATATAGTGGTTAAACAATTTAAGTAAATTGCTGAAAAAGAGAGACCAAAAGAGCTTATAATACACCTATCTTTGAATACATTTAACCTAATTGACCAGTGGAAAGAAATTGTGGCCAAAGGCAATAGCAGTTTAAAATATAAACTAATTTGTAAAATCTTATGAAGAAAGATGAGGAATAATTATGAGCAGTACCACCTCATTAAGCAAAGGGAAGCAGTGGAGTTTAAAGAAAGATATCCAACTAAGCAAAGTCATATCTAGGGAATTTAAGGACAAGAACAGAAGGAGAAAACAAACAGAAGAAAAATAGAACATATTGGTAAAGATTATTATAACAAACTCTTTTCCTTATCAAGGGCAATGGGGTCACCACAATGTATACTTGCATCAATCCTGAATGTGGTTTTGAGGGAGATAGAAATGTCACTTAAGAGAAGAAAGATTTTGGGAAAAGTAGCCAGATTGAACCAAATACTTATAGATGAGAACCATATTGGAAGCAACATAATGGTGAGAATCTTGAAAGACAGATTCACAGGATATCACGAGAAGGAGAAAAAGGTACCAATGATATGGAAAAACCTTATTAATACCAACAAAGAAGATTAAAAAGAAATGACAGAAAGGACATCAACTATCCATATGCATGTGTTCCTGCCTATACAAGAGCCCCATTTATTCATGATCCTTCAACATCCTTATTGAAGGTATTAATGGAGAACAAGCAGGCTTTCAGAAATAATATTCAACAATGGACAACTACTTATAATAATACTATTTATAATAATTTATAGTGATAATAGCTAATATTTATTTAGTATTTTAAAATTTGCAAAAAGCTTTGTGAATATCTCATTTGCTCTGTATAACATCTCTAAGAGAAAGGTGCTATTATTATCCCCATTTTATAGATAAAGAAATGGGCAGACAGGTTAGATGATCCCATAGCTATTAGTTTTCTGAGCCTGGATTTGAACTCAAGACTTCCATGAATCTGAAACTAATCTATTCCAAAATCTACCTAAATGACTGAAGTATGCAGAGAATATAAAATTTCACTATGCTTATTGTTTGTGGATTATGAAAAGCTACCAGATACAGTGGAGCAAAATGCTACCTTTAGTTTCTCTACTAATAAGGGCTCTCTGACTGATGAACAACAACAATAATACACACATCAAAACTGATTTATCATTATGTAGGCTGACTAATGCAATGGAGACGCTAAATCAGATTTACCTTCATCAATGCATCTAATCAAACTTTGTTAATCTAAGGTATGCAATTATCTATTTGACAATGAAAGTATGAGTCCCTCTAGAAACAAATGACTAACCTGATTCCTAGAACTCCCATTAATCATGACTCACACTAGTGAACACAACAAAGTTTCCCCATTGCCCAGCCAGAGGCTTTACTTCTCCCTGTGAGGTGGTCATCTGGCAAATCTTCATCAATTAGTGTTGCCTTGAAGCAAACAGGAGATGCTGAGTATCAGCTTTCAGGAAAACAAGAGGATACTTAGTGAGATGCAGAGTAGGCTGACAACTGGGACTTCTGGCTGACTTCTAGCTAGGGGTGTTAGCTGATTACATTCAGGTTCTTATTGGGGGGCTATTACCTACTTTATTTATCATGTAATTCAATGGTGGTTATATGAGCTATTGATAAAATTGTTTACAATATTTTCTCATTGATGCTCTCTCCTATCTGAGGATTCATATATGTTTTTCAATTGTTTATTACTTTTTAATTTTTTTTTTTGCTGGGGCCTGATTACATTCAGGTTCTTATTGGGGGGCTATCACCTACTTTATTTATCATGTAATTCAATGGTGGTTATATGAGCTATTGATAAAATTGTTTACAATATTTTCTCATTGATGCTCTCTCCTATCTGAGGATTCATATATGTTTTTCAATTGTTTATTACTTTTTTATTTTTTTGCTGGGGCAATTAGGGTTAAGTGACTTGCCCAGGGTCACAAGTCAGGATGTGTTGTGTCTGAAGCCAGATTTGAACTCAGGTCCTCCTGACTTCAGAGCTGGTGCTCTATCCACTGAGCCATCTAACTGTCCCTTTTCAATTATTCATAAAAAACACACAAATTGTTTTGAAAAAACTATATTATGTAAGTCTTTATAATATTATTGAAAAAAAGCTGACAGAAAAAATAATCTAACTGCTAAACAGCTCAATCACAAAATGGAAGCTTATACAGTTATGCTAATAACATATTTATTCTTACTCTATCAAGTAACTCATTTAATTTTTTTCAGTCTCACTTTCCTCATCTGTAAATGAACATTTTTGACCTTGGCTACCATATCTTGCTGCTTGATAAGTAAATCCAGTACTTGCTAAGATACTTTCCTTTTCTTTCCCATGGCATTTGATTTATACCAGTTAAACTTCTATACCAAACTATTAAAGCCTAATAATCAAATTCCTATTTTTCAACATTAATAAGAATAGTAATGGAGACTGATTTCCTATATATTGCTAATTCCTTGATGGGGAAATTGTCACTACCCTTTTTGGCAACTTAGAGACTTATAGAATTCCAGAGAGAGTACTGAGGGGTCAAATTACTTTCCCATAGTAATACATTCAATATGTGAGAATAGCCTTCTAGCCACTATCCCAGGGTGCTGTTCTTTAGCATCAATATTTAATTTAAATAGGACATTTTGAGTTATTTTAATCGTCGTATTTTTTTTTTTCGTTTTTATTCTTACTTTTAGCTCTCTATCATACTTGATCTTTGCTCTCTCCAGTCAGTGGCTGACTCTATACAGTCAGCAGATTCAGGAATGACTCCCACATCAGTAACAAGTTATTTCTTGTCTATTAAAATATAATCAGTTTCATTTTTTCCAGTGCTCTTTGGTGAACACCATGTCAAATTTTTTTTTCTCAAAGAAAGTATTCATGATGTATAGGCAGGGGGTTTCTGCGCAGTCTACAAATCTCTGACCTCTCTCATGCCTTCCATCACCCTGAGCTATATTTTTTTTTCTCTTTTGCTTACTAATTTCACCTTTTCATTAGAGTCATCAAATATGAAAGTGTATGATTTTGAAGATCTTATTCAGTTTTTTGGTAGAGTTTCTCTATTTATTCATCTTCTACAACAGATAGCTTTGTTGTAAGCTATTATTATTATTTATGATCTTTTTTGTAAGTATTTCTTAGGAGTACAGTTTAAGATGACCAAATGTCCCATAAAACAATGATTCTTTGTTTGTTTTTAGTTTTTTTTTTTTTTTTTTTTTTTTTTTTTGCTTCTATATGTGACATAAAACAAACTCTTTTATTTGGCTCTCCAAAAGAGACATTTTTGGCAATGCTGCCATTTAATCATAACTTTTGGTTTTCTGGCCTCCTTTTTTTTTTTTAGGCTGGGGTTAAGTGACTTGCCCAGAGTCACACAGCTAGGAAGTATTAAAGTCTGAGATAAGATTTGAACTCAGGTTCTCCTCACTTCAGGGCTGGTGCTCTATCCACTGCACCACCTAGCTACCCCTTCTGGCCTCCTTTTCAAAATTCATATATATTGTACCTAGGATATACTATAACATATTTAATACGTATGGGAATGCCTGCCATCGAGGGGAGGGGGTGGAGGGAAGGAGGGGAAAATTCAAAACAGAAGTGAATGCAAGGGATAATGTTGTAAAAAAAATTTATCTATGCATATGTACTGTCAAAAATGTTATAATTATAAAAATTAATAAAAAAATTAATTAAAAAAATTGATGTGATCTAGTCTCTCCAGGAGGAAGTTCATTTGCTAATTGAACAAGGTTTTCACATTTAGAGTACTGACAGTTAAGCTGATATTCATAGAGAAATGAAAAAAAAAGCTATGATTATTGGGCAAGAGGCAGTTCAGAATTGACTTTTTTCTTATCAACAAGATCTGGCCCTCTTCCTAACTTCCCTGTTGCTGCAGATGTTACTGCCATTTTCCCAACTTGTCACCCAATCACTTTCCCCTTTCTCTCTGGCACCATTCATACATTGCCATGTGCCATCAATTGTGTCTGGATAACACTTCTAGACTCTCACCCTCACATTGTCACCAGCCTAATTCAACTTTTGTCCGGACCAATTTAATCACCTAACTGTTCTACCTGTTGCCAGTCTCTCCCTGATTCTAATTCAGCCTCCACCTACCTGCTGAGATAATCTTCTAAAAGCACAATTCTACAGTTCTTTCTTGCTGAAAATTCTACCATGGCTCACTATTGCCTACCTAAAAGGTTGCACATATATAAGGTTACATATGTACATGTAATACATATATGTATTACAAACTATATTATGTAAATACCTACAGTACATTGTAGCTAATGACATATACAATATACTAATACATTATGTATTGTTATATATTATAAATTATGTTATATAACATATATAAGATATTCCATAATATATAATAATAATATTATATATTATATATAAATCAAATAACATAATAAATAGAATACATATATATTATAAAACACACTATATAAAATAAATATATGTATTGTATATAATATATATATATGTATATGAATACATATATCCATACATATCCATATTCACATATCTGTATATCTATAATGAAGCAGCTAGATGGCTCAGTGGATAGAGAACTAGATCTGAAATCAGAAAGACTCCTCTTTCTGAGCTCAAATCAAGCCTCAAATACTACTCTGGGCAACTCATTTGCCTCAGTTTCCTCATCTATAAAATGACCTGGAGAAGGAAATGGACCTCTACCAAGGAAATCTAAAATAGGGTCATGAAGAGTCAGATATGACTGAGATGACTGAACATCAACAGTGAAATATATATGTATATATGTGTATATATATGTATATACACATATATACATACATAAACACTTACATATATACACACATGTAAGAGTGTATTGGAACCAGGGGCCAAAATATCAGTGTGATCATTTATATTTAAAAAATCAGGAAATGCTGTAAACCATGACTTGATTTATTATTTTATTGATTGCCTAGACTTTAGAAAGTAATGGAAAAATATTAATAATTTAGATTAAACTTATATACATTTTTATAGATATATGTATATGTGTATATATTTATGTGTGTGTATATATGTATGTATGTATTTTGAGAGCTGGTTGTAAAACATTTATCTACACGCTGAAGTATATGTGGCTTTTGAGACCTTGGACAATATTATTTCAGCTGGATGGTGCAGTGGATAGAGCACTGAGCCTGAATATGGAGGAATCAGAAAAAGCCTTTTGGAGGAGGTTGCACTTGAGATGAAACTTGAAGAGAGCTAAGAATTCTAAAAGATTGTGAGATAGGATATTCTCAGACTGTGCAAAGGCATTGGTGATGTCATGAACAGAGAAATAGGTTCGTATGTATAAAAGAGAATAATAGGTAATCAACCTGGAAAGATAAACTGGATCTAAATTGTAAAAGACTTTTTATCCTTGATAAAATTGTTTAGTCAATGAAACTTTTATTTTAGTAGGGAAGTGATATTACCATTCTTGAGCTTTAAGAATATTAATTTGACTGCCCTATGGTAGATGGATTGAAGAGGTTCAAGACAAGATATAGACCACAATAAGCCAGATGAACAATAATGAGGGCCTGCACAAGGATGATGGTGGTGAGGGTAGTGAGAGGAAGATGGAGGTAAACAGAAGGAATAGGCAAGAATCAAATTCCTTTTCTTCCCTTTCTCCACATTTTAAAACTCCTTGACATCATTCTCTGCTATCTCTTCCTTTATTCTAGTCGTTGATGAAGAGGTAATCTTTCTCTTCACCAAGGCCATCCTACTACATATATTCTTGATTCCATCCCCTCTTATCTAGCAGATTTCCTACTTTCAAATCTTCAGTATCCTGGTCTCCACATTACCTGGTTCTTTCCCCACTACCCACTTGGGAAGAAAGCTCAAGTTTCTTCCATTCTAAAAAAAATTCTCACTATATCCTAGAATCTCCTCAAATATCATCCTATATCTATTCTCCCTTTCTTAGCCAAACTCCTAGAAAAAAGCTGACTATACTCATTGCTTCAATTTCCTTTCCTTTTATTTACTTTGTGCCCTTGCTACTCCTTGGCAGCCCTGTCTCCTGACCTCATTGCTCAACTGAAATTGCTCTTTCCAAAGTTAGAATGATTTCTTGATTGCCAAAAGTAATATTTTTTTTTTCTGAAGTGTCATTCTTCACATTTGTAGAACCAGATACTGTTGGCCATCCTTTCCTCCTGGATTTACTTCTCCAGGACTGTTTGACTTGGTGCCTCTGATTCTTCCTTTTACCTATCTGACTGCTCCTTCTCAGTTTCCCTCACTAGTTCTTCCTCCATATCACCAATGGTGTACTGGTAAATGTTTAATACTAATTCTCTGAAAACTTTTAAGTTTAACCTGCATTGACATTTTCTCCATCACTTAAGTCTAGGCAATTAACAAAATAATAAATCAAACCCAGATTGTCAGAATAAATATCTGCTGATTTCTGCGGTATACAATGTTCATGCTGAAAATTTAACAGATTTCTCCAGCTGATTTGAACTGATTTCAGTGCACCCCTGGATATCATTCCCCTAACAATGGTTATAGTCCTGATCTCTCTTCTCTTACACTCTCACTTGGCTCTGGATGATTTAATTATTATGCCTTCTGCAGATGACTGCCATATCTATGTGAAACCTCTCTTAGTTTTTTCAAGTTTCTTATCTGTAAAATGAGGATGATTATAGCACCTATTTTACAGGGTTGATGTAAGGATCAAATAAGGTAATGTAGGCAAGACATTTTATAAACCTTAAAGTGCTATTTGATAGCTATTAAAAATCATGCTTGCTAATGACCTGGTAACTAACTCTTTTAATGCCTTTATTTTTTTCCAGTTAACAAAATGACACTTTAATGCAGCAGGGAAAAATGAGAAAATGACTTAACAGGACTGATTTCTTCCTCCTGCACAATTTTGGTAAGATACGGAAAATCTGTATGGATAATTTTGAATAAAATAAGGAATTAGGAGAAGGTAGAAAGGAGAAATGTTGGATTAGCCTTTTCTGTTAAAAAGATTTCAAAATGCCTTGCCACAAAGAAAGAAACAAACTCACAGTTGTTATCATGGTAGTTGGAGGGACCTTGAAATGGGTATTTCTTCCCTTCTCTTTATACTTTCTTTTTAATGTGTAGACTTCTCTTGGACAGTGAACTCCTTGAGGGCAGGGACTGCCTTAGGCTTTCTGTTTAGCCCAGGGTTGGTTATAGCTCATACTTTAGAAATGTTCACTGATTTATCCACTTTCTCTTCAGTAACTAATATTTATTTTTCTTAAATAATAATTTTTATTATCAAAATATATACAAAGATAGTTTTCAACATTCACCTTTTCAAAAGCTTGTGTTCCAGATTTTTCTCTCTCCCTTCCTCCAACCCCTCCCCTAGACAGCAAGTAATCCAATATATGTTAAACATGTACAATATGTACAAAACATGTACCTATTTCCACAACTGCCGTGCTACATACAAAAAAATCTGATCAAAGAGGAAAAAAATGAAAAAGAAAACAAAATGCAAGCAAACAACTGTTGTAATACGGGAGCCACCTGACAGCGGCCGCTGGAGATCCAACCCAGACCTGCAGAATGGATGAGAATGCTAGGTTGTGATCCACCCTCATTTCCCACAGTTCTTTCTCTGAGTGTAGATGGTTCTCTTCATCACAAAATTATTGGAACTAACCTGAATCATTTCAATGTTGAGAAGAGCCACGTCCATCAGAATTGATCATCATATAATCTTGTTGTTGCCGTGTATAATGGTCTCCTGGTCCTGCTCATTTCACTCAGCATCAGTTCATGTAAGTCTCTCCAGGCCTCTCTGTATTCCTCCTGCTGGTCATTTCTTACAGAACGATAATATTCCATAACCTTCATATACCATAATTTACCCAACCATTCTCCAATTGATGGATATTCACATAATTTCCAGTTTCTGGTCACTAAAAAGAGGGCTGCCACTCCTGCATATACAGGTCCCTTTCCCTTCTTTAAGATCTCTTTAGTTTATAATCCCAGTAGAAGCACTGCTAGGTCAAAGAGTATGCACAGTTTGATAACATTTTGGGCTTAATTCCAGACTGCTCTCCAGAATGGTTGGATTTGTTCACAACTCCACCAACATTGCATCAGTGTCCCAGCTTTCCCCACATACCCTCCAACATTCCACATTATCTTTTCCTGTCATTTTAGTCAATCTGAGAGGTGTGTAGTGATACTTCAAAGTTGTATTAATTTGCATTTTCCTGATCAATACTGATTTAGAGCGTTTTTTCATATGATTAGAAATGGTTTTAATTTCTTTGTTTGAAAATTGTTCATATCCTTTGACTATTTGTCAACTGGAGAATGGCTTATATTCTTATAAATTTGAGTCAATTCTCTATATTTTTTAGAAATGAGGCCTTTATCAGAATCCTTGGATATTAAAATTTTTTTCCCTAGTTTTCTGCTTCCCTTCTAATTTGTCTGCATTGGTTTTGTATGTATAAAATCTTTTTAATATGGTACAATCAAAATTATCTATTTTTCATTTTGTAATGCTTTCTAGTTCTTCTTTAACTAGTTATTTATTTTAAAGGGTAGAGGTGATCAAACTTAGAAACTTGACGTCTTAATTAAATTAGTTAATCACAGATAAGGATTAAAGCGCTTTAGGCCACTTTGAAAGAAGGAAGGGAGGGAATGAGGAAGGGAGGAAGAGAGGGATAAAGGAAGGGAGGGAGGGAAGGAAGACATATTTATTAAATACTTATTATTATGAGACACTTTCTAAGTGCTTTACAAATATTATCCCATTTGAGCCTTACAACTCTGGGAAGTAAGATGTTATTTTTATTTTCACTTACAGTTGAAGATATAGCTAGTAAACTATCTGAGGCTGGATTTGAACTCATGTCTTACTGACTCTAGATCCAGTGCTCTATCTATTATGGTATGTAATTGCTTCTGTGGTACCATGCAGTAAAATAACCTGTGATTAATTTGAAAGAATCTTAGCCACATCCCCTTAAAAAAAATAGCAAGCTAGTTTGGAGCCAGTTAGTCAAGTGAAATCCAGTGGGGATGGATTCTTGGGAGGGAAATTTTTTAGTGGAGAAGGAGAAAGTTTCTTTTTTTCTCTCTTCTCTTTTCTTTTATAGCCCCTTCCCCAATCCCACTGGCTTAATCACAATGAGGTATATTAGAAATATGCTACAAAGATAAAAAGAATACAGGAGTGTATAAAGTAAGAAATGGGTAATCCACCTAGGACAGTCACCTCAGTTGCCTGTGGATGATGAAATTAATAGACTTCCTGGTCCTCCCATTGCATGCTCCTCCTTCATGCTCAAAAATGGTAGAAAACTCTTCCTTTGGGGAGAAATTAATATAAATTTATTAGGCATGCATTTTCAGTTCTTGTAATTATCTTTCACCTACTTCTTGTTTTTGGTTGATTTTTTTTTTAATCAATTTTTCAATTTAGTGGCTCAATATATTTTTGTACAATGAACTTGGCCAGTTAACATGACATTTCTCTAAGATTAAAAAAAAGGGGGGTATTTGTACAAAAATATTTATAGCAGCTTTATATGGTAGCTCGAATTAGAAATTGAGGGAATGTCCATCAATGGGGGAATGGCTGAACAAATTGTGGTATATGAATATAATGGAATACTATAGTTTTATAAGAAATAATGAACAGGATGATTTCAGAAAAAAAGCCTGAAAAAATGTACATGAGATGATACAAAATGAAATAAGTAGAACCAGGAGAACTTTGTACATAGTGATGGTAATAATGTTTGAAGAAAAATTATGAATAACTTGAATAGTCACAGCAATACATTTATTTAAAGATTCATGATGAAAAATGCTCTTCATCTCCAGGAAGAGAACTGGGGACAGCCAAATAGCAACAACAACAACACATCAAAGACAAGGTGTTGGATAGCTATCTTTGTAACAAAGATACTTAAGTGGGAAAAAATAATGATGATGATGATCAGTCATCATAATTTTAAAGGATTTAAAAGATGGAACATCTGAAACATACTCCAATAAACCTTTCTAAATTGAAAAACACTTGCAAAATTATTAATTAAAAACACAAATAGTATTGATTTCAGCTCACGTTTCAGAAAAAATTTACCATTCAGTTTCTTAGAACTCCTTTTAGAGCCAAAGTAGAGAATATATTTATGCCTACTTTATAGGATTTAGAAGATAAATTTACTATTTTGGATACTTATTTATTATATCTGTGAATGCTTTGTAAGAGGCAGAATAGTAGAATGGATAGGGCTAGATTTAGAGTCGAGAAGAATTCACTTTCCATCATGCTTTATGCTTCAATGACCAGGACAAATCATTTATTCTCTGGGTCACCCAAGGTAATTTTCTGTTTTTTTTTGTGTGTTTTTTTTTGTTTTTGTTTTTGAGGCTGGGGTAAAGTGACATGCCCAGGATCACACAGGTAGGAAGTGTTAAGTGTCTGAGGTCTGATTTGAACTCAGGTCCTTCTGAATTCAAGGCTGGTTCTCTATCCACTGCGCCACCTAGCTGCCCCCCAAGGTAATTTTCTAAGAAAGTAAGTTGTTGGTAGAGAGCATTTCCACCCTGGGAGTTACCCCCACTTACAAAACCACAAATTCAGACCCATTTCCCCCCAAAATAATTTTTTTCATTCTTTGATGAGGAATGCAGCTCCCAATTATAACATTGTTCCTAAAGAAAAATGCAAGCCATGTTTTTTAAGCAAAACATTGCAATAAAAGCAGACTCTATATCTTTAAAAAACAAACAAAAAAATCAATCAATAAGTTTTTATCAAGCACTTACTATTTGCTAGTTGCCTTGCTTAGTGCTGGGGATATAGAAACAAAAATGAAGTGTTCAGTGTCCTCATAAACATTTCACTGGTTCTTATAAACATGTTGTGGATATATAGAGATCATGGGCTAGATTCCTTTTACTTTTTACTGACTGAAAAGAAGGGAAAGGTGCCTTCTAGCAAGAAAAAAAAATATATATATACATATACTTACATATATATACACACACACACACACACACACACACACACACACACACACACACACATATATATATATATATATATATATATATATATATATATATATATATATATATATATATATATATATATATATATATATATAATATATATATATATAAATCCTATATATAGATGACACAGTGGATAGAGCCCTGGCTCTGAAGTCAGGAGAATCTAAGTTCAAATCTGATCTTAGACACTTAACACTTCCTAGCTATGTGACCCTGGGCAAGTCACTTAACACCAATTGCCTCAGCAAGAAAAGAAGAAAGAAAGAAAGAAAGAAAGAAAGAAAGAAAGAAAGAAAGAAAGAAAGAAAGAAAGAAAGAAAGAAAGAAAGAAAGAAAGAAAGAAAGAAAGAAAGAAAGAAAGAAAGAAAGAAAGAAAGAAAGAAAGAAAGAAAGAAAGAAAGGAAGGAAGGAAGGAAGGAAGGAAGGAAGGAAGGAAGGAAGGAAGGAAGGAAGGAAGGAAGGAAGGAAGGAAGGAAGGAAGGAAGAAAAAGAAAAGAAAGAAAGAAAGAAAAAGAAAAAAAGAAAGAAAAAAAGAAAGAAAGAAAAGAAAAGAAAGAAAAAAAGAAAGAAAGAAAGAAAGAAAGAAAGATGTATAGCCTTCAATTTTAGACTAGAGATTTTATAGGTGTTGAGAGCATCCAGGATCAAACTCCCTCTATCCATGCAGTTTGACACTTGCTCTGAAACTTAAAAGTCTTAAAGAGTTACTAGAGTAGAAGTGTCAAACGTATAGCAAACCAGATAAAAATGTAATTGGGAAATATTTAACAAAATAAATATAATGCAACACAAATAATGTTAATTTGTGGTTTTGTTAGTCAAAATGGCACCTAGAAGGATCCATTTTTAGTTGAATTTGATACCACTAGCTTTGAATACTTGAAAGTGCAAATGACTTTCCTAGGGTCACACAGTAAAAGGTAGCAATGAACCAGCTCTTCCTGGCTTAGAGACCAGCTCTCTATTCATTGTTGTTTAGTCATGTACCACTGACTTTCCATAATCCCATGGGTTTTTTTGGCTAAGATACTGGCATGTTCTGCATTTTCTTTTCCAGTGCATCTCCATCTTACAGGTGAGGAAGTGAAGAAAAGAGGGGTTAAATAACTTGTCCACACAGTTAGTAAATGACTGGAGCCGCATTTGAACTCCTATCTCCCTGACTCTAGATCTGGTGCATCTAGCTGCTCCTTCCATTCACTGTACCATGATGCTTCTCGGAGAGCAAGAGGAACAATTCCAACCAAGTTGGTTGCACACAGATTTTTGAAGTAACAATTCCCTCTTAATCATATAAGTAGATCCCTTGCATACACACATTTCTTTTAATTCTGGCATCAGCAAAGAAAAAGGGATAAAGTGAGAAGATGACTGAATACAATGTTTTCTGAAGGAAATTGTTGCTCCTCTTTTCACCCGTATCTCCCACTGATTCATCCCAAGCCCTGATTCATCATCTGTCTGATGGCAGCAGGGATGATATCTCAGCATCTGTGGAGAGAGTTCTACACTTGAGGCATTTACTCCATTCATTGTCACACCAGGGAACTTGTGCACTGAGACAGATCAAAGAAATAAAGTTCGTTATAGAGGTGCACAAAGACGAAGTCATGTAGGACTTTTGCATTTAGTCTTCCCTTGAATATAGTAGATATTCAGTCTGTATTTATTGAATAAATGAATGAATGATTAGAAGAATGAATGAATGGATAGATGGATGGATGAATGATGAATATATGGTCCATTCTTGAATACATTAATAAAAGGTTGGCAGTAATATTAATCATTCAGAATGAAAGAAAATCCCTTAGCCAATTTCATTTAGCTTTACAATAATTATTAGTGTATGTAGGGTAGACCATTTGGTTTGGGGAATTCCTAACCTTTTAAATGAAAAAGTGAAGTTGAATTGTAAATGTCGATATAGGAAGTCCTGGAACATTTACTATTTTTACCTCATTCTGACTTTGCTCAGAGTTTTCCTTTTCTCCCTTCTCTTTAAGAACACTGCAGACTGGTTCAGACCACCTGACTAAGACTCACTGATGTAAATTTTGTAGAATAATATTTGTTTTTGCATACCTTCTTTGAATGGTGGAAGGGAAGGAAGTGATTTGGTTTATAAACCAAACTTGCCATAAAACTTGCTGCCAGGAAAGCTGATTTGGGTTGATTGTGCTCCTACACCAGTATGGGGAGCCTCCAGGATCAGGAAAACAATCAGGCTGACTAAAGCAGGGGCAGCAGGCCAAAACTCTCATGATGATCAATAGTGGTCAGGCCATGAGTGGTCATTGTGCTTCTTGCCTGAATGAGATAGAGGAAACTAGGACAAAACAAAATAAAAGGCCTACTTGACTGTTGTTTTTGTTTGTTGTTATTGTCATGGGTCCTTCATTTTTGAAGAGAACCAATGACATGGATAATGTCTTGATTTTTGAGTGAATTGGATTTAAATGAGTCATCTCTCTTCTTAAGTCATCAAAGTGCAGTGGCAGGACAAAAGCCAGGTGAACTGATGATACCTCTGGATGCAGAGAATGAAGTCTTCAATGCTCTAAGTGCCCCACAATGCCTATTTCATCCCCCTTCGTGATCACTGGTTCTCTTTCTTCCTTTTCACTGGGGAAAGCCTTCCATGCTTGGGGTAGATGTACCCTATCTCACCAGTGCTTTTGAGGCCTGTTTTAGGACAGCACCTATTGACTATTAGTTAACTAGAAGAAAAAGTAATAAAGTCCTGAAAAATAACTTTATAACCTCCTTAATTCTCTGCTCAAAATACTTCAGTAGCTCCTCCAAAAGACATAAATTTCCTTACCTTGTTATTGAAGATCTCTCATAGTGGGGCTCCAATTTATGACAGTCACATTACTCTACTTCACATACTTTTTATGTTAACCAAACCTGACTTAGCTGTTCCCCCCAAGTCCCATCTTCTATCTCTATATATTCACACAAGCCTTCTCGGATGACTGGAATATATCCTACTTTGTTTCAGCTCCTCAGAATACTTCTCTTCCTCCTCAAACAATCCAGTGTTCATTTATCTTTGTTCATATTGTATCTCACTCTGTCCCCCTCTCAATAGAATATTGTTGGTTGTTTGTCCTTCCTTCTTTTGAGGACTGTGACATCTGGGAAGGGATGGATGCCATGATATGAAAATTAATTTGATTTAGGTGAGGGAGGGTTGTGCAAAGTCACAGCCTTACTTCTTCCTCCAGAGTCTTCTGGGTCTGGTAGCAAGATACAGATAGGACAATTGGAGATGACCCTGAATTTACTGAGAGACCTTGACTATTTTAGACTAAGGTCTTTAGCAGGTCTCAGTTTGACTGAGGCAATGTCCATACAGCTAAGTAAGAAACGTACAGTTTCTTGAGGGTTTCTTGAGGGTAGGAATTATCTCCTTTTTGGCCCTTGTATGTCTGTGGCCTAGCCCAGTGTTCTAAAAATAATGAAAATTGAATAAGTATTTTAAAAAATGAAATAAAATATCAATCAGACCTTGAAGCAAATATTTGCCCCTAATGATTCACTTCCCAGACATAGGTTATACTTCTCATTTCCCCTCATGTACTCTATAATTCATCCATCCTTGCTGTATCTCATAGATGACAATTATCACAGAACCTTGAGCTTTTTCACTGGCTCTCATGCTTGGAATGCTTCCCCTCTTCAATTCCACTCCTGGATTCTTTCAAGACCCTGCCTTCTGCCAGAGGCCTTTCCCCATCTTCTTATTCCGTATCTTCTCTCTGAGATTGCCTTTCACATAGGTCTCCTGCAGATAGGATTATTAATATGTTTTTTCTCCATTAGCATGTGCACTAATTAAGAGCAGAGATTGTTTTTGTTTATGTTTCCCTATCAATTAGCAAGGTATTTGCTATATAATTAAGTGCAGCACAGTAGATATAGTGCTGGATGTGGAATCTGTCATTGTGAGTGCAAATCTGACCTCAGATACTTACTAGCAGTGGGACCCTGTTAAAGTCATTTGATCCTTTTTGCCTCAGTTTCCTCAACTGTAAAATGCTGGAGAAGGATATGGCAAAACCATTCCTGTATTTCTGCCAAGAAAAGCCCAAATGGGGTGATGAAGAGTTGGATATGACTGAAAAAAGCCTAAATAATAACAATAAATAACTACTTCTTTACTAAGTGACTGATATGTGTCTTTCTCAGGCTTGTGATTTTTTTTTTATCAACTTTCTCCTTTATTTCCTCTTTCTATCAGGGTGACCTGTAATGTGCTCTAATAACAAAATCACTTCTGTCCCTTGTTGTCAAGGGATGACTTCTTGTCATTTTTCCTTCTTCTAGTTCCTGGTTTCCCTCATATGAATGTACCTCCATGTTATTAAAAATGTTCTCAAAACTTAGTGAAGTTTAAGGTGTGAGGACTACTTCAATCTCTTCCTCTCGCCCCTTTTTACCTACTTATTTTACCTATTTCTTTGGAATGAGATATGGCCATCCAAAACCATGATACAGTCAAGGATTTTTTCACCACCATGTTTCAATGATATCTAGTAGGTCAAATTTGCCATAGGACAGCCAAGTCTAGATGGTTCAAATTCAACTTCAGACATTTTCTACCTATGTGACCCAAGGCAAGTCACTTAATCCTCTTCACCTCAGCTTTCTCAGTTGTAAAATGAGTTGGAGAAGGAAATGGCAAACCATTCCTGTATCTCTGCCAAGAAAATCCCAAATAAAAGATAAAAATAAAATAAAAACAAAAGAATCAAACATGACTAAAATGAATGATTAACAATAAATTCGTATCCATAGTTCCTCTTGCTTGTTGCTTCAATATTGGACATTTGCAGATGGATATTTGAGGCCGTGAGTTTTACTACTGACTTTTTTCTTAGATTTTATTTTTCTCCTGAGAATTTCTGGGTATCTCAGCTGTTATTTTTCTTTGTGACTTCTCCATATAATATTTAACTTAGGAAATATATCTAGTCAGTCTCCTCTCTTCCCCATCCTTTTTAGTTTAAAGTCCTTTTGATAATTTTTTCAAGATACCTGGCAAATATATCCTTACCACCCCTTGTTAGTCACATTCCATCTTTGGGTAGGAATCTATCATCTTTATGTTACAAACCATGAGTCATAAATTCAAATACCATTCTCAGACACCACCTTCTTTGCCAGCTGTTCACTTCTTCAATTATTTTTTTTTCCCTTCTGCATATGTTTCCTTCAATGGACAAGAGCAAAGAAAATGAAAACTGTATCCCTATGGATTCCAACTTCTTGCCTACGGCTTCATAATCACCGACAATACTTTTAGATTTTCTTTGGACAATGCCATTTGTGCCCATATGAATTATCTGAAGTAGGTAGTTGATGTTTGTTTTGATATGTCTTGGGAGGTCCTCTGTTGTTTCTTGGACACATGCCCCAGGAAGACAACAAATCTCTTTATTATTATTATTCAAGTTAATGAATAGCTGCTTCAGTGCCCATGAGATATCATCAGCTGCTATCTCTCTTCTCTTAATGTATGAGTGCTCCTCTCATAGCATCCATAGTTCCATCATAACCATCCAGGAGGACAAATAGCTCCTTCCTCCTCAGCATCTAGTTCTTTCCTTTTCAGAAAGCACTTAATTACATGCTAACTCATTCCTTCTCTTTTTCTCTGGAGCATACCTAATCCCAATGAAAGTCACTCCATTCTAGCATAACATTGTATACTGGGTAGAGTGCTGGACTCAGAGCTAAGGAAACCTGGGTTCCAATCCCATCTCAGACACTTGGCTAGTAAGTGTGAGGCAGGTAGGTGGTACAGTGGATAGAGCATCAGGCCTGGAGTCAGGAAGACCTCAGATACTAGCTGTGTGATCCTGGACAAGTCATTTAATCCTGTTCATTTCAGTTTACTCATCTGTAAAATGAGTTGGAGAAGGAAATTGCAAATCATATCAATATATCTGCCAAGAAAATGGCATATAGGGTCACAGAGTTGTCTGAAAAATGACTAAATAACAACAACAAAATGGAGATAAAAGTAATATTTCTTTCACCAGCTTGTTGTGAGAATTAAATGAAATAATATTTTATAAAAAGATTGGTACATAGTAGGTGTTTAATAAATACTTGTTCCCTGTCTTTCCCTCCTCTCTCCCATCCATTTTCCTTTTGAAACTTGACAAGAAATTTAACATTTCTGGGCTTATGTTTTTTTCATTTGTAACATGAAACGATTGTACTTGACCTCTGAGATCTCTTTCTGCTCTAAATCTAAGGCTTGTGTTATATTAGTTTTTTTTTGCATAACAATTAATAAAGAACTGAATAAGTAAGATATATTTATTTAAATTATATGTAAATTATAATATATTTTTCTGATATATCCAAAAAGCAAAGTAATTATGCTGCTAAGATGAGCTAAAAAAAACTCTCAGAGAAAAAAACACAAAATCCAGTGATTTAATGAGAATCAGTCACTAACTTATGAACTCACAGCTTATAAAGGGTTCTTTTATTCTAATGGGCAGTGTTGTAGTGGGGGAAGGGAGCTCTATTCATCTAGTGTTCCTTCTGCTCCCTATAGCTGTGGCTCTGGGCCTTTGTTTCTCATTTTAGAACAACAGGAAAGTGATTAACCTAGAGTTACCTTGTTTTCCACAAAGGTGGGCAGTTCCCAAATAGTTTGTTTCTGATGTAGCTAATGTTCCCTTTCCAAGAATTCCTACTGCCCTACTAGGGAAGCTGCTGATGCTGGAGTCCCAAGTCTCCTCCCCATCCACCCCCCAAATGTAATGATGCAAAGGGAGCATCCAAGGGAGGCACTGCTGCTAGGACAGGCAGAGCTTATGTTCCTGGTGTTCTGAAATAGTGTCATAAATTGTGATTAGATAGAACTGAAAATATTACAATTAGTCTGATCCTCTAAGTACATCGAGTTATTGTGGGGTTTGTAGAAAGAGAGCTTTATCTAGAGTGAGAGAACTTGGACTGAATCTCAATTCTGTTTTGATGTATGATCTTGAGCAAATATTTAACCTCTTTAGACCTCAGTTTCTTCATCTGCAAGATGAAGAAACTGGCCCTGATATTCTAAGTTCCATTCTAGTCCTCCTTCTTCTATCACCCCAGTTTCACAATCACCATGATTATCATTCTTCCCACTACCAACCACTACTGTCCTCCTCCAGGGGGGAACAGCTTGGAAGGGCCAGAAGTCTTCTACGATGCTTTCATGGGAGCCAGGATTAGGTCACAGAGGCTTGGGACTGAGTCCATGAAGGACTGGAAGTGAGGACTGCTTAGTACAATAGACTAAATTCAATTACCTGCTCAGAAAATGGAGAATATTGTAAGAAGACCAGACAAGAAGAGCGTCTGTCTAATTCTCTCTCTTTCCGAACTCAGAACTTCAAAATTCTATTCTACAGTCAAAACTTCCTCTGTAGGTACTCCTTCAACTCTCTAATTTATGAGAAATTATCCTTCACCTTTTTCTCTGACCTCTAGTCTTTGACCAATCTTTATTCTCCCAGTCTACCTCATCTATTCTGTCTTTACTTGGCCTTGGCAATACCTGAATAATCTAAATATTTTACCAAGCTGGCATCTGTATGCATTTATTAGGTATCTATTATGTGTCAGGTACGTGATAGATAGAGCATAATTGAAACTATTATGGTCTCCAGCAGGAGGAATACAGAGAGGCTTGGAGAGACTTACATCAACTGATGCTGAGTGAAATGAATAGAACCAGAAGATCACTATACACTTCAATACTGTATGAGGATGTATTCTGATGGAAGTGGAAATCTTCAATATAAAGAAGATCCAACTCACTTCCAGTTGATCAATGATGGACAGAAACAACTACACCCAGAGAAGGAACACTGGGAAATGAATGTAAACTGTTAGCACTACTGTCTATCTGCCCAGGTTACTTATACCTTCGGAATCTAATACTTAATGTGCAACAAGAAAATGGGATTTACACACATATATTGTACCTAGGTTATACTGTAACACATGTAAAATGTATGGGATTACCTGCCATCGGGGGGAGGGAGTGGAGGGAAGGAGGGGATAATTTGGAAAAATGAATACAAGGGATAATGTTATAAAAAAAATACTCATGCATATATACTGTCAAAAAATTTATAAATAAAATAAAAAAAAAAAGAAACTATTATGGTCTCACTGACAATCTATATATGTTTATCATTTGATGACCAGTTCTTAGCTAAGTTTGAGAGACCCATTTCTAAAAAGCTGGTTGCTGATGATCAAATTTTTGGTGTGAGATGCTTAATTGTTCTTTGATATGTTTGCAGAGATCTGGGTGGAAAGAGCAGATAATAGATATAATGAAGTATTGACATGCTAATGAAGTCATTATATATTAATAAAATAGAAACAGCTTGCTATTTCTTTTATGAAATATGAAATTTTTCTATCAGAAAGGCACATAGACTAGTTGAGAATTGGCCATATGCCTGGAAGGCCTTTAAGTAGCTAATCCTGCCAGTGCTGGAGTTTGTCCAGGAAAGGTCAAGAGACTGGGTTGGCTCGGAGCAGCCTTATGAAGAAGGCTCTTGTTCTTGGACCCACTTGGACAACCTGTCCCACTTCAGGTGCTTTGAGCATCTTCATGAAAACTGTGCTAGAGAGTAAAGAAATCAGGGACCTCGAGTTCTCAGGTGTGGGTTGTCCAGGCCCACTCTACTCAGATGCTATGTGTATTTGAGGTTTATAGGAAGGAGGGGATTGTTTTGTAAAAACTCAACCAACCTGTGAATGAAGGTTTAAGTAACAATTCATGAAGATACCCTTTATTTATTAAAGGGAACCATTTTTTAACATTCATTTTTTTTAAAATTTTGAATTACAGGGGCAGCTAGGTGGTGCAGTGGATAGAGCACTAGCCTTGAATTCAGGAGGACCTGAGTTCAAATATGGTCTCAGACACTTAGCACTTCCTAGCTGTGTGACCCTGCACGAATCATTTAACCCCAGCCTCAGGAAAAAAAAAAATTGAATTACAGATTTTCTCCCTTCCTTCCTCCTTTCCTCTCCTCCCCCTCCCTGGGATAGTAAGCAATTTGATATGGGTTATACATGTGTAATCATACAAAATATATCTCCATATTAGTCACGTGAAAGAAGACACAAATCAAAAAGACAAAAAAAAAAAAAAAAAAAAAGAATTACCCTCAATATGAACAGGCAGTTTTCAGATGAAGAAATTAAAGTTACCTATGGTCATATGGGGAAAAAAATGCTCTAAATCACTATTGATTAGAGAAATGCAAATTTAAAAAAATTCTGAGATACTACTTCACAGATTGGATAATATGACAGAAAGCAATAAATGTTGGAGGGGATGTGGGTAATTTGGGATACTAATGCATTGTTGGTGGAGTTGTGAATTATCCAACCATTATAGAGAACAATCAAACATTGCGTAGCCTTTGATCCAGTAATACTAGATTTGTATCTAAAAGAGATAAAAGAAATGAGGGTAAGGGGAGGATTGATTTTTACCAAAAAAAATTTATTGTAGTTCTTTTTGTGTTGACAAAAAAATGGAAATTAAGGGCATATTCTATATTGAATATATATCTACATTCTATATTCTATATATTGAAGAATGACTGATTGTAATGGAAAGAAATGATGATTTCAGAAAAACTAGAAAGATTTACACAAACTGATGCACAATAAAGTGAACAGAATTAGAATGTTGTACATAGTAGCAACAATATTACATAATTATCAACTGTCAATGACTTAGCTCTTTTTAGCAATACAGCGATCCAAGATAATTCCAAAGGACAAATGATGAAAAATGCTATGCACATTCAGAGAAATAGAATCTGAATGCATATTGAAGCATAGTATTTTTCACTTTCTTTTTTTTTTCTTTTTTTTTTTTTTTTTTTTTTTTTTGTCTTTTTGATTTGTGTCTTCTTTCAGGACATGACCAATATGGAGATATATTTTGCATGATTACACATGTATAACCCATATCAAATTGCTTCCTATCCCAGGGAGGGGGAGGAGAGGAAAGGAGGAAGGAAGGGAGAAAATTTCTAATTCAAAATTAGAAAAAAAAAGAATGTTAAAAAATGGTTCCCTTTAATAAGTAAAGAGGTATGAAGTATATTGGTGTTGATTGTTGATTTCAATCCCACAAATATAGCAAAAATAATACTTCTGATTATCAGCTGCTCTACTCTAGTGCATTGTGTCATAATGAGCAAAGGTAACCCATATTATACTCCTGTAATTGGATTGAGATAAAGCCATTAATCTCACCAATTAACTATTCCATTTTTTCAGGTGTATGTATGACTCCATTCACCTATTGATTTATGTCTTCTCTTCCTATGTAAATTCACTATCAATTGAATATCAAATGATCATAATCAAGCAACTTGCCTGGGGTGGGGAATGGAGAGGACAGTTAAAAGGAATCCTTATCACTCTGATATCCCCACCTACCTTCTTCCCACAAGAATCCAAGCATCCTTGACACTACTTTTCCTGTCTCTTTCCTATCAAAACATCATCACTTGTATTCACAACATGTTACACAATGAGAAGGCTCATCACTTCTGGGGGCTGACTCATCACGGAAGGTAAAGCTTGCTAAGTTATCCAGGAAAATAAAGTTGCCACATTCAGATCTCAGTCTCCCTCACTTCCAGTTCCCTACCTCTTTTTTTTTTTTTTTTTTTTTTTTTTTGAGACAATCATGGTTCAGTGTCTGGGACAGGGTCATATCCGAATAAATGTCTAAGGCTAGATTTGAATTCAGGTCCTCCTGACTCCAGGGTTGGTACTTTATCCACCATGCCATCTAGCTTCCCCTAGCCCTCCACCTCTGAAGTTAACTCACAATGACTCAAAAATCAGGGTGAAAGTCCTGGAACAATATGCTGATTCTCAGAGAAACCTGCCTTTCACTCCTAGTGGAAAAAAAAAATCTATACTAAATCACTACCTTGATCATTGCCAGTCAAAGCTTTTAATTTCTGGGCAATCATTGTTTAATTACAAGTGTAACTATGGTCAGGAACAATGTGACCTCCTGTGTAAGTCCTGCTGGGTTTTCTTCTTTGCTGAGCTGTCCATTTCCTCTGCTCTAATTCTTGGGGTTTTTTAGAACCTTTCTGGGCCCATATATTATTGTGTAGACTGCAGTGGTCTTTTAAAGTTTTTCTCCAAGTTGTCCAGTTGAGTTGTGGTTGTCATTGCTCTGTCACCTGTGATATCTGACTACAAGTTCTATTTCCATCTAAACAAATGCCAATTTTTTTTTCTTTTTTAGTCATTTGAGGTTGAACCTACTTTGCTTACTCTTATCCTAAAATGAAGGAAACAGAGACATAACTACTTCTTTTGTTATTAGGCTGTGAATATGAAGGCAAATTGATAATTACCACTGTTTTACTTGGGTTTCCCTCAGAGACTACAGATATTATATCTTTAAGAGACAAATGGTGCGTGTTTTTTTTTTTTTAAGCTTGTGTAAAAATTAAAGACAAGTTGAAAAATGCCTCCCTGGGAAGTGACTACTTCCAAACTACCATTTCTCTACAGAGGACTCTTAAATCTACAACCTACCTTGAGTTAAGATCCTTCCATTCAGGTCCCTTCAAACTCCATCTTTCTTTTCTACTTTTTTTCTCATTCTCTAGGAGTCCCTCTTCTTTCTGAAAAAAAAAAAAAAAAATAGAATCATTATCCTTTGGCTGTTTGCCCATGGACTTAGTAGGGATATATCACTAATTCCACTCTCTCTCACTTACTCTCTTAGCATTCATGTGCTTTTTGCAATTTCATACTGCAAAATATAATGATTTACCTTTAGAGGTGTTAAGGAGTTTTGTCCAGTTCTGCTCCTCCATCTGTACTTATATTTTGTTAAATTCTACTTACATCTTTGCCTCTTTATAATTTAAAAAAAATCTTATTTTTTTTTATCCTGTCTTTTTTTTCTTTCCCTTTCTTGTTCTCTCTTTCCTTCCCATTCTTCCTCCCTCTTTTCTGTAATATGTAAACACAAAATTAACAATATTAGAGAACTAGTATTTATATAATGCTTTGTTTTTCAAAGTGCTTTACAAATATCTTATTTTATCCTCACAACAAGGTGTGATTATTATTCACATTTTATAGGTGAGATAATTGAGGCAGACATAATTTAACTGACTTGTGCTTAATTCAATTAAATTAATGTAGATTTTACCACCTTTGATACTGTCTAGCTGTGTGACAAAACTTGATACAGTACTTAGGAGGATACAGTAAATACTCAACAAATTCTTTATGACTGTTGACCAAGTCACTTAACCACTCTCAGCTCATTTTCTCATCAAATCTAAGCTAGATCTGAAATATCCTGAGTTCGGGTTCTGTGCTCTAACTTCTATGCCAATAGATGTTCAACATGAAATAAGTTATTGCACTACTTATTCTTTCCTTGGTAATTGTAATTATTTTTCTTTATTGTGTTTTGTTTGAATTGTTTTCAAAACAAATATTCTCCTTGTGAATAGGTTTTTGTTTGATTTGGGGTAGAAAAGGAGATGCAGAAATGACTTAAATGCCTTTCTTATTGGATGTCTCTACTTTTTAATTGATGATCGTGGTCATATTTGCAGGGTATCTTGTTTTGAGCTGCATCTTGAATTCTTTTCCTTTTTGAAATATGTTTTCATGCTTTCTTGTGATTGCTTGTGGCTTAGAAATAATCTTATGTTCTAATTTCCTTTCCATTATGTTTGAAGATTTTCCTTGTTGCTTGAAAAACACATTTGTCATAGATATTGTTAAATTTAATTACTATGTAGTTTGGAGCTGAAAACACAGGTTTTCTTCTGGAGGTTTTTCTGAATTTGTATTTTGTTTTCTGTTTTTAATTTATTGCATTATTTTATGCATGATAGTTTTTAGATTTTTTGATTTGTCATATTATTCTGAGAGACCAGTAGTTTACATCTTGGCACTTAGATGTTGCAGTGGATAGAGTGCTGGGCATGATATTTTAGTGAATAGAGTTGTGGCCCTGGGGAAAATCTGTGTTCAAATCTTTCCTCAGACACTTTTAGCTATATGATCTTGGACTAGTCACTTAACCACTGTTTTCCCAGTTCATATCTGTCTCCTAGGGTTGTTGTGAGGACTAAATGAGATAATATTTATAAAGGGTTTACTTTTATGCCTGGCATATAGTAGAACATCCTGGCTTCCTGACCTGCAGGAATTCTACTGTGCTATAAGAAATGATGATCAAGGGGATTTCAGAAAAAAAAAAAAAAACAAAACAAAAAAACAAAAAAAAAAAACTAGAATGATTTACATAGCTGATACAAAATAAGTGAATAGAACCAGAGGATGTATTTGCCCCAGCTAAGTTTTAATTCCTTCAGGTCCAGCATAGCTATATGTTCTAGCTCCCTATTATCCCAATTTTCTCTTGGCTCTCCTCTTTTCCTTTTCATAATGGGACTGAATCAGAGTCTATCACTTTTTGCAGAGTTGGGGGAGGGTGATTAAGGAGTTTCAGAAAGAATTTTTCTGTTTTAAGGGCACCTAACCTTGAGCCTGACCTCTGTCAGATAACTGCATCTAGCATTTTCATCCCTCCCTCCTTCCTCTTCATGTGGTTTGGCACAGTTAGTGTCTGCTACTTGTTGAAGAATAAGAGATGGATGGTGGTGGTTGGATGCTGGAAAAACATTTTGGTTCTGTCAATGGCTACCCATATAAGACCTCCAGTAATCTTGTGTCCCTGCCACAGAAGTGTGGGAGCTGCTGGAAGAGGCTTGCTTAATGAGTTCTTTAAGGATTCATGTTCTCATGTCTTAATCCATAAGGATTTCACTTTTTTTTGGCTTCTTGATATTACATATTCAGCTGTAATTGCTCCACATCTGGTGCATAATTGTTTTGTCTGGAGAACTGTAGAGTTAAATGGATCTGGAGAAAAAGTCTAATCTGACATCTCTCAAGTCCAATAACTCACAAAACTCCACTTACTTCTATTGAATTTCATACCATCAGATTCAATCCAATGTCTTAATCTGTCAAGATCTTTTTGAATCTTAAGTCTATTATCTAGTTTGTTCTCTAACCCTCCTAGCTTTATGAAAATTTGAAGACATACCAAGTCATTGATAACAGTATTAAATAGCTTAGAACCAAACACATCCCTGCAGAACTTCACTGGAACCCTCCTTTCAAGTTGACATTCCTTTAGTGACTACCCTTTAGAGTTCAGCCATTCTTCTGGTACTGTTCAGTACTGTTAATTTCTGTTCGGGCTTCAAAGTCTCCAGCATATTCAGCAACGGGCTTCCCTGAGGTGGTAAAATGGGATTTTAGGTACCTTTATTTGTCCTAAATCCATCATCTAAAAGGAATAGAATTTTAAAATACCTCAAAAGACCACATCACAGCAATTAATACAGTGTATTTGTTTTACCCATAGGCCAAAGAAAATAGGTAGGTAAAATTTTTTTGAGTGAAATTGTAATATATATATCATATGTACAATACAGTTATTTACAATTGAAAGACATTTGCACAGATAGAAGAAATTATAATAGAATTATGAAACAGATTGAACCCAATTGATGCACCTGGTCTTTCTAGTAGATTGACAGTGTCTACTTGTTCAGAGTGGAGGAATATGGTCTTGAGAAGTTAGGATGCTCAGAATTCCTGGAAGAAGTGGATAGCCTTGGATAGGAAGTGAGTAATCTTTAAAAAGAGGTAAAGCATGGTAAATTGGTTGGTTTACTAGATTTGGGTCAAGAAGACCTATATAAGACCACCTTTGATTCTGAATAGCTGTGTGACAGAACTTAGTACAGTGCCTTGGACACAGTAAATATTCAATAAATGCTCTATGACTATTGACTTAAGTCACTTAACCACTCTGGGATAATTTCTTTGTAAAGTGAAAAACAAAAAGCAACAACCCACTGTATTTATAATAACCATCTGGTGGGACTTCTTTAAGGATTAAATGAGATAACCTATTTGAAATTGCTTTTAAAATGACAGTTATTATTTACTTGCTTTTGAGTTCTGTTGGTCATGTCTGACTTTTTGATACTTCATTTGAGGCTTTTGTGGCATAGATACTGGCAGGATACGCTATTTCTTTCTTTAGCTCATTTTATAGATGAAGAAACTGAGGAAAACAGAGTTAAGTGATTCATCACACAGCTAATACGTAGTGAAATATTGTATTCTATTTTGTATTGTTTCCTATTTCTAGGAGTGTGAGGGAGCCAGCTCTAACTGGAGAGTTTTCTTTTCTTTCTTTCTTTTTTCTTTTTTTTTTTTTTTCTTTCCTGAGGCTGGGGTTAAGTGACTTGCCCAGGGTCACACAGCTAGGACGTGTTAAGTGTCTGAGACCAGATTTGAACTCGGGTCCTCCTGAATTCAGGGCTGGTGCTCTATCCACTGCACTACCTAGCTACCCCTAACTGGAGAGTTTTCAAAGGTGATTATTAAATTTTAAGTAAGAGCATTTTTTATTGTTGTTGTCTATTCATTTCAACCCTGTCCCACCCTATGATCTCAGGGGATTTTCTTGGAGAAGATACTGAAGTTTGCCATTTCTTTCTCCAGTTTGAGCATTTACACCTAAGAAATTGGCAATATTTATAAATCAGGGCTTGATTTATTGGTTTTTTTATTGTGTAGGTTTGTGTTAATAATACAGATTAATCTTAAAAATATGTTTGTATATATATTTCTCTCTCCTACCTCCCAGCCTAGCTGTTAAACATTTATCAGCAGAATCCTATTTGTTTCTGCCTTATCCCCCGATCAAATTACAAACTTCTTGAGGGTCTGTGTCTTAGTCATTTTTATAATCCTACCAGTAGGCATAGAAAATTCCACATGATTCAATTCTTGAGGGAGTTGTGATTTCATCTATGTAAGCCCTCTTTCTGTCAACACAGATTGCAAACTCCCTAAAAACAGCACACATAGTCTTGCACATTTTAGTTGAATCATTTCAGTCATGTCTGACTCTTCATGACCCTGTTTGGAATGGTTTGACATTCCTTTCTCTAGTTCATTTTACAGATGGCAAACTGAGGCAAACAGGGTTAATTCACTGGCTCAAGATCAGACAGTCTAAGGCTGGGTTTGAACTGGTCTTCCTGACTTCCTGGCTCTATTCACTACATCACCTAGTTGTCCTAGTCTTGGCCATACTATATGCTTAATAAATATTTATTGAATTACATTGAAAATTGAGAAAAGACTAAATTACATGAATGATCAAGAAAAGGCAAAAATCTATTATTATTATTATTATTTGGACCTGAAATTTTCCATTTAGTTACATCACTTCTCCTTTTTGCATCAGCTGTGGAGACCTGGACTTTCTTCAATGATTTAATTTTGGTACAGGAATCCAATGACTCAATCCCCACATGGGGAAGTTACTCAATTATCCCCAGGTTTGTAACTTCTTCATTGCTAAAGGATCTTGGCAGCGCTGTTGAAGACGAAGTAGAAGGACCTTCAGCTAATTTCTCTTCTGTGGTTTCCCTGACCAAAGGAATCTAGGGAATGTGGTGGTCTGGCTGGGTGAAGGTGGGCAGGACTGGTTTTCCGAACTGGATGGCTGACTTCCTAAGCAGCTTCCATTGTTTCAGAAACATACATACATGTTCACCAGGATTTTTAGGCTAAGGGAGATTGATTTTTTTTTCTGTTAAAATCTATCTTACAAATAATACATTTGTTGTGAGAAAAATAACAAGGCGCAGGGGAAAAATTCCCACATGGCCATCATGCTCCCTCATTGCAAAGAGTGTAGGCTGATGGTTATCTGCTGCTAGTCAGCTGCTCAGTGACAGAACCCAAGGGTGGGGCCACTTAAATCCATGCCTTGGCAATAAACTGATGAAAGGAATGGAATGAAATTGAATGCTTTGGGGTGAGAGGTTCCAGGAATTTATTTTCTTATACATGATGTCCATTTTGCTAGCAAAACAGAGGAATTCAGAGAGGCAAGAAGTGGAGGAAGGAGTTATTGTGTGATTCTTAACAAACAAACAAAAGTGAAATAATACTTATAAACTTGGAACATAGAGTTTTAGTATTGCAGCTGTCCTTGATGCTTTCTGTTTCTTAGCTAAAATCAAGTAATTTTAATACTTAGTTTGCTTTAATACTTTAGGAGAGTAAAGAGTGCTGTATTTGGACTCAAAGGACCTGAGTATAAAATCCACTTTGACACTTATTAGCCATATGACTTTATGGCCATTAGTTCCTTACATAATAAATTAGATTTTTTAAGTCCTAGTTAATGATTACTAGATTGCCAAAGAGTTTGTTATTTAAATTAATCCTAAGGTAAATGAATCCTTTGGAAAGTGAAGACTCACTTCTCTAATTTATCTTTAAAATAAAGACTCTAGATTTTCAATATGTGCTCATGAGTAACTACATATTATATTAGTAATTGATACAATAATAACCCTGTAGCTTTGCAAAATCTTGAGAAATCTTTTGAATCTTCTCATAAAATAAATAAATAAAAAATAAAGTAGTGTTTGAAATTTCAGTAAATTTTATCCTTATCCTTTGAAAAATTAAAAATTATTTGTGCTTTCTTTGACCAGCATATTTGATTAATTCTGACATTAGGAGTGTGAAATTTGAAAAGTTAATATATACTCTGCAGTACTTATACCAATTCACAGTTATCATGATGAGTCAGGCCCCTAGAACATGGCTACTTAGAGTAGGAATACCCTGAGAAGTTGGGAGATTGCCTTTTTAGTACAATGTAGTGCAAGCCATTACCGGTGTCATGTTCCGTATGATTATCAATAGAGAATCAATTCAGTTAGCTAGTCTTAAGTAACTGGTTGCTTACTTAAGTACTTACCAATTGCTTAAGTAGTTGGTACAAAATGTCCCCTTCCCCCACAAGTGTGTGATATAATCACTCATAAGTATAAAGGAAAGTTGTTGAGTCATTTCAGCCATGTCCGACTCTCCATGATACCTTTTGGGTTTTCTTGGCTAGAACAAGCTCTAAGTTCTCTTCCCGTTCTAGATCTATGAGTTCTATGATATATTCCTTTTTTAGTCCAATTACTTACAGAATTTTCTAAATTCAAATTGAATGGTCTTTTTATTATCCTCATCCTTCTTGAACTCTCTCCATTTTGATACTATCGGTCTTTTCCTTCCACATCTCTTTTTTCTAGATTTTCGATAACACTCATCCAGGCCACAGCCATTAATCATGAATGTCCCCCAAGGTTCCGTACTGTTTTCTCTCCTTCTCTTCCCCTACACTATGCTACTTGGTGATCTCATCAACTCACTGGGGTTCAGCGATCACCTTTATGCAGAATGTTTTCAGAATTAGACATTTAGCTCTAAGCTCTTTCCAGAGCTCCAGACTTATACCATGTATTTCCTTTTGTACACTTCAAATTATATGTTCTATGGCATCTCTAACTCACTGTGTCCAAAAATAGGACTCCAACTTTTGCCCTAAGTCCTCCCTTCTTCCCAGCTTTCCTATTATTGCTAACATTCTCCCAGGCATGCTTAGGATCACTGTCACATCGAGGAGTTTAGTCTTGAATCTTGTTCCTTTTTTTCTTCAGAGCATCTCTGCTATATATGCCTTTCTTTCACATAGCTCCTATTCTTATACAGTCCTTCATCTCTTGGATAATTACTATAGCCCAGCTTCAAGTGCCTTTCTTCCCTAATCTATCCTCTCCTCTGTCCAAAGTGATTTTCCTAAATCATAGGTTGGACCGTGTCATTCTCCTAGTCAATCAACTCCATTGACTTCCTATTGCCTCTAAGATCAAATATAAAATCTTTTTTTCCTCCTGAGCCATCAGATTTAAGTGACTTTCCCCAGGGTCACATAGCTAGTAAATGTCTCTGGCCAAATTTGAAGTCAGGTCCTCCTGATTCCAAGGCTTAGTGCTCTATCTACCACACCAGGGGTTCTTTTTCCATGTGTGACTCCTTTTTGCTGAGAAATTTTTACATGACCCTGGATATATAAGTATGTAAAATAAGTGTACAAATCCAATACTAATTGATAATAAATCATAATTTTGCAGCCCCACATTCAATTACCCGACCTCATATGGGGTCCTGCAATTTAAAAAGCATTGCTCGACACTGCCTAGCTACCCAAATATTTTAAAAAAAATATTCTAACTGATCTTTCCATCCCTTTATAACCTTGTTTTTTCCTACTTTCCTATTCTTCTTAGACTTTATGGCTCTTCATATACTCTACAACTTAGCTACTCTGGCCTGTCTGCTGTTCCTTCTACATGACATTCCATCTTCTGCTCAGTGAATTTGTAATGGCTATTTTTCATTCCTGAAATCATCTCCTTGCTTATCCCAGGCTCTCTAGCTTCTTTCCCTAGTCCCTTTCTTGAGGTTATCTTCCATTTATTATATATATTTATATAATACACGTACACGTATAGAGAAATAAATATATATATGTATATACATACTTATATATATTTATATAGACATGCATGTTTGTGTGTGCCTGTGTGATTAGAAGCAAATATTAAAATGCTTGATTTATTATCTTCTCTGCATTTTGTGGGATCGAACAAATAGAAAATCCAACTAGGATTCAGTGGGTATAGTGTCCTTTAATTGAACCCTATGAATACCATGTCCCCCAAACCAGGACACAGCACTAGGAAACATTTCCCTATCTCTGTAAGCATAGCCTTTGCTGCCACCGGACCCAAACCAGTTGAAGGAAGTGATATGACACATACTAGACATATGAACAGACATGATTATCTGGAATTTCTAATTAGAGAGGTTTATCAGTTTTGGGAAGGAGAAAAAGCCCTTTGTGGTTTAGGGACTTTCTTCATAAGCTGCCAACTTTTTAGTTCAGTCATTTTAAAGATGTTTTTATAGAATGCAGTGGCTTAAATTCAGCTACAAGTATTTGGGGCTAATTAAGTTGCCTGCTTACTATCAGTTACAGCGAGAGCATTATCTGCAGAGTAGGATGTAATGGAGAAAAAATTACAGAGATGCTTATTTAAGTAAAAAATTAGTTTTATTAGTTCAGAGACAAAAATATGGAATTTTCCCACTAAGAAATTAAAAGACTCACTGCCTTTATGCAATGATCTTTGTACCCCAAAGATGATTGTTTCAAAAGAAATTATCTTATAATAATTAAATCCTATACACCTCATTTAGATCCTATTTATAATAATGAGCTAATTTATTTATGCTTAAGATTGATATGTGTGGCCTAATCTACAATCAAGATACTTTGCTTACTTATCTTTCTGTTCTTCAACACCTTGGGATTGTGCTCTGTATGTCGTAGAAGCTTAATCAATGCTTGTTGGATCGATTTAATTTTGCAGGCTTATTCAGGTTTAAAGAAGGTGTCCCATATCTTTTATAATCCAGCTCTTTCTCCCACTTGTATCCAATTTTGAACCCAACTTATTCTTCATCTGTAATATCTATCCAAAATATATGTTGTGGCTTAATCACTTTTCGATAGCATCTGACTGTTGACCCCATTTGGATTTTTCTTTGCAGAGTTACTGGAATGGTTTGCCATTTTCCTTCTCTAGCTCATTTTATAGACGAATAAACTGAGGTGAATAAGGTCACAAAGCTAATAAGAGTCTGAGGCCAGATTTGAACCAAGGAAGATAATTCTTCTTAATTCCAGGTCTGGTACTCTATTCACTGTGCCATCTAGCTAATATATTTACTGATATACTAACTCATAGGACCACCCTGCCAATATATGCATCCTTCACTCCATTTTTTCCTGTGTAGAATGCTAGTCTGATTTCTTCTGAATGAATAAACATTTAATAAGTTCTTCCTATGTGTCAAGTATTAAATGCTACAGATACAAAAACAGGTTCATTTTATATGGAGGTAGAGAGTACTACTACCAGCTTTCATTTTCTCCAATCGTCCCCCACCCTTGGTATGAACAAGCATAGGAGGAGTAAATGAGACAGAGGAAAGGGCAGTCAGTGGGGAAACTGTCCAGGTATGACAATGACTTTCCTACTCAAGAAACTTCAGTGGTTCCTCATTTCTTCTAAGGATAGAGTTCTTAACTTTTTTCACATCATTGACACCTTTAGAAGTTTGGACCCCTTCTCAGAATAATAATTTATATAGATATAGATATAGATTAAAATACATAGAATTACAAAGAAAAAAGTTGTATTGAAATACCATTAAGGAAATAGCTCTATCTCTTACTTCTAAACCTATTTATGTCTCTATTTATTCTCTCTCTGTCTTTGTCTCTCCATCTGTCTCTCCTCTGTCTCTATCTCTCTCTGTTTCCTTCTATGTGTCTCTCCCTCTGAAAAGATAATTCATAACCCCAAGGTTAAGAGTCCTTTATGAACTCCACTGTTTGACATTTAAAACCCTTTATAATCTGACTCAAGGCAGCTAGATGGGGCAGTAGATAATGTTAGGTTTAGAGAAAGGAACATTCATCTTCCTGAGTTTGAATTTGAACTTAGATTTGTGACTTACTAGTTATGTGACCCTGCTTGCCTCAGTTTCCTCATTTGTAAAATGAACTGAGAAAAAAATTGCAAACTGCTTTACTAAATAGGGCCACAAAGACTTGGATATGACTGAATAACAGCATTAAGCACAATATCTCATTCTAGCTTATTCTTCTAGGCTTGTGGCACATTACTCAGCTAGCTACATGTACCCAAGATGTTATTCAAACTACCTCCTTATAATTCCCTGTCCTTGATATTTCACTTCCTCTCTCCCATGCTTTTCCTCAGACTGTCCCTCTATGCCTAGAGTGGACCCTCTTTTTATTTCTGCCCCTAGAATTCTTTTTTATCTGTTTCAAGCCTCTTCCTAAACAAGACTTATCTTGATTTTTTTTGTTATCAGCTCCCCTTTTCCTCAAATGACCTCTTAATTATTTTGTATACATCTTGTACAAATTTATATACATTTTGTATACATTTACCTTTGTAAGTTGTTTCCTTCTTACAGAATCCTTTCTCCAGGCAGGGAGAGCTTGTTTCTGTTTCTGTATCCCTAGCACCTCTTAGAGCTTGGCACTTTTGTAGACACTTAATAAATGCATTTTGAGTGGATTGGTGAAAATTCAATTGCTGGCAATTGCAGGAAGGGGTTATCCTGGTTTTGGTGCAGAAAAAAAAAGGCACGACTCAGCTCTGCTGTACAACACAGTTCAGTTATAAAATAGACCCAGTGAGGTGTGAAACACTAAGGGTATCCAAGATTTTGATCTCCCATGTCAGGCTGTCATTAGCATTCAAAATTTATTGAGCTCAAACAGCAAACCTGGGCTATGCAGGATATATTGGAAATACCAGATCTTCCTGGCATGGAGCTGCTGAATCATTTTGGAAAAAGGTTATTTAAAGAGAGAGATAAGAATCGGTTAATGAAAAAGGGAGAGAACATTTTTGGATTCAGAACTAGCATGGAGTGAGTAACAAGAGGAGATAGTAATGCTTAACATCTGGATACATTTTTCAGTACAAGCCTTTATACCTCAGGATCAGCAAATGCTACAAATCAACACATCTTGTTGATTGTCTAGACTTAAAGTGATAGAGACAATTGTAAATTAAAATTTTTAAAAATATTGTCATTTTTGTTATACTGGTGTAATCCAAGGCTGCTTAAATTCTTTCCATTTGAGATCCCTTTTGGCTTGAGAAACATTTATGTGACTCTGAAGATATATATATATATATATAATATATATATATATTATATATATAATTATTATTATTGTATATAATATATTTATATATAATTTATTATATAATATAATTATTATACAACACATATTTATATATTATATGTAACATATATTATAATATATAATATTATATATATATATGTACATATACAAATCAATAAATCATAATTTCACTATATTCATATTCGGCTATGAGACCTCATATTGGAATCTTAAACCACAGTTTAAAAAGCTGGGGTATAATGTAGCAACGAGCATTGAATAACTTGCGGAGGCAATTGGGATCAAGTGACTTGCCCAGCGTCACACAGCTAGGAAGTGTTAAGTGTCTGACGTCACATTTGAACTCAGGTCTTCCTGACTTCACAGTGTTCTATCCACTATGTAACATAGCTGCCCCAAGTTGTTGTTTTTGTAAATTAACTTTTAAAATGTGTTTTTTTTCTTTTCTTTTTCTTTTTGGCAGTTTGTTGTTAAACATGCGGTATACCTGCTTTTATGCTAATAATACTTTTCCCTAGAAAGCATTTTCCTCTGGCCTCTAAGAGGCAGCTCTAATAAAGTCAATAGATTCAGCATCAGGAAGTCTTGAGTTCCAATACACCCTCAGACACATATTAGCTGTGTGACTCTGGGCAAGTCACTTTTCCACTCAGTCAGTTGGCTAAGATAACATTCCTTCCAGCTCTAAACATATAACCCACGGTCCATGACCCAGTGACGCAGGTTTAACTCCTACTACAAGTGGTCAGTAGTTGTGTGAAGATGGGCAAGTTATTTAACCTGTTTCCTCTTCTGTGATACGAGAGTGATAAACTTAAAGGGTTTTACAAGGTTAATCGATATGGATAATCTATCTAAAATGCTTTTTCAAGCTTTTAAGTGCCTTATAAATATATTATAAAGTTGTTCTTCCTCTCCCAGAATCCCTAGTTTCTGGGGAAACTCATTTTAGCTGTCTCATCCTCCATAAAGTCTTTCCAGATACTCTCAGCTACTGGTGCCTTCCCCCTAGATTATTTTGTATGAGTGTCTCTATCTCTGTCTCTCATCTATCTACCCATCTATCTAAGTATGTATCTCTGGATGCATCTAGCTCAGAGAAATCACATGACTTATCTCAAGTTACCCATTCACTAAAAGAACCAAGACTGGAACCACTTTTGTTTCTTCTATCTGTGTAATGCTTCTTGTGCCATCCTGTGATCAGAAAATAGTGCGATAGCCAAAGGAAGATGATGGGAAAAGAAATTTTTTAAAGCGTGGCTTGTACTGTGGAAAACAAGTGCCAATTACATAAACCTTTGAAAGTTTTGCATCCTGTTTACAGTCTGAATTGCTAGGCAGCCTCTCTTGCGAAAAACTGTCCCTGGGCTTCCCCTGGGCATGAGAGCAAGGACAAATTGAAGGAGAAGAAAACTTGGGTTTAGGAAACAGCTGTGCATTTAAGGCATTCTAATTCCATATCAGATCTGAAACAACAACAAAAGAGATTTTGCTGATGATGAATTGACTCCCAACCGAGAGTCGGGTTCAATGTATTCCTTCTACATTTCTATGCTTTAATAAAGATGAACAGGAAATATTTAAGAAACTGCTTGGAGGAGACAGTAGTGACAACTCATTCTGTTTAGTCTGGATGAAGAAAATAGTGAGAGAAATTAAAAAAAAAAACAGGGAAAAAACTTGATGAAGTTGAAACACAAGCTAGAACATATCTGAATATAAACTGGCTTTTTACCAGGGATAAACAATGTGGCATGGAGGAAGACTGGAAGAGATATAAAAATAAACAGTGATAAGTTGAAGGGAGTAATTAGTGGAGCCAAAATAAGTACTGACTCTTAAACTGCAAAAGATTTCAGTAAAGTTTAAAGGATTCTTCAAAATAATTTTCAAGAGACTCTAGGGCTTAAATCTATTAGGATTTCAGATGAATTTTGATATGCTTAAACTTTCTTTTTTTTCAAGAAAGAAGATGTCAGGAAATACTTCTTTGGACTAGAATGATTATTGCAGAGCATTCTACAAATGTCTCATTTGATCCTTATAACAACTCTGAGAAGAGAGCTAGGTGGTATTATTATCTCTATTTTGCAGAAGAGAAAACTGAGAAGGACAGAAATGATTTGTCCAGAGTCACATAAGTAGGAAAAGTCTGTAGCTGGATTTGAATCTAGATGTTATCACCTTCAGATCAAATGCTCTGTCCACTTTGCCACCTAGCCATCTTTAACCTAAGTGGATAATGAACTCTAGGGCCATAGAACCAAAGCATGCTTCTTTTTTCCATCAGAAATTCTAGGAAACTGTAGGTAAATGAGAATTGGTCCACAAAAATTATCTTGGCTGATGGGAAAATAGTATTTCTGTAAGGGGGAAAAAGCTCTGAATTTAGAGTGAATTCATCTGGGTTTGAAGGCCAGAATCTACTTGTGTGACCTTGGGCAAGATAGTCTTTCAATGTGGAAAGTGAGAATTTTGGATTATATGACCCTATATGGTCCTTTCCAGTTCCAAATCTATGCTGCGATAATCTATTTTTATGTCTGAGTTAAAGATAGAATGCTGGCTAACATGCACAGCAGGGAAGGAACATTGGAAAAGTAATGAATAAAAGACCTGTTTAAACATGCTGAGAGAAAGATAAGACTATACCATCAATGCCTATCCTCCACAAAAGAATATTGAGTCCCTACTATGAAAAGCAGAGTAAAGAATATAACCTTTTCCCTTCAACACTAAGGTGGGTAGGTTGACGTTTCAAATAAGTTATCAGTGGCTAAAGACCAGGACCCAAAACTACCTCAAAGAACCAAGCTAATGTTAGGTTCAATTGATTGGCCTGGTCCTTCTTTACCAACAAAAATATAAATAGATATCTTATAAATGAAGTTACTCATGATTTTTTTCCTATTAGGCAATAGTTAGGTAACATTGTCAATGAACAAGAAAGTCAAAGACACTGTTCAAGATGGAACCAAGCTAATTTTTCGATTCAATTGATATGCTTGGTTCTTCTCTATATGCAATAGAAATGCAAACAGATTTAGTAAATGAAGTTACTGATCCATTTTTTTTGTTAGCTATCATTGTTTATGAGTAAGAGGATCAAAAATACTAAGGTAGAACCAAGCTAAGTTTTTGAATCAATTGATGCATCTGATCTTTCTTTTATAGCAGAAATATAAACAGAATTTAATAAATAGAGTTACTTTAAGAATCTTTGTCAATAAGCAATAGAATGCTTTCTGAGCTGGAACCAAGCAAATTTGAGCCAAGTGAGGTTCCTGATCCTCTTTTAACAATGGAAGTATAAAGAAAGACTTAACTAATGAATAGAGTAAGTGTGTATTTGTTTCTATTAGACACTTTTGTTTATGAGCAAGAGTATCAAGAATTATGCTGCTCAAGATGAACTGATCCTCCAAGTATGCAGAAAAAGGTTTGAGAGATATTTTGATGGTAGCAGTAATACCAGCTCACAGCTTTCCATAATTTTAAGTTTTACAAAACCATTTCCTTATAACAACTCTGCGATGTAGGTAGTGGACAAAATATTACTTGCATTTTCCAGATCAGAAAAGGGAGAGAGGTGAGATAAATTTTAAGGTAGTTGGTGGTGCAATACATAGAACACTGGATTTGACAGAAAGTCAAATCTCACCTCTCACATTAGCTTTAAGACTTTTTGCAAGTCTTGTAAGGTTTGGCTCTGTTTCCTCAAGTGTAAAAATGAGAATAATAATAGCACCTATCTCATAGGCCATATGAAATAGTATTTGTAAAAGTAGCTCTTAGCACAATGCCTGGCAATGGTGGAAGATTAATAAGTGCAACTAGCACATAGTAGGAGCTAAATAAATGCTTATTCCCACCTCTTCCCTTTCCAAGACTACCATATTTGACATGATAATATAATGCTTTTTAATAGATATTTGGCTGACCTAAGGAGAAATGAGACCACAGGTAAGGATTTTAATAATATTTGAAAATTCAGTCCATGACATTCTCCCCAAACTTCTTCAGATGATTTGGCCATTATGTTAGCATATGAATCAATGCTTTCATATGAATAATTGTGGGAAAGGACCATGGAAAATTCTGAAAAGTTTGCCAAGTTTATGAAATCTTTTTGTAATCTAGCATTGATCTTTTGTTTTAAAGTGAAATTAAGGGGGCAATCCTTAATTGCTCTGAAATCTCCCATGGTTTCTCATTGCTCATAAGACAAAGACTTCTCTGCTTGACAATCAGGGCTCCTCTATAGGAAAATGTATAGGTTCCAGTCTATTTATCCTGTCATTTATCCTTTTCTTCAGTCATACTGTTCTTATCATTCCCCAATCACTTGGTGTTCATTTTAAAATTTTGATCCAGTAGACATTTATTAAGCATCTCCTAGAAGACTTTGCCTTTGCTGGGCTCTTTGCCATGAGCTCCATGCCTTTCCTCTTTCATCCTGATAATGTACTATGAAACAGTAAGAAGGATGCATTTGGAGACACATCTTGGATTTGAATATTGCACTTCTTTGTGGGAATGTAGAAATTCCCTTGTTCCATGTAATAATGAAGGCAATTTAAGTCACTCAAAATCTCTCTTGGGTCTTATATTCCTTGTCCATAAAATGAGGAGGTTGGATTAAGGGACTTTTGAGGTCCCTTCCAATTAAAAAGTCTATAATTCTTCTTTGGGGCAGCTAGGTGGCAGAATGGATCCTGGTCCTGGAGTCAGGAGAACCTGAGTTCAAATCCAACTTCAGATTCTACTTATATGAACCTGGACAAGTCACTTATCCATTTGCTTCCTCAAACAAATAAATATTCTTCAAATGATGACTAACAGAAAACATCTAAAAGACCATTAAATTGATTAGGTTGATTAAATTGATTAGCAGAAAAACAATAGAGCACTTAATTTTTTTAAAAAAATAATTTCTTTAAATTAAAAAAAATGTTTTATTTTCCCAAATACATGCAAAGATCATTTTCAACATTCACTTCCGCAAAACCTTGTGTTTCAAATTTTTCTCCCTCTCCACCTCTCTCTTCCCTCCCCCAAACAGTAAGCAATCCAAATAGGTTAAACATGTGCAATTCTTTTAAACATATTTCCATATACATCAAAGAATTTTAAGTTTGGCCAAGCACTTTACATATGGATGTCTCAGTTTCAGTGCAGTTTCAAGCTAGTGAAGTTTGACAATTAGTGCTGATTGCTAGCACTACCTTTGCCTTTCTTTGTTAGGTTAGAGGGCAGCCTACAAGCTAACAAAACTTATAGCTAAGGTGTCCTATTATATCTAGGGCTATTGCCAGTTGTCTTTTTTTTTTTTTTTTAACTTTTTTTATTAAAGCTTTTTATTTTCAAAACACATGCATAGATAGTTTTCAACATTCACCCCTGCAAAATCTTGTGTTCCAAATTTTTTTCTCCCTTCCTCCCACCCCTTCCTTTAGATGGCAAACAATTCAATATGTTAAACATGTGCAATTCTTCCATACATATTTCCCCAATTATCGTAACTGCACAACAAAAATCAGATCAAAAAAATGAAAAAAAATGAAAAAGAAAACAAAATGCAAGTAATCAACAACAAAAAAGGAAAAATACTATCTTGTGATCCACAGTCAGACCCCACAGTCCTCCTCTGGGTACAAATGTCTCTTTCTCCATCACAAGACTATTGGAACTCATTGCCAGTCATCTTGACCTATGTTTTACCACTGGACTCTCCTGAGGCTGGAGGAGATAGTGAAACTGATGCTGCTCAGCCCTAGAAATCATTTAAATCCAATTCACTTGCAAGTCAAGATATCACTTTCCTGAAAGTCATGTGCCTCTTTGAGAACGAAGAATGTATAACTTTTGTATAATTTTGTGCTCAGAGAAACCCTGTGAGGTAGATATGGCAGATATTATCCTCATTTTAAAGAGGAATGAAGTGATGTGTTTGTGATCATATAGTTGCCATGGATCGGAAGAAATTAAACTCAGGTCTTTCCAAGATTCTGAGACCAATGACTAGCCCACAATACTTTGTACCTTAAAAGATTCCAAATCCATAAAGACAAGGGCTTGAAGCAATGGGATCCAAGAATAAAGCAAAGGAGATCACTATTCTTCTATAACAAAATTAGAAATCAGGAAAAATTTCATAAAGATGACAGAAATTTGGGAAATAGGACTTGTGAGACATAACATATTATCTACACTGTAGAAGTACTTGCAGTTTAGAGGTAAATTAAGAGGTATATATGTGATAATATTCCTGTACTCCATCCTGGTTAAAACATATGTGGTCTATTGCATTCAGATCTGGAAATAGCAATTTAGGAATTATATTGAAAAGTTGGAGATTGTTCAGAGGATGAAGGCTCCCAAATTAATTTAAGATTAGCAGAAGACATAAGAGTATTTAGCTGGAGAATTTTGATGGTCATGATGGTTGACTCCCAGTCTCAGGAAGGCTAATCATAACAAATGAAGAATTAAATTTGCTTTAACCTCAGTAAAAAAATGGAATCAACGAGTAGAAGCTGCAAAGGACAAATTTAAACTTGAAGTAAGGAAAAAAATAGCAACAATAACTAATAATTAGAGCTATCCAGAAAAGGGAAATGGCAAGCTAAGTGGTGTAGTGGATAGTGTCCTGGCCCTAGAGTCAGGAGGATGTGAGTTCAAATAGGACCTCAGATACTATTTGTGTGATCATAGGCAAGTTATTTAACTTTTTTTTTTGCCTCAGTTTTCCCATCTGTAAAATGAGCTAGAGGAAGAAATGACAAATCACTCCAGGATCTTTGCCAAGAAAATACCCAAAAGGGGCTACCAAGGGCTAGACACCACTAATCAACTAAACAATAACAAAAAAGATCCATAGGCTACCTTAGGAGGCTCAATTCTCCCTCATTGGAGGCCTGGAAGCAAAGAAAGGCTGAGTTGGTTTGGACAATCTATTAAGTGAGGTCTCTTGGGATTTTGAAATTCCATAATTCTGTAATATAATCCACATGGGCAATCATAGGCAATAAAGGCCATTCTCAAATATGAGGGGTAAGAAAACCCTTCAAACATCGATCCAATCAAAAATGATGACATGTTCAGCTAGTGCCTACTTTGTGCCATTCTGGGGCCTGACCCACTGCTTACTCGTGTGTGCCAGGCTCAGGCAGTGCTTCTGTCCCCCCTTGCTGAACTGGAGAGCTGACTTCGAGTCTCTATCTCAGGATTGCTGTTTGCTCACCCATGCTCAGGATAAGAGACACAAAATATAAGGAATGGTCCAGTTCCAGGTTCCTCTATTCCAGTACATGTGCTTTAGCTAACACAGTTGCTTTGAGGATGGGGCAGGCAGTTGTGGTTCTGTATTGGGGTCTACCCTACAAGGGCCCCTCTACATCTCTTACTAGAAGTCATAGTAAGAGTTATAGGACATAGTTCTAGAGAGGGAATGGAAGTTGTATTCCTTTTCAAACTGGTCCAATCCCTGTTCATCCCATTTGCAGAATTTCCAGACAATCCTTAAATTAAGAGGAGCTTTTTCCCCTAAGGCAATTGGGGTTAAGCGACTTGCCCAGGGTCACCCAACTAGGACATAAACTAAGCCACATTCACATCAGTCTCTGATAAATGCAATTAACCTTCTAATCCTTCTGGGTCAGCAGAAGGCACTTCTTTTCTTGAGCCCCTTTCTCCTGTTTTTGAGTTCCTTCAAGAGCCTCCATTTTGAGTAAAAGCTCCAACTATCCATGCTTCATTCTGTGGACTTTGCTGCTATATTTCTGCAATCTCCATCCCATTTTACCATCATCTAGTTCCTCATGTAACTGAAAAATTGCCTAGACCAGAGCATTCTCTCAGCTTCATCACCATATGGGTATCTTTCCCTTACCTTTTGGAATGCAGGGGATATTTTTCTTTTTGCTTATATTTGCATGCTCAGTGTTTAGAACACTTCTTATTGTTGTAGAATTGTTTCAGTCTTTCCAAATCTTCATGACCCCATTTGTGGTTTTCTTGGCAAAGTTACAGGAATGGTTTGCTATTTTCTTCTCCAGCTCATTTTATAGTTGAGGAAACTGAGGTAAATAGGATTCAATGACTTGCCTAGGGTCATCCAGCTAATAAATGTCTGAGAAAGATTTGAACTCATGAAGTTGAGTCTTCCAGATTGTAAGCCTGGTGCTCTATCCACTTCACAGTCTAGCTGCTATAGCTGCTTAGCATATAATAAGTGCTTAATAATATGGACCTATGTAAAACATGTCCAAAAGTACCACAACTAAAGGGTGCAAGCATTAGTATAGCCCATCACTAGAGCCTTCCTCTTTTCCTTCTGAATTGCCTCTCTTCCACTTGTCTTAATCATTATGATCTAGTCTTGCCAACTAACTCTTAATTTTCTAGAGCAAGCCTGATTTAGGTCAGTCTGGTAGTTCAGGCTCAGGATTGGAACAAGGATTCATAGACAACATAGCAGTTCACAAAAAGAAATTTTTATTTCTTTTTACTTTTTAATTATATTTTATTTTAAATATCATGGAATAATATTTAGGAAGGATGTCACATTGCGTGGGTTGAGCACAACTTCCTTTATGCTTCATTAGTCATGTAGGGATGCTAATAGGAGGTCCATGTCAAGCCTTTGGGGAGAGCCCCTGATGAATGGTGACCAGGAAGCTATTTCAGTTATTTGACAATTAAAAGTTAAGGATAGTTTCAGTACCATTTAAGGAAAAACTAGCTTAGTTCTTAAATGGGGTAGATTTTGTTCCTACAACATTGTTCCCACACTCAAAAAAAGAAGAAAATTCCTTCTCTGTCAATAACTTTTTGGAGGAGTGGAAAGGGGAGAAAGGGAAGTGAAATACTTCAATGCTTCTATGAATCCATAATCTCCATAGTGTGGATATTCCCAGCCCTAGCAATAGTCACTAAACATTTACTGAGCACCCACTGTGTTTTAGATAAAATGCTAAATGTTTGTATAGTTTGAAATCACTCTATGCATTTGCTTTTGGGGGGAGGGTTGGAAATGGGATAGAATACTGGAACAAAATATTAAAAAGAAGAGTAGTTTTTCATGAAGGAAAAGTATGGCTACCCAAAATGGAGTGAAATAGTTGAAATGTAGCTGGAATCTGACAGAGAGCGCACAAATATGGTACATATATATTAGAGAATGGAGTTTCTGATACTGTGGATATAATTTGGATGGATATGGATATAATTTCTTTCATATTACTGTGAAAAGAGGGAAGCTAATCTCCTTTCCAACACTCTTAAGGCCTTATGTGTTCAGGCAGGGGTTTTTGCCATAATAACAGTAATAGTAATAATAATAATAATAATAATAATAATATCTAACATTTATTTGGCTCTTTAAGATACACAAAGTGCAAGTACTGCCAAAGGAAATCTTGACTGGCAAATGTGGATGTTTTAAGAGACTGAATTATGTGAATACAATCTTGAGGGAAGAGAATACTCATTATCCACTTAAAATATTTCCAGGCTGCTGCAGCATGGCACTATATAGAAACCAAAGGAATTGTCTCTTTCCTTGGCCAGCTGATTTAGCAAGAAATTATGCAAATTGTACGGTCTTTCCAATTGGAGTCTTTTGGGTTTGCTAAAATATTTTAACATACAGACACATTTGAGCATGAACTGGGTTTTCCACCCTCTTAGTGTCCACCACAGATAATTTTAGTCTACTGGATGTCTCATAGTGAGCTTCAGCTCATAGTTAGCAATAAAACCTTTTTTCTGCAGTCTTGAGATAAAATATTTCCTTTAAAACCACTTGCATTTAAAAAAAAAAAAAAAAGACAAACCCTGGGGAACTCCTGGAAGAAAAGATTCAATGATATCAGACAACCTTCTGCACTGTTTGAGTCATTTAAAAATATGTCTCCTGATTGACTTACTGATTAAGGAAAGAAGGAGCTCTAGGCTACTGGAGGAATAGCTAGGGGCCTTCTATGTTATGAAATGTACCGTGTGCAGAAATGGTAAGAAAAGAATGAGCTGTGATTGCTATCTCCACCCATGCATGCTTAGAGCAGACTTGGAGAGGGAGGGACCAGTTACAGAACTGGGGCTTTAACTAAAAAGATGTTTCTAAATTTGACTGTTAGAAATGGATAGAAAGGTCATGGCTATCTACAAATGATGTATCTCAGTCTGAGTTCTTCCCCAGATCTTTGCAACACAAACTAAATCCTGAATCTTTCCTTCGCAATTTACTGTGAGCTTGTTTTCTTTGTTACTATTTTAAATTCCTATTTTTTTTTCCTTCCATGCCCTTTTGGGGCTTTTTGCTTATTTGCTTTTACGTAAGCAGAAGCTTCAAATATATGAATGAGGCAGGATAAAACATTCCCAGAGTTACTGAGTTGCCCCTCATTTATTCTTAGCTTTGGGAAGAATTTGTTATCTGGCCTAGTATCTTAGGCTTTTTAACTCTGTAAATCCTGGGGTTTAAGAAAACAAAAAAAACTCCAAAAACTTTCCCTTAAGGTATAGATACTCATCAAGGTTGTACTCTTATAACAACTCATACATCTGTTCTCTTTTCTCCATTGTGCAGCTTGTTCAAGCTCTCCTCCCTTTTCATTTGTGCTGTGGCCCTGGCCTTCTGTTGGGTTTCCCTGTACCTTCTCAAAGATCTATGTCTTCTTGTTCATCCTTCCTCTACAAGAAGACCAATAGCATTAGCAGGAAAATGGCTTGACTTACAAGTGAATTGAATTTAAGTGAGCGAATGAGAGGATTGTGGGGACTGAGTGTGGACGTAGCATTTTCACCTTTTTTATTGTTGTTTGCTTGCATTCTGTTTTCTTTCTCGTTTTTCTCTTTTTGATTTGCTTTTTCTTGTGGAATAATAATGATAATTGTGGAAATATGTATAGAAGAATTGCACATGTTTAACATATATTGGATTACTTGCTGTTTAAGGGAGGGAGTGGGGAGAAGGGAGGGAGAAAAAAATTTGGAACACAGGATTTTGCAAGGGTGAATGTTGAAAACTATGTATGCATGTGTTTTGAAAATAAAAATCTTTATAAAAAAAGAAAGAAATTTAAAAAAAGAATTGAAGTGAGACAGAGCTGTGCAAAATCATCCTCCAGGGTCATCAGGTCCAGTGGCAAGACATAAGTCAAGATGACCCAGGATGCAATGGGAAACCTTGGTCTTTAAAAAGCTAAGGTTTTTCCCAGGTCTCAGTTTGTAAAATGCTGATTATCAGACTGCTTCTGTCTACTGGATATTCTAATATGTTTTAGCTTTATTAGTCAAACTCAATGTATTTGGAGCTTGGCTCTGGCAGTGAAGAAATAACTCTACATACCAGCTGGTACTATATTGACATCTATCTATACCTCTTTTGATCAGGAGAATTTTAAAGGCCTAAAGGTATAGGCTGAATCATAGGATGAAAATAGGGTGAGGTGACCAGGGTTTTGCTGCAGGGTGCTGCAACATAAAAGGGCATGCTTCCTCTCCAAAGCTAATTCTTGGTTTGCTGTCCCTGTGCCTCCTGGTTTTCTGTCTCTGTGCACACTGCAGTTATTTCCCTTTTCCCTTGCCATCCTGATTCTGTGCTATAGTGTTTTGGGCCCAATTTGGACCAGCACAACTGTACCTGATAATGATCTGACCCTGGCCCGCTCAAGAACCAAATTTATAGCAGGTGCCCAAATTCCTTGTTCCTCAGTACCTTTCTGATGTAGCTGGAGATGTTTGACCTTTCAGTTTCTCATTTCTTTTTCTTCCTCAGTTATGATCTCTGGCTAGGTTTTCTCCAGCTCTCTGCAGGTGGGCAGCTTGATCCTGGCTGGAAATGGGGTGACCCTGGCTCCTGGTGTGAATAGTTATTAGGTTCTTTTCATAGAATCACACAAAGCTACTATATCACATTTGACATGGTTGACTAGGAAGGAATTTGGGTCACAGCTTTTTACCTTATTTGGGACTTCCCAGGCTTTGGAGGCACCTGTTTAACTAAACAGCTTTCTTATTTTAAACCTTCAAAGAACTCAGTGATATTTGAGGATTGGCTGCTGTTGTTCTCCATTGCTTTTCAGGGATTTCTTCTGTAGATCTGTTCTAATAAGTGATGCACCTTTTAAAAATTTTCTTGTTTCCCTTGGCTTTTGTAGTCCTATTTTTAACCAATTCTCCTGCATTACTCTTTGCCATTCTTGCAGCACACCTGTGCTTGCAACATACATATTTTGGGGGCAAAAAACCAAAACAAACCTCAAGCTATTCCCATCCATTTCTTGGCAATTTGTCTCCACGTTTACTTTCTGCCTATTAAGAGTCAGAAGGAGAAGGGTAAGTGGTCCACTCGACCACGTTATTTCTGGATGTCGGTTGCCATGTGAAAGATTGTGAACTCAGTCCTTTCTTAGTCTAATGATTTTTTTCTATATTGAATGCCCTTGGTGCTCCGGGTGTTCCATCAACTAATTGATCCATATGCTACCCTTGAAAGGTACATTGTTTCCATGTTAGAGATGAGAATAAAAATAAAGGAGGAAAAACCCTCTAAGAGAAGAAGCCAAGTGATAAACCCCATCTCAGAGATTTTCTGATCTCCATTCTGCTATCTTCTCACTCCGTCTTCATGAAAATAGGTGGCTGTTTGAGTTACTGCTTGTGATTGTCAGATTCACTTTTATTTTCTTTATGCTTTCAGTATAGATAACAGACCACAGAGAAAAATCTATTTTTAGCATGGACACTATTATTGTTAAAGGCAGAAGGGATTATTTTAGCCTGATGGGTTCTTTCTTTCCATATTTATGCCTATTCAGATAAGATGAATACATACAGAGCTGGGATCAGGAAGTCTTGAGTTCAACTCCTGCCTAGTTATATGTGATTCAGGACCATTATAACTGCTTGGTGCCTCAGTTTCCTGCAAAATCTATGATCCTATGATACTCTATGGGCAGATTCTACTGGATTTGGATGGAAACAGGAAGACTCATCTTCCTTTGTTCAAATACTACTAGCTGTGTGACCCTGAGCAAGTCCTTTAATCCTATTTGCCTCAGTTTCCTCATCTGCAAAATCTATGATCCTCTGTGGGCAGGTAGGTGGTTCAGGGCAGATTCCACTGGGCATGGATGGAAACAGGAAGACTCATCTTCCTTTGTTCAAATACCACTAGCTGATCCTTTCTGCCTCAGTTTACTCATCTGTAAAATAATCTGTAAAAAGGAAATGTCAAACCCCCAGTATCTTGGCCAAGAAAACTTCAAAGTTAGATTGGGAAGATTCTAAAATGACCAACAGCAGCAAGAGCAATATGATAACCTATTTGTCAGGACCACCAGAATCTCTTTCAAAGTCAAAGTAGAAATGATAGAGGTTTTTATATGGGCCATAAATCTTAAACATTTTAATACAGCACTACGTGTTTATAGTATGTCCTAAATCAAGATGACTTGGGCTATATTCTCAGTGAATAGCTTAATATAGAATAGATTAATATCATGACTTATGAATCTTAAATATGAATCATTAATCTTGGGGGGTCTCCAAAGCAATAGAATTCCTAGTTACTTTGTATGATGAAGATGAAGGTAGCACAGTGGGTAGAGCCCTGGATTTGACATCAGGAATACGTGAGAATCTGGCCTCAGCTATATATTCCCGGGCAAGTTAACTTCTGTTTGCCTCGGCTGTAAAATCGGGATAATAACAGCATCTACTTTTCAGGGTTGTGGTGATGATGAAACGTAAAACACTTACTTAGCACAGTGCCTGACACACAGTAAGTGCTCATGTCAATGTTTTCAGTTGTTCAGTCATCTTTTCAGTCATGTTGGATGCTTGTGACCCCATTTGGGATTTTCTTGGCAAATATATTTGGGGTGGTTTGCCCTTTCTTTCTCTGGCTCATTTTACAGGACTGAGGCAAGCAGGGTTAAGTCACACAACGAGTGTGAGAGCAGATCTGAACTCAAGTCTTCCTGGAGCATCTAGTTGGACTATCTATACTACAGAAATGTGGAAATAGACAAATGAGGAAATATTCCTTATTGGTAGCAGTTTTCTAGCAAATAATTTGTTCTTGAATTGCTTACTTGTTTTTTGTTATTACCTATAACCTTGTTCCTTCCTCCTTTACAATAAAGAAAATTAGTTATAGAAAAATCCTTGTATGTTGGGTAGAAATTCAGGAAGGGATTTTGCTATCTATAGAGATTTGGCATTCATCTCCTTAGATTAGCAGACCTGAGATCCAAGGGGGAGGAAAGTACAGATAATGATCTCATTTGGAAGTCCCCAGGGTAAAGTTGGCTGCTTCTATTATACCTTTAGGTAAACAGTTTTCCTAAATCTGGAGAACCCTGGACTTACTTGAGATAAGCACTTGAGGCAATTGCAAGCCAAGACTTGGGAGGACTGGGCTTCGGAAGGATTGATTTGCTACATATGGAGCCCTTAAAAGTATTCTTAAAAGTGTGAATTAGCACAAAACCATTCATGCAGAGGCATAACAAGATGGATCATATATAAAGAGACTGGTAGACTAGAAGAGTGGTATGGAATCTTCCAGCTCTTAATATAAGATCCTGTGTGGGTATTTTGATTTTACAAATATTTATTTTAAAAAGGAAATCCTTTTATTGCCTACTAAGGGAAAAGAGCCAATAACTCAGATTTTTTTTTTTTTTGAGGGGGAGGAGATAAGTGGGGCTAAGTGACTTGCTCAGGGTCATACAGCTGGTAAATGTTGAGTACCTGAGGCCATATTTGAACTCAGGTCCTCCTGACTTCAGGACCAATCCTCTATCCACTATGCTGTCTAGCTAACCCTGACTGAGAAATTTTTTTTAAAAAAGGAGTGGCTCCATCTTTCTCTCAGCCTGCTTGTTCACTCATCCTTAATCATTTCTCTTCCTTTAACCTTCAACTAGCATCATATAATTCTGGAGTTTCCCATGGGGCAATTTGCCCCTTCTCCACCCCAGTCTCCATGCAAGAATAAACCCAAGGTAACTAAGGTAGCACAATGGGATAGAGAACATAGTCTGGAGTCAGGAAGACATCTTCCTGAGTTCAAATGCAGCCTCAGACACTTTCTAGCTATGTGAGCCTGGGCAAGCTACTTAATGCTATTTGCCTCAGTTTTCTCATCTGTAAAATGAGAAGGAAAGGGTAAATTACTCTGGTATCTTTGCCAAAATCATCTGATAAAGAGTCAGAGATGACTGAACATCAACAAGATTGCTGCCTCTTTATTTCTTATTTCCTGATCCCAGGTGAATGAGTATCAATATGGCTATGTCCAGACCCAGACACCCCCTTGTGAGTTGGAGAGATCAGCGGTCCTGGATCCTTTGCTTGCATCTGACTGGCAGTGAGGAGAGGAGTCCTCAGCAATTACTCCAGCACTGTTGCAGGAGACAGCCACTAACAAAAGGATGACTCCCAGCTGGGCCTCTGAGGGTGATAAAGCAGAGATGAGATGATTTAAAAATACCTTTACAGCCACCTCTTTCCCTTCCTCTGATAGTCCTCTTAGGGAAGGAAGGAAGAACAGTAACAACTGCTCTATGTTCTGGTGAGGTCTATTAATGAGGTAATAGTTAATACTGATACTTGTTTAGTTAAGTCTTTCTGTAGTAAAAGTGGGGCTAAAACAACCACTTTCTATTTTAGCCTGGATGCCTTAAATGGGAGAGAATACTTCTTTATCAGTCAAAGGTGTTACACTAAGTGTAAAATCTGTGAAAATCTTTGGATGAAGTGAAACCTTGCCAGTCATTAAATCTGTTCTGGTTGCTGAGGGATTATGTCATTCTCTTTGGCTCCTATATAAAAACACCCAGTTAGCTGAAATTGGGGAATTCCGGAAAGTAGCCTCTGAATAAGAACTGTTTGGGAGGGATAGGAGAGAAGAAAGAGGAAGGAGAGGTTTCAACTTTGGCTTTGGATATTTCCCCTTCCTTTAAAAGCCTGTAGAATTTTGGACTTTCCATCTTCCCATCCCGTGTTATAATATTGTTCCTCTCTGATGGCAGTGGCTGGTAACAGCATCTGCCTTAGGAGCCAAGGACAAACTGGATGAAGAGGGGGACCTCAAAAACTCCAGTAAAAAAGAGGAAAGAACTTCCAGTGACCAGGAGCTGTGAATTACCCATTTTCCATGTAAAGCTTCCTGAGTTAGAGCCCATGGGACTCTCCCACTGCCACTCTTGTTGGAGAGTGTATCTCAGACTTTTGGGGAAAATATTTTATAACAACCCTTCTTTCTGTATCACTTTTAGTGATTCTCTTTTCCAAAAACTACTTAAAGCTAACTGACTAATGATCATAGGGAGACATTCTCACGCCAGAGAGGGTATAATATACCATTATAGAATGACCTTCAAATATTTAGGAGTATCCCTAGAGCCCCAAAGGGCTATGCAGCCTTTCCTAGACCCCTAAGACTCTTCTGTCAGAATGGAAGTTAGGCTAAGGATCCTTAGACCTTTATAATAATGAATGAGATGAGGTGAGATCTTTCAAGACAGTTGTGAAAATCGAGTAAGGCTTCATCTACTTCAGAGTTCCAGTAGGCCTGAAGGACTCTGAAGGGCATTGCCTTCCCCTCCTATGACATCTCCCTATTTCATCCAAATATGGGCAACTATGTACTTATTGGTCAAGTTCAATTTCATGGGTAGATCTCGCGTTTAGAATGTAAGACTCTCAGCCAATGAGGGTGAGGGTCAGTGGTGGGAGGGGGCGTTTTGCGTTAGGGATTAAAGGTGCTGTCCTGCCCACAGGAGGCGCTTCCTCTCTTCGATAGTCTACTCAAGGAGTGGGACGCCCTTCTCGCGAGAATGTACAATAAACTTTGCTTTTCTCTAGAGCTCTCTCCAGCTTTTTTATTAAATGGTGTTCCCTCACCATTTCCGTACCACACAATAAGAAGTAAAATGTTAATGTGAGTGAACTTTTGAATGTTTTTTTATATACATTGTAGGAAATAAATATCAATACATATTGTACATTGAATACCTTCCTACTTCTCATTTTGGGGACCCAAACTCAAGCTGTCCGAGGCCAGGTCTGAACTCAAGAGGAGAAGTTCCAGTGATAGTGAAACAGTCTAAGACTGTCAGGGAGCCATTGGAATTCATGGAGTAGAATTGTGATATGCATGGCTTGTTCCATTGGTTGGGCATAGTCTGGTGAGAGGCAGGGGAGTGCCCTAGTTACAGTCTTCAATTCCCTTTTATCCTTCTTCATCCATGATATACAAACTCCAGAGATGCTACTTTTGACAATTAATTCAGTCTCACAAAATAGGATAAGGCTCTGCAGCAAATTTTGAAACAATCAATTCTACTAGTCTCCTTTTCAAATGTTTCCTGGGTAGAAAATTGCTTAGATCCTTAGCAATGCTAATGCTCCTTCTATTAAGGATTTACTTGCTCTGAATTTCAAAGGGAGAATGAACATGCAGATCAATTTTTACTTGTATTCCAACGAGCTGCAAAGAAAACAGAGACTATCAGTTACTCTGGAGGATTAAAAATAACCTGTGACTTCTACAATCTCTCTTGCAAAGAAATCTATTTGGAGATTTTTATGTGCACTAATCACATCTAGGAAGTTGGTTTACATTTTTCCCTTCTAGAGTTTCTTGGTGGGAGAAGGGAATGGTCTTGAATATGCAAATGAGTCTAATCTAATTAACTTTTATGACCATAGTTCCTTTGAGATAACCATGGAAGCCAATTAGATTCCATTAAAATTCAGCCATTTCCCCAAGCTTTCATGAAATACCACTTGCTTCTCTGGAAGGAAAATAGTGGAAGTATGAAGAGCTGGTTTTGAAACAGCAAAAAGAGTTAACTGGAGATTTCAAGGCTGAGAGATGCTGTGGTTCTCCAGCAACCATAATACAGGAACCAACAAGAGCAAGATGTTAGTGCACATCCAGCCCTGGGCTACAGGCTGTAAAAAAGAAAAATTAATGTGAAATAACTGTAAATTAGCCACATAAAGCCTTTTATGAATTGGCCATAAACTGAGATGAGAGGTAAGTAATAAATAGCCAGGTTGTTGTGTGGAAAGAGCTACGGCCTGAATTCAAATCCCAAGTTACAAATTTACTAATGGGCCAGCTAGGTGGTGCAGTGGATAGAGCACCAGTCCTGAAGTCAGGAGGACCTGAGTTCAAATCTGGCTCAGACACTAAATGCTTTCTAACTGTGTGATCCTGGGAAAGTCACTTAATTCCAATTACCTCATGAAGTGGAAAAAAAAAGAAAAGAAATTTACTATCTATGTGATTTTATGCAACATTTAATCTTTGTTTGCCTTTATTTCTTCTATTGTAAAAACAGAATAATAACAATAATATCTCTCAGAGCTGTGAATCTCCAATGAGATAATACAATTTAGAACATCCAAGGTCACCCCCTGGTCACCATCACCAGTTTTCTTACTATTGACTCTTGGCCATGGATTTTGACAACTCTGGAGGAGAAAATGAGGCTGAAAACTGTGCAACTCTGCTTCACTTAAATCATTTCATGCACATGTTAAGAAATGTCATATCATGTGATGTCATTGGTCCTCTTTGAAAAAGAAAGTTGAACAAATAACAATAACAACAATAACATTATTTGTGGAGTTCCCTGGCACACAATAGGGATTATTTAAATGGTAACTATTGTCATTATGATCCTTATTATCATTAAACTAAGAATGTTCCCACAGGAGGATCATAAGGTTGGTAAGGGGAGTAGAAGTCATGGCATTCAAATATAGGTGGAAGGAATTGGGGAAAATGAATCTGGTGAAGTTCTCTTCACTACATAGCTGGGAAAGAGGGATTAGATCCACTTAGTTTTTCTTAGGTAACCAGAGCCAATGGGTATAAATTAAAGAAAGACAAAATTTCAGATTAATTCCTAATGAATAACGTGTCTTAAAATAGGATGAGCTTCCTTTGGTACCCATTGGAAGAGAAATGGAATGGAACGCCTTTTGAAGAAGTGGTGAGTTCTCTGTCAGTGATGGTTTTTAAACAAAACCGATGCTAGAAAACCACTGATTCAAGGATGCTGCAGAAGGAATTCCTGATTTTACTTTGTCAGTCAGTTAGCTAGCATTTAATTAGCACCTACTCCATGGCAGGCATTGTGCTAAGCACTGGGATCCAAAGAAATACAATTGTTCCTCCCTGCTATTGAGCAGCCCTCATTCTAGTTGTGGAGATGACATACAAACAAGATATGTATTTACACATGCATATATTTACATAGATATATAGGTATAGATATGTACATATAGATATATGTATATATACAAATGTAGATCAATATATGTATGTATATAGATGTATGTATAAGTATATAATATGTAGTACATATGTACTATAAATGGAGGGTACTTGCAGAAGAAAGATACTAAGATTTGAAACATTTTGCAAAGGATGAGAATTGAGAAAGACTTGAAGAAAATGCAGAAAAGCCAGGAGGCAGAGATGAAAAAAGATGGGGGATAGGCAGCGAAAATCTTGGAATCAGGACATGAAATGTGATCATCAGAAGCCCACTTTTAACAAGCTCACAGTTACATATTGCATAGTCTTGGAGAGTTACCTGGTGCTACCTAGAGTTTAGAAGCAGCCAGGTGGCTCAGTGGATGAAATACCAGTCCTGGAGATAGGAAAACTATCTTCCTCAGACACTTATTACCTGTGTGACCCTAAACAAGTCACTTAACCCTATTTGCCTCAGTTTCCTCATCTATAAAATGAGCTGGAGAAGGAAATGGCAAACCGCTCCAGTATCTCTGCCAAGAAAATCCTAAATGGGAACACAAAGAGTCAAACATGACAAACAACAACAATCCTAGAAATTAAGTGATTTTTCTATGGTAGCACAGATAGGTGCCAGAGACAGGAATTGAACCCAGGATTTTCTTGACTGAGGTTAGCCTTCCATCCATGATACCACGCTGCTTTGGTCAAGCTCACTGCTTTTGGGATTACTTTTCTTCCTTTTTGAAACTGTATTTGTTGAGAACTGGTTCTGTACAGTATTTTTTTTCTTTTCCATCAATGGCATGCTGCTCTATAATTCCTCTTCAAAAATTCTTTCAGCATTGTCTCACTGCAGTTTGAAGTTCTAGATTCCCAGGCACAGGATACAACACAAGATGAGAGTCTGCAGAGAGAAAGAAAAGCTGTTTTGAGGGGAAATTCAATAAAAAGAGTGGTCAAGGATGATAAAAGTCATGCCCTCTATGGGAGCCCATCGAAGGGGAATCCAAACCAATAAAACTTGGTGAGTTTTTATATATTTTCTGTGTCAAGCAGACAAGTATTTTTGGGAAGGATCATTGAGTCTAAACTTGGAGAATGACTATATTCCTGCTGGAAGGAAAGGCTTGGGTAATTGGTAGCTAGTTCATACCCATGATAGGGGGAAAAGGAATAGTTGACTGTTATGGCAGGGCTTATTTTAATTAACCTGGTGATTCAGGGTCTTTGAGCTTTTCCAGCATCATCATCATATAGTATGGAGGCTGTTAAGGTTCCAACAAGCACTGTGGGATATAATTTGTCCAGGACCACTGATTTAAATTTAGGGAGGATAATGGGCTGCTCAATCATCAGCTTCTTCCTTTTTTGGGATTTCAATGAACTGTCAGCCATTTTGGTTGTTCTTCCCTAGGAAATTATCCATAAGGGAAGTCAAAGATTTATGATCATTTGCTTTTAGCAGAGAGAGAGCCCTAACAGATGTTTGTGTCTCCTATCATTATTATATCTTGCCTTCAAGCAATCTCTGTGCCAGAGGCAGCTGAAAAGTACAGTAGCTAGAGCTCTGCACTTGGGATCAGAGAGGTCTGAATCTGAATCTTGTCTCCTTCACTTATCAGTTAGATGACCCTGCTTGAATCACTTCACTCATTCAGTTTTCTCATCTGTAAAAAAGGGAAAAATAATAGCGCCTATCTCCTAAGACTGTTGTGAGGATCAAATGAGATAACATGCATGTAAAGTGTGTCATAAATCTTAAAGTGATAAAAATGGTAATTATTATTATGTTTTTGGAATTGATTCATTTCAGCTTTTTGTAGGTAATCTTTTGTTATGGTTTTGTGCTAATTGCTCATCCTATTTTCTTTACTGCTGGAACTTACCCCAAACTCTCTTTAGAGAATGCATCTTCTGTTCTTCTTATAAAAGGAGTATGTCTTCTAGATATACAATACTATCCACTAGTCATTTTATCTAATTTATTTCATTTGAATGAATACGTTATATTATTTGTATACATAAATTATATAATAATATAGTATATAATATATAAATCATATATAATCAATCAATCAATACATTGTAACAAATATATAATATTACATAAATAAAATATAAATTATATATTAAGTAAATAAACAAATATTTCATTTAAAAAATAAATTCTGTTGTTAAATAAGTCATGAATTACAGCAAATCTCACTGATAAGTATATGGTCAAATTTTTATCTTTAGCTTTAAAATATTTAATTCACTATTCTCTGTATTTATACATAGATCTCTGATGCATTAAGATTATTTCCCTTCTTTAATAGTTTATGTAGTAATTGTAGTAGTAATAATAGCTACCAATTATGTAGCATTTTAAAATCTGCAAAGGGTTATTATAGAATTTTAACCTTATAACAACTCTAGGAGGTAGTTGCTGTCATTAACCTTATTTGACAGTTGAGAAAACTGCAGGAATCAGATGAAATGACTTGTTTAAAGTCACATTGTAGTAAATGACTGAGCCCAGATTTGAATTCTAGTCTGACTTATATTCTCTCTAGTACATGACATGTTAAATAAGCAAGTTTTTCCCATTCCTAATCTCAGTTTATACATATCTTGAGCGGAATCTCAAGAGCCCAATTAAAAAAAAATATATATATATGGCTCCTTTTTAAATACACATCTCTGGAAAAGAGATTATTATCATTCCTGGATCTTAACTCTTGAGGTCAAATCCAGTTCTCCATCTCCAGCATCATCTATCACTTCTGGTACTTGAGGTAAAGTCCCACTTCTGTCAGTTCTTGGGTTTGGGTGCCATTGAAGTTAAGAAAGAGCAAGTTCCCTCTTTTCCATAGATCTTTATCTTTAGCTAAAGTTTAAGAAGCCCCATTATAAACTTTTATATTTATGCTGCATATGTATTTCATATGTACTTGTTGATTTCATTAGAATATAAGGGGATTGTTTCTCTTTTTGAGAATGGTATATGGTATACTGAGATCTTTTTTTCTCAGTATTTCCCAACAATACACAAATTACTCTGGAATGTCTGTCCCATTTTTGGTACATTATGATTTAGCACTGTGTCCAAAATTTAGCACAGTATCTTGCATACAGTAAGTGTTTAATAGATGCTTCTTGACTTGATTTGATTTGGTTTTCAAGCCATGTCTTTCTTAATCTCCTTTCTCCCTCCTACATTTCTTTCTTCTTCCTTCCATCTGAGCTCTTCCTTTTATTACTCAAAGTATTAGATGAATATGAGTTAGGATGTGGAAAGTACAGTAGTATGCTCCATAGAAGTATGAAAGGAAGGAAGGAAACAAGCATTTATTAAGAGCTTACTATGTGCCAGATACTGTGCTAGATGTTTTTTACAAATATTATCTTATTTTATCCTCATAAACTTGGGAGGCAGGTGCTATTATGATTTCCATTGAGGAAAATGAGACAGACAGAAAGTTGTGACTTGTGTAGGATTACATAGCTAGTAAGTGTCTAAGGCTGGATTTGAACTCAGATCTTCCTGACTTAAGACCCCCTACTCTATCAACTATGACATGTAGCTGAATGAGTTACCTTTTTCCCTCCTCACACTCCTTTCACATATTCTTCTCTCAACATAAGTAAGTTAGAGGCCAGTATCTTTCATCCTTTGAAACACTATGCCTAGAAGTGTTTAGTGCTATTGACCAGGGAGCGGTCTTTTCCACTCTGGAAATATCCTCTAAATTGTATTCGGTCAGGGGTAAAAATGGTATTCCCAAGTGCTGTGTCCCACTGTTGTCCTAGTGGTGGGAACATATTTTATGTCAAATAACTGACACAGTCTTGTAATTAACTTCAGCACAATATCCATCTACTCCTCCATATAGTCAAATTATGTTTCTAAAACAAGAATTTTCCAAAGAGTGGGTCACATTGCCCAGTAGTATGTGATTATATAAGCAAGAGGCTCACTTGTTCTCTACAGATACAGAGATGTAGAATTAAGGATGCTGGAAGTGATTTGGTAAATTTGGGATGGCTTAATTCAGGCTTCATCCAGCATTTGTTTTACTGTGACTTTTTTTGAGGGGGTAGGATTGTTTATTGCCAAATAAAGTTCTTAAATCCTAGCTAAGGAATTTGATTATGGAATAATTATCAAGGGAAATGGGATTTTAAAAAAGGTACAAGTCCAGGTAGAGCCACATCTAAATTAATGGTTTGAGATTTGGTTGGTATCTTCAATGTCAAGTAGTCCAACTCTCTCGTTTCATAGACAAGGAAGCTGGGATCTAGAGAAATAAAATTATAAATGCAATGTTGAGCCAAGATTTGAACCCAGGTCCCTTAATTTCAAGCAGCCTGCCACTTTCTCTACTACATCATGCTGCCTCAGGAAGAAGGATGGCTGTGGATAACTATTTTGTTTTTATTATTATGTTTTATTATATTTATATATATATACTTATTTATTATATTGCATCATATATAATAATACATACACACATATAGCCAACAACTTTAGCTTCCTTTTATTTCAAATCTTTTTTTTTATTTTATTTTTTTTAGCACTAGTTGGTAAAGAAAACACAAAATGGGAGACTTCAAGATAAAGTAGCAAGAAAGATCATAGAAGAATTCAGCTTTTCTCAAGTATCCCAGTAAAACTCTAAAGGGGAACTAAATCAAATAATAATAAATTCAAAGAGAAAAATTAGTAAATTCATTCATCCAGCCAAGGTCCACACAAAAAGACACCCAGAAGTCCATGAATACTGAGGAAGAGAAGTTATGAAAATTTAAATAAATAGCCCTGAAATCTATCAGTCTCTGAAAGCAAGTTCAAAGTCTACAATGTTTGTTCTCTCTAAGAATAAATAGACCAGGAGAAGTAGACCCAAGCAGGTAGTAGCAGAGAAACCAAGGAATATATTTTAAAAGGTTTGAACCCCCCTCCCCACTCAAGAGATCAGGAAGTAGGGGAGCCTGGCTGGAGTACTAGAATTAATGTTCTTCCCCCTCCACCTTTTCCTCTGTCTCACTGATTCTCTTTTTACTTTAAAATATAGCTCTGATGCTATCTTCTGCTTGTCCTTGTCCTCACAACTTCTAGTTTCCTCTTTTCCATAGATCTTTACCTTTAGCTAAAGTTTAAGAAGCCTGTTATAAACTTTTATATTTTATGCTGCAATATATTTCATATATTCTTATTGATTTCATTAGAATATAAGGGGACTGTTCATTCTTTGTATTTATACCCCTGGCATCTACCATAGTGCCTGGCACATGGTAGGGGCTTAATAAATACTGTTGATGGATTTATTGATTCTATGGGAAATATAAGCCAGAGTTAGGAGCCTAGAAAATTAAGGTCACCACAAAATGGGACCTGATCGTCCCTTCTGTGAGAATAGGAAAGAGCAGAACCTTATTGTTAAACTAATAAGGAAATGAAGCTGTAGATTTGAGAAAAAAGTAGTAATTAAATATTGTAATGAAATACGACTTAGGGGTTAACCCATAAGAGAGTAAGACCACAACAGCTATGAGCAAAGGGTATAGGAGAAAAAGGGTATATAACATGAATGAAGTGGTAAGGAGAGTGTGCATCAAATGAAATCACTTTTATCTGAACTAAGTGAAGGAGGGTTAACAAACATACATCTATATACACAATTTGTTGCAGAAATAAATACATTAAATGCAAAAGTAAAAAAAGGTACTGAAAAAGGAAAGGAACTTAAAAGGGAAGGTAGAGGAACGAACATGTCAGTTCCTACTATATGCCAGGTATTGTGCTAAGAGCTATACAAATATTATTTGGGCAAAGTTAGAGAGGAAATGGTTAAAAGCAAAATATGTGTCACCTTTGGAGAATAGGATGATGAGCATGGGCTTGAAAGGATTGGAGGGGGGAGACTGAGCAAGAGGAGAAGATTGATAGTTAAATGAAAACTCATTAGACTGAATCACATTCCTCATCCTTTGCTACTTTTTTTTCTTTGTAAAAATCAGGCAGTTGGCAAAAGGAGGAAAAGTATAAAAATATATGATGGAGGAAAACACACAATTGGTGGAGGCAAATACAAAATTAATAATCATAACTCTGAGCACGAATGGTATCATTTCACCCATTATACAGAAGGAGGCAGAACAGATTAGAAAGCATAATATGGCAATATGTGGTTTATAAAGACCATACTTGAAACATAAAGATTCATAAAATTAAAATAAGACTCTTGGGGCAACTAGGTGGTGCAGTGGATAGAGCACCAATCCTGAAGTCAGGAGGACCTGAGTTCAAATATGATCTCAGACATTCAATACTTCCTAGCTATGTGACCCTGGGCAAGTCACTTAACCCCAATTGTTCAGCAAAAAAAAAAAAAAAAAAAAAAAAAAATAATAATAATAATAATAACAAGTAAATAAAATAAGACTCGGAGCAAAATTTATTATTCTATAAATGAACAATAATAATAATAACAAAATCCCCAGGGATAACAATCCTGATCTCATAGAATTTTAAAAATAGATATGGTTAAAAGAGGTAAACAAGGAAACTACATAATGATTCAAGACAATGAAATGGTAACAATAACTAATGTGTATATGTATGTAGGTATACATATGTATATAAAATAACATAGTATCCAGCTACTTCAAGAAAAAAATCAATCATATTGGTGGGGAAAATGGCCCAGAAAATCTACAATTCTAATTATTTTATTTAGTATCAGTAGAAAAGGGAATAAGCAATGGGTATGAAATTAAAAGAAGTAATAAAATTTTAAAAATATCAAGTGAATGCTAAAATAGAAATCCTGAAATTCAAGGTAAAGATGAACAAATCTAAAAGCAAAAAACCCCTACAAATAAACAAGCCTTATTAAATTGATAAATAAAACTTGGAGCTGGTGTTTTTTTGAGTGGGAAACTAATGAAATAGATGAACCACAGCTAATCTGATTAAAAAAGAGAGGAAAAGAAAACTGTCAGTATCAAAAATGAAAAAAAAAAAAAGAACATTCAGAATAAATGAAGACAAAATAAATGAATTACATAAAGAAATCACTAGAAACAATTTTGTCCAATTATATGCAAAAACATAATTTTAATGAAATGGATGAATATTTATAAAAAGTCCTTAGATTAATAAGGCAAAAACATAATTTCAATAATCTCAGAAAAAGAAATTAATTGAACTATCAAAGGGGGGAAATCAAGACTAAATGAATTTGTAAATGCATTCTATCATATATTCAAATAATAGTTAATTGCCATATTACATATACTGATTGGAAAAATGAATTAAGAAATAATCTTACCAAATTACTTCTGTGAAACAAAATAGCCTTTATTCCTAAACCAGGGAGAGAATACAGAAATATTGAATGAAATATTAATGTTCTATAGTAACACATTAAACATATTGAAAAAATTAAACAGAACATGGAGTTGATTCAATAAGAGGAAAATGATCAATAGAACATACAAATCACAAAAATTATATCATCATTATTATATCCATAGATTAGGAAAAAAATCCCTTGACTAAAAAACAACACTCATTTCTATTAATAAATTTTTTCACAATAAAAAGTTAAAGCATAAAAAGAATAAATGGGCCATTGCTTGAACTGTTAAATGGCATTTATTTAAAACCAAGAATCAGAATTATCTGTAACCAAGAAATGCAAAAGAACTTTCCAATAAGATTAGATGTTCATTATCAACATTATTGCTTGACATAATTCTAGAAATACTACCAATAGTAATAAAAGAAGAAAAAATTGAGGGAAATAATATAGGCAAGGAGGAAATCAAATTGATACATTTTAGATGATAGGATGATTTACTTAGAAAATAGCAGAGGTTAAAAAAATAAAACAAAAACTTTTGCAAAGTTATAACATATAAAATAAACCAACAAAAATTGTGAGTCTTTTGATTTATTACCAACACAGTCAAACAGAAAGAAATAGAAAAAGAAATTTCTTTCAAAATAATCACAGAATATATAAAGTAATTTTGAATCTAGATATCAAAATACACAGAAACAAAATAAATGCAACTATAGAAGTTAATATAACTATGGAAGTTATATGTTCTTTGTTGGGCCATGCAAAAATAATAAAAATGCTAACACTGGCTAAAATAACATAAAACACAGTCTCAAACTAGTCAAGCTTTCATAAAATTACTTTATAAAATTAGAAAAAGTAATAAAATCTGTTTGAAGGAACAAAAGGTCAAGAATATAAAAAAGAAAAGAGTTGAGAGGAAGCAGCTTAGTAGCATTAGATTTCAAATTATACTAGAAAGCAATAATTATCAATTACCAGCATTTGCTACTGGTTAAAAAAAAAGAAAAGGTGATTAGTTCAAGTAATTAATTACATAAGACTCAGCAGCAAATGAATAGTGTATCATAATATTCTATAAACCCTAAACTCCAAGTTCTTCAGTAAGGGCTTAGTATTCAACAAAACCTCTTGGAAAAAGTGAAAAACATTCTGATAGAAATTGGGTTTATACCAATATGTCTTCCTATGCCAAATGGGCCTAGATATAAAGGGCCATATCATAAATTAGAGATGCCTTTTATCATTACAGTAGAGGAAGAATTTTCAATCAAATGAAGGATGTTGAAGTTCACAGTAGATACAATGGGCAATTTTGATTATGTAAAATTGAAATATTTTTGCATATACCAATGCCAAAATTAGGAGGGAAACTATTATTTGGGGAAAATATCTTGGCATCATAGTTCACAACCAAATATCTGAAACATAAAATAGAAATTGATTCAAATATGTAAGCATAATAACTCTCCTCTAATAAAAATGCTCCAAATTACTAATAAGATCAAAGCAAATTAAAGCAATCTGAGTCCTATCTCATACCCATCTGATTGGTAATAATGGCAAAAAGAAATAAAGTGACAATTATCGGAGAGTCTGTGGAAGGACAGACATATTAATATTGGTGAAGCCGTGAATTGTTTCAGTCATTCTGGATAGCAATTTTGATCCAGTTAATGCAGGTTTTAGATACATATCCAAAGAGATGAAGATGTAGGATTTTAACTGATGCTTGAAGGAACACAGGGAAGCCAGGAGGCAGAGACAAAGAGAGGGATGTTCCAGACATGAGGGATGGCCAGGGAAAATGGCCAGAGTGGGAAAATGAGATCATTTGTATGAAGATCAGCAAAGAGACAGTGGATTGCAGAATATATGAATAGGAGTAAATTATAAGATTAGAGAGACAGGAAGGAACCAGAATGTAAAGGGTTTTAAAAGTCAAACAGAGGACTTTATATTTGATCCTGCGGGGAATAGTGTGGAAAGACTTGAAGGAAAGATTCCCACCAGTAGGCTATTGCAATAGTCAGGTGTGAGATGATGAGGGCTACATCAGGGTGGTACCAGTGTCAGAGGAGAGAGGAAAGTACATACCAGAGATAGTAAGAAAATCAAATTGATAGACAAACTACAGGAAAAAAAGAGAAGATACTCAGATAATGTTTAAGTTGGATTATCAGCTTAATACTTTATTGTTAATTAGTTACCAATAGTTATATCAAATTTTGCTGTTTTTAAAACCCCCAAATTAGCAGAAATGTTTCCTGTGGGAATGACCATCTGCCATTATTCTAAGGATGTCTATGACTGGTCATACCAGTAATTATGAACAAGAATTCATAATTATGCAGTGAAAATCAATTTTAGGCATAACCAGGACATAAAAGGCAATTCATTCTACCATGGTGTTCATATATGTTAATTAATCATGATGGGAATTGCTTGAAGATCTCACTGAAAGAAATCGGATTTTTAGTGATATTCTCTTTAAAATGTTAGTATGTGGCTTTGAATGAAATAATTTAAAGAGCAACACCATAAAAGAGGAGATAATCTAGTGGTTCTGGAGAATGTTTGTTTAATTCCTTTTTTTGATTTGGATTTCTCCATTTTGCTTCATTTTTGTAATATAATTTGTCCAATTGAGGAATGATAGGAAAGATAGGGGATTATTGTTTGTTCATCTCAAGGCCTAGTTTATTTTAGGGTTTTGAGGTTAATAATGATAATATTCATGAATGAGATAAGCTTTTTTTGGAAAAAATATTTTATTTTTTCCAATTATACATAAAAATGATTTTTGACGTTCTTTTTTCAGGTTGTACAAGTACAAACATATTCAACATATTCTACCTTATTCATATTGTAAAAGAAATATTAGAACAGAAGGGAAAAACCAAGAGAAACCAAAAAACAAAAAGAGAATAGTATGCTTTGAACTACATTCATTCTCCATAGTTCTTTCTTTGGATGTGAATAACATTTTTCATCATTAGAACATTGTAATTGTAAAGAGCGAAGTCTATCAAAGTTGATCACTGCATTTATTGTTAATTAGTTACCAATAGTTATATCAAATTTTGCTATGTTTTTAAAACCCCCAAATTAGCAGAAATGTTTCCTGTGGGAATGACCATCTGCCATTATTGTTGTTCTTCCTGTGTGTAATGTTCTTCTGATTCTGATCACTTCACACAGTATCAGTTCATGTCTTTACAGATTTTTCTGAAATCTGCACACTCATCATTTTATATAAACAATAAATGGAATGTTACATTCAGATATTATAATTTGTTCAGCCATTCTTTAATATTCATTTTAAAAAATTGAATTCCAAATTCTTTTTTTCCTTTCTTTTCTTCCTTTATTCTCCCCTCCCTCAGCTGGCAAGCATAATTATAGATTATGTATATGTAATTAAGCATAAAATATTTGTATACTAGTCATATTGTAAAAGAAAACAGAAATAAATTCATGAAAAAACAAAGTGAAAATTAGTATTCTATCTTCAATCTATCCATCAGTTTTTTCTTTGAAGGTGGATAGCATTTTTCATCAAAAAGTCCTTTGGAATTATCTTGGATGATTGTATTGCTGAGAAGGGCTAAGTCATTCACAGCTGATCATTGTGCAATATTGCTGTTACTGGGTACAATGTCCTCTTGTTTTTTGAACTAAGTTTTTAGAACTTGAGCTTTGTCCACAAGGCAGGATTTATCAGTGGGAGCTGGTACTATATAAGGCATCATGAAAACTTAAGTTGACAGCGAAGTTTGTTTCTCTGTTATTACCTGCCTTAGCAAGGGTGGGTTGGAATGAAATGATCTTTTCCTGCAGTTTTACTTGAATCCTAGAGAGTTGATTATAGCTTTTCTAGCACGAAACTAGTTGTTTCATTCCTGACTCACTTTGTGGTTCATAAATATCCTGAGGAAAACACATGAGTTGCAGTAGCTGCGTGTCCTTTAACCTTGTGTCTCAATTACTTCTCTCATAGCTATTCAGTAACTAACTTGATTTATTGTTGTAAAAGATTTTCTGGGTGCAAGAAAGCTAGCTCTAATATTCTGATCAAAGACCAAATCTAAAATGAGATCCTGGAAATATTTCCTTTCTTACACTAGAGTAAAATATTTCCTCACAGTCTAGAGTAAAAGTTAAAACAACAAATATTTGTTGAATTCTTCAGGTTTAGAGTTAATAATGTAATATTTATAAAGTGCTTAGCATAATATTTTACATATAGTAGGCACTTCATGAATGCTTGTTCCCTTTCCCTTTCCCTTCTTCCTTTATTAAGGCACTGTGCTAAGTAATGTTGGGCCGGGGTGAGGGGGAATATAAATGATAATTCCTATCTTCAAGGAGTTTACGATCTAGTTGGAGAGATAAGACATTTGTTGTTGTTCTGATGTTTTGGTCTCAGTGATGAGGATTTTCTTGGCAAGGATACTAGAGTGGTTTGCCATTTTCTTTTCTAGCTTATAGTTGAAAAAATTGAAGCAAAAAAGATTTCAGTGACTTGTTCAGGATCATACAGCTAATAATGTCTGAGACCATATTTGAATTCAGGTCTTCCTGTAATGTTCTCTTCTCTAAAATATAATGTTCTCTGGGAGCAGGTTTCTTGGGGGGCTTCAGGAGCAGCTTTCCTTTCAGTTCAGTAATCACCCCAAATGCAACCAGGAGTTAAAGTCCAGATCCTTTATTTTCTCTTTCCAAGTATTGTCTCCTTCCTTGGGCCCAGTTAGCTTTCTTAGAGGCCTATCTCTCGCCTTGGTTCTGAGAGCTCTTGCCTCTAGTTCTTTGTCTTTGCCAGCTTCAGCCTCTCATCCCCCCAATATCTCCAGCCAGCACATAGGTGGAAGTTGGAATGAAGCTGACTCCGCCTCCAAGAGTGGGCTTCTTGCTTATATGCTATAGAGTGAGTATACTCCAATCATTACATCACTAGGAAACCATTATTTGTTGTAGGATTAAATCAATGCTAAACTAGATTTAACCATTGTCTCCTCAATTTCACTCAGTACCTTGTTTCAAGTTCTGGCCAATAACATCTTGTAGGATCAGATCAATCATACTGAACCATGCTAAACTAGATAACTATTGTCTCTATCAATTCCACTGTTTTAGTACCTTGTAAGAATCATAACATCTTCCAGTAATTTAAATGTTAAATAATAATGTAATGAGTGGTGAGTGAAAATAGATTCCTAGTCTCCCACTGAAATAAAGTAAAGTTCTGGTAACAAGGTAACTCTTTTTTTAAAAAAAGTTTGCAATAGTATTTTATTTTTCCAAATATGTGTAAAGATAGATTTCTTCACTCACTTTTGTAAGACTTTGTATTCCAAATTTTTCTCCCTATTTTTCATTAAAGACAACCGATAATTGGATACAGGTTAAATATGTGCAATTCCTTTAAACATATTTTCATATTTGTCATGTTGTGCAAGAAAAATCAGACCTAAAAGGAAAAAAAATGAAAAAGAAAAAACAAACAAAAAGTTAAAATATTATGTTTTGATCCATATTCAGTCTCTGTACTTCTCTCTCTGAATATAAATGGCATTTTCCATCCCAAGTCTAGCAGAAATGCCTTGCATCACCACATTGTTGAGAAGAGCCAAGTCCATCACAGTTGATCATCATATAATCTTGTTATTGCTGTGTACAATGTTCTCTTGGTACTGTTCACTTCACTCAATATCAGTTCATGTAAGTCTTTCTAGGCTATTCTGAAATCAGCCTGTTCATCATTTCTTAGGGAACAATAATATTCCGTTACATTTATATACCATAACTTATTCAGCTATTGTCCAACTTATGGGCATCTACTCAGTTTTCAGTCCTTGCTACTATGAAAAGGGCTGCTACAAACATTTTTGCACATGTGGGTACTTTTCCCTCTTTTGTGATTGTTTTGGGATACAATAATGAGACTGTTGGATCAAAGGGCACACACAGTTTTGTAGCCTTTTGGGCATAGTTCCAAATTGCTCCCCAGAGTAATTAGATCACAATTCCACCAATAATACATTAGTATCCTAGTTTTCCCACAACCTCTTCAATATTTATCATTATTTTTTCTTGTCATCTTAGCCCTGAGAGATGTGCAGTGGTACCTCAAAGTTGTCTTAATTTAAATTTTTCTAATCAATAGTGATTTATAGCATTTTTAAAAATATGACTAGAAATATCTTCAGTTTCTTCATCTGAAAACAGTTTGTTCATATCCTTTGATCATTTGTCAATTGTGGAATGATTTATATTTTTATAAATCTGAGTCAATTGTCTATATTTTTTGAAATGAGGCAAGGTAACTCTTATATGGCAAACCCTATTCATACTCAGAATATTCTCTAAGTGAATTCTGGAAGGGTAGCCTCTTGCTTTTCATTGAGAGAGAGGCAGTCACCAAAGATAGATGAGCTTCTCCATTGTTCAATGGGTTAGCTCTTTCCAGGACAGAGATGCCTTATTTATGGCCATATAGTAACCCAGTGGAAGTTAACATATCTGTCTTCTATGTGGCAGCTTGTTGTAGTATTCTTCTTCATCTTGGGGTGAGGGAATATGCTGTGGCTGGTAAAAGAGGGATACAAAAAGAGAAGAGATAGAAAAAGAAAAAATGATTTAGTGAGAAAGAAAAGAGTTAAGTAGAGGGAAAGAAGGGACACAGAGAAAAAAAGACAGGAGAAGAGACAGAAAAAAAAGGAGAAGAGAAAATAGATACACAAGAGAAAGAGATAGAAAAAGAAGTGACAAAAGAGAGAGAGAACAATAGGAGAGAAGAAATAGCTAGAAAGAAAGGACAGACAAAGACAGAGACAGAGACAGAGAGAGAGACAGAGAGAAGACAAAGGGAGGAAGATAGAGAAGAGACACAGAGAAAAAGAAGAGAAAGAGAGGAGACGAGAAAGAAGAGAGAGCAAATACAAAAAAGAAAGAGAAAAGGAGAGAGAAGTGACAGAAAAAAGAGAGAATATGCAAAAAGAGTGAAGAGACTGAGAGTGAGAGAGACTCAGAGAGTAAGAGAGTCCAATGAGGACCAATAAAATCACACAGCATTGAATAAATAGAATGTGATCTCCTTGAGAGCAGGGTTTATTTTAAAGTTTATTGCCTTTCATATATCGAGTCCTTAATAAAAGCTTGTCAAATCAAAATGGAAATTCATTGGCTTTTTAAAAAAACTCTTAATCTTTACATAAAATATGATTGAGTATAATGTATTTATTTGCTGTACACTTTAGTGTGGCCATATATTTTTAGGATATGTATTTTAAAATGAATTATTTAATACTGTTAGATTACTTGCGAAAGATTCCAATCAGTTAGCTTACTTAGTGCGGTCTGGAAGAGTTTTGCTATGGAGGACTCTTTCTTATCAGAAAAGAGTAAGATCATTGCAATGATCAAAGTTTCATTTGGAAAAAACAAACAATTGAATATTTAATTGATATACAGTGTTTCTGAGAGGGCTATTTTAACATGAGGAAGATGAAGAATTCATCTTGTGAAAAGGAGAATTAAATTGAAGGGCCCCACAAACCCTTTTCCCCCAATCCCCATTTTAAATTAAATCTAACTGAGTGTTTTAGATTAATGGTGTGAAGGAGAGTTTTGAGTCTTTTCATATTATCCCCTATCTCTAATCCCTCCACTCCCCACCCCAAGCTCTTACATATTGAAATCAATCTTTTTCTCTGAGTTTTCCTTTGCTTGATACATTTCATCTGGGTTTGGAGGGATTGAAGTTCCCTGTTTTTATCTATTATATTTATTGTTATATATTTATATTTATGACTCTTTCTAAAAACTATAATAAAAAGATACTATTAAAAAGCCCTCTAAAAAGAATTAAGGGCCTATAATTCCAGATTTGGATATTTACAAAAAGCCTTTTGCCTTTTTTCTTTAAGGAGGAGTTTACTATTTTTATACTTCTACTTAATTCCAATCATTTTTTGGAATCTCTTGAAATTAGAACAGGTTGTTGATGTAGTTCAGTCTAGCACTTTAAGGGATACCAAATCTTCCCAGTGGTTCAAAAACCAAAAATTAATATGTACACAATTGAGAAAATTAACTGGGGCTTAATTCTATGAATTCATTGAATTTGGGTGACTCTACCCTGTTGTGGAACCAATCAATTCAGGGCTTAGAATATTTACTAAAAATTTACAAAGAATCAATATAAAGAGAAAATAAAATGATATAGATAATTTGTGGGCTATTATGATTTTTTTAAATGTGTTTACTCACCCCTTTACAGAGTTATAGGGCACCATGCATCTTAATGGACACGAGTATTATATAGATATAGGAAATCAAACATGCAAACAATCAATGTTGATTTCCTTCAGCATTTCCTTTTGAAATTTCATTGTTTTCATTGGGTTATAATTTGATGGTTGCAAAAATCCTAATATTTTATGTGCAGCACATGCAATAGAAGTCTTTTCCTACAGCAAATTTAGAATAGATTCAGTAGTTTTGAACTAGGAGGTATCCAGCTAAAGAGTCAGACAGAATCATAGGCAATTTACATAAATTGTCTAATCCCTTATTATGTTAATACTAACATAAAAATGTTAATACTGTGCTCAGGAGTATATGTGGGAAGGAACCTTATTACTTGAGTGATAAAGTATAATTCATGGCATTAAGTGAATTTTCAGTTATTTTTTCTATATAAAACAGGCCTTTGGGAAATTGCAAAGATCTTTTAATGAGTTCAATCCTTCCATGAAAGCGATAGCATTTAGATAGTACTTTAAAGTTTGCACAGAGGTGAAGTGACTTATTCAGGGTCACACAGTAATTGTTTAAAGCTGAATTTAAATTCAGGTCAAACATCCTCTCTCTAAATCCAGTGTCCCACTGAATCACCTAGCTGCCCAAATCAAAGATTCATCTCAAAAATTAATGAATAATGATAAAAAAGGCAAGGGGAAGAGGGAAAAAAAACATTTCTGTATACAAAGTAATACAGAAAATAGGATAATACATGAAACTATAAATCTATTATGTACTGCTTGCTTTTAAAAAATATATAATAAATTCAATATGTAATTTCAAATTTGTCTTGCTGATGGGTGAATAAGAGCCTAGCAAAGGATCAGCTAGGTGGGCCATAGAGAGGGGCATATAATATGACTTCTTCACACAAATACAAGGGAAGAAAATGAAAAGTTGTTGGTTGTTTTGTGTTTTCTAGAAGCAGAACCAGTTCCATAAATCTGTCTGCCTTAGTTTCCTCATCTGGAAAAAAAATACATATACATTAATAATAATACACATCTATCTCCCAAGGATAAAATTAGATAATATTTGTAAAGTACTTTCCAACCTCAAAGTGCTATAGGATTTATTATTAGGATTTTAGTAGTCAATCACAGGGCTCCTCTTCTTTTAATGGTAAACAGACCTGAAAAGATATCTATGCATGCTTAAATCCACATGGGGACTTCCTTAGGCAGACCATGTTGCAGACAATGACAAATTAGACAGCTCCCTGTTATAATAATAAATATGATTTTTGGATGGAAGTTTTAATGAAGTTTAATGAAGTCACTACTGAATCTATATTCCAAGGAAGTCACAAAGTAGGGAAAAGGACCCACATGTGCAAAAATGTTTATAGCAGCCCTTTTTGTGGTATCTAAGAAATGGAAAATGAGTAGATGTCAGTCAACTGGAGAATGGCTGAATAAGCTGTGGTATATAAAGGTAATGGATTATTATTGTTCTATAAAAAACGATCAAGCTGATTTTAGAAAGGCCAGGAAAGATTTCCATGAACTGATGCTGAGGGAAACAAGCAGAACCAAGAATACATTGTACACAATAACAGAATGTGTGATGATCAACTATGAAAGACTTGGTTCTTCTCAATGGTTCAGTGCTCCAAAGCAATCCCAATAGACTTTGGACAGAAAATGCCATCTGCATCCAGAAAAAGATCTAAGGAGATTGAATGTGAATCAACATATACTATATTCATTTCTTTTTTCTGTTTTGTTTTTCTCTCCCATGTTTTTTTCCTTTTGTTCTGATTTTTCTCTTCTAATATGATTCATAAAGCAATATATTAAAAATTATAATTGTAGAATACCATTTAGTCCTGCATCAAACTAAACTATGTAGTCTGCTGGTTAGAAAATATATCTGTATATGAAAGGTTATATTCAAACTTGTGTGATCAATGAATATTCATAAGGTACATTGACTTCATTTTTGTCCTTTGAAATTAGGCTCCTTTCTTGAATAGAATGTGTTTACTAGAACCCTGTTTACAAGTAAGGATAAATAGATTTAAAAAAAATAAATGTATAAGTCTAATTAATATTTCTGTTCCACTGATAAGCATTTATAACAGTAAATCTGGAATGAGTACATTCTAAAAAAATTAATTGCTAAAATTTTCTTGATGTGTAACTGGGGAAAATATAAAATACTATTTAAAAATTAAAAAAAAATAAAGTCACACAGAAAATAATATGCTTAGAGACTGGGGCTCTACCATTAGTTAATAATAAATCATCAATCGTAATTATCACAATAGCTAACATTTTTATAGTACTTTAAGGTTTGCTCAACATTTTACATAACTCACTTGAACTTCACCATACAGTGAAGTGGAGCTATTATTATCTCTATTTTTCAAAAACAGAAATTGAAGCTGAGAGAGGGTTTTTTTTTTCTCTTTTGGACTTTTTGGATTCAGGAAGATTTGAATTCAAATTTTGCCTCAGGCTGTGTGATTGTGTGACTCTGAGCAAGTCACTAACTTAATCTCTCTCTGGCTCAATCTCTGCTTCTGTAAAATGGACTTCAGAATAGCATCTTCCTTAAGGGTCTACTGTGAGGGTCAGTGAGCTAAGGTTTGCAAAGCACTTTTAAAGTGCAATATGAATTCAAGAAGTTTTGTATAATTCATAGGCTGTCAGGTAAGTAGAGAAGATGGAGGACAAAATGTTGCTTTTGTTGCTAAACATGGTTGCTTGTTGGTTTGGAGTGTGGATGGTATATTAAAAAATGACTATGATGTAAAAATAAAAAGTACCAATAAAACATTGATTTTCTAAAAGGATATATGTGATCCAGAGCAGGCTTTGGAAGATATTCAGTCCAAGACCCTCAATTTTCAGGTGACAAAACCAAGATCTATAGCGGTCGTACAGATCCAAGATCAAAGTTTCAAAGTAAGGTTTGACCCCAGAGCTAGTGCTTTTCCCAGTGGATTATGTCATTAGAGACTAATAATCTTTAGCTACTCATTAAGACACACGTCTCATCTGGAGTTCATGAAAACAGCTGCTAAATAAGCACTTAATAAATTATTTTATGAAAAACTTAAAAGTATAGTAGGGTCCTGACAGAAAGAGTTTACTATCTGGCAATCAAGGAAACTCTGGATTCTTAGAGATTAAAGAGATATGTTCAGATTATTATATCTAATTAGTAGCGGAATCAGAATGAGAATTTAGAGATCTTGTCTTCCGAACTAGCCATTTTTCTATTACACTCCCTTGTTTTGGTGAATATTTTTATTTAGAAATGTTCTAGAGGAAAAGTTCAGTTCCAGCCATGCATTCCCCATAGCTTTTAATCTATGTAATATAGGTCTTGAAAATAGCTGATCTTGCTTGATCCCAGGGCTGCAAATTACCTAGTGCAATAGAAACCAGTTAATAGAGAACTAAACTATCTAAACCAGTTAAAAAAAGAAAAGAGAGGGACCAGATGTCACTGCTCCTCAGCCTCCCCCAGCCTTCTCTAGGGACTTTTGGTTGTTATGTAAAACAATTTACGTAACAGCTTCTTGAGGCTGAACCTCTTATGAGACTCTCTCCCAACTAAACAGTATTTTATCCTGTCCTTCCTCTGCCCTCTTGCGTGTTCCTACATCCAGTCTCACGTGATGTCTCTGGATTGTCTTAGTTAAAAGATCCTAGTTTTTACTCTTTTTGTAATCTTTTTTATTTCAGTTTGACATAGGCTACATAGATATAAAGGTACTTAGTTATATTTAAGTTTCCTCTATAATACTCTCAATTTCAGATTTCAGGGCAGAATAGAGAAAACTGGGAGTAATCAAATTTCTTAAGGGGTCTGGAATTAGACCAAGAGAGGGAAAAGGAATGCTCACAGATCCTGTTGGAGGAACTTCATACTTTTCAGGAAGTGATCTCTTGAATCTCTGAGATCACGAACTTGAAGAGAAGGATATAATTGAGCAAAACAAGTGCTTGCTTACATGCTAATTGGTTACTAAGGTTAGAGTGAATTCTGGGGATATAAGAATAAAAGGAGCAGGTGCATTTGTGAAAAGAGAATTAGAACTTGGGAGGAGTGGAATGCTTGCTCTGGATATGGGATGACACTTCACATAGCAGGTTGCAAAATGTTATCAGATATTTAAAAGAAATGGGAAAGTTTTTCACACATGAGAAATCTTGGAAATTTATTGCATGTCAGTAAACTGGGAAGACACAATTATAATATTATTCAGGACACAGGAAAAATAGAAAAATTATGATTTTAAAGAATCCAAACATCTCTTAAAAAGGAGGGAAACTTTTAATGATTTTAGTATTCTAATGATTGTGCAAATTATATTTTATAGGTATAGAAATACTATCATAGAGTTGGAAAAAAATTGACTAAAGTTTGATCTCTCTTAGGCAGATAATGACATCAAAGATGTCTTTTTTTGGTTAAGGAGTTTGGGTGTATTTGTGTTTGTGCATATGTACAGGTAAGATTGTGTATATGTATGTACTTACCTTTTAAAAACATATGCCATGATATTTTAGGGATTAATTTAGTTAGGGGGAATGTGCTGTGTCTTTTTCTAGCAATGCAAGAGAGCTTGGGACAAAGTGGGAGAAGGAGAGAGCTGGGGGGATGAGGAATGGGGGGAAGAAAGGGTGGAGAGGAGGGTGAGAAATCCATATCAGGTTTCTGACAGTTTTTATGAGAAAGTAAAAAAGTTTCCAGGAAGTGGCAGTTAAGAATGGAGTGAGGGGGGAAAAGATAATGAGTAGGGAGGAGTGATCATACATATGAACTGGGAAATGTTTGGTCCACTGAATCTGATAATTGACATGGATTCAGTCAGTCAATAGGCATTTATTAAACATTTACTGTATGCTAAGAGCTGGAATCAAGACCATTCCTGCTTCTCAAGGAGCTTATATTCTAATGGAGTAAAGGCAATATTGTACATAGAAGGAAGCTGAAAAGGGGAAGGGGAGGAAGGTACTTGAGGCATAGTAGTTGCCTTGAAAGAATTGCTTTTTGGAATATAAAATTTTAGCTGATTTAACTTTGTATGCCTGGCTAGCATAAATTTTAGTCCCTTAAATGAATTATGATAAGGGGCTACATGAATCTAGTACATGAATCAAGAAGTGGATTTGTTCTTGTGAAAAATCTTTCTAGAATTTATGATTTTTTTTAAAGATGTGAAAATGGCTTGTTAAAAGTCTTCATAATTTCTAAGCTTTTTCTTTCTCCTTTTAAACTTCACTAATAGGAGTTTAATGGATTATAATTCAATACTTGTAGCCCGAATGCTATAAAATTTTTTGAAAGAATATATTGGAGACTTTTGAGCTATCCCTCAAATTAAAGATTAGCAGAGAGAAAATGGAATACTCCAATTGGTAGATTTAGGATTGCCCATCATTATATTTGTTGTATCATTGTAGGGAGAGATAGAGGCAACTGTCAGAAAGTAATGTGGGATTTGGTATTTCATGCTTTTTTCTTGCATTGACTGTTGAATCTGATAGGCTACTTTTGAGACAGACCTTGACCCATGGGCGGGCTGGCCCTAAAACAATACCTTGGGGATGTAGTCATGTACCATCTAGCTTCAGGAGGAAGCATGAACTTGGAAAAAGATGTCTGAGGTGAGGTTCTGATAAAAGAGATATTAAAAAGCATCTAATCCGTCCTTCTCATTTGGCAGGTAAGAAAACTCAGAAAATTTTCATTTTTTTCTTAAATGGCAGATAAAGAGTGATAATGAACATGTATGATAGAATAAGGCCGAGGAGGCTGTTAAAAATAGATGGAGTCACTTGACTATAATCATAATTCCCTTTTTGCTCAAAGGCTATATCAAAGAATGGGAGAAATGATTGGTAAGTTCAGTTAGGTTGAAGGCTGGTCTGATGACAAGTGAAGTGGATTGAAAATCTTGTCTCTGTTTAAGAAATAATTCAGAAGGAATTGCCAAAGGCAACAGATGGATAGACACTAGATTGGACCAGATGGTCAGCTATGTGTTTCCTGAAGAAGGGGAAAAAAACTAATCTTAGGCTTAAGTTTAGTGATCTGGTCAGGAGAATTATTTTGCACAGTCCATGAATTGTATTAATGACTAGACTTCAAGAGGGACACTGAATTCTGGATGTATCATTGTTTGAGCATGTCCCAGAAATGCCCTGAATCTCCAAAGTCCTTTGGGCCTATCAGTAGGGAGAAGTAGGAACTATCCTCTGGTAGACTATACTCCCAATATGGGAGGTAGTTACTATTGATGGTGGTTGGCCAAGTTTTTATGACAGGTCATGAGGGTGTGACCACTACTGCCCACAAGCAAGTGACTGTTACACCTTATTTTAAAGTGAGAAGGAAGGGGACAAGACAAAGATAAGGGATAGGAATCTATGGATTTCATACAACAGACTTGCCCAACATTAGCAGAAAGAAGATAACATACACCATCATCAGAGAATTGATCAAGATAGCCAGAGGATGAACTAAATCACTAATATGCCAGCCCAATAGGACTGTTCCTATAAAAAAAGAGGACTATCCTAATTGGAACTTGTGCTGAGCATGTGTAAGTTTTCCTAATCTATATAAGTGATATTAAATGAGAGGAAAAAAAACAACAATAGAGGTAGGGCATCAAGGACTGATGCTTGTATGACGTTTGCTTATGACCATCATGGTCTTTAAAGACAGTAAGTTGTGGCTTATTGAATATGAGGACCACTTTCCAGAAGGGAAGTTGAATGAGCTTTCATGGAGAATTCTCATGCTCCACGGTTTTGGGTTAGTGTCATGTTTATTTAATAAAGTACTTAGATCAATCTGAATTTCTTCATGTTATTCTGCACCATAAATGAAGGCCAATTTTATGTGGTAGTAAAAGAAATATAATGTCTAGAATGAGAAAGACAATAGTCACTCTATTCTGCTCCAATAGGATCACAATTGTTTAAATTGTTTAACTGGCTGTAAATGCTAGCTTTGGGGGAGACATTGATAAGTATTGATATTCAATTCAATGCAATAAGTATTTATTAAATGATTACTATATGTCCGTCATTGTGCTAGACACTGGGAATACAATAAAAGAGGAAACTGTTCTTGCTTCTTTATCTTAAAGAACTCACTTCATATTGAAGGGATATAAGGGATGAAGGGATGCTAGAGAAGGGAGAGTTGTAGGGAGCTGGCTAGGCAGTCCATCCATTCAGAGCCTTGTGATTCTGAGTGGTAGGCTGCCCAGAACAGAGTCTCTTTCCCTGGCCACCTCTGTTTCTCACATTCATACTAAATCACAAAGATTCTGAGAAGAGCCTTGGGGCAATAAATTGACATGCCCTTCACAGCAGCAAAGATAATATTGATTTGATTATCAATTTCCGAGAAAGAGAGGATGGAGGAATATGTGCAAAGCAGAAAAGCAGGTATCAAATATTTGGTCTTGCCTAAAGATGAGGGTTGGGGAGGGGAGAGAACAAACATTTATTAGGGTCTACCATGTGCCAGGCCTTGTGCTGTTTTGAAAATATCATTTAGTTTGTTCCTTACCCTGGGAAGTCAGTGCTATCATTATCTTCATTTACTGTTGAGGAAACTGAGGTAGACAGAGGTTGAGTGACTTGCCTAGTATTACAAAAGGGTGCAGAGAATCTGATTATATCTGAAGGCTTCTTCATCCAGTAAGGCTCTGGCCCCGTACTCATTCCAGTGTTGAGCAGGCTGTCCCTCTCCCTACTCCCATCTCATAATATTGCACTTGACCCTATTTGAATGTGGGGCCAGGACAAAGACTAGTCATGTGTTCCTGCCAAAAATTCTTCAGAATCTTGGGGAATTAACTGCTTTAGTAGTGAGAATGCACTGAAACATTACAAGAGACTAAGAGTCTATTCTCTCCAAATAATAAGATGGTGGGATCCAGAGACAGGTATTCCCGGTTTGAGTTCCTTCCTACCAAATTGAGCGTTTCCCCCAAGATGAGATCATCTTAGGTAACTAGAGAACACCCCTCCTACTTTTAAGCTGCATGATGTTCTTAATTCATACCATCTTTAAAAGGCAAGATAGAAGTTTAGTTCTACATGCTATGATTGTTTCTTCCTTGTTTAGGGTTTTTAATTCCACAGATCCAGAAACTTTTTTGTTTGGCCCCTGAACTTGGCATTAGGCAGGAGGAAGTATTCTGTGGTGCCAGAATGCTTGGTTCAGGAATTCCTCTATTGCTTCATCCCTGTTACTTCACAAATATTGACTTGTGTTCCTACAGCTTTTCACTTGACCGGGGAACTCCTAACTGTTTTGTTAGCTGCTTGTGATCATTACCATCTCTGAGACCACAGGGTTCCTCCTTTTCTAGGGTCATGTGGCTTTGCTCTTTGAGCACAGCCTCTTTCCTCTCTGCATCAATCAGTTCTCTACCTCTACTTATCTGTACCAGTTCTTTCTTTCAAATACTGAGTCTGAGAGTTTATTTCAGGTGTATGATTTTGAATACATCTTTCATCCTTAAAAGAAGTGTTAAAAGAACAAAGTAAAAAAGGAGAGGGGGCTAGGCAATGGGTAAGTACCAAGTGCTTGCTGAGTTCATTTTTTATCAAAGAGTGAACTTTGTGGTCTTAAAAAGAAGAAAGAAAAAGAAGGGAAAGGGGAACAGTAGAGAAGAAAGGAGAGAGTACTCATTAAATCAGAGTACATGGGATAAAGAATATAGAAATATGGAAAATGGAGTAAGGAAGAAGGAATATCCCACAAACCTCCCTTTCATCTGAATTAGACAAAAGCAGAATTTAACACAATCCCACAGAGTTTTCTGTAAGAATAAATTAAAATGCAGAGAAATAGTTGAGGACAGAGAGAAGGGCTTAAGATGGAGGGTACTACTGGTAGGGAAGCAAAACAAACTCCAACGTTATGGTGTAGATTATGAAAAGGAGATAAAAAGGAGAAAGGAAGATTAAACACCTGTGATCACAGCTTGAGGGAGGAGAAGAGAAAAGGGGTAGTGAAAGAGAAGCAGATTACTTCAGTTATAGACTTTATTAAATCTATACTCTCTTGAGATCATTACTGAAGTAAAAGCAGGACAAGTTGGACTCTTTTGCACTTTTCATGGGGCTATCTTATACAGAATTCTTATCTTTTTTTTTCTTTTGATAATAAAATATAAGCATCCAGCACCACAGACCAATCATGGGAAAAATTTAAAAATTTCTCTACAATATCTAATTTTGGTATATACTTAGGCAGCCTCATTCTTCTTCCACCATTTTTAGTTTAAGACATATTTAATTTGACATCAACTTTTATTAGATGTACTCTATCTCAGGCCAAAACCACATCAATACTACACAGTAAAATTTAACACAGGAATACAAATTCCATTCTCAGATACCACTTTCTCAGCCAACTATTCATTTCTCAAATTAATTTTTCTCTCTTTCATATCTCTTACTTTCAATGGACAATAGTCAAGAAAACACAAGCTCTCTCTGTTTCTTTCCTGGTACTTTATAACTATAAAAATGATCACAGTTACATATAATACTATTTATTGGAAGTATTTTAGCCTTTGTGAGTCGCCATAGGTAGTGCTCATCTGCTTTAATAAATCTTAGTAAACTATCTGTTTTGTATACATGGTCCAGGAAGACAATAATCAATATAAGAAGACTCCAAATTATTATCAGGTCTACATTACAGGCAGCTACACTTGGTCCATCACCAACTATCACCACTTCTCATCTTCTGGAGAGCTCTTCCAAGATAAACTCTCACTCATGGCTCTCCTGTGTCATTTTTGGGAGGACAAGAAATGCTTTCTCCTCAGACCATTCATCATTCTCATCATCAGGAATCTGTTTAAAAACTTTAATTCTTTTTCCTTTTCTTTCTCCTCTGTATAATTTTCTTCTATGGGCTCTCATCCTGATAAGGGTCATCTTCCCTTTTCCCTCTAGGTTCCCTTCCCCTTAAACCCAAATGAAATTTATTTCTTTTAAAAACCCTTCATCCCCCTAATGTTCTGGAATATGGAAAATTTTTATTCTAGTTCTTTTACTTTCTATTCTAGGAGGGAGTTCAGCCTATCTCTGGAACACAGATAATAGTCACTCAGCAAAAAGTCACATTGCATATTCAGTGCAAGTCACTACACAATTTAATTTCCATAACAGTTTAAATTTTAGCCTTTCTTCTTGAAACTGCTGTACTTGTGGGTGTTACACTTCAATCCTAAACACCTAGTTGAAACTTTTTTCCCAGCTAATTTTCACTTCTTAATAACTTGGCACCTCCATTCAAAATCCTTTCTGTTGTCTCAACACCACCACAGCAGTTACTCCCACTTCCCCTTAAGCCTTGCATGAATCTCCTGTCTGTTTCAGCAATACTTTCCACTCACCAATTCACTCTATTAATTTCTTTAACTTTTAATTGTGCTACTTATCTTTTCTTGTTTACCTTGTTTTATATGGACAATTACATTTATTTTGTCTTTTTTGTCTACCTTTTCAGTTTCTATTTCATTAAAATTTTTTTTTTTTTTGCTTCCTCAACCTACTCCTGATTCTTTTATATTTTTTCTATTTGTCTTTGATCTTGCCTTTTTTTTTAATAGCCTAGAAACAGGTCCTAGACAAATACCTTGGTCTGGAAATTGTTCTTTAAATTATCTTTAATTTCCCTCAAATTGTTCCTCCCCAAATTCAATCTCTGATGTACTTCAATATTCCAATCCCCACTAATTCAAGTTCATGATTTTATTTGCCATCTTATTCTGCTCAGTTTCTTCATTTTTCTCTCTCTCCTTTTTATACAACCTTCTAGCATGAAAGCCAGAGGTAGAAAATTAATTTTTAATGTCTAATTTAAATCTCCTCTGTTAAGATTTAAGTCCACTCCATCTTGCCCAGCCTTTAGAATGAAACTGAAATACTCAGAGAATGCAATTTAACAGCATTTTCCTATCTGCTTTTCTCAGTAGCACTTGAAACTCATCAAAACCATAATGTACTATCAGGATAAGAGCCTATTTAAAAGAATGTACTTTAATAATAATATAGAAGATCTTTGGAGTATTGTGACAAATTTCTAATGATGGCATTTGGTCAAGAAGTGTCATAAAAAGTTGTAATGAACAAACACATGGTTAGGAAAGGAGGTGGATCATTCATGTTGTATATCCTCCATTAGAAAGTGAGTTCGATGAGAGCATTATCCCCAGATAGTGTTGCTTAACAAATGCTTTATTTTTTAAATGATTTATTCATGTAGGTGGTATGAGAAGACAGTCTAAGTACTCCTCTGCTATCCTTGCACTGTGAAAATACCTAGAAGTGTTCTAGCACATTGTATGAATTTATTATAAGAGATCAGAAGACATGGAAGGGCTGTGATGTGTACCAACAAAGGTAACACACTGACTCAATGAGATCCTGGACCATTGATATATTCAAGTATAAAGTATATATGTTCTCCTTAGGTAGACTAGAAGAAAACCCCAAGGATGGGGCACATAGGTGCTGTAGCCACTCTCTTCTCTCCATTTCTTGAATGGGGAATTTCTTCTCCTTTCTTGAATTTCTAGCTCCTTTATCATATCACCAATTATTCCCAGCCATGCCTCAGTCTTGGATCAGTTCCTTTACTCGCCATTTTTACACCTACACATGCAGTGCTGAACAAAGGTGGAGAAAACCATGCAGCCATTCTTACTGATCCCCTACAAATTGATGTTATATATCCTCAACTGTTCCCTCACTGATACTATGCAATCAGACTATACATCTTCCATCAAGTAACTAGCTCATTCTCCATAGGGACTCTTTCAAATCTTTTCATCCTTTCTTAAACCTCCTATGATCCTCCCTCCCCCTTCATTCTTAGCTGAAAATGAGGTCATTCACTGTGAACTCCCTTTTTTCCTCTTTCTAATCTCCTATCACTCAGGTGCATTTTTGCGACTATCTCCTCATCACCCCTATCTCACATGAACTTTATTCCTCTACTTCTTCAAGTGATTTCTATGGCCTTCCCCCAGCTCATCTGACTCTTGTGGATATTTTTAGTTCTATTTCTTCATTTCCATTCTGCAGCTGTTTTGTTAGAATGAACAATATTGAAGACATATAAGGCTGACGTCCAGATAGGAAGTTGACACCTCTTGAAAGCCTTGCATAAGTGGGGAAATCCTATTGTAAGCTCACATTGCCCAAGAGAAAAATAATATTCTATAATAAGTGGGATCAGCATGCACTTATAGAATGACTGAGGAAGGCTCAAGCTTTAAAAATCATCTTTCTTGAATATCATCACAAGAAAAGATTCTTAAGCTGTGAGAGACAGAGAAGAGAAATGGATCCCCTCAAAGATTCTGCAGTAGAAAACACAGGTGACATTGCTATTCTCTTCTTTTGGTGGATAGAATTCTTCCTTGAGAAGGGGGGAAGGGAGAGAGAAAGGGCAGTTGGAAAATGAGTGAGTGGAGGATGAAGATGGAAAGGAATTTCTACAACAAACTACAACAGGGTAGTGGTGAAGGTAAGTGGTTAGAGATTGAGAAACAGGACATTTGGGGAAAGACAATTAAAGCAAAGCAATTAGAGGAAAGAGAAAACAGTGGCAAAGGTGGAGGTGAGAAAAAAAGGAAATAGCCAGGAAAGGGAGAATTTCATGGGATCTGGGTCTTACTTAGACTTATATTCTAAGATTTTTCAATTATTAAGGATGATAGACTTTGGAGCCAGAAAAAGACTGTGCTGTGTTCCAAGCACAGCTCGGAACTGTGAGAGTGCAATCCTTTGGGACTTTCTGTCTCCACAGAGAGAATAGGACTCCATTCTCCCCTATGTTATTGGGTTATCGCTGGAGTTTCTATATTATTCCTCAGCTCCTGTTTCATCACCAAATGTGTTGGTAAGTTGGACTTTGACTGTCACATGTATATGGGAATTAAGTCTACTCTTTCTTATACCTTTTACTCCCTCTTTTGTCACCAGGACTTCTGACTATTTCCTTTATTTCCTTCTCCATGTAGCGTCTTTGGGGCCATCCATCTAAGTTTAGGCCATTTATCTTTGGTGCAGATATATCACATACTGTGGTTGCTATATCCCTTATGGAATTTTTCTTTATCCTCTGTTCTTTTTTTAAAATTAAATTTTATTATTTCGATAAACATAAATCCATTTTTATGCTCTCCTCATTGGGAAAAAAAAAAGAAAAGAAAAACTAAACTCTTGTAACAAATACACATAGTCGAGCAAAACAAATCTCTATATTGACTATGTCCAAAAAATTTATGTCTCACTCTGCATCCTGAGTCCATCATGTCTCTCTATCAGGAGGTAAGTAATATGTTTCATTGCTGCTCCTCTGAAATTATGGTGATTATATTGGTCAGAGAAGTCTTTTGTAGTTTGAATTATTATTCATTAATTTATGTTTAATTATATTACAATTAATGACATTGTAACATCATTATTATGTAATTAATTTAATCGGTTGCATTAATTCATGTAATTGTTTCCTGGTCTCTTGTCACTTCACTTTTCATCAGTTCATAGGAGTCTCCCCAAGAAACTATCTTTCATAATTCTTTTGGCACAGTAGTATTCATCAGCACATCCACCATAATGTGTTTATAGTCAGGCTTTCCCCAAATGGTATTTGTTCTCTATTTCCAAAAAATTTGAAACAGGCTTTCTGTGATTTATTAAATTCCTGGGATTTTCAAGCTGTATCCTTGTGTTCATATAGTAATTTCTTCTTAACTTTGGTTTAGTTATTGCCGTTCATCTGAAGCCCAGGTCTTAAACTTTATACTCACAAATCATGTCCAGAGTTTTGGTATATGGCTTTTGGGGGATTGCAAAACTAAAGCTTGGGGCAAGTATTACCTCCTATTGACTTTCCCAGTTGCTAATTTTTTCACTCTACAAAATTACTTTATTCATATTTTATGTTTATATGTTTACATGTTATATCCCTCCAACAGAATATAAGCTCCTAAAAGGGAGAGAATGTGACTTTTGCTTTGTATTCCCAGGGACTACGTAATGCTCCTTCATGATAACAGAAAAATAGAAAAATAGTTTTGAAAGTGAAAAGCAATGGCATTCTTTCTTTTTTCTAGTGTCCCACCGCTTATTCTCTCGGGGGTGTGAAGAAGATGAGAACCAGTTTTATTTGACTGAATCCTCTTGCTCTATTGGCCCCTCAGGTATTTCATCCATCAAATAAGAGACCCATTCACATGCCCACATTCCTTGTACTCATGGGCTGATTTAAGAGCACT